>NC_092380.1:81935858-82541216 GCF_030028105.1 Mobula birostris
TCTCGCTCCCTCTCTCTCTGGCAAAGATGTTGGTGGATGGTGAGTGAGAAAGGGATGTTTAACTGACACGGATTGTCGATTTGGACTCTCATTCAGGTTTCAAGATGTGTTCTGGTTCTGGTCGAATTTTGTTTAGGTGATTTTGGAATCGGGGCAGCCTGCAGATAATGAACACTGAGCTGAACTGTAGTGAAATATACCTTTTGATTTTGTGTTTTAAGTTCTCCCATTGCTTTTGGGAGTTTATTTATTTCAAGAGTATGGACAGTTAAATCTACTTGGTACAACACCTCAAATTTGGCATGCCACCTAAAACTTTGACAGATTTCTAAAGATGTGTAGTGGAGAGTGTATTGACTAGTTGCACCACACACTGGTAAGGAAACACCAATGCCCTTGAATGGAAAATCCTACAAAAGGTAGTGGATAGGGCTCAGTCCATCACAAGTAAAACCTCCCACCGTTGAGCACATCTACATGGAGTGCTGTTGCAGGAAAGCAGCATCCATCATAACGGACTCCCACCACCCTGGCCATGCTCCCTTCTCGCTGCTGCCATCAGGAAGGAGGTACAGGAGCCACAGGACTCACACCACCAGCTTCAGGAACTGTTATTACCCCTCAACCATCAGGCTCTTGAACTAGAGGGGGACAACTTCACTCACACCATCAATGAACTGTTTCTACAACATATGGACTCACTTTCATGGAGTCTTCATCTCATGTTCTCAATATTTATTGCTTATTTGTTATTATTATCTATCTTTTGTTTCTGTGCATTTACTGTGCATGCCCACAAAAAATGAAGCTCAGGGTAGTACATGATGACTTGCATGTATAGTACCTTGATAATAAATTTGCTTTGAATTTTGAAATAAGCCAACATCTGTTGGCCAGTGGAGACTGTAATTCCACTGCTCCCCACTAGATGGCTGCAATACCAAGGTGGTTGTGTAGTCACTCGGTCGAGTAAGATGTTCCCCTAAGGGGTTGTGTATCGGTGGGTCCTCAGGTGGCTGTAGAGGCCGATATGCAGTTGCAGTGTGGACACGAGTGAATCCAAGATGTTAGCTTGGAGTCCCTTAATGGAGAATACCTGTGCATGACTTTGTTTTACATGGGGAGGTTGGTGCACAGGCAGCCACCACATGGACCTTGGCAGACTGGGTTCAGGGTTCAATGGCACAGTGTGCAAGATGACTGGAGACCCCTCACTGCCACTGTGATGAGTTGTCATCTTCTGCCAGCTCCACCACTGAGGTCTTGGTTGGATCACTCTTTGTCCAGAACCTTCCCCTTGACCTTACCGCTATGGGCGACCCTACCAGGAGCTAAGCTCCGGAGGGCATCTCTCTCAGGATCTCGGGAACTCTTGACCTCTCCACCAGGGCAAGGTGGCAATCCTCGAAGAAGGCAGTACAGAGAAGCCTGTCATTAACTTCCTTGTGAACTGTGTGTTTATCAGCATTTGGAAAGGGATGCACAGTATTTGCTGGGGTTCATCCTGCTGAATTTCTAGTGTAATTTAATAGTGGAGAATGGTATATTCTGAGGTGCAGTCTACATGTTGAGGGACACACTGACGTGAAAGCTTGGTGCTGCCACTGCAAAAGGGCTCTGTGTGAAAGGCTGCCAGATGTGTATCTCCTGTCATCCCAACACCACGGAGATGGGGCCTATGTGATAACCTCTCAAACCTGACCACTGATGAAGTGTATAGGAAAGTAAAATTCTCTGATGTTGAACTAATAAAAATAGTCAGTAGATATTAAGTTGAGTGAATGACAAAGGAAAGCTATTGCAATATAACAAATACTGAATTTTTGGAAAATAAATAACATCAGCCACTGTGCTGCCTATGCTTGTCGTTGTGGTTTGACTTTCCTCTTTGTGGATTTCCCCACACTCCCCTCCTCCAACCTCTTACTATGTCAACATTCCTATGACGGATTTGTAAGGGGAAGTCATTCTTACATAACCTCACTGAGGGTCAATGAGGGCAGTGGTTTTATACTGTCATCAGATCTCGGCAAGACACATGGCAGTAGGTCAAAAAATGAAAGGTGCGTGACATCTAGGGACCGTGACAAATTGGATCAGAAATTAGTTCTGTTTTATCTCGAGTCAGCACCTGATTTTCTTTATTGTACATTTTTTTTTAAAAAAAGATCAGAATTAAACATAGGGAGCACAGCAGAGAAATTGGAAAATAACACAGACAATAGCCATGCGGATGGTAGATGGGAGTAAAGTTTGACTTTAGGACACAGGTGGAAATGAGGCGTTCTACAGGAGGGAGATGGATCAGTTAATGAGTCACAACAGCAAACTTGTACTCATGTCAGCAACAGCCGGGGACTCAGGAAGAGGAAATCAAGAGAACATGCACTGGTCCTCACTGAGGGATCAATGGTGAAATGGGTATCAACATCTTGGAGGATCTATCCTGGGCCCAACACATTGATGCAATCAAGAAGGTGGCACACTAGCAGCCCTACGTCATTAGGAACCTGAAGAGATCAGGTGCGTCACCAACGACTCCTACAAGTTTCTATAGGTGTACAGTGGAGAGCATTTTAACAGTTGGCATGGAAGTTCAAATACATAGGATCACAAGAGTCTGAAGAGGGAGATTCAGAGCACAAACCTCCCCACCATCAAGGATATCAAGAGGTGGTTCCTTAAGGCAGTAACATCCAGCACTAAGGACCCTCACTGCCTGACAAATGCCCTCTTCTCATTACTACCATCAGGGAGGAGGAATATATGACATTCTTGGTCATGTCGCAAGAATGAACGATGATCGTTTACCCAGAGCTGTTTTCTGTGGCGAGCTACATGAAGGAACGAGGAAGCATGGTGGCCAGAAGCTGCCCTACAAAGACGTGCTCAAGCGCCATATGAAGAACTCTGACATGAACGTCAACACCTGGGAGAGAGATGCTTTGGACAGAAGAAGCTGGCACTGCATTGTCAAGAAGTCAATTCTAGCTATCAACGAGAAAAGGCAAAAGAAATATGAAGCAGGTCATGAACGCAGACATTCAGTGCTAGACCAGTCAAATCACAAATGCAACCAACGTGGGAGACAGTGCCGATCCAATGCTGGTCTTGTGGCCCATAAACATGCCTGCAGAGACTAAACTCTCAGCACAGTCAACATCGAAATCGATGGACAGCCGAAGAAGAAGATGTATACATTATACATATTTGATAATAAGTGTACTTTGAAGATCAACTCTACCTCCTCATACCTCCAGGATGCTGTTTATTGACTATTGCGCAGCATTTAACGCCATTATTCCTAACATCCTAATCAAAATGGTACAGAACCTAGCCCTTTGCAACTGGATCCTCGACTTCCTAACCAGAAGACCACAATCTGTGCAGGTTGGAAATAACATCCCCACCTCGCTGACGATCAACACTGATGCTCCACAGGGATGTGTGCTTACCCACTGCTCTACTCTCTCTACACCACCATGACTGTGTGGCTAGGAACAACTCAACTGCCATCTATAAATTTGCTGATGATACAACCATTGTTGGCTGAATTTCAGATGGTGACAAAAGGGTGTACAGGAGCATGATATACCAGTTAGTTGAGTGAGTGGTGTCACAGCAACAACCTCGCACTCAATGTCAGCAAGACCAAAGAGCTGATGGTGGACTTCAGAAAGGGTAGGACGAGGGAACACAAACCAATCCTCATAGAAGGATCAGAAGTGGAGAGAGTGAACAACAAATCCTGGTGTCAATATCTCTGAGGACCTAACCTGGATGCAACATATTGATGCAGCATTAAAGGCAAGACAGCAGCTATATTCCATTAGAAATTTGAGGAGATTTGGTTTGTCAACTAAAATGCTCAAACTTCTACAAACGTACAGTGGAGAGCATTCTGACAGGCTGCATGGTTATTGGGTAGGAGGGAAGGCAGGGGCTATGAAGTAAGACACTTGTAAAATTAGTCAGCTCCAGCATGAGTACTACCTTCTGTAGTAATAAGAAATCTTCAGGAAGCAGTGCCTTCAAAAGGTGGAGTCCATTAGTAAGTACCCCCTCCACCCAGGACATGCCCTCGTCTCACTGTTACCGTTGGGAAGGAGGTACAGAAGCCTGAAGGCACACACTCAGCAATTCAGGAACAGCTTTTTCCCCTCTGCCATCCAATTTCTAAACGGACATTGAACCCACGAGCACTATCTCACTGCTTTTTAAATTTCTTTTTGCACTACTTATTTTAACTATTTAATAGACAGATATAAATTAAACGAAATTCTGCTTTTTGTTCTCTATATTTATTTATCGTATATTGCAGGGTACTGCTGCCGTAAAATTAATAAATTTCACGACATATGCTGTTGATACTAAACCTGCTTTATTCCATTTTTAGCTCTATTTTGTAGTTTATAGTAATTTTATATCTTTGTATTGTACTGCTACCACAAAGCAAATGCCATATGACAATGATTATAAACCTGACTCTTATTACACGTAGAATTGAACTGAGAGAAGTACATTTGAGGAGGTGCAGGGTCAGACACAATAAAAGGGAAGATATTAAGAAGGGTGGAAACTCAGAGAGGCCTTGGATTGCAGTCTCAAATCCTTAAGAATACAGTAATATTTTCAAAAGACTTTTCTTTGAGGCACAGTACAAGAGCATAGGATCTAGTAGAATAGTACTGAACACTAGTTAAACCACAGCTTTGGCGCCATGTTCACACTGCAGGAAAGGTATTATTGCACAGGACATGTTATGTGGAAATCTACAAAAATGTTACTGGAAAATTTTAACCACAGGGTTATTGTCTTTGGAACAAGAGAAATAATTGAGGTCTAAAGTTATAAGGGGTCTAGATAGAGTAGTCAGGAGACACCCATTTTCCCTAACTGAGGGGTTTGAAAAGGTCTGAAGACACAGATTTAAAATAATTGATTAGGGAGTTAATCAAAATGAGAATCACCCAGTGGGTGTTAATGTTCTGAAATGAATTGGAGCAGAATGTTGGGAGGCAGACCCTCATTTCACTTACAAAGTCTCTAGAAGTAAACATGATTCCATTCCTGTGACCCGTTAATAACCCAGACAGTTTCCAAGTCAGAAATATGGCTGTGAACAAAGTTTCCAGGTGGCAGTTAATGCCTTCAGCCTGGCAGTGTCTGGTAATTTCATCCTGCCAGACCCCCAAGGGCCTGTAGGCATGCAGAGCATTTGTAACCTGGGGAGGGGGGGACCAGTGAATAGTTGTGAAGTGGCACAACAGTATCCATTAATGCCAGCAGGGGGAGCTCCTGTCTAGGTTTATAGCAGATGAGAGGCCAACATTTAGTAAAGTGTAAACAACAGGAATTCTGCAGATGCTGGAAATTCAAGCAACACACATCAAAGCCCTGACGAAGGGTCTCGGCCTGAAACGTCGACTGTACCTCTTCCTAGAGATGCTGCCTGGCCTGCTGCGTTCACCAGCAACTTTGATGTGTGTTGCTTTAGTAAAGTGTAAATTATTTTACAAAATATTTGTACAATACATCTCCGTTTAGCGAACTTAAGATTTATTTTCTAAGGAAATGACTTCTGAATATTTTAGGGATCTTAGTATGCGTTTCCAATATGGTATACAGGCTGTAGTTAAATTGGTGGTGAAAGCTGTATTGTGCAAAATACAGATTCCTGCAAAATTCATGGATTCAGAATCTTGGACTTTTTTTGTGCGACTGTATTATACTGATATCTTACATGTGATTGCTAACTTATTTGTGCTATATGTGCCTTGTGCTGTGTGTGACTGTTGGTTCTGTATTTTGTACCTTGGCCTGGAGTAACACCATTTTGCTTGCTTGTATTCACGGGCATTTATGCATGGTTGAATGACAATTACACACTTGAACTTGGGAATTATTTTCCAAGTATGCTCAGACTGGGAGACAAAAGCAAAATATTATCAACATGGCTAATCATCCCCAAATTTATGAAATGAAGGTAACTCAAAAGAAAGTTGCAGCAGAGCACCAGTGAAGGGTATCACTGGAAGGGACAATGTCATTAGACTTAACTATTTTAATATTATTGAAAAATCTCAGATTTTAAACATCTTCCTTCCGCCCAACATCAAACAGGAACAGGTAGACTGGATGGCCATTGGAAACGGACATATTTTGCTGGTGAATCTCAGCAAATACTTGCTGGTGGCTCATGAAACAAAGAAAAACAACTAAATACTTTGTTCATCACTCTTGTTCTGGTAAACGATCATCACAAACGACAGTCTGTAACTTCCCTTTCCAGCGGCAGAACTGAGGTGAGGTGAGGTGTGGCAGCCGGCCCATCTCTGAGAGTGAGGAAGGCCCGAGGTTCGATCGATTAAGCACCAGACCAAATCAGATAGGTCTGGTCCAGGCCTCAGAGCATATCAAAGCGACAGAATCTGATGCTTGGACGATGATTTATGTGCCGGGCTGAATTGGAAAGTTTGGGTACAAGTTGAATCGATGGGGCGGGGTTCAGGCCACACAGCGTACCAAAGCCAACTGCACCCCACGTTTGGATAACAATTTAAATGCCGGGCCAGATTGAAAATGTCAGGGTGTCGGGGCCTGAAGCGAGGGATGGGCTGGTTCAGACCTTTCCTCAGTGTCGTTTACTCGGCTCTGCACGCAGCTGAGGGTCAGTGGATGGATTCTCTTTATGGACTTCAGTTCCGAACACTATTTGCTTGCTTTTACTGTTTGTATGATTTGTGTTTTTTTTAAATCCCTGCACATTGGGTGTTTGATGGTCTTTGTTTTTTTTTTAAATGGGTTCTTTTGGTTTTCTTTGTGGCTGCCCGTAAAGAAACGAATCTCAAGGTTGTATAAATCTTACCTACTTTGACCTTTGACATCTCAAGGCAGCTCAGCAGCAATGGAAATTACCCTTCTTAATGTGTCCACCATCTGGGAAAGAGAGGTGTAGTGGTAGTGGTGTGAGGGGTGGGGAGGGGGGAACTGTGACAGATGAGGCAAAGAGAAAGAAATGAGTGACTAAAGAGTGACTGGGGAAAATATTCTACATTGTGGTGGTCCAGGAGTAGTGGGGGGGGGGGGTGTTCCTCTTTCTTGGCAGTGGTCTCTACAGTGCTGTTGACGACTGGATAGGTCATCATCAGATCAGATTTATCATCTGGTACAGGCCCAGGGCAGCGTGTTCTCCTTCTGTTCAAAGGCAGCAATCTACTGTCGACCAAATGGTTTTTCAAAAACTGCTGTTTACGTTATTTGCTGTTTTTGGGAACTGCACTTCAGAGCACTTAAATGGCTACACCTGCTTTAGGATGCATGTGCGGCACTGAAATGCAAATTCTTGCTATTTCAGTGTGCGATGATAAAACAGCTGTATAAACATGGATTGCTCCTTCCAGATGCTGAATAACCGCGACCATTTTTGTTTCTGTGAAGTCAGCTCCAATGTCCATGAAATTTAACAGCATAAAGCATTTCCCCTAATTAAATTCATCTTTTATTTGAGCGAGTGAGCAAAAAAACAGCACGGCACTTGCATGCTGACTTCCTGCTACCTTGCATGACCAACTTCAGGGTTGTGCAAATCAGAAATATGCAGTATTTACAATGGAAGTTGCTTCAAATGGTATTTCACATACACAGACGCTGTTACTTAACATTCATAACTGCCTTCAGCAAGTGCGCAAGGCGACGTCGACAACGTCACCACTGCTCTAAAACTGGTGATTTGCTGGGCCAAGATTAGAACACCAATTTGTTGAATTTGGTAAGTGGAAGAATCCCGTAATACAACTAACCGTGTGTTCTAATTTGGCAAGAGGAAACAAGGCCGCAGTACAAATAAACCCTTCCTCCAGTTACTGCAAAGAGGTAGTGACACTCCAGAGGCTATTGTTGCTGTAAAGAAGAAAATGTCAGCAGTAGAGGTTCTAAGTCGCTCATGCTTGGCAAGTTTAGCCACTATTTGTGAGAGACTGTCTTGCATCCCGTTGTACATTTGGTATCGCTGACTTTAAACCATTCAGCCCAAGTGATCTTCGCTTACACGCTTTTCAGTCAATCCCATTCTCCTTTCACATTTTCCCACAGATTTTTGTCTCTAACACACACGCACTCTCGCTCGCTCTCTATCTCTCTCTCTCTCACACCCTCCCCCTTTAATTCTTTTGCCATCTATCTACTATTAGACAACTAAAACGCATCTCTGGGATGTGGGATGAAGGTGAAGCATGCAGCAGAACCACACAGCATCACCTGCAAACTCAACAGAAACAGCATCCAAGGTCCAGGTCAAACCTGTGCCACTGGGATCATACCCCTTGCACACATCTGGATAATTTTGTATCTGCAGATTTTCCCTTGTTGTATTCCCCCTCCTCCACTCCTGCTCTCATTGCTTCGTTAATTTCTATATTCTTTTAGGTTTTCTGCCATCTTAAGCCCCAGCAATTGATAACTTTGAGCAACACACACAAAATACTGGATCAGGCCAGGCAGCATCTATGGCAAAAAGTATAGTTGACGCATCGGGCTGAAATCCTTCATCAGGACCCTTCTTGGTAACTTCCCCTTTTTTGACCCATCTTATCCTTGTCAACTGCCTCTCCAAGTCCAATCCCACATCCCCGTTGTGAGGTGTGGAAACAGGCAAGGGGGCAGGCCAGCAGGGCTCTGGTGGAGGTGAACAGGCCAACAGCCTGTACAGTGGATGCAATGGATTGCAGAACCATTGATGTACTCCAACCACACCATCAGCTTTGGACGTTGGAGACAGGTAGTCATCAATGGCCTTTGCTCCACTGGGAGCTAACAGCCAAGAAGAAGAATCCTTGTCAACCAGGGTCTCCTGATTTGGACGCCTAATCCTTCTCTTTGGGACTCCTTGAAACTCGGTCATGAATTCCTCTCAGTGCTCAAATGCAATTAACATTAAGTAACTGTTTCTAGTCTGTTTCGGGCAAGGCTAGTATAATCCAATTTAAAATCTTCTCTCCAGCTTTAACTTTAATCCTGCATTTAGATGTACACCATTAAACACAACCCGACTCTACTGTCTTTTCCCCCACCCCTTCCAATCTTTGTTTGCTGTTTCCTCAGGACCACAGCCTGTATCGATCTTTGTCAGTGCTACCACTCTGGATCACAGTCTCTGGGTACTTGGTCTCCCCCCTGCAAAATACTCTGCATTTGCTCAGTAATATTCTGAACCACAGCAACAGAGAGGCAACATAACATGCTACAATCATGTCTGCAATTATAGAAACTCAAATACATAATACTCAGCTCCACTTACTTACCATAACCAGCTGTAAATGAAATAGTCCCAGCTCACAATCATTCCCTGTGAAGGAAACAGATCTTTGCTGCTGCCCTTAGAAATACCAGTGCTAAGCAATTAAATCTCCAGCATCAGCAGTTGTCATTACTGGCAAATGACAGACATGTTTGAAAGCATTGGCTTTGGTGAGGAGGAAGTGGCCGGGCCGGTTTGCAGGAAATACCACTCCACTAGCAAGAGCAAGAGTAAGATTAGTGTCTCATTCTGGAAAGGCAGCATCAAGGACTACCTTGAGGAAAGTACCAAGAGCCAGCAGGACCCTAGTCAGTGTGGGACTTTGAGGGAAACCACCACCCCACAAAAAAAAGTTTCTTAATTCAAAAATAGCACAAGAGTCATCCAATTACATACTGAACCAGATACTAAGACTTGATTTATAATAGTTTTAAATGGAAAGCCACTCGTAATTCTGTCCCCACAGAGGACAATTAGAACATAGAGCAGTACAGGATCTTCGGCCCAGAGTGTTGTGCCAACCTTTTAAACTACTCTAAGATCAATCGAACCCTTCTCTCCCACATAACCCTCTATCTTTCCATCACCCATGTGCCTATGGGTTTCTTAAACGCCCTAATGCATCTGCCCCTACCACAAACCCTGGCAGAGTATTACATGCACCCATCAATCTGAAAAGGACTTGTCTCTGACTTTCCCCCTATACTTTTAACCAATCACCTTAAAGTTATGTCTCCCTTGTATTGGCCATGTTCTAGGCTCTCCACTCTATCCAGGCCTCTCATCTTGTTACACCTCTATTAAGTCGCCTATCATCTCCTTCACTCCAAAGTTTCAATTTCCTGGGTGCCAACATCTCAGGATCTATCCTGGGCCTAGCATATTGATGTCATTACAAAGACAGTGGCTATACCTCATTAGGAGCCTGAGGAGAATTGGTATGTTACGAAAGGTGCTCACAGATTTTTACTGAGTACCGTGGAGAGCATTCTAACTGGTTGAATCACCATCTGGTTACGGAGGGGCCGCTGCAGAAGATCAGAGAAAGCTGCAGAAAGTTGTGAACTGGGCCAGCTCTGTCATGGGCACCAGACTCCCCACAGGCGAGGAGAGGACAGGTTCAAACGGCAATGACTCACCCATCACCCAGGACATGCCCTCTTCACATTGCTACCAGCAGGGAGGAAGTACAGGAGCCTGAAGACACACACAATTTGTCAGAAACAACTTCTTCCACTCTGCCATCAGATTTCTGAATGGACAATGTACCCCGAACACTTCTTTAGTATTTTCCCCCTCCTTTTGCACTACGTATTTAATTTATTTTTATCTATACTCATCATAAATTATAGTTTTTATAACTATGTATTGCAATGTACTACTGCTGCAAAACAACAAATTTCATGACAAATGCCAGTGGCATTAAACCTCATTCTGATTCTACAATGATACAGCAGGAAGATCTTTCTGTTAAAGCTCTTAATAAAATGTTGAGAGGGTTTCTTGAATTGCTTCTGCTCGTGTAGAGGCATTCCCTCTACATCACGTCTCCTAATGCTCATCTATAGATAAGGATAAGTACAAACCTTGCAGGAGTTGTAGCATAGCAAACTACAAGAGCATTAGGCAGGAAGTAGGGAGAGTTAATTAGCAACAGTTGTTTTGGGGAAAGGGCACATCCACCGTGTGAAGGATGTTTGCACAGAGCACAGGACAAGTGTGTTTCAGTCAGAAGGGAGGACAAGGACGTCAAGGTAAGAGAACCTAGGATGTTCAGGGAGCTGATGAATTTAGTCAAGAAGAAGGTACATAAAGCTTCAGAAGCTAGAATCAAATACAGTTCAAAGTTAATTTATTATCAAAGTATACACACGTCTCTATATACAACAGTGATATTTACTTTCTTGGGGGCATACTCAATAAAACGAAACAGAATCAATGAAAGACCACACAAATAGTGCTGACGATCGGTGTGCAAAAGACAACACTGTGCAAATTCAAAAAAGAGAGGGGAAAAAATAACTAACTAACTAACAAACAAACAAACAAATAAATAAATAAAGCGATAAGTATCAAGAACATGAGATGAAGAGTCCTTGAAAGCAAGTCCATAGGTTGTGAGAACATTTCAGTGATGGGGCGAGTGAAGTTATCCCCTCTGGTTCAACAGCCCAATAGTTGAGGGGTAATAATTGTTCCTGAACCTTGTGCTATGAGTCCTGAAGCTCCTGTTCCACCTTCCTGATGGCGGCAGTGAGAAGAGGGCATGGCCAGAGTGGTGGGAGTCCCTGATGATGGATGTTACTTTCCTGCAACAGTGCTTTGTGCAGATGTGTTCAACGGTGGGGAGGGCTTTACCCATGAAGGACTGGGCCGTATCCACTACTTCTTGCAGGATTTTCCATACCAGGCTGTGATGCAGCCAGTCAATATACTCTTCTATGGAAGTTTGAGCCCTTAAGGATTATGAGGAAGCCAGAACAGAACTCAAGGAAGGAAATAGGAGAGCCAGGAGAGTCCATGAAAAGTCCTATGCAAGTAGGATTAAAGAGAATCCCAAGGCATCCCATCATACATCAAGAGCAAGAAGATAACTAAGGGGAGGGTAGGACTACTCAAGGACAAAGGGGAGAACATAAGGACTTGGGTGAGGTCCTAAATGAGCACTTGACACAATTGTTTACCAAGGAGAAGGATGTGGAGTATAGGAAGATCAGTGCCAAACACATTGATATTCCAGGCCATTTTGCGGTAAAGGAGGAGGTAATGTTGGATTTCTTAAAGAGCATTAATGCGGATAAGTACCTAGGAGCTGATGGGATACACCCTAGGTTATTGAGAGAGGCAAGAGATAAGATTGCTGATGCCTTGACCAATATCCTGTGTCCTCTCTAGCCACAGACGAGGTCTGGAGGACTGGCGAGTAGCTAATGTTGTTCCATTATTCAAAAAGGAACCAGGGATAATCCTGGAAACATAGACCAGTGAGTTTCATGTCAATGGCAGGGAAGTTACTGGACAGAATTCTTAGGGAGAGGATTTATGAACATTTGGAAAACCATGGCTTAATTAGAGACAGCCAGTACGGCTGTGCAGGGCAAGTCGGGTCTTAATAAATTGAGTTTTTTTGATAAGGTTCCTCATCCAGAAGACTACGATGCATGGGATCAATGATGAATTGGACATTTGGATTCAGAACTGACTTGACCATTGAAGACAGAGGGTAATGGTTGAAGAGACTTATCTGAGGTGGAGGTCTCAGATTAGTGGTTTGCCGTAGGGATCTGTACTGGGACCTCTGAGCAGAAAAATGAGAAGGAGTTTAAAATGGCCAAATGTGATAGGTCAAATCTTAGTAGGTCAAATGTAAAGAGACAGTATACAGTTAAGGGCAAGACACTTAACAGTGTTGATGAATGAGGGATCTTGGGGTCCAAGTTCATATCTCCCTGAGGTATGAAGTACTTAATGAATACTTTGCTTCAGTATTCACTACGGAAGAGGATCTTGCCGAGTGTAGTGATGACTTGCAGTGGACTGAAAAGCTTGAGCATGTAGATATTAAGAAAGAGGATGTGCTGGAGCTTTTGGAAAGCATCACTGGAACCAGACAAGATGTACCCCAGGCTACTGTGGGAGGCGAGGGAGGAGATTGCTGAGACTCTGGCGATGATTTTTGCATCATCAATGGGGACGGGAGAGGTTCTGGAGTATTGGAGGGTTACCCCATGCAAGGTTTATTGAGGAAGTAAGGAGGCATGGGATCCAAGGTGTCATTGCTTTGTGGATCCAGAACTGGCCTGCCCACAGAAGGCAAAGAGTGGTTGTAGATGGGTCATATTCTACATGGAGATCGGTGACCAGTGGTGTGCCTCAGGGATCTGTTCTGGGACCCTAATCTTCGTGATTTTTATAAATGACCTGGATGAAGAAGTGGAGGAATGGGTTAGTAAATTTGCTGATGACACAAAGGTTGGGGGTGTTGTGGATAGTATGGCAGGCTGTCAGAGGTTACAGTGGGACATTGATAGGATGCAAAACTGGGCTGAGAAGTGGCAGATGGAGTTCAACTCAGATAAGTATGAGGTGGTTCATTTTGTTAGGTCAAATATGATGGCAGAATATAGTATTAATGGTAAGACTCTTGGCAGTGTGGAGGATCAGAGGGATCTTGGGGTCCGAGTCCATAGGACACTCAAAGCTGCTGCACAGGTTGACTCTGTGGTTAAGAAAGCATACGGTGCATTGGCCTTCATCAATCGTGGGACTGAGTTAGGAGCCAAGAGGTAAT
This sequence comes from Mobula birostris, assembly GCF_030028105.1. NCBI lineage: Eukaryota > Metazoa > Chordata > Chondrichthyes > Myliobatiformes > Myliobatidae > Mobula > Mobula birostris. Next base: position 81,949,448 of record NC_092380.1, read on the forward strand.
GTTGCAGCTATATAGGACCCTGGTCAGACCCCATTTGGAGCACTGTGCTCAGTTCTGGTCGCCTCATTATAGGAAGGATGTGGAAACCATAGAAAGGGTGCAGAGGAGATTTACAAGGATGTTGCCTGGATTGGGGAGCATGCCTTATGAGAATAGGTTGAGTGAACCCAGCCTTTTCTCTGGAGGATGAGAGGTGACCTTATAGTGGTGTATAAGATGATAAAAGAGGCATTGATCGTGTGGATAGTCAGAGGCTTTTTCCCAGGGCTGGAATGGCTATCACAAGAGGGCACAGTTTTAAGGTGCTTGGAAGTAGGTACAGAGGAGATGTCAGCGGTAAGCTTTTTAACGCAGAGAGTGGTGGGTGTGTGAATGGGCTGCCAGCGACGGTGGTGGAGACAGATACAATAGGGTCTTTTAAGAGACTCCTGGACAGGTACATGGAGCTCAGAAAAATAGAGGGCTATGGGTAACCCTAGGTAATTTCTAAGGTAAGGACATGTTCAGCACAGCCTTGTGGGCCAAAGGGCCTGTACTATGCTGTAGGTTTTCTATGAAAGTGGCTACACAGGTTGATCAGCTTGCCTTTGTTAGTCGAGGTATCGAGTTCAAAAGTCAAGAATTTATGCCGTAGCATTATAAAACTCTAGTTAGGTTGCATCTGGAGTACTGCATATAGTTCTGGTCTTCCAATATTATGAAGGGAGTTGAGGCTTTGGAGAGGATGCAGAAGAGGCTTACCATGATGCTGCCTGGATTAGAGAGCATGTGCTACATAATGGGAGGTTGGACAAAGTTGGGTAACTTTCTCCAGAGCAGTGGGGGCTGAGGGGAGATCTGAGATAATGATAGAGACAGTAGATGGGCTATATCTTTTTCCCCAGGTGGAAATGTCTAAAACCAGAGGGCATGCATTTAAGGTGAGAGGGGACAAGTTGAAAGGAGATGTGAGGGGCAAGATCTCAGTGTGTCAAGCAACATCTGTGGCGGTAAAAATTACAAGTTGACATTTTGATTAATACCCTGCATCAAGAGTGAGGAAAGGGGGAAGCAGGATATAGCAGTACGAGGGGCTGGGGTAGAGTCTGGTAGGTGGAAGCTGATAGGGAGCAGATGATAAGCAGACCGACCCAGGTGCGTGTGTGAATGGTGGGGAGTGGGAGTTAAAAAACAAGCTGACAAGTGATAGATGGAACAAGACTGTGAGAGGGTGGGGAAAAAAGAAAGGAAGAACTGATACAGTTAAGTGTTTGTGGGAGGAGAATATACACTAGTGTTGCCAGCACACTAGTGCTTTGATATCTGCTACAGTATTAGTAATCTTCCAAAATGGTGGAATAGAAATCTTCACTTATGCTTTCGCTTGTGCTTGAAATAACAGGAGCAATATAACATACACAAGGATATAATGCTGGTGGTGATGGTGGGGTTTGAAAAGCCAAACATATAGTACTACGTCAGTCGTTTGCTGTACATTCTGCCTGATGTTCTATTCCATTCATTTGCATGGAGCTGAATGTATGATATGTGATACGTTGATCAGGAAACAGTGCTGTCAATTAAATGTCCCTGCCCTTCTATAATTGTACCTCTAATCTGTTAGTGAAGAGCAAAATCACAATGTATAACTGATGTAAATTTTGAATTTTTTGAAGCCTAAATATTCTTCAGCAAATCTTAACATCAAAAAAATCGAGCATTTCTTTGAAAGTATTTTTAAAGGATGACTCACAAATTCAGTTAAAGTAAAATTTATTTTACATCCCAGTATCTGAAGAATGATGTTTTCTTTCTTTCATTTCTTTGGTAAAATATTTAAAAGTAACGTAGCAAATTTCTGGTAAATCCTTAGTGCTGGTATATCTCAAGTGCTTTGAATTTATAGGTTACTATTGCTAAGTCGGAAAAGCAACAGCAGAGTTTCAGGGAGAGTATCGAGATAAGTGACAAAATATCTGTCATGTTGATGTTGGCTAAGGGAACAATATTACTAAAAACCACCTCACTGTTTAGGCAGAGTTACTTGCACGAGAAGGCTAAAGGTCTTTAATCTGAAGGACACTATTTCTGATAATGCATTGCTCTATCAATACGATACTGAAGCACCAGTCTTCACGTTGTGCTCAAGCCAGCAAAAGGACTCGAACAGATAGGCAAGAGGACCAGCACTGGGCAAATTAACTCTTACCCAGTTTGATAAGGAAAAAAGCAAAACAGTACTTAGAGATGATATTCTTGGAGATTTGTCTAGTGTGGCCATAGGAGTAGAACTGAGAAACAAGGAGGGCAGGATCACTCTTTTAGAGCTGTATCATAGACCCCCCGGCCTCACCACCACCAATAGTCAGCAGGAACTTGAGAAGCACGTGTGTAGAGAAGTTGTCAAAACCATGTGTTTGTGAGAGGCTACTTTCCTGGTTTTGACTGTGTCACCTAGAGTGTAAAAGGTCTGAATGAGGTGAAATTTGAAATAATACCAGGAAAATATAGAGAGCTCTATTCAGGAGGGTGCAATCCAGGACCTTCTCTTAGGGAACTAGGCAGGGAAAGTAACCACGGTGACAGTCAGGGAGCACTTTGGCTCCAGTGACCATAATCCTATTATAAGATAGTGATGGAAAAGTACAGGTCAGGTCCGCAGGGTAGTGTCCTGGAAAAGGGCTGATTTTACAGGGAAGTAGACAGAGTTGGGTGAGTCTATTTGAAAGGAAAGCAACAAAGGACAAGTGGATGGCTTTTAAGATCATGATATCAAGTGTTCAGGAGCAGCATGTTCCTGTTAGGTTGAAAGGTAAACCTGGCAAGTTTAGGGACTCTTATTGATGAGAGATTTTCTGGACAAGAAAAAGGAGGAAGCATACATTGGGTTTAGGAGGTCAGGATCGAGCAAACCCCTTAATGACTATAAAAAGATTAAGAATACTCTTAAGAGGGAATTCAGGAGGGCAAAAAGAGGGTGTGAAATGGATCTGGCAGGGAAGGCTGGGGATAATCCCAATGTTTCTACAGCTATATTATCAATAAAAGGGTGGTGAGGGAGACAGCAGGTCCCTTAGAGATCAGCAGGAGCACCTATGTTCTGAGTTGCATGGGATGATGGGATTTTTAACAGATATGTCTCTTCAGTTTGAGGAGGAAAAAATCATGGTTGCTCAAGTGACAAGGGGAACAACTGGAGATTTTTATTACCAGGAAAGAAAAATTAGCTGAGCATTAAGATGGAAAATTTGTCAGGGTCTGACAGGGTATGTCCTTGGAATTTTTGGAAGATTAGAGAGGAAATTACAGAGGCCCCTGTGGAGATACTTGCTTCAACATTAGCCACTGGTGAAATTCTTGAAGACTGGAAGGTGGCTAATGTTGTTCCATTGTTTCAAAAGGCAAGCAAGGGACAAGCCAGGGAATTACAGGCCAGACAACATTTCATCAGTAGTGGTGAACTCACTGGAGGGAGGTCTGACAGACAGAACTCATCACATTTGGCTAGGCAGAGTCTGCTTAAGAGGAGTCAGCTTGGCTTTGTGCATGGGATGTCATGCTCAACAAAACTTGCAGGGTTTATTTGAAGACGTTACCAGGAAGTTTGATGAGGGTAGAACATTTGGGCTTTAGCAAAGTCTTTGACATGATCCCACATGGTAGGCTGATCTGGAAGATTAGGACCCACGGAATCCAAGGAGAGTTTGTTAGGTGGATTCAAGACTGGCTCAGAGGTAGGGAGCAGAGAGTGATGGTTGAAAGTTGTTTCTCAGAATGGAGGCCAGTGACTGGTGGTGTACTACACTGGTCAGTATTGGGACCCATGTTACTCATTATTTATATAAATGATTTGAATGCAAATGCACAGGGTTTGATAAGCAACTTTGTGGATGGCACAGAATTAGCTGGTTCAGTTGATAGTGAAGGCTATCATAGTTACAGTAGGATTTTCATCAGTTAGGGAAGTGGACAAAAGAATGGCAATAGATTTCAATGCCCATAAGGGTGTGGAGATATATTTTGGAAAATCACACTGGTGTAGGACTTTTTCTAAGAATGGTACAATGGAACAGAGGGATCTAGGGTATAAGTGCATTGCTGGTTGAAAGCTGTGTCACAGGTAGACAGTGTGGTGGAAAGAGCATTTAGCACACTGGCTGTCCATCAGTCAGGGCATTGATTATAGGAGTAGGGATATTATATTGCAATTGTACAAGTCGTTTGGTGAGGCCATGCTTGGAGTACTAAGTACAGGTCTGCTCACCCTGTTATAGGAAAGGTGTAGTTAAACCAGAAAGAGTGCAGAGAAGAAGATTTGCAAGGTTGTCATCAGTAGAAGGTTTGCTAGGCTAGGTTTTTATTCATTTGAGTGTAGGAGAATGATGGATGCCCTAATGGAAGTGTTTAAAATTATGAGCTGTTTAAATAAGTTTGATGGTAACAAACGAGAGAAAATCTGCAGATGCTGGAAAGCCAAGCAACACACACGCACAAAATTCTGGAGGAACTCAGCAGGCCAGGCAGCACCTATGGAAAAGGGTACAGTCGACGTTTCGGGCCAAAACCCTTCAGTAGGACCTGAGGGAACTAGAAGTATGTTGTGGCCTGAAACGTCGACTGTACTCTCTTTCTATAGATGCTGCCTGGCCTGCTGAGTTTCTCCAGCATTTTGTGTGTGTTGCTTCGACAGTAGCAGTCTTTTCCCCAGGGTAGGGAGGGCAAATCCAAAACCAAAATAGGTTTATGGTGACAGGGAAAAGATTTGAATTCCTGAGAGACAATTTTTTCTATGCAGTGGGTGGACAGTACATGGAACGAGCTACCAGAAGAAGTTGTTGAGGCAGGTACAATAGTATCACTTAATATATCACTTAAAATGTAGTTGGACAGGTTCATGAGGGGATATACCACGAGTTGAAAGACTGAATAGTCCAATTGTTTACATTTTTTGTTCTGTGATGTTTCTATTTAAGACTCTTAAATATTTAAAGATTAGCTTTATTTGGCACATGTATATTGATATATACAGTGAAATAACTCAATTGCATCATTGACCAAAACAGCTGGAGGATGTGCGGCCCACAATCGTTGCAATGCTTCTGGCCCCAGCATGGCATGCCTAGAAGTTACTAATCCACACGTCTTTGGATTGTGGGAGGAAACTGGAGCTCCTGGAGGAAACCCACGCAATTACGGGAAAAACAAACACCTTGCAGAGAGTGGCAGAAATTGAACACTGAAGGCACTGGGACTGTACAGCATTATGCAAATAACTACGATACTGTGCCACCATATTGGTGTCGTAGACCAATTTCCTTTGGATTGGTAAAAGTATTTTATAGAATTTGAATGCTGTTCTGTGTAGCATAATAACGGTAAGACAGAACACTTATCCATTTATGAATAGAAAAGAGTTAATTAAAACAAGCTGAGACCATTCTAAAATGTAATTGTTGTGGGTTGGGAATCATTGAGAGGCTCAAATCAATAGCTCTTAATGTTTTTTGTAGAAAACAAACTATGATATTAAATTGCCCAATATATGTACATATACACACACTTCACAGAAATCTGTTACTTTACCATGCTTTCATATTAATTTCTCTAATACTTTTCACCAATTTGTTTATCACGGTCCTTCAGTAAAATGTGCCGAGTTTAGGAGTTAAAACAAAATTAAAACAAATCTAATCCAGTTGGACTTTCTGAAGGGGAAATCAGTTTAAGATATTGAGAATCCCCTTCAGTGACTTCAAATTATTACTATTTAGGTCATGGGTTGAGTTGAAAACATAAGTGTTTATCTGATAAGCATCAGATCAGGCAGTGGGATCTAACTCGTGTAAAATTTCGTTCCAGCTCCCTTCCAGATTCAGCAGTACAGTAGTGTTTTTATATATATGATACCTAATATAAGAATAGGAATAGGAAGAGTTCGACAAAGCCGTGCTAAACATGAAAAAAATTAAAAGTTACAACAGCGTCTCAGGTCGAAATAAAACGATATCAATGTTTTATAAATAAATCCTGAAATTATAAGTATGCTTCCCCTGAAAGGGATTTGCCTGTCGCAGATCAGATGAAGTATGAAGCGATGACATTAAAATAAACGCATAACGTTGCCTCCATCAGTACCCCCCGAGTGTATTTTAACGAGTCGGTAGGCCATTCTGCAGTTTTGCAGATTATGACTGTTGATTGTAATTGACATTTTCCGACAGCGTTATTCAGACTATTGGCTCTGACTGTGTGGGGATCCTGGCGCATGAGCCTTGTTTGAAGGGATAGTTTAACCCCTGATCGATTCGACCGGTCCCAGCTCCATCCCTCCCCCTTCATACCGGCTCGGAATTGGAATGAGATCGGGCCCGCGTCTACTCACTCCGCATTCTCCAGCGATTTCCTCTCGATGGCGGCTGACATTTGCTCGGGGAGCCGATCGGGGTCGCTGGCTGTGGCTGGCGGGTGCCTCGGTCACACACAGCCGCTCGGCAAGGCCGCTGCCTTTTTTATATCGAGCTCAGCCCCAGATCGCACGTTTCCTTTGCCTCATCACGATTCGGACAATACACGGAAATTCGTGTTGAAGCCGCAGCTTTGAAGCGTCGCCAAGGGACCGCTTCCTACAAAACAACACTCATCACTTTTAAAGAGGCAATGCCCGTTGCTGTTAACCACACATTTGTGGTAACGTTATATTTTATATACAGTACTGTCATATACCCAATTTTCCATAAAATATCCAAAACCTGATTACAAGTGTTATGTTTATGTTAAGTGAATATTTATGACAGGTATCAATTTTCTGGATTTTTAAAAATTGAATCCTGTTACTTAAGTAGTAAGTGTGATCGTCCGACTAGGACAATTTAATACTGTACATGAAGAATAATTAGCGCGCGATCTAAATGATTAAACAATCGAATTTAGTTTTGGCAGTGCTCGGTTAATATACTAATTCTCGGTTGCTGGAATAATTTATATTATGGTGATCGAGTCAACCCATTGCATTCCCGAATAAATGGATCGGACACATTGGAGGCTTAGTTTACCCCGAAAGTCGTACTGCTGTTATCAGGTCTTCATTTACAACCTAAGTTTATTTTTAGTGTTTTCCAAATACTGTACTCTGGATGAGCGAATAACATCGGCACCTTCTCTTCCTGTGTTTACATGTGGGACGTCCCAGCTGGGGAATCGTGAGCCCATAAAAATCAGGGCCAACAAGTCACTGACGGGATAGCCGAGATTAACGAGTTCACTCCGCAACAGGCACAAACACTGCTCAAATATTAAAACGTGACACCTGGTTCACTTCCTGTAGTGCATGTTCATCAGCTTTAATTTGGAGTGCGAGCAGGAAGGAAAAAGGACAGAGATCACAGATTTTTTGAGCGCCATTCCTGGGATCTGTTTTCACTGTTCACAAGTAAACTCTTGGACTAAATACAACTTCGTGTCTACGTGGTTTTTAAAATGAACACTTCGGGGGAGGGGGGTTATTTTTTCATGAAATAAGGTGATTCAAAAACACGGTCTGCTGTTCACGTTTACTGCGTGGTAAGTACCTTTACGTTTCAAGTATAACACCTTGGTAAAGAGGTTGGTCTATAAAGTGAATTTGAAGTATAAAGACCGCCTATTCGTGACATTGGTTTGTGTTCAGGGCTGATTTGATGGCGGCAGTGCCTTCATGCTCCATCCTCCAGCGGACACAGCCTCTTGTAACTACATAGCTGAACACGCATGAAAAAGTAGCAGGGAGAATTCCAACCCCCCCACTCCCGCACCCCAGCCTGTTGGCTGCTCTATTTAAAGAGATTATCAATGACTTAACAATCAGTTGCTAATTTTGCTATATTTCTTTGTAGTTTAAAATGATTTCTGTATGTCATGCCTCAGAATTGCACAAGTTTTTTCTACACAAAAGCTTCTCAGTGTTCCTACACATGGCTGCACCAGTGGGCCATGGAGACACGCATGACGTGGAGAACGAGCTGTTAGGTCAGGCTATTAGAAAATGAAGGACGACAAAGCGAAGGACAAGAGGAGGAATCAGTGGGAGGTACTCTGACTACCTACCCTGTCTTTTCCATTCATGATATTATATACTTCTGTGAGGTGACTCCAGCTTCTGAAGCTCCAGAAAAAGCAATCCAAGGTTCCCCAACTTCCTCTTACAGCTAAAGCCTCCAATCTAGACAGCATCCTGGAAATTCTCTTTGCATCCTCACCAAAGCCTCCATATCCTTGTAATGCAGCACCCAGAATTGCATGCAATATTTCAAACATTGTGCAACCAAAGTTATATGCAGCTGCAACACAACTTCCTGGCTTTTATATTCAATGCCCCAACTGATGAAGAAAAGTACACCATACAATTTGTGCCATAGGTTGTTTGCACACCACTTTTCCTGCAAATTATTGTTCTGTAATCTGCTTGGATGACGTGGTCGTCATATTGAGTAGCTTGCGGAATGTTGGTGCTCTGATATAGGGATGTGAGGCTGGTGATCATGATAAGATTGTGAGTTGAATTGACACAAATGATTATTTGGTATGAATTTTGATAGGGGTAGTTGGCAGGTATGGATAAGGAAGGGGATAAAAAATGAGGCTTGTGCTGTAGTTGATGGTATGTAACATTTGAAAATAAATTTTCACTGCCTTTGAAATTATAAAACTTGTGATATTGCAGGCAAATTCTCAGTTTAAGCTCTTGATAGTAAACCTATTGACTCTTGTCTGTTCCTTTCTTAAAATCTAACTGGAAAGTGACCTGCAATACTCCATGCTCACAGATGCAGAACACTTTGCATTTCTTTCACTAAGAACTCTACGACAGAGCTGAAGGCAGTAGACGTGCCCAGTCCCTCCCAAGTGTAGCCATTGTTGGTTGCACGGGACTATTTAGCATAACCCTGGCAACTCCAACACCTTCTCTTGAAGAGATGGAAGGTAGCTTTAAGTAATGTAGATATTCCTCACATAATGTTAGGAAGCCATGTTAATGAGCCTCCTACTGATATATGGAGTAAATGAATGTCAGAGTCAATGTACACGTACATCAAAACGAAAGGGCAGCATAAAATTTAGATTTTATTGAATGGATGCAGGCCAATTGTGCACTATGATCTGCAGATTCCCAATTCAGTGGCTGTTCACTTAAAAGCCTTTCACCTTTTTTCTGAAATAGTCACCTTCTAATTACCCCCTGTGGTAACAATGTTCTACTATCTCTACAGTACACCCACGTTTGTGTGGCTAGTCACAGGTCAAGCGCCATCTATAAATTTGCTGATGACACATCTATTGTTGCCAGAATTTTAGATGGTGAAGAGGAGGAGAACAGGAGTGAGCTAGATCCGCTGGATGAATGATATTGCATCAACACACTTGCACTTAATGTCAGTAAGACCAAGGAATTGATTTTGAATTTCAGGAAGGGGGAGATGAGGGAACACACACCAGTTCTTACTGACAGATCAGCAGTGGAAAGGGTGAGCAGTTTCATCAACATCTCTGAAGATTTGTCCTGGGCCCAACATATTGATGCAATTACAAAGAAGGCAAGACAGTGGCTGTATTTCATTAGGAGTTTGAGAAGACTTGGTATGTCATATAGACTCTTGTAAATTCCTATAGGTGTACTGTGGAGAGCATTCTAGTTGGTTGCATCACTGTCTGGTATGGAGGAGCTACTGGACAGGATCAGAACAATCTGCAGAAAGTTATAAACACAGCCAGTCTCATCAAAGGCATTCATCATCATCATCATCATCAAGTGCCATGCCCAGTTTGAGCTTTGACCGCCATGGCCCACACACTCCTGTTTCGGGTCAAGTGGATCAATTCATTGGTATTCATTTCCAGTTCACTGGCTGCTGTCTCCATCATAATTTGTCTTTGTCTTCCTCTTGCATTATTCCCTTCAATCTTTCCCCTAATTACCGCGCATTCTAACTCCTCTTTCCTAATCACATGTCCAATTTTTTGTGCTTGCTCTGTTCATGACATCCTCGTTAGACATTTGTTTCGTCCATGATATTCTTTGCATCCTCCTCAAAAACCACATCTCTGCTGCTTCAGTTCGTTTCCTCATGTTACTAGATATTGTCCAACATCAAGGGCATTAGCTTCCCCAGTGCCCAGGACACCTTCAAAAGGCAATGCCTCAAAAAGGCAGCATCCATCTTTAAGGATCTCCATCACCTAGCACATGTCATCTTCTCATTGCTAATATCTAGGAGGACAGGAGCCTGAAAACTCACACATTAACGTGATATTAAACCTGATTCTGATTCTGAATGTACGTAATTTGCTTCTGTGAAATACAGTGCTAGAATCTAGGTTGGGAACCCCAGACCCTTTGCTTAATGGCATAAAAAAGCATTTGTCATTTGTCATTAATGGCATTTGTCCATGGCGTAAAAAAGTTTGAGAATCCCTGTGCTAGGTATCTGAAAGCTCTCGCTCCCATTTGATTATTGGACTGGTAAAAACATTTAACTATATCGGTGAAGAGAAGAGTTTGATTGATATACTGAACTGGGTAAGTGTTAATAGTCTGTCAGAATCATAATGTAAGTATCAACAACTTATTTAATACAGACATCCATGGGAGCAAGGTATGGGTGAGATGAGCTTTATGAAGTGAAATTCTAAAATTATACATATTGTAGTATAATGGGTATGTGTTCAATGTTCCCTCTAATTTGTAAGGACCAGTGTGCATAACAATCTTGTGCTATGCAATTTTTTGCCCAATGACAACTACATGTGCGCACTGAATATTTTCTTCAACAAAAACGTTATAGATAAGCCAGTTCTAATGTCTGCAGAACAGATCATCGCAAACTCCACGTTGTCAACACTGTCCGTATCAGAAACTGGAAAAATGAAATGCGATTATGTACGATCGTGAAATATACTTAACATGCCAATGAGGTAGAGTGACAACCTTTTATGCACAGTTTAAATTCCTTTGTGCACTAGTAGCAAAAGATGTGTGCGTGCGCACACACCTTAGAGGGAACGTTGTATATCTTGGCTCAGCAGTAAAACTTCTGCTTCTGAATCAGAAAAAAATGGACTTAATCCCAAATGAGTCATTATTTGAACTGATTTTCAGTGAAGTACTAACACCCAACTGCATACTAAGTGGTTCTGTACTGAGGTGAGTCAGAATCAGATTTATTAGCACTGATATATGTCATGGAATTTGTTGTTTTGTGCCAGCAGTACAGTGCAATGCATAATAACTTACTATAGGTTACAAAAATTAATAAATAAATAGAGTGCAATAGGAATGAATCATGAGATGTTGTTCATGGGGAAACGGACTGTTCAGAAGTCTGATTACAGAGACGAAGAAATTGTTTCTAAAACTTTGAGCGTGGGACTCCAAGCTCTTGTACTTCCTTCCTGATGATATTACTGAGAAGAGTGCATGGTCCGGATGGTGAGGGTTTTGAATGATGGATATTGTCATCTGAAGCTACTGCCTTTTGAAGATGCCCTCAATGGTGTGGAGGGTTGTACCCATGAAGGAACTGGCTGAGTATATAACCCTCTGCAGCCTCTTTCAGTCGTGCACATTGGTGCGTCCATGCCGGACAGTGATGCAACCAGTCAAAATACCCTGCACTGTATAGCTGTAGATATTTGCTACAGTCTTGGTTGACATACCAAATCTCCTCAAGTTCTTAATGAAATATAGCCACTGGTGTGCCTTCTTTGTGACTGCATCAATGTGTTGAGCCCAGGATAGATACACTGAGGTACTGGCATCCAGGAGCTTGAAACTGTTCACACTTAACGCCATTGACCCCCTCAGTGAGCACTGGTGTAGATACTCCCAACTTCCCCTTCTCAAGTCCACGATCAATTCCTTGGCCTTGCTGACGTTGAGTACAAGGTTGTTGTGATGATGCCACTTAACCAGCCGATCTATTTCACTCCTTCTGAGATTCTGCCAGTAACAGTGGTGCGTCATCGGCGCACTTATAGATGCTGTTTGAGCTGTGCTTAGCCACATAGTCACGAGTGAAGGGAGAGTAGAGCAGTGAAGTTCACCCATGTTAATTGTCAGCAAGGAGGAAGTGTTATTACTAATCCACAATGACTGTGGTCACTGATGACCAAGTCAGGGATCCAATTGCAGAGGCTCATTGAGGTGAGGTGTTGAACACCCATGTAATCGATAAACAGTAGCATGGCATGTGTATTGCTGTTACCCAGGTGCTTCAAGGCCATTTGGAGAGACAGTGAGATTGCACCCGCTGTAGACCTGTTATGCTGGTAGATATATTATAGTGGGTCCAGGTCCTTGCTCAGGCAGGACTTAATTCTAGCCATGACCACCCTCTCAAAGCACTTCATCACAGGAGATGTGAGCATTAATCAGATCTCCCACGTGCAATAAATTATGGTATGGTACAATTTGAAAGAAGAATAAAGATTTATATTGGGAACCTTCTGAAATAAAAATCTATTGAGTACTACTAAATTAATTTATTTGGTTTTGAATCTTATTGCTGTTTGTTCTAAGTGTAAATTGGCTATTATATTTTCTAACAATAGTCAGTATATTGCAAAAGTAAACTTAATTACCAGATCAACTAAGTGCTTTAATTATCTTGAGGTTTTGAAATGCAGCAGATAATCATACCTCTTTCCCCTATTTTCCCTACTAGTAATAAACCAGAAGCTCCTTCCACAGAATTGGCAATTTGTAGAAAATATGTGAGAAACTTTACACCATTAAACAAATTCCCTGGAATGCTTAGAGTCTGCAAGATTTCACTCACTATATTGCCCAACTGGGCATACTACATGAATGCATCACGTACTGTATCACTGAGCTATCACTGCACTAAATAGGCAATTCAAGATCAAACAACAGGAATTCTGCAGATGCTGGAAATTCAAGCAACACACATAAAAGTTGCTGGTGAACGCAGCAGGCCAGGCAGCATCTCTAGGAAGAGGTGCAGTCGACGTTTCAGGCTGAGACCCTTCATCAGGACTAACTGAAGGAAGAGTGAATAAGGGATTTGAAAGTTGGAGGGGGAGGGGGAGATCCAAAATGATAGGAGAAGACAGGAGGGGGAGGGATGGAGCCAAGAGCTGGACAGGTGATAGGCAAAAGGGATACGAGAGGATCATGGGACAGGAGGGCCGGGAAGAAAGACGGGGGGGAGACCCAGAGGATGGGCAAGGGGTATATTCAGAGGGGCAGAGGGAGAAAAAGGAGAGTGAGAGAAAGAATATGTGTATAAAAATAAGTAACAGATGGGGTACGAGGGGGAGGTGGGCATTAACGGAAGTTAGAGAAGTCGATGTTCATGCCATCAGGTTGGAGGCTACCCAGACGGAATATAAGGTGTTGTTCCTCCAACCTGAGTGTGGCTTCATCTTTACAGTAGAGGAGGCCGTGGATAGACATGTCAGAAAGGGAATGGGATGTGGAATTAAAATGTGTGGCCACTGGGAGATCCTGCTTTCTCTGGCGGACAGAGCGTAGATGTTCAGCAAAGCAGTCTCCGTCGGGTCTCGCCAATATATAAAAGGCCACATCGGGAGCACCGGACGCAGTATATCACCCCAGCCGACTCACAGGTGAAGTGTTGCCTCACCTGGAAGGACTGTTTGGGGCCCTGAATGGTGGTAAGGGAGGAAATGTAAGGGCATGTGTAGCACTTGTTCCGCTTACACGGATAAGTGCCAGGAGGGAGATCAGTGGGGAGGGATGGGGGGGACGAATGGACAAGGGAGTTGCATAGGGAGCGATCCCTGCGGAATGCGGGGGGGGAGGGAAAGATGTGCTTAGTGGTGGGATCCCGTTGGAGGTGGCGGAAGTTACGGAGAATAATATGTTGGACCCGGAGGCTGGTGGGGTGGTAGGTGAGGACCAGGGGAACCCTATTCCTAGTGGGGTGGCGGGAGGATGGAGTGAGAGCAGATGTACGTGAAATGGGGGAGATGCGTTTAAGAGCAGAGTTGATAGTGGAGGAAGGGAAGCCCCTTTCTTTAAAAAAGGAAGACATCTCCCTCGTCCTAGAATGAAAAGCCTCATCCTGAGAGCAGATGCGGCGGAGACGGAGGAATTGCGAGAAGGGGATGGCGTTTTTGCAAGAGACAGGGTGAGAAGAGGAATAGTCCAGACAGCTGTGAGAGTCAGTAGGCTTATAGTAGACATCAGTGGATAAGCTGTCTCCAGAGACAGAGAGTGTCGGAAATGGACCAGGTAAACTTGAGGGCAGGGTGAAAGTTGGAGACAAAGTTAATAAAGTCAATGAGTTCTGCATGCGTGCAGAAAGCAGCGCCAATGCAGTCGTCGATGTAGCAAAGGAAAAGTGGGGCACAGATACCAGAATAGGCACGGAACATAGATTGTTCCACAAAGCCAACAAAAAGGCAGGCATAGCTAGGACCCATACGGGTGCCCATAGCTACACCTTTAGTTTGGAGGAAGTGGGAGGAGCCAAAGGAGAAATTATTAAGAGTAAGGACTAATTCCGCTAGACGGAGCAGAGTGGTGGTATTTACCCCTCGATCGTGACCCCACTAAGGAGCACCAGGCCATTCTCTCCCACACCATCACCGACTTTATCCGCTTAGGGGATCTCCCATCCACTGCTACCAACCTTATAGTTCCCACACCTCGCATTTCCGGTTTCTACCTCCTACCCAAGATCCACAAACCTGCCTGTCCTGGCCGACCTATTGTCTCAGCTTGCTCCTGCCCCACCGAACTCGTTTCTGCATACCTCGACACGGTTTTATCCCCCCTTGTTCAATCCCTTCCGACCTATGTTCGTGACACTTCTCACGCTCTTAAACTTTTCGATGATTTTAAGTTCCCTGGCCCCCACCGCTTTATTTTCACCATGGATGTCCAGTCCCTATATACTTCCATCTCCCATCAGGAAGGTCTCAAAGCTCTACGCTTCTTTTTGGATTCCAGACCTAATTAGTTCCCCTCTACCACCACTCTGCTCCGTCTAGCGGAATTAGTCCTTACTCTTAATAATTTCTCCTTTGGCTCCTCCCACTTCCTCCAAACTAAAGGTGTAGCTATGGGCACCCGTATGGGTCCTAGCTATGCCTGCCTTTTTGTTGGCTTTGTGGAACAATCTATGTTCCGTGCCTATTCTGGTATCTGTGCCCCACTTTTCATTCGCTACATCGACGACTGCATTGGCGCTGCTTCCTGCACGCATGCAGAACTCGTTGACTTTATTAACTTTGTCTCCAACTTTCACCCTGCCCTCAAGTTTACCTGGTCCATTTCCGACACTCTCTGTCTCTGGAGACAGCTTATCCACTGATGTCTACTATAAGCCTACTGACTCTCACAGCTGTCTGGACTATTCCTCTTCTCACCCTGTCTCTTGCAAAAACGCCATCCCCTTCTCGCAATTCCTCCGTCTCCGCCGCATCTGCTCTCAGGATGAGGCTTTTCATTCTAGGACGAGGGAGATGTCTTCCTTTTTTAAAGAAAGGGGCTTCCCTTCCTCCACTATCAACTCTGCTCTTAAACGCATCTCCCCCATTTCACGTACATCTGCTCTCACTCCATCCTCCCGCCACCCCACTAGGAATAGGGTTCCCCTGGTCCTCACCTACCACCCCACCAGCCTCCGGGTCCAACATATTATTCTCCATCACTTCCGCCACCTCCAACGGGATCCCACCACTAAGTACATCTTTCCCTCCCCTCCTCTCTCTGCATTCCGCAGGGATCACTCCCTACGCAACTCGCTTGTCCATTCGTACCCCCCATCCCTCCCCACTGATCTCCCTCCTGGCACTTATCCGTGTAAGCAGAACAAGTGCTACACATGCCCTTACACTTCCTCCCTTACCACCATTCAGGGCCCCAAACAGTCCTTCCAGGTGAGGCAACACTTCACCTGTGAGTCGGCTGGGGTGATATACTGCGTCAGGTGCTCCCGATGTGGCCTTCTATATATTGGCGAGACCCAACGCAGACTGGGAGACCGCTTTGCTGAACATCTACGCTCTGTCCGCCAGAGAAAGCAGGATCTCCCAGTGGCCACACATTTTAATTCCACATCCCATTCCCTTTCTGACATGTCTATCCACGGCCTCCTCTACTGTAAAGATGAAGCCACACTCAGGTTGGAGGAACAACACCTTATATTCCGTCTGGGTAGCCTCCAACCTGATGGCATGAACATCGACTTCTCTAACTTCCGCTAATGCCCCACCTCCCCCTCGTACCCCCTCTGTTACTTATTTTTATACACACATTCTTTCTCTCACTCTCCTTTTTCTCCCTCTCCCTCTGAATATACCCCTTGCCCATCCTCTGGGTCCCCCCCCTCCTTGTCTTTCTTCCCGGCCCTCCTGTCCCATGATCCTCTCGTATCCCTTTTGCCTATCACCTGTCCAGCTCTTGGCTCCATCCCTCCCCCTCCTGTCTTCTCCTATCATTTTGGATCTCCCCCTCCCCCTCCAACTTCCAAATCCCTTACTCACTCTTCCTTCAGTTAGTCCTGACGAAGGGTCTCGGCCTGAAATGTCGACTGCACCTCTTCCTAGAGATGCCGCCTGGCCTGCTGCGTTCACCAGCAACTTTTATGTGTGTTAATTCAAGATCAAAGTATTGTTTTCTAAGTTCAAAGTAAATTTATGTTACCATGTCCTACCCTGAGATTCATTTTCTTGCAGACATTTATAGGAAAAATAAAACAAATGCAATAGAACCTACAAAAATATGCCCCTCTGACCCTCAACACAGGTGCCCCTCATGGCTGTGTACTAAGCCCCTCCTTTACTCTCTGTATACCCATGACTGTGTCGCCACCCACAGCTCCAAACTGTTAATTAAATTTGCTGACAACACTACATTGATTGGCCTAATCTCAAATAATAATGAGGCAGCCTGCAGAGAATAAGTCATCACCCTAACACAGTGGTGTCAAGAAAACAACCTCTCCCTCAATGTCGCAAAAACAAAGGAGCTGGTTGTGGACTACAGGAGGAATGGAGACAGGCTAGCCCCTATTGACATCAATGGATCTGGGGTTGAACAGCTTTAAGTTCCTCGGCATAAACATCACCGAGGATCTGATACAGTCTGTACATACCGGCTGTGTGGTGGAAAAGGCACAACAGGGCCTCTTTCACCTTAGACAGCTGAAGAAGTTTGGGATGGGCCCCCATATCCTAAAAACTTCCTATAGGGGCACAATTGAGAGCATCTTGACTGGCTGCATCACTGCCTGGTATGGGAACTGTACTCCCCTCAATCGCAGGACTCTACGGAGAGTGGTACGGACAGCCCAGCGCTTCTGTGGATACGAACTTCCCACTATTCAGGACATTTACAAAGAGAGGTGTATAAAAAGGACCCGAAGCATCACTGGGGACCCAAGACACCCCAACCACAAACTGTTCCAACTACTACCATCCGGGAAATGGTACCACAGCATAAAAGCCAGGACCAATGGGCTCCGGTACAGCTTCTTCCACCAGGCCATCAGACTGATTAACTCATGCAGACACAACTGTATTTCTTTCTATATTGACCATCCTGTTGTACGTACTATTTATTATAAATAACTACAAATTGCACATCGCACATTTAGACGGAGACGTAACGTAGATTTTTACTCCTCGTGTATATGAAGGACGTAAGTAATTCAGTTCAATTCAAATACATCCAGACAGAGATTGACAAACAACCAAGGTGCAAAGGAAGAGAAACTCTGTAAATTGAAAAAAAATAACACTGAGAACATTATTTGTAAAAGAATCTCTGAGAGTGAGTCTGTAGGCCAGAGAATCATTTTGGACTTGTGGTCAGTGAAGTTATCCACATTTTCTTAATGGACTTCATGATGTCTTTTTTCACCGTTCACACAGAAGTGTAGTGGTTAGCACAATGCTTTACAGTACCACTAACCTGGGTTCATTTCCTGCCACTGTCCGTAAGGAGTTTGTATGTTCTCCCTGTGACTAAGTGGGTTTCCTCCGGGTGCTCTGGTTTCCTCCCACAGTCCAAAGACACACCAGATGGTGGTTAATTGGTCATTATAAATTGTGCTGTGATTGGGGTGGAATTAAATCGGGGGATGGCTGGGTGATGCATCTTGAAGGGCCGGTAGGGCCTTCTCCGCGCTGTATCTTAATAAATAAATAAAATAAAATCAAACTTAGGATAAGCTCAAGAGCATAGAGTCATTGAGTTTTATACCACAGAAACGTGCCTTTTGGCCCACCAGGCTGATGATTTTGTCCACCTGTACAAATATCATTTCCCAGAATAGTTTGGTGTCCCACAATGCCTTGTCTATTTAAGTGTCTGTCTAAAAGCTTCGTAAACATAGTAATTGTACCTGATTCCATTACCTCTTCAAGCAGCGTTCCAGATGTCACTCTGTGTAAGATGTTCTCCCTCAGATCCCTCTAAACCCTAGCCCTCTCACCTTAAAAATATGCCCCCTTGTTTTTGATACCCTGACCATGATGAAAAGATTCTGACAATTTACCCTTTCTATGTCTGTTACAATTTTATATACGTCTTGCAGATCACCCCTTGACTTTCTTCATTCTGAGGAAAATAACCTTTGCCTTCAATCCTATACAACCCTCACCGCAGGGGGAAAGGCTCCGTTCAATGCAGGTTGGAACTTCCATTGTGTCCTGACTGGCAGACCACAATCAGTGTGGCTTCAGAGCTGTGTCAGACATGGCTATAAGCAGCACTGGGGTCCCACAGGGGACTGTATTGGCTCCCTTCCTGATTACCCTGTATACCTCAGACCTTAAATACAACGCTGAGTCATGTCATCTGCAGAAATTTTCTGATGACTCAGCCATAGTTGGGTGTATAAAGGGAGGATGGGAGGATGAATACAGGTCCTGGTGGAGGACTTTGTCAAATGGTGCAAGCTGAATCATCTGCAGCTCAACATCAGTAAGACAAAGGAGATGGTAATAGGCTTTAGGAAGACCAAGCTTGCACTGCTTCCTGTTTACAATTAATGGTGAGGACATGGGTGTAGTGAGGACCTACAAGTGACTGGGCATGCACCTGATTGACAGACTTGAGTGGAGCACCAACAAGAAGGGCCACAGTTGCCTCTACTTCCGGAGGAGTCTGAGGTCCCTTGGTGTATGCAGGCCTCTCCTTCGCGTTTTCTACCGGTCTGTTGTTGCCAGTACAATCTTCCATGCAGTGCTGTGCTGGGGCAATGGCATAAACACTGGTGATACCAACAGGCTAAGTAAACTGAATTTAGCTTTAGAAAGGCTGGCTCTGTGAGTCACACTGGAGGCTATGATAGAACAAAGGACGATATGGAAAATCCTGGCAGCTCTGGACAATGTTTCTCACCCTCTGAATGCCACTTTGGCTGAACAGAGGAGCACTTTCAGTAATAGACTGAGACAACTGCACTGCTCCAAAGATCACTGTATGAGGCCATTCTTATCCTCGGCCATTAGTCTTTATAATGAGTCAACTTATAGCCGGGGAAGTGATGACCCCCTCCACCTCCTGTTAGACTGCTTGAGGTAATTGGGGGGGGGTCAAATTACTGGCCAAATTACACTTCATCCTTGTGGACAAAAGAACTACAGAGGTATAGAACCAAATTACTTCAAGTTCCAGTTACTTCTGGTAAGTTGGCGGCATGCTCAGGTGCAGTGGCTTTTTTGGGGCGAATCAAAGATATTTTTTATCTTGTTTATGATTGCAAGACACGGCTAGACATTAACAGACATCCCACCTCTCCTGGAACTTCCGGGAGTCTCCCGCATATTAATAGTGGCTCCCTGATGCCCACAAATTATATACAATATCATGGAAATCAATTTTTTTGAGAGCGAGCAAGAGAGAGAGTGCGCGCGCGAGACAGCGAGAGAGAAAGCAAGCGAGTGAGGGCACGCGAGCGAGAGAGGGAGAAAGAGCAAGGGAGAGAGAAAGCAGGCGAGAGCGCTTGAGAGTGCGCGAGCGACCACGAGAGAGAGAGAGAGAGAGCGCAAGCAAGACCGCGCCATGGCAGTGTTCCAAAAAATATATAAAACGTACGTCACCCCAGACTACACTAAAGTGTACCCCTGCCTAATAGGGGTCAAAATAATGACAGTGTTGCTCACTGCACTGTTTGCAACAATGACTTTTCTGTTGCCCATGGTGGGTTAAGACTGTAAAAGACATGTTGAGGTGAGTTTAACAGGTGTCATTCGTTCATTAGCATAGCTAACGTTATTTCAACTAGCTGGCTAGCTGCTAAGGAGCTACTCTATTGCAGACATCTCACCTCTCCCGGAAGTCTCCCGCAAATTGATGGTGCTACCTCCCTGAAATGAGTTTTTGCAGGGTGGGATGTCTGTATTAAGGACTTCAAGTACTGCAAATCTACCCCACCAGCGAGTTGCGTGTTAGTGCAGGAGCTGGACTTCGTGCAGACTGCATTGCTGCTTGCTCCAGAAAGGTGTTGGAGTCAGTGATGGAAGGTGTTGTGCGGTCTAACAGCAAGTGATTGTCTTGTGATCACAAGCCCCTGTTGGACATTAGTAATGAAGGATACTGCATGTCCAGTTCACTGGTTTATTGGTGAGACTGATGATAAAGGGAGTTGCGTGGCCTTGGTTGTAGTGCAGACTGGGCCCCAAGCTGCGGTGTCGCCTAATGCAGCTGCCAGTAGGGGAGACATCAGAAGGAATGTGCGCGGTGTCCATGCTGGATTGGAGGCAAGCCCCTCCTGTCGGTGCTGATCTCCAGTGTTTGCTCGATGGAAGACAAGCTGGACTGCGTGCATGTGTACATTTGTCTGCAGACCGCGGAGGGCTTGTTTTGCCAACAACATTCATTCTCCATCAATCTATGGGACATGCCATTTAGGGACTTGAGCCATATTATATCTCTTTTTGTGCGGCTGTATGTTTATTGCTATCTTATATGTCCTGTATGTGCCTTGTGCTGTTTATGACTGTTAGTCCTGTGCTTTGCACCTTGACCCGGGGAAACACCCAGTCATGGGTGTTCATATATGGTAGAATGACAATTAAACTTCAACTGAAAGTTTACAAACAGATGATTATACAAGTGTAAGGAAAGCTAAAACTACAAGGAAAAACACAATAAAAACAACAAACTGGATTCTAACCAGCAGAATACTATCAAAAGTCTGGTCAAAGTGTGAAGTTTTAAGGAGAACCTTAAAAGAAGAGAGAAAACTGTTCGGATTTAAGGAGGAAATTCTGGAATCTTTGGACATGGAGATGAAGCCAAAGTAGAATAAATAAACCTGGGAACATCAAAGAGGCAAGAGCTTGAGGAATGTGTATCTTCTGGGTGGTTGTGATGTGGGAGGAGTTTACATAGGTACATAGGGATTTGCAAAAGAAAAAAGGCAAGATATTTTAAAATCAAAATTTTACTTAACTGGGAGCAGTGTAGGTCAGCAAGCTCGGAGCTGATAGGTGAATAGGACCTTATGTGAATTGGGACAGCGGCTGCAGAGTTTTGGGTAACTTCAAATATACATAGGGTAGAAAGAGAAAAGTCAATCAAGAGTGCAGAGGAATAGTCAACCTTAGATATGAAGAATGGTTTCATAGCGCAAAAGATGAGGGAAAGGCAATTAAGGTGATGGTGATTCCATGACTTTGTGGACTTAAGTTCTTGTGAGCAAATATAACAGCAACATTGTGAGCTGACGCTTTAGGCTCAGACATTTAGCAGTATGATGTGTAAGGAACAGTTGTGGCAAGACAAAAGACATTGCATTCTGAGGGTAATGGAAAGTGACCTGAAATGTTCAGATCACCGTGTTTCTGATGTGTGCCTGTGTGCTGCAATGCAGAAGTCGGGGCCAGATGTTAGTGCTGGACTCAACACTGAGATGGGGAAGAGCTTGCTCGTTCTGGGCAGAGGGATGGATAACCTTGGAAAGCAGAAAAGTGGAAAGGGGGAGAACAGTGTGATCAACTGTGGAGGTCTGGAGGAGAACATGGAATGAAAATACATTTTGCTTATAACAAGAGCGTGTCATTTGTTATTGAAAATGAAAATACTGTAGATGCCCGAACTCTAAAATACATGGAGAATGCTGATAATCTTCAGCAGTTCAGGCAGAATCTGTGGAAAGAGAAATGGAGTTTATAGTGAAGGTTAATAACTTCACATCAGAACTTGGCATAATTAGCAAAATGTCAAGCTTTAAGCTACAAGGAAAGGGAGGATGAGTAGAGAGAACAAAAGGGATGTTCTGTGATCAGAAGGAGAGCAGAAAGATTAATGACACTTGTGGCGGTGTGTTTGTGGATAAAGTGTGGTAAAAGCTGTTGAATAAAAGTGAAATGTCTCAGGTAGATATAAACAGGAGCAAGACGACGAAATCCTAGTTAGAGCAGAGTAACCTGGCAGGTGACATTTAAGCTTAGAATTGTAGGAAAATTGGGAATATATTAGACAAGTCATACACTGTAGAGAAGTAAGAATGGTTAGAAATAGACTGGAATTTGCCAGGATACAGTTACCAAGAGAAGGACTGATCACATCTCCTTTGAAGGGAATAGTGCAATAGCTGAATGAAGAGATATGCTGATCCGAGGGTCAGGAAGGCAGAACAGGAAGTTGAGTGGTCAGTAATTTATCTCAGTTAGGGTCATGACAGTGGAAAATGATTCTTCTGGATTATCTCAGAGATGTGTGATAGAGATAGTGGAGAGAGGCTCAGCTTCAGGATGCATTTTTATATGGGGACAATGAAGAGTCTTGATAGTGAATGGAAGGGGAAGCAAGAGGAAACAAGAAGATATTGCACTGTATGTATTACATCCGACTAATGATGTTGAAACCACAGGATAAATTCCTAATCTAGTACTTTTTATTGGTTCTCTGATTCATGGTGACACTTTTCAATTCTTATTACTTAAAAGAATGTAAAATGTCAGCTGGTTTGGCTAATATTCCTTAATTTCCCATTGAATTGTTCACCACACGACAAACAATGCGGGACTCACGGATAATGAGTTTTTGGACAAAAACTGAAAATACACAAGAAACAATTGAAATTAAAGAGTTAGCATGGCGCCCATAATTCTTAAACAAAATAGAAATGAACACTCTGCAAAAGCTCTTTTGTTAATAGGGTCGTCAAATACAAAATAAAGTGGACTTAAAAGCACAAAGGGAAGCAGAAAGATCAAGTAGCAGCAAGATATCAAACTTTTAAAGAGCTTTCATACAGAGACGGGCTTCTTCAGTAGCACAGGACAGACCTGCAGAAAGCGGTTCACTGAAATTATGTCATCAAAATTGTTTACCCTGTTTTCCGAGGAAAGAAATTATTTAAGAGAACTAAAACCAGACCATACACTGCAAAGTTAGAACCATAAATGTAAAGATTAAAAATATCATAAATTACATATTGTTCTGTGCACACATGATCAATTTTGGTAGCAGACGACGAAAATAGTTCACACTGTTTTCAACAGCAAAACTTAATAACAGGAAGTATGCATAAAAGGGTGTAGCTTGTCTACTGCAAGTTTAGTGTTTAACTTTACTGCCAGCAGAAATAAACACAGAAAATTCAGCAAATACACAGCAATCATCCTCTGTAACATGAAGAGAAGACAATGACTGAAATTAGTGGAATGAATTTCAGATGAACAGCATGCTAATGCTCCCACCGTATAACATGCCTTTCAATCTGGGATACTTTTCTGGGCACGGGGATAAATCAGTAAATGGTGAAAATACAGAGTAGATCGGGCAGCATATTTGGAGAGAATAAAAGAAGTTAATAATGCAGGTTAATGATCTTTTATCAGAAATAAAGTAAGTTAGGGGTTTTAAACAAGGATATTGTTAGGAGAATAGCAGAAGGGAATTGGGTAGCACTGCTGCCTGACTGCTCCAGTGACTCGGGTTTGACTCTGATACCCATTTCATCGATATGGAGTCTACATATTCTTTTTGTGATCCTGTGGGGTTTACACCAGTGGTCCAGTTTTGTCTCGTACTCCAAAGATAAGCTAATTAATGGGTTAATTGGCCATTGTAAACTATCCATGTGTACAGTGAGTGGTATAATCTGGAGGACGAGATATTGATGCGAGTGTGAGAAGTATAAAATGGTATTAGTGTAGGATTAGTGTAAATGGGTGCTTAATGGTGCAAATTAGGTGGGCTAGAGGCCCAATTCCTGAGCCCTGTATCTCTTTGAATTTATACGAATGGATGCATTGAGAGGAAGTGTAAGTGGCAAATATAGAGTTAAGATGGCTACAGTCCAAATGATTCAATGATTTCAGAACAGAATACCTCATCAAAAGTTGAAGTGATGTTTCCCAAGCTGGAGAACATTGGGACAGGGTACAAAGGCCCTTAACAAGGTTTCATCTACGAGACAGCACAGAAGTAAGGTCTTTTGTCTATTTGGTCCGTACTGATCAAAATGCTAAGCTAAGCTAATCCTATTTGTCTGTATTCGGTCCATATCATTCTGAACCATTCCTAGAATGCACTGCCTAAGGGAATGATTGAACTTGAGTTGCAGATGGTATTGAAGAGGTGTCCAGATGGGCACTTGAATCACTAGGCATTGAAGATTATGGACCAAGTGCTGGAAGACAAGACTAATATAAAAGGATGCTCTTGGGCTGGCATGGATGAGTTGGGCCAAATGGCCTTTGTCCATGCTGTAAGATCCTTTGACTTTTGTGAGCTGAGGGCAGAAAGATCAGAGAGGGAGTGAGGCAAAGACTTACAATGGTAAGTAACCCAAAGCACAGGGTCATGTTTACAGACTAATTAGACATACTCCTCAAAGTGACCAAGCAACCTTCTCTCCAGAGCAGAGGAGACTGAGTTAAACACAGAAAATAGCATGTGCTGAGCTGGACAAAGTGGAGCTGAAGCTCAGTCTCAAGAGACTGAACAGAAGGAAATATGAATGATGAAATGAGGAGAAGTTAGTGAATCCTTGGAATTTTAGAGTCACAGAGTTATGCAGCACAGAAAAAGCCCAAGTCATCCATGATAAATGTCTGAGATAGTCCCATCACTTATATTTGGCCCATAACCCTCAGAATCTTTTCTATCCAAGTGTAAGTCCAATTATCTTGTAAACATTGCAATTATACTACTTCAACAGCTCATTCCATATACCTACGACCCTCTGACTGAAGAAGTCCCCCTCCCACCTTATATCAAGATTCTCTAGTTTTAGACTCCCTGCCACTGGAAAAAAGACTGTGACCATCTACCCATCTGCACCCCTCATGATTTTATATATCTCTATAGGTCATATCTCTGCTTCCTACACTCCGGGGGTGAGGGGGAACACAGCCTATCTGGTCTCTCTTCATAACTCAAGCCCTCCAGACCAGTACTTTACTTTACTTTATACTTTATTGTCGCCAAGCAATTGATACCAGAACATACAATCATCACAGTGATATCTGATTCTGCTCTTCGTGCTCCCTGGAGTACAAATCGATAGTAAATATTAAAATTTAAATTATAAATCATAAATAAGAACTAGAAAATGGGAAGTAAGGTAGTGCAAAAAAACCGAGAGGCAGGTCTGGATATTTGGAGGGTACGGCCCAGATCCGGGTCAGAATCCGTTCGGCAGTCTTATCACAGTTGGAAAGAAGCTGTTCCGAAATCTGGCCATACGAGTCTTCAACCTCCTGAGCCTTCTCCCGGAGGGAAGAGGGACAAAAAGTGTGTTAGCTGGGTGGGTCGTGTCCTTGATTATCCTGGCAGCACTGCTCCGACAGCGTGCGGTGTAAAGTGAGTCCAAGGATGGAAGATTGGTTTATGTGATGCGCTGGGCTGTGTTCACGATCTTCTGCAGCTTCTTCTGGTCTTGGACAGGACAACTTCCATACCAGGTTGTGATGCACCCCAGAAGAAGATGCACCCCAGTAATATCTTTGTGAACCTTTTCTGTACCCTCTCGAAGCAAGAGGCAGTGGGGGCTCGGTTGCTCAGTATATTCACGTCCGGTTTCAACAGATTTGTGGATATTAAGGGTTTCTTGGTCATGGGGTTAGTGTAGGAAAGAAGATCTGAGGTGAAAAAAAAGGCAGAGCAGACACAGGAGGCCAAATGGCTTACTCCTGCTTATGTATAAATGCTATATCATAATACACAACCACAGGCATGGGGCAGTTACCCATTCTCCCTTGTTTCCACCCAGGGATGTTATCACTAGTTATATATCATACGTGGATCCTGTTGTGCTGTGGCTGTTTATCTAAACTCTAACCAACTTGTGCCTGAAAATTCCATGAATTAAGTGAGGAGGCCAGCATGTGCCCTCTGATAAAATGCATGCAGGTTAATGATAGTAGTTTATTTTTGGGAGGGGAGTTGTAAGTGACAAGGCCAGCCTTTTCCATTAATGTAATCAGTCTTTTTACTTTATTTCAAGGATGATTTTGCAACGAAAAACTGTGCTGCAAGGACAAACTTTTCAAAATGATAATTGTACTTTTTCCTATCCTGACTAGTGAAAGTTGACTTTAACAGTTGTCATCTGATTGAAGAAGAATGATGAAATTAGAAAGACCTTGAAAGTTTATATATAACAAAGTTATAAAGTTTGTTTCTCAGAACAATAAACCATGAATGCTGTTCCACACAGATAAGACAAACTAGAAACAGAACAATTAAGGATCAAAGTAAGGATCAAAACTCCTGCCATGGAAGGTCAAAATATTTCACACTAACTGTTTCCTTGAATGAAATAGTTGACAAAACTATACCTAAATGAAGCCAAAATGGATTTAAACAATTGCGATCTGAAGCATGTGTATCTGGTTTTTAGCCTAAGATAATGTTTAACTTCATGATCAATGGCCCTCTGTGGTCTAAAATGAACCAGTTCTTATCCACCATGCCCTTCAACTCTGAAGTCTTAATGCTGTGGTCAGATGCAGAAATGACGGTGCATAATTGAATTGTCAGAACTTAACATTTTAAATAATGACAGCTTTTACCGCTTTGTAACTGTGTGGAGTAAATACCTGAATTCACGGGCTTGTGTTCAGAGTTTGCATTAACAGGCCCTAAACTTTGGAATGAATTTAAATTCAAGTCCATGGATTTTTCTAGGTCACTTATATCTATCAAGATATTTTTTTTTCAAAAGCGAGATTTTCTTGCACGTTAAGGGAAGTGACCTATTTTACCTAATATCACGAGAGTGGTTTAAGTGAAACCCTTTCTCACCATTTATTTTTTGTTGTTATTGGGGGTGGTTTTTAACCTCCAGTCACACATTTCTTGCTTGAAAAGCTTTGGATTTGGCAGCTGAAGACATGGGTGAGGAAGAGTTGGGTGGAGAGGAAGGCTACCCTGTGCTCTACAGTATTCCAACTTGAGGTGCACGGACCCCCCCCCCATTTAATGGTTGGAGCCGTTGGCATTGGGAACCCCTGGTGTAGACAGAAGAGGTTGTAACTGCAGGAATATGCAGTAAAATTAAAAAAGACATCAGCTGGAATTCAGTGGGGGGTGGGTGTGGTAAGTGTAGTTGAATAGCATCTGTGGGGGGAATGGAATTGTTGGGGTTTTGGATTAAGGTGCTGCCTCAGATTGTTTGTAGTAAAAGCTATAAGGTTTCCTGTCAGTGAAAGTTTTCAGGAATTGTTCGTGCACTAGCCATTTAAGTGACTGCTGCAGACTATTCACGCAGATCATCCAAGGAAGGCAGAGCTGTAAAAGGAGGAAGGGGAAAGAGGGAAGTGTTTCTAGTAGATCTGAACTCAGCTATTCCATAGAAGGTTCTGAAGATTGTCATGCCCATTTTGTGTTGCAAACTCAGACTTCCAAACTTTAAGTCCAAATATTGTGGAAACAAATCAAGATACAGTTCACCAACATTTACGCCTTGCAATACAGGCTGAGCACCCCTTATCTGAAATGCTTGGGGCAGGAAGAATTTCAGATTTTGGATTTTGGAATATATAATAAGATATGTAGCCTGGGATAGGCATTATTTCCAACTCTGAATTTTTGTGCCACTGGTAAGCAGCCTTTGTCTTACACTTGTTCATCACATATATGTACTTAACAGTAAGAATTATTATATACCATTAATAGAATGAAAAGATAATGTATTCAGGGTAACAAAAGGAGCACAGCAGTATCGGGAGAATTCCTGGATCAGCTATTGAACAACAACAAACAACGGGAGGCTTTCATTTTCCACCTATGATGCTGTGTTTTGATTAGAAGATTGCAGTACGGTGTATTTGTATTTTACTTTTTTTTATGTTTTATGTATGATATGGAAACAATCAGCATGGTAGACTTGTTCTGGTGTTAGATTTTCATCAGCGATGATCTTTGCAAACATCAAAGAATTTCTCTGCTTGCTGCTTTGTGATTCATATATGCTTTATCTTTAAACTTTTTTAAATCTTTAAAATTTTAATGTCATGCCTTTTCTTAAATTCCTGCAACCAGCCTGCTGAATATTTACAATTACCTTCAATTTTCAGTTCGTCATGATAGGTTTTGGCTTGTTTCATGATCAATGAATGTTCACTCTGACACTGATGAATCCATCCTTTCAATACGCAATCGAGATCTTCATTTTCACTTCATGCAGGGTTTTCTTATTTTTCATTAACTTCTGCTCATTACGTATGTGACAGCATTTCTCAGAACCTGAGCATCACCTGGGAACCTTGCCTGCGTTTTGTGGAATTTTCCATTTGTGAAGTTATATTAGCACATAAAAATTTCAGATTTTGGAGGTTTTCAGATTTTGGAACTTCGAATCAGGGGTACTCAACCTGTATAATATAATTAGAAGACTATGAAATAACTAGTTATTCCATTCCATTTCACATATCTAGCATTATTTCAAAGCTCACGAGCACCATGAGGCCCCTCAAATGACCAGCTGAGGCTTAAATCTCCAGTCTGTGTCAACTAACTAGGTATCAAGCAGAATTGGAGTAGGATTGTTGCATGTGACCTTGGTGTTTCTTAGTTAGGGAAAGGAAAAGTGTCCACCTCAGACTGGAAACTGGGAAATTGTGGATTTTTGAGTGTGAGCAACATCCTGTATGCCTGTGATGTTCCCCTCACACAAACATTGTCCTCATTGTCAAGAGTCACATGTAAATAATCAGCTGACTTAGCTTGAGCACTCTGAGCTCCTGGAACGATACCTCACTCCTGAGTGAACCTGCGGAACATTGGAATTAGTGAGGTAACAAACTGAAAATGAAACTCACAAACGTATTGCCTTATCCTTGGCCTGTGATTTTGTTTAAAAGCATGGAGGATGTTTAGTTGGAAAATTATTCGAGGAATAAATTGTTTATATAGGTGCCCTTTGCTTACCACGGCGCTACACCCCTCTCATATTCAGTGTAACCTGAAATGTTAAGGATCAGGTGTGGGCTGTCTGGTGCAGGCCATTATACTCCTCCTGGATGAGGTCTGTGTGGCTTTCTATACTGCACACAAAGACTGTCTTTTAGAGGGTCAATATCCTTCTCCTGGCCTTTCTGAAGTATGAATTTCAGCAGGAAAGATCTTTATTTGAATTTGTTTGCAGTATTTCAGTGTTGTTTGGACTTACTTTTAACACCTGAAGTGGATACCGAAGCAAATCTACCCAAGTGAGCACCCCTGGGCAGCAGCTTTCACTCTCTCCCTCTGTAACACCTGCTGCATTGTCCTCAGTAATGGTGGACGTGTCTCACATGCACCAACACTAGTTTCCAACCCAAGCGCAGCCAGATGTGGTGGAAGCATCTTCCATGTATGAGTGTCTTCTGTCTTCCCAGCACAACAGAGCTCATCGTTTGTAAAGGAAGTAACATTAATGCCATTAAAATTGTCAGACAATGACTATCTCCAAAAAGTAACCACTTATCTGGACATTCGCTGGCATTTCCTTTGTAGAGCTCCCTGCCATCAAAACTTGGGGGTCACCATTAACCAGAAACTCAATTGGACCAACCAGTTAAAAACTACGACTAAAAATGCAAGTCAGAGGCTGTGAGTTCCTCTGGTAAGTGACTCAACTCCTGACTCTAAAAGGCTTTCAACAATCCACAAAGCACAAGTTCTGAAAATCTTCGCTTGCCTGGATGTGTAGAGCTCCAAAAACTATCAGGGGGATTAACACCATCCAGGATAAAATAATGACGTGCTCCTTCCACTTTCAGTCTCTCCAGAGCCAGCACTTAGTTGTTATGATATAGACTATCTACAAAATGGACAACACTTGCTTACCCAAGATTCTCTTAACAACATCTGCAACGTGTACCACCAAGGAGAACATGATCTTCAGGTGCATGGAAAGTCCACCTCCATTCAGAAAGACTTTGGCACCTCCTGAGCACCACTTCTGAAAGGCAATTAGGGGTGACCCATTAACGTGCTATCTACATCCCAAAACAAATGGATAAAGTAAAAAAAACAAGCCAATCCTTTCTGCGAGCAACCATTTCTACTGCCTGCATTTTGTGGGTCCCATCTGAGAAAACTGTGACCTGAACCTACAATATCTGTTTCCTGTCAAAACTACTGTGTCAGACTGAGCAGAGCCCAGGCCTCGGAGCTCGTTGGCATGCAGTTAGTTTACAGTACAGCAATACCTTTTGTCTTGCGTGCTTTGTAACCCTTAAAGAATAAACATTGTCCTGTTTCCTTTCCCAGCACCAAGAACTTATGGGCTAAATTTTTACTTTTTTTAATAGTTGAACATTTTTATATTTTATTCAGCAAACTAGAGTCATAGAGTTTTTGGCCTATCTGGTCCATTGGCAACTAACATGCCTCATCTAAGCTAGTCCCATTGACTAGCATAACCTTCCACAATATGTCCATAGGCCCATAACCTTCTAAACATTTCCAATCTATGTAACTGTCCAACTACTTTTAAACTGTTGTTATTGTACCTGCCTCAACCACTTCCTTTGGCAGTTGATTCCGCATAGATACTAATCTTTCGTGTGTAAAAGAAAAGTTCCCCTTCAAATCCCTCTTAACTCTTCCCCTTCTCATCTTAAACCTATGCCCTCTTGTTCTTGATATCTCAACTCTCAAAAAAAGACTGGATGCATTCAGCCTATCTATGTCCCTCATGAATTTATATACAGTAGTGCAAAAGTCTTAAGCATACAGTAAATACGTAGCTAGGGTGCCTAGACGTTTGCACAGTACTGTAGTTGTCAACATGGAGCAGAGACCAAGTTTGTAAGTCTGGTGGGAGCAAAGGATGTTGGGGGTGGCAAGGATAGAGCACTGGGGGAGGGGTGTGGGACAGGTGGCAGAGAAGGTGTGCTTGGGCAGGGATGGCATGGGTGCAGACACCAGGCAAGGTCATTTGATTCCAAACAATTGGTTCATTAATCATTACAGAATGTCTCTCTGGTACTTCCCATCCCCTTCCCTCTCCCTGTCCCCTTCCTGCTCTAAGTCCACAGTAGAGACCCATATCAGATTCAGGTTCATCACCACTCACATATGTCATGAAATTTGTCTTTTTTTTTGGTGACAGCAATACATAAAATTACTACAGTACTGTGCAAAAGTCTTAGGCACTCTACTTTATATACAGTATATGTCCAAGACTTTAGCACAGAACCGCACCTCTATAAAATCACCTCTCAGTCCACCTACACTCTAAGGAATAAAGTCCTGGCTTGTCCAACCTCTCCTGATGACCCGGTCCTTCAAGTCCGCATCCTTGTAAATCTCTTCTGCTCTCTTTCCAGTTTAATGACATCTTTCCTGTAGCAGGGTGACCAAACTGAGCACAATACTCCAAATGTGTCTCTATATGCAGCCTTTGCAACTGCACCGTGACCTTGCAACTCTTATACTCAATGACCTGACTTGTGAAAGCCAGTATGCCAGAAGTCTTCTTCATCCACCATCCTGTCTACTTGGCAAATGCTTCCTGTGAGCCATGTACTTGCACTTCAAGGTCCATCTATTCTACAACACAGCCCGGGGCCCGGCTGTTCACTGTGGAAGTCCTATCTGAACTTTACTTCCCAAATTTCAACTCCTCACACTTATCCAGATTAAACACCATTTGCCATTCCTCAGCTTATTTACTCAACTGATTAACATCCTGTGTAATTTTTCAGAACCTTCTTCATTGGCCACTATACCACCTATTTCATTGATATCTGCATATCTCTTAACCATATCATCCAAAGTCTTTTCAGAAGTCTACATATCTTTTCCCTCAGAGTCTTCTCCAGTAACTAACCTACCACAA
This sequence comes from Mobula birostris, assembly GCF_030028105.1. NCBI lineage: Eukaryota > Metazoa > Chordata > Chondrichthyes > Myliobatiformes > Myliobatidae > Mobula > Mobula birostris. The sequence goes on from NC_092380.1 coordinate 81,981,685, forward strand.
TTGTTAGACATCCACTCAGGGCCATTTTATTTGGTACACCAGTTCACCTGTTCGTTAATGCAAATATCTAATCAGCCAATCATGTGGCAGCAATTCAGTGCATAAAAGCATGCAGACATGGTCAAACCAAACATCAGAATGGGGAAGAAATGTGATCTAAGTGACTTTGACCAGGGAGTGATTGTTGGTGCTAGACAGAGTGGTTTGAGTATCTCAGAAACTGCTGATCTCCTAAGATGTTGCAATATCTATGTATATATCTCCAGTGTGTGGTAGTTCTGTGGGCAAAAACACCTTGTTAATGAGAGAGGTCAGAGGAGAATGGCCAGGAGATGACAGGTAGGCAGCGATAATTCAATTAACCATGTATTACAACAGTGGTGTGCAGAACATCATCTTTGAATGCACAACATGTTGAGTACAAGGAAAAACAGTGTCGACTGTAGCAAAGACGTTTCCCGCCCTGATGCTCTAAACAACCTTTGTGCACGCTTTTTTAGCATGCAACACAATACTGGCCATGGAAGCTACCCCTCTCCCTGTGAGCAAGCACTGTCTGAAACAGAAGCAGACTTGAGAAGGACTCGGCAGAGAGTTAGCAACCATAAGTCACCCAGGCCAGACAATACCCCAGGCCGAGTACTCAGGGAGTTCGCTGGCATCCTCGCAGATATCTTCAACACGTCACTCATCCAAGCTGCTGTCCCCACATGCTTCAAAACAGCTATCATCATCCCTGCAGTAAAGAACTCTGCACCTTCAGAACAAAATGGATCTTGCCCAGTGGCGCTGATGCCTGTCATCATGAAGTGCTTTGAATAGCTGCTAAAGGCAAATTGGACGCGCACCAATATGCTTACCAATGGAACCACACTATGACAGATACCATGGCATTCGTCATGCGCTGGCCCTGACATACAGAAAACAAGGACACTTACGTCAAGATGGTGTTTCTGGATTTCAGTTTGGTATTCAACACTATCGTTCCACAGACCTTGGTGAACAAACTTCTACTTCTCGGTCTAAATAACCATAGTGCATCTGGGCGTTGGACTTTCTAACCAACAGACGTCAAATAGTTGGAATGCACAACCACGTCTTCCTTGCCATCATCTGCAACATGGGTGCTCCTGGCGCTGTGCACTGAGCCCATTTCCATACACTCTCCTCACACATGACTGCACGGCCAAACACCTGAGTAATCACATTGACAAGTTCGCTGAAAACACAACAGTAGTGAGGCTCATCACCAACTACGATGAGACAGCCTCTAGAGAGGAGGTGGAAGGGTTCGGGGCCTGGTGCCAGGCAACTAACCTCTTCTTCAATGTCAACAAGTCAAAGGAGATGGTTATCGACTTCAGAGGAACTCGCACCACTCACCCCCTCCTTTATATCGATGACGCAGCAGTGGAAACTGCAAGCAGTTTCGTGCTCCTGAGACTGCACATCTCACACAATCTCTCCTGGTCCCAGAACACATCCTACACAATCAAGAAAGCTCACCAACACCTCTACTTTCTGAGGAGGCTGAAAAGAGCTGGACTAGGCACATCCATTCTCACATAAAAAGCATCCTAACAAGCAGCATCACTCCATAGCACGGAAACTGCATTGCAGCAGACAGGAGGGTTCCACAATGGGTCGTCCAAAATGCCCAATGCATTACCGGCACCAGCCTACCCCCCATCGAGGACATGTATACAGAAAGGCGCTGGAAAAGGGCCAGTAACATCATGAAGGATCCCACACACCCTCCTCATGGACTGTTTATCCTACTCCCATCAGGGGGAAGACTATGTGGCACCCACCCCAGGACCACAAGACTCACAAACAGTTACTTTCCCCAACCAGTAAGGCTGATCAACACGTCTGTCCATTAACCCACCCCTCCATACCCCCAGCCACCACTACTTTATCTTTTCCAGTCAGTCACCTTATATACAGACACTCCTGTGCTGAGGGTCACTTTATAGGCATACAGTTAATCCATGTATATAAGCTATTTCTGAATTATCAACAACTACAAAACAACCCTCATCTGAAAACAGAATACACAATCAAGGTGAAGACCCATTTTCAATTGCTGCAGGATGAAGGAGGCAAATCTTCCTGGGACATACTGAAAGAGTCCATGGTTGAAGCTGCAAAAGAAACCATCCCACGAAAAGAACAGAAAAGTAAGAAGAAATGGATAACTGAAGATATAGTATAATTGATGCAACAAAAGCAGACCATTGAACTAAGAGACAGCGAAGAATACAAACAACGAGATAAGACAATAAAAAGAAAATGCAGAGAAGTTAAAGACAGATGGCTAAATGAGAAATGCTCAGAGATAGAAATGCTACAAACCCGTAACCCTGGAACAAAGTTGATGCATGATAAGACTAAAAAACTAATGGGGAAATTACCTTGTTCAGCAAGTGGATGCATCAAGGAAAAAGATGGCAGCTTAATTATGAACAAAGAGGAAATCCTAAACAAATGGACAGAATATATAAAAGAACTTTTTGAAGACCAAAGAGGAGAAAAACCGAACATAAAGAAGAATCTTGAAGGACCTAGCATGCTAAAATTAGAAATTTGAGCAGCCGTAAATAAAACAAAACATAACAGAGCAACTGGTCCAGACAGCATCGCTGTTGAAATGATACTGGCCTTAGAAGATTTTGAAATAGAGAAAATAACAGAAATAGCAAATGAAATCTATGATCATTGGGCGATACCTGATGATTTAAGTAAATCAGTGTTCATCACACTTCCAAAGAAAGAAGGAGCAACAGGATGTGAGTTACATTGTACAATAAGGCTGATGAACCACGTGGCAAAAATTATTCTCAGAGTAATCATGATGAGAGTAAGATGCTGTATAAAACCAGAAATCAGTAAAGAACAATGCGGCTTTGTGGAAAACACTGGAACCAGAAATGCAATTTTCATGCTACGGATGATCTGTGAACGAGCCATCCAGGTACCAAAAGACATCTACCTATGTTTCATTGACTATACAAAAGCTTTTGATGCTGTCAGACAGCAAAGTGTTCTGGAAATGCTTCAAGATCTTGACATAGATGGGAAAGATATATGTTTCTTAACAAACTTATACTGGGATCAGACAGCATCCATCAGAATAGCAGGAGAAGTGAGTGAGTATGTGAATATTATGAGAGGGGTCAAGCAAGGTTGTGTCTTTTCACCAGACTTATTCGACCTGTATAGTGAAAATATCTTGAGAAGTATCAAAGACATCAAAGGATTCACAATTGGAGGCCATAATATAAATAACATCAGATATGCAGATGACATCATACTAATAGCTGACTCAGAAACAAAACTTCAAGAACTACTCACTATAGTGGCAGCAGAAAGTAATCGCAGAGGCCTCTCAATGAACACCAAGAAGACAGAAAGTATGGTCATCTCCAGAAAGACAAACATCCCACAATGTGTGATCAAGATCGGAAATACAAACATCAAACAAGTCAACAAATTCAAATATCTTGGCAGCCTAATAACAATTAATGACAGGTGCGACGCAGATATCAAATACAGAATAGCAATGGCAAAAGAAGCTTTCCAAAAAATGAAGACCATATTAACAGACAGAAAGATGAGCACGTACACTAAAAACAGAATACTGCAGTGCTACATTGATTCTATCCTGACTTGTGGAAGTGAATGCTGGACCATTTCTCCAGCAATGGAAAAGAGACTAGAAGCAGCTGAATTATGGTTCTACAGGAGAATGTTAATATCATGGACCACACACATATCAAATGAAGAAGTTCTCAGAAGAGCCCAAGCAGTTTGATCACTCATACCAACAATAAGAGAAAGACAACTCGGATTCCTAGGACACATCATGCAGAAAGATGAACTAGAGAAACTCATACTCTCTGGAAAGATTGAGGGGAGTAAACCTAGAGGAAGACATCGGCTTATGTACATCAAAAGCATAGCCAAGTGGCTACACATCGAGGAAATGGAAGTCATCCAAATAACGAAGGATAGATCTATATGGAAAACCATGGTCACCAAAGTCCGCATCGGATATGGTACCTAGACAGACATAAGCTATTTCTATATACTGTATATTGGGTCTTGGCCTGAATCATCGACTGTTTACTCTTTTCCATATATGCTACCTGGCCTGCTGAGCTTCTCTGACATGTCGTGAATGTTGCTTTGGGTTTTCAGGCACCTGCAGATTTTCTTATGTTTGTTATATTTAGTGTGTTTTATTATTATTATTGTGCTCTTTTCCTTATTGTGGTTTTTCTGTGCCATGCTAGATCACTAGATCTAGTATTTTGTTCTCCTTTACACTTGGGTACTGGAAATGATATTAAACGATCTTCAATCTTGAACCTTGAAGTGGATGGGCTACAGCAGCAGAAGACCATGAACATGCATCAGTGATTACTTTATTAGATGCAGGCATACACTGAATGTACATGTCTGGAGTTCTCAGGTTCTTCCTTGTCAGCTTTCTTAACTAAAGGCATAACATTTGCTACTCTCCAGTTTCACTGCGCCTCACTCGTAGCTAAGGTTGTTGAATTAGTTCAGGTCAGTTACTTAGAAAATATTTCAGGCTACAGTTGTTTGGGGTGTCATATGATTTACCAAGAGAGTTGAATGTTACTGTAATGGGATTTCCCTTTGGTACAAAGTTACTTCTGTATAGATTTAATTGTATGCTTACTGTATTTGATTTGTATTTGAAGTAAATATTACAGTAACAGATTTGGACTGTATAAATCTCATGTATTCAATGCAACAAACTCTAGCTTATATTTCTACTTTGCCTTCGTTTGCAACGGATTTCTGGTAGATCTTGCTCTTTCTTGCATCTAACCTTCCTATTAAAGTAATTGCTTACATAATCGAACGCTATGCTGAAGGGAAAAGTCTGTGCTGGGGGAATCCATGACCCAGAGCGAATGCAGTCCCAGCCTGAGGAAAGATCATTTGTAACTACTACCGAGATATGGGTGGAAAATGGAAAGGTAATTAATGGATCTGGGTGTCTGCGTTTACTCAGAGCTTCTGAGGCATTGAAACAGATAACACAACAAACTTACCTGCATTTTTGGTCCTGAAAATGTGACAGCTGAAAATTGAGGGGCTTCTGGTTATAAAACTCACAATGTTCATCTGTATAGCTGAAGGGGGACAACATCAATTCTAAGACCCGGGTTTTAAGTCTGTAATGTGATTGTCCGTACTGAGTTAAAGGAATCACTACTAAAAGTTCTCTGATAAAAAAAGGCCCAGAAAAGTGTTCTACAACTGAATACTGTACGAGTAATTATTTCGCACTAGATAGTTGCCTAAACTGACATTGTGCTGCTGAAATGCTATGAATAGCACAACTTCCTGCTACTACTTGCAGAAGGATTCCAGCAGACATTTTCTGGCATTTTATAATGCTTTTAGCAAACCACTGGGATTCTCAATAACATTTCTTTTTTTTGGATCAGTTTCTTGTCCCACAAGTGGAACTCTAAGGCCATGTTAAGAGATACTGAATTTTGTATATTTATATGAATTGCAACTATTTGCTGAGAACCAAAGAGTAAGGCGACGTTAAAGGTTCAGAGATCCCAAGTGTGCATGGAAATATAGTTCCAGTTTAATCAACCGAAAACAACAAAGGACACACACAAATTGCTATGAATGGTATTAAACTCATTTTTTTCAGTACACAAAAGAAATGAACACCACATTGAGATACTATTTTCTTGGAATAAATGGGACATATCAGCACATTTTGTTTTAATTCTCCTTTTTCATTACCATAAGATTGTAAGACAAAGGAGCAGAATTTGGCCATTTGGCCCATTGGGTCTACTCCACCATTTCATCATGGCCGATCCAATTTTCCTCTCAGCCCCAATCTCTTGCCTTCTCCTCGTATCACTTCATGCCCCGACCAATTGAGAATCTTTCAACCTCTGCCTTAAATATGCATACAGACTTGGCCTCCACAACTGCCTGTGGTAAAGAATTCCACAGATTCACCACTCTCCGGCTAAAGAAAATCCTCCTCATCTCCGTTCTAAAAGGACGCCCCTCTATTCTGAGGGTGTGTTCCCTAGTCATAGACTCTCCCATCATAGGGAACATTCTCTCCACGTCCACTCTTTTAAGGCATTTCACCATTCAATAAGCTTCAATGACGTTACCCCTCATTCTTCTGAATTCCAGTGAATAAATGCTCTTCATATGACAAGCTGTTCAAACTTAGAATCACTTTTATGAACCTAGTTTGAACCCTCTCCAGTTTCAGTTTCAACCTGCAAATTACCCTTTAGGAAATCCTACACAAGCACTCCCAAGTCCCTTTGCACCTAATTTTTCTTTTGTATTTTCTCTCCATTTGGAAAATAGTCAACCCCTTCATTTTTTTCTTCCAAAGTGCATGACCATACACTTGGAAATCTGCAGATGCTGGAAATTCAAGCAACACACTTAAAAGTTGCTGGTGAACGCAGCAGGCCAGGCAGCATCTCTAGGAAGAGGTACAGTCAACGTTTCAGGCCGAGACCCTTCGTCAGGACTAACTGAAAGAAAAACTAGTAAGAGATTTGAAAGTGGGAGGGGGAGGGGGAGATCCAAAATGATAGGAGAAGACAGGAGGGGAAGGGATGGAGCCAAGAGCTGGAAAGTTGATTGGCAAAAGGGATATGAGAGGATCATGGGACAGGAGGCCGAGGGAGAAAAAAAGGGAGAGGGGGGAAGCCCAGAGGATAGGAAAGGGGTATAGTGAGAGGGACAGAGGGAGAAAAAGGAGAGAGAGAAAAAGAATGTGTGTATATAAATAACAGATGGGGTACGAGGGGGAGGTGGGGCATTAGTGGAAATTTGAGAAGTCAATATTCACGCCATCAGGTTGGAGGTTACCCAGACGGAATATAAGGTGTTGTTCCTCCACCCTGAGCGTGGCTTCATCTTTACAGTAGAGGAAGCCGTGGATAGACATATCAGAATGGGAATGGGACGTGAAATTAAAATGTGTGGCTACTGGGAGATCCTGCTTTCTCTGGTGGACAGAGCGTAGGTGTTCAGCGAAACGATCTCCCAGTCTGCGTCGGGTCTCGCCAATATATAGGAGGCCATATTGGGAGCACCGGATGCAGTATATCACCTCAGCCGACTCACAGGTGAAGTGTCACCCCACCTGGAAGGACTGTCTGGGGCCCTGAATGGTAGTGAGGGAGGAAGTGTAAGGGCATGTGTAGCACTTGTTCCACTTACAAGGATAAGTGCCAGGAGGGAGATCGGTGGGGAGGGATGGGGGGGGACGAATGGACAAGGGATTCATGTAGGGAGCGATCCCTGCAGAAAGCGGGGGGGGGGGAGGGAAGGATGTGCTTAGTAGTGGGATCCCGCTGGAGGTGGCGGAAGTTACAGAGAATTATATGTTGGACCTGGAGGCTGGTGAGGTGGTTGGTGAGGACTAGGGGAACCCTATTCCTAGTGGGGTAGCAGGAGGATGGAGTGAGAGCAGATGTGTGTGAAATGGGGGAGATGCGTTTGAGAGCAGAGTTGATGGTGGAGGAAGGGAAGCCCCTTTCTTTAAAAAAGGAGGACATCTCCTTCGTCCTGGAATGAAAAGCCTCATCCTGAGAGCAGATGCGGCGGAGATGGAGGAATTGCGAGAAGGGGATGGCATTTTTGCAAGAGACAGGGTGAGAAGAGGAATAGTCCAGATAGCTGTGAGAATCAGTAGGCTTATAGTAGACATCAGTAGATAAGCTGTCTCCAGAAATACAGACAGAAAGATCTAGAAAGGGGAGGGAGGTGTCAGAAATGGACCAGGTAAACATGAGGGCAGGGTGAAATTTGGAGGCAAAGTTAATGAAGTCAACGAGCTCAGCATGCATGCAGGAAGCAGCGCCAATGCAGTCGTCGATGTAGCGAAGGAAAAGTGGGGGACAGATACCAGAATAGGTTTGGAACATAGATTGTTCCACAAAGCCAACAAAAAGGCAGGCATAGCTGGGACCCATACAGGTGCCCATGGCTACACCTTTAGTTTGGAGGAAGTGGGAGGAGCCAAAGGAAAAATTATTAAGAGTAAGGACTAATTCCGCTAGACAGAGCAGAGTGGTGGTAGAGGGGAACTGGTTAGGTCTGGAATCCAAGAAGAAGTGGAGAGCTTTGAGACCTTCCTGATGGGGGATGGAAGTGTATAGAGACTGGACATCCATGGTGAAAATAAAGGAGCACCAGGCCATTGTCTCCCACACCATCACCGACTTTATCCGCTCAGGGGATTTCCCATCCACTGCTACCAACCTTATAGTTCCCACACCTCGCACTTCCCATTTCTACATCCTGCCCAAGGTCCACAAACCTGCCTGTCCAGGTAGATCCATTGTCCTAGCTTGCTCCTGCCCCACCGAACTCATTTCTGCATACCTCGACACTGCTTTATCCCCCCTTGTTCAATCCCTTCCTACCTATGTTCGTGACACTTCTCACGCTCTGAAACTTTTCAATGATTTTAAGTTCCCTGGCCCCACCGCTTTATTATCCCACCACTAAGCACATCTTTCCCTTCCCCCCCTCTGCTTTCCACAGGGATCGCTCCCTACGCGACTCCCTTGCCCATTTGTCCCCCGCATCCCTCCCCACTGATCTCCCTCCTGGCACCTATCCTTGTAAGCGGAACAAGTGCCATACATGCCCTTACAGTTCGTCCCTCACCACCATTCAGGACCCCAGACAGTCCTTCCAGGTGAGGCAACACTTCACCTGTGAGTCGGCTGGGGTGATATACTGCGTCCGGTGCTCCCGATGTGGCCTTCTATATATTGGCGAGACCCAACGCAGAATGGGAGATCGTTTTGCTGAACACCTACGCTCTGTCCGCCAGAGAAAGCAGGATTTCCCAGTGGCCACACATTTTAATTCCATGTCGCATTCCGATTCTGATATGTCTGTCTACGGCCTCCTCTTCTGTAAAGCTGAAGCCACACTCAGGTTGGAGGAACAACACCTTATATTCCGTCTGGGTAGCCTCCAACCTGATGGCATGAACATTGACTTCTCAAACTTCCGCTAATGCCCCACCTCCCCCTCGTACCCCATCCGTTATTTATTTATATACACAAATTCTTTTTCTCTCTCTCTCCTTTTTCTCCCTCTCTCCCCCTCACTATACCGCTTGCCCATCCTCTGGGCTTCCCCCCTCCCCCTTTCCTTCTCCCTGGGCCTCCTGTCCCATGATCCTCTCATATCCCTTTTGCCAATCAACTGTCCAGCTCTTGGCTCCGTCCCTCCCCCTCCTGTCTTCTCCTATCATTTTGGATCTTCCCCTCCTCCTCCCACTTTCAAATCCCTTACTAGCTTTTCTTTCAGTTAGTCCTGACGAAGGGTCTTGGCCTGAAACATCGACTGTACCTCTTCCTAGAGATGCTGCCTGGCCTGCTGCGTTCACCAGCAACTTTTAAGTGTGTTGCTTGACCATACACTTCCTGACACTATATTCCATCTGCCAATTCTCCTAATCTGTCTAGGTCCATCTGTAGCCTCCCTACTTCCTCAAAACTACCTGCCCCTCCACCTGTCTCCATCTGCAAACTTTGCAACAAAGCCATCAGCTCTATCATCCAAATCATTGACATATGATGTAACAAGAATCTGTCCCACAGGGAATACCACTAATTGCTGGCAGCCAACCAAACAAGGTTCTCTTTATGCCCACTCTGCCTCCTGCCAGTTAGCCACTGCTTTATCCATTCTAGAATCTTCTCTGTAATACCACAGGCTTGTGGATTGTTAAGCAGCCTTGTCAAAGGCATTCTGAAAATCCAAATACACAACATCGACTGATTCTCCTTTGCCTATCCTTCTTGTTATTTCTTCAAAGAATTCCAACAGATTTGTAAGGCAAGATTTTCCCTTGAAGGAACCCTGCTGACTCCGGCCTATTTTATCATATGCCTCCAAGTACCCTGAAACTGCATCCTTAAAAATTGACTCCAACATTTTCCCAACCACCGAGGTCAGACTAACTGGCCTATAATTTCCTTTCTTCTGCCTTTTTCCCTCTTGAAGAGTTATCTGTCCTTATTGCCCTCATTTTTAACTTCTCAAATGAAAATTACCATCTGGTCTGATGAGAGCCTGTGGTTGAAACCAAATTTGTCACGTAATAAAAGAAAACTCTTGTTTTTTGTTGTGGCTCTACATCTAGACAGAATTTCCTCTCATCGACTCACCATGCTGAGGAGTGTTCTGAATGGCCGACCTCAGTGAAAAGGCTGAAATGAAACAGCAAACCGCCATAGGAACATAGATATATCACCGAACATTCAAAAGTTTGAACAAGGTAACTTGGTGGAGAAACTTTTTATCATCTTTGAGAATTGTGATGAAATAAGAACATCACAACTATACAATGATTTGTTTTAAGTGGTGATTAAAGTTCAAAGTTCAAAGTAAATTTTATTGTCGAAGTACGTGTATATATCACCATATACAACCCTGAGATTCATTTTCTTTTGGGCATGCTCAGCAAATCTATAGAATAGTAACTATAACAAGATCATCGAAAGATCAACCAGAGTGCAGAAGACAACAAACTGTGCAAATGCAAATATAAATAAATAACATCAAATAATGAGAGGATGAGATAAAGAGATAGACTCCTTAAAGTGAGAGCATTGGTTGTATGAACATTTCAATGATGGGGCAAGTGAGTGTAGTTATCCCCTTTTATTCAAGAGCCTGATAGTGAGGGGTAGTAACTGGTTTTGAACCTGGTGGTGCGTGTCCTGAGGCTCTGGTACCTGAGGGCAGCAGTGGGAAGAGAGCATGGTCTAGGTGGTGGGGATCTCTGATAATGGATGCTGCTTTTCGATGGCAGCATTTCATGTAGATGTGCTTAATGGTTGGGAGGGCTTTACCCATGATGTACTGAGCCAAATCCACTACTTTTGTAGGATTTTCCGTTCAAAGGTATTGGTGATTCTTTACCAGGCCGCAATGTAGCCAGTCAATATACTCTCCACTACACAGCTATAGACGTTTGTCAAAGTTTCAGGTATCATGCCGAATGCCCACAGATTCCTAAGGAAGTAGAGGTGCTGCCATGTTTTCTCTGCAACTGCAATTACTTGCTGGGTCCAGGACAGGACCTCTGAAATAGGAGCACCCCAGAATTTAAAGTTGCTAACCCTCTTACCTTTGATCCTCTGACAAGGACTGGTTCATGGATCTCTGGTTTCCCTCCCCTGAAGTCTATAGTCAGTTCCCAGGTCTCGTAGATATTGAGTGAGAGATTGTTGTTATGACGCCATATTTTCAATCTCCCTCCTGTACGCTGATTCATCACCACCTTCGGTTCGGTCCACAACAGTGACGCCATCAGCAAACTTGAATATGGCATTGGAGCTGTGCTTAACCACACAATCATAACTATTGTTATATAAAGCAAATTGGCATCCAGTTTGATGCGGTAAGATCCCAGAAATATCACATAATAGCCCATGTTATGATTTGGTTAGCTAAAGCAGAAAGACTACAAAAACTAGTTGATTTTCTTAAAATAGTAGCAAGGCACATTCCATATCTCAGACAAATCTCAGCTTAATATCTCATCAGAAAGATGAAATATAACTTTGAAAAAATCCCTGGCTCTGTTAACACTGTTCTTTATATTAATAACATCACCAAATTGCTGTTCGTGTGTTTATCCAATAGTGGGTGCAGCCAGTGGGGTTGACAATCAGATCTTGATTGTCCTGACACACCTTCTTTGAAGCCATACATGTTTGAAGAATCAAAGAGCAACATAATTAATCTGAAATATATACATGCTTGTGATTTGGTTATGGCAGTTGAAAGGCTAGAGAAAGTGAAATGGGCTTTTGTAAGATGATTGTTACGAGACTTGATCATAAGAACCCTTGAGTCTCGCAGCTGAGCCCAAGCTTGGCAGAAATGTCAATACATTTCTGGTTTCTTATCAACATGCAAGGCAGATTCAAAGTGTTGATTCATGTCACTGAATCCAAAACTAATTCTTAGTTCCATTTATTGTATGTTTAATAAGCTGGATCCAAAACATCCAATCAGCTGCTCAGGAAACATGAATACAATTTCACGCTGGCAGATCCTATATTGGACCCTTTGGAGCAGCACAAAAGGTAGTTAGCTTATTCTGTGCAATGGCAGTTTAATACAAGATTTTTATCAGTCCAAAGAAATCATCCTGATCCTTCCAAGATGGCCTTGGGGAGCTTTTATATGTTTTTGATTGCTTAAGACAAAAAAAAATCAAGCTGTTAAAATATAGGTTATTTTACTTTTTCCACTTCAACAATTTCCCTCACAAACATGGAATCCATCCTCCCCTCATTCCTTGTAGCGGATACCGTGCACGTAAGTGTGTGTTATCTTTTTCCTGTTATCTGAAGCATTGCAATTAGGTTAAGGGCAATAAGAGCAACAATACACTACCCAAGTGTTTAGTAATGAATCTCTTTGGAAAGTGTGGAATGTTCCAGCTGCGGTTGCTTGCTGTGCTTACTTCCTTCGTGTTCAGCTGCTGTTACATGTTAGATTCTGATAGGTTACTGAAATCCAGCTGTCTTCCTGTCGCAGCTTAGATATGCCATGAGGGACACTAACCACAAACCTGCTTTGGTGTAAAGGACATAAAAAAGCAATAGCTGTCAGTCCCATGGTATAATTAATTGTGATTTGCATACATCTCGTGTTAAAGCAACAGCTTCTTTCTTTGCTCCAGGTTACATTAAAGCAGTTGAGATAGTATCTGTCTTCGAATCCATCATTGTACCATGTCACAAGTTCTTCTATATTTACAGTGCATGTAAGATTTACTTATAATTGGTAGAGAAAAGAGAAGTTTACTTCTGTGTAGCTTGTAGAATTAAATCAATTCATTTGTGAACTCCCGTCACTGTGAGGAGACCTTTAGCTATGCCTGGATTCAAATGAGGTTAAAGTTTATATCATTTAGATCTGACTGGTGTGCTTAACCCTTTGATTACACAATCAGATGCTTTGATTGCATATTATTCACACTCATGACATTCTTTCAGTTAAAAGGAAGAAAACCTGCTGGACAAGTAAAAGATAAAATGCTTAAAAAAAACATTTTCCTCAATAATTTGAATGTAGAGACAGTAGTACTTTGAGGGGTCCATCAATGATGCATAGGTTAGGTTCATGGCTGACATTCCATTATAAGGTGAATGTGAGATGGATATTCATTTTCCAAGGCCTGAAGGGCTTATTGCTGAACGGTTTTCTAGCAGAGCAGCGTCACCTTTCCAAGGGTCAGAGCTGTTGGTAATAAAGTTAAGCTTTAAACAAATATTCTTTGCTCAGATTTCTGTTGTAAACAGTAACCAATCTCCTGTTCTTAATTTAACTTGCAAGCAACATTCTTTTTGAAGATGGAGACGCAGCTTTGCAAAGTAAAGTGACCTGGAGACTTGTCTCCATTAGCCAAACTCAAGACAATGGGGTATGTCACTTAGCACATCAAACATAGTTACAAATTGGGATGTTTGTGTACTTAGAGGGTCAGCCGCACAGCATTAATTGTGGATGTTTGTGATCTCTGTCACCAGGAGCTTTTAAGACCATCTATGTGAGTTACTTTCTCCCGGCAAAGGTATCTGGAAAACATAACAGGCAGATCATGTCATTGAGTAGAAAACAGTATAAATATCAGAAAACACTGCGGATTGTTAAGAAGGACAGAAAGAAGAATTAGAATTCATTCCTCAACCTTCAGTTTCTGCAATGGACGACTCATTCATCTGCAACTTGTTTGTATGTTCTTCTAGTTTATAAGAATTGTACCTGTGCCTTGAAATCCTTTGAAGCTTGTAAATATTTAGTAATTCAGAAATCTTTTATAAATTAGAAATACTTTGTGAGCTTTAAATGTATATTAAGAACTATTTGTCTAAATTGAAATTTATATCATTAAAAATAAAATAAACTGTGTTTAAATTACTTTGTTAGGTGGAAATATTTCCTCCTTGGTTGGGGGGGGCGGGAGGTGGAGTCCCCACCACTCAAGCAGTGGGTATTGGCAGCTAAAACCTTGCTGCAAAATTAGACAGAGACATAAATTAGTCCTTGACAAGTAGTTGGATGCAGTATAACCTCCCTAAAGAGAGGGTATCCATAGATATCTATATTAGCTAGGACTTAAGATCTTCTTTTGAGTTTAGGGCTTTGAGGACAGGGAACCCAATGCCATCACAAATGTAATTTCAAGACCTAATACCTAGTACAAAATTTGTAGCTATTGGTTTGTCACCAGACTCTTGCAAACTTGTGAGGATGTTTGGTGGAGAGCATTCTGACTAGTTTCAATACAACCTGGTGTTGAAACTCCGATGCACAGGATCACAAAAGGCTGTTGACTCTGCTAGCTGCATCACAGGCATACCCCTGCCCATCACTGAGAACATCTCAAGAGGCGGTACCTCAAGAGAGCAGCATCCATTACTAAGGACACTCACTATCTGGGCTTGCCCTCTTTCCATTACTACCATCAGGGAGGAGGTATTGGAACCCGAAGACCCACACTCAGTGATTCAGGAACAGCTTCTTCTCCTCTGCCATCAGATTTCTGAATAGTCCATGTACCCATGAAAACTACTTCATTATTCCTTTTTACTTACACTACTTAATTTGTAATTTATAGTAATTTTATATCTTTAGCCCGTACTGCTGCTGAAAAAAAGTTTCACCTCATATATATGACAGTGATAACAAACCTGATCTTCTTTCTGATTTTGCCTACTGGCTGCCAGTGAAACGTGCTTTCCAACATGCTTCTGACCTCCGTGAGGAACACAACCTCGTCACAGGGCTTGGAGGTTTGTGTGACTCAATGATCCAGAGAGCTATGTTGGCTGGAGTCAGGGATTTATGCATTGGCTCTTGCCAAACAGGTCAAAGGGTAGAGGCCAGACTAAGAGTAGTCCACCAGTTCCCCAGGTTTAAGGGTTCAGCTCAGGGCTAACAACCCTAACTGGTCAAAAAAACAAATGTTATGGAAACAGCAATGAAGGATTCTTCTGTACAGACAGAGATGGAGAACCTTCATTGCTGCCTCAAATGCCAGGGACGCAATGGGCAGTAAGTAAGCGATTAAGTAACATGCTTCTAATTGTTTATCACCAATGCTGACTCCCCAGAGTCCTCTAAATTCACCTGAAGAATAAGCAAACTGATGACAGTATCCTCGCTCAGGTTAACATCCCTGACGTTGGCAGGCCCCATGGTTTGCATTCCCAACAACAGTGTCCTGAGGCAGGCAGCGACTACAGGACAGAACGGAGGCAGAGATTCAAGGAAGTCCCCAAAGCATGAAAAAATGCAACATCCTCACAATCTCCTGGGAAACTCTAGCCTATGACTGCACAAGTTGCTAAGGAGCTTTTAGACTGGTACTTCAAGAGCACTCATAAATCAGTAGAAGGGGAGCACTACCTCACAGCTACCCTGTAAAAATTGCAGAATCAGCTTAAGTTCGGGTTGAGACTTTGAAAGTACTATTTATAAGCAAGAAACTGGTGCAAAATGAGAACTGCCTGTTCCCAGACTCATTTGTGCATAGCTGCTGTAATCACAGAAGAACTTTCTGTCTGTTTCCAGGCAGCAGGGCCCAATTAACTTATGAATCCAGAGTGCTCCTGCCAATCAGGGGCTAGTCCATTTAAAGAGGAAGAAATCTGACCCCAGACCTGCCTGCACGTCCTTTGAAAGACAAGATCAATGGACTACCAATGTACATTCACGGGCCCCAGTCATCCAGTAGAATGCCGACCTCAGCCCAGTGGACTGGAGCAATGGCAACAACATCTGATGTTGGTGCTTGTCAAAAAAAAACTGCAGAGACCAAGTCAACTTTTTAGAGGGATCATCAGCTTGAATCGTTACCTCTTCCTTTCCTTACAGATGCTGCCTGAACTACTGAGTATCCCCAGCACTTCTTGTTTTTATGTGATAGCAGAGGTTAGATTGGGCAGCGGGACTCTCAGTGCTCAGGTAGAGGTGATGCCTCATGCAGTTTTGGGGTGGAGGTGGCATTAAGATATAGGGTGTGTGACTCTCCATTGTAAACCTTTGCACAGAAATAAAAATGCCACATAATGTTCGGGAAATTCAAGCAATTGTACATTCTTAAATTTATTCAAAATCGATTCCTTATTAATTTCAATCTCTAGAAATCCTATATTTCTTAGCTCGTCACAAAATGTTTGCATGTGCTGTAAGTTAGAATACTGATACAGTATTTGTGCAGTCAGGACTCACAGTATAGATTGCATGACTTAATGGGAGTGCCAGGAAATAGCCGCAGCCAAGCAAAGTAGTTTAAAGGAGTCTCTTTGCTTCAAAGGACAGCAACAATTTTCCAGTGCTTCTTTGCAAGAGAGCTCACTGTGAAGATGACAGCACCATTTCAAACTCCTAGCTGTTTAAGGCTTGGGCATGAGGTTGAAACAGCAGACTGCAAACAGCAGGAAACATTTGAACCAACACCGGGTTATGAAATTAAACCAATATAACTGATTCAATTTAATTCATAAACACACGAGGTTCTGCAGATGTTGGAAATCCAAGGATCTCAGCACATGAATGGAGGGGATTGCTGGGCAGTGCAGCTGAAAGGGCTGGAAGGGTATTTGCCACGCTGTATCTCAGTAAATAAATAAATAAACAGTCGACATTTCAGGCCAAGACCCTTCATCTTCATGTCATTGTGTTGCTCTGTTCAATTTTGCCATGAGCCTGTATAAAATGGAAGAATATTGATAATAGTTTATAAGACTCTTGGATTATTACTGGTTCTACTGATGCTGAAAAAGGGCTGTAATAAAATTCTCCTTTCCTGCTCAGGAAAATATATGTGATGTGTGAAAACCAGTTCTCTGGTTGGCTGCAGAATAACAAATCTGCCACGCAGGCTTCTGTTGCATCGAGCACCTCCTTGCCCATCTGCGAAAGAGTCTCTGGTTCCTACACTGGCCGCATCAGTCAGCTCAGAACCTACTGAACCAGAGTGGAAGAGATGATCCCAAGGGATTGCTTATAAAGGAGATTTTCAGGACGTTTTGTGAAATCTTATGGTACTTGCAGCAGTACCCACTCTTCTCCGAGAGGACCACAACCTTGTCCAGGTTTAGAGTCCTGTGTGCCTCAATGACCTGGAGAGCTATGTTAACTGGAGTCAGGGCTTTATGCTTTGACCTTTGGTAGGGTCACTCATGACAAACAGATCAAAGGGTAGAGCCCAAACTAAGGGTGATCCACTGGTCCTCCAGGTTTCGGGGGTTCAGCTCAGGACTAACAACCCTGACTGGTAAAACAAAATTGTGACGGAAACAACAAAGAGGAATCCTTCTAAATCTGAGTGGCCAAGTACGGATGGAGATGGGGAGCCTTCACTGCTGCCCTAAGCACCAGTAGCATAATGGGCAGTAAGTAAGTAAGTAAGTAGCCACTCTAATTGCAGTTTCTAAATTGATAAAACTTCAACAGCAAATATTAGAAATAAAGTTGGTCTTTCAAGCTGCAAGGTACTGCAAGGCATTATTGTCTGATGATTGGGTCGTCCTATTTCAATTTATTTATTTACTGAAATACAGTATGGAATGGACCCTTCCAGACCTTCAAGCTGTGCTGCCTAGCAACCCCCAATTAACCGTAGCTTAATCACGGGATAATTTACAATGACTAATTAACCTACTGACCAGTGCATATTTGAATATGGCTGGAAACCAGAGCAACTGGAGAAAACCCATGCATTCCACAGGGAGGATGTATAGATTCCTCCTAGATGGCATTGGAGTTGAATCCCGGAATCCGATGCCCCGAGCTGTAATAGCATCACGCTAACTGCTACACTACCATGGTGGCCAAAACATGCCTACATTCCATACTATCAAAAATGATTTTGCAATTTAAAAAAAGAATCTGTAAAATTTGCAAAATCAGCCTAAACTCAGTTTGAGACTTTGGTAGTGCTAATTACAAGCAAGAAACGAGTGCAAAATAAGGCATGCCTATTTCCAGGTGGTAGGGGCCAACTACCTTATGGGTCCAGAATGCTCCTACCAATCTGGGGCTAAGAAGTATTTGAAGAGGAAGAAATCTGACCCCAGACCTGCCTGGCATGTTCTTTGAAAGCCAAGGCCAATGGGCTGCCAATGTACATTCACGGGACGCCGGTCATCCTGCAGAATGCCGACTTCAGCCCGACGGCAACATCTGAGGTTGATGACCAGTGGTCCTCTGCAGGGATCTGTTATAGAGCCCCTGCTCTTTCTGATTCTTATAAATGACCTGGATAAGGAAGTGGAAGGGTGGTTTAGTAGGTTTGCAGGTGACAATAAGGCTGATGGTGCAGTGGATAGAGTACAAGGTTGTTGTAGGTTACTCCAGGGGTGCATGGGGTGTCAGGGAGGGGTAGCACCTCTGGTGGGGGAACATGTCACGTCCCTTTCACCACCTTTGGTCTCCACCTGGCACTCAGCTCTCACCCGTGGCTCCCCGTAGCTGTTCGCACGCGACAGCGGCCACACCCCAGGCAATGGCTTCGACAAGCCGGCTAAACCAGGTGAGGGTCAGCGATGGGTCTCAAACCCTCGGTGAGATAGGGAGTTGTCTAACCCAGCATGTGAAGACAGACTCCGGCAGATTGAGCAGACGAGACCAATGGAAGGTCCAAAGGTCGAGAAGGCAGACTCTGCAAGCATCGTGGAACGTGTAGAGCACGACAAGACACAGAAGTTGTCCTGGTCATCCACTGCGCCTAGTCCCATCTCCAGCCATCTCGACTTTTGTCTTGCACTGGATCCAGATGGGAATTGGGAAGAGAGAGTGAGGCTGACGCTACGCAAATTTCCCTCACTTAAATCCAAATTAAGCACTAGTCTCGACACCATCATCTTGACTAATGGTGTTGAGATCTTCATCAACGTCTACGATGGACGAACAACTGGTTACTTCAGGGTGTAGGTAGAATGCAGAGCTGGGCTGAGAGGTGGCAGATGCAATTCGATCCAGAAAAGTGTGAAGAGATTCATTTTAGAAGGCCAACCATGAAGGCAGAATACAGGGTTAATGGCAGAATTCTTAACAGTGTAGAAGAACAGCGGGGTCTTGGGGTCCACATCCATAAATCCCTCAAAATTGCAATGCAAGGTGAAAGAGTGGTTAAGAAGGTATATGGTGTATTGACTTACACAGTCAGGGAATTGAGTTCAAGAGCTGTAAGGTAGTATTGCTGCTCTGTAGAACTCTAGTTAGACAACACTTGGAATTTTATGTTCAGTTCTAGTCATTTCATTGCAGGAAGGGTGTGGAAGCTTTAGAGAGGATGCAGAGGAGATTTATCTGGTTGCAGCCTGGATTGGAGAGTATGTCTTATGAGGGTAAGTTGAGTGAGCTAGGGCTTTTTTCTTTGGAGGGAAGCAAGATGAGAGGTTACTTGATAGGGGTGTCAAGTGGGCAGCCTGAGACATGTTTACAGTGTAGAAATGGCTAATACAAAGGGGTATAACTTTAAGGATTTTTGGAGGGAAGTAAGTGTGTGTGTGTGGGGGGGAGGGGGTGTTAGGGCCAAGTTTTTGACACAGAGAGTGCTGGGTGCAAGAAATGTGTTGCTAGGGGTGGTGGTAGAGACAGATACATTAGGAGCATTTAGGAGTTTCTTAGATAGGCACATGAGGGCCATGTGGGAGGCAAGGGGTTAGATTAATCTAAGAGTAGGTTAAAGGGTCAGCACAACATCATGGGCTGAAGGGCCTGTACTGTATTGTGCTGTACTGTTCTATGTTCTATATAAGTGCAGTGGAATTGCTGCCTCACCTGGCTGGTGGGCAGGCAAGAGGTATGTGAAAAGTTGCCTGGGAATGAGAAGCGATTGGCTGGGATGAAATAGAAGACAAGGGAGCCACGATATGGGCAGTCCCTGTAAAGTGCAGAAAGGGGAGGAGAATGGAAGATGTTACTCAACATTGTAGCTGACAGAATTTGAGAAGGAGAATGTGTCGAATGTGAAGACTGGTGAGGTGGAAGGTGAGTAACAGGGAAATTCTATCTTTGCTTTGCCCTGCAGGAGAAAGGCTGAGAACGGCCTTGCAAGGAATAGAGGAAATGTAGTTGAGCACTCCATCCACCATGACAGAGGAAAAGTCAAAGGAGGACATTTTAGAAACATCAGAACAGAAGGCTCCACCATCAGAACAAAGCAACAGAGTTGATAAAACTGGGATATTGAAGCATTGTATGTTGGCATGGATACAGTGTTCAAAGGAAAGGGTGCAGTGGATACACACCCAAGCTCTCAATCAGAATACCTCTTCTAAAGAAGTGACCTTAGATATGTCATAGCATTCCAAATTCTTAACTGGACATGAACGCATTTTCTGTGGGTTCAATGAGTCATTAACGTCACTTAATCAGAGGAGATATTTGGGAATTTTTGAGTTTTTTGCTTAATTTGATCTATCTGTAGCAATTTATATGAAATCTGCAAAAGTGAGCAAAGATGTTTCTTCTTATCCATGATCATATACTTCAGGGGTTCCACAGTAGCACAGTGATCAGCACGGCACTAATACTGCTCAAAGGGTTGGAGTTCAGAGTTCAATTCCAATGCCATCTGTAAGGGGCTTGTACATTCTTCCCATGACTATGTGGGTTTCCTCTGGGTGTTCTGGTTTCCTCCCACGGTCCGAAGATGTACTTGTTAGCAGGTTAATTGGTCATTGTAAATTGCCCTGTGATTAGGCTAGTGTTAAATAGGTGGGTTGCTAGGCGCTGTGGCTCGTTGAGCGAAAGGGCTTTCCTGTGCAGTATCTCTAAATAAAAAGAAATAAACCTGCGAAGAATGCATTATTTGTTCATTAAGATGGTGATTAGCCTTCATATGTATTGTGCTGGTTAATAGTGTCGTTCCTACACCACTTTGTTAGCCACTCCCACATGGGAGGAGTGCACATACTGTTCAAGTAGAGTGATGAATGGAGTTCAGTTGAATGTCCTGAATGCTGATGTCTTTGTGTGCTCTGCCCTATCCCTCAATATCAAACACAACATGACAGAAGTGGTTAATCAGCGATAAGTTGGTGCTACAGACCAAGTGAGATTTCCAGCAAGAATGAATTTACAGTAAGAATTTACAGTATTGTTTACATATTTCTATGAAAAATGTTGAGAAACTTGTCATCCTAAACTGCTTATGCTAGTTTGCTAATTGCATGACCTGGGAAAGGGCCAGTGTTGCTGCGGAAAAGTAGATACAAAATCTGTGGGCCACTAGCCTGGGTAAGTAGACAGATTTTTACAATGTATCTACTTTTGGGCAGCAACACTGGCCCTTTCCCAGGTCATGCAATTAGCAAACTAGCGGAGAAGTCAGTCAAGTTCTCGGAGAGAGAAAAAGACTTTCGTAGTCCAAATAAATAAAGAAACAAACAAACAAACAAACAGGAAAATGGAGCCAATACCTGCAGTACCTACATCTACTTAACTGACAACCTCTGCCTCCGACAGACATTTGATTTCTCTAAGTCGGGGGATCTTGAGAGATTTAAGGTTGCAAGCAATCCCACTCGGGCTTCAGAAGAACATCAAGTAAACACACTGATATACTCCATGGGTGACAATGCAGGTGACGCCATGGGTGGATTAGGACTGGCAGATGCTCAGAAAAAGGATTACAGAACAGTGCAGGACAAATTCAAAGAATATTTCACAGAAAAGCGAAATGTGACACATGAGAGGGCAAAGCTGCAAAGTTCAACTCCAGAAAACAGGAGCCAGATAAAAGTTTAAATGACTTCATCACAGCATTGTATTCCCTGTCAGATAACCTTGCAGATGGAACTCTGAGAGAAGAGCTCATTAGAGACAGGATTGTTGTCGGGCCACCAGACACCACGTTGTCAAAGAGACTTCAGTTGCAGGCAAATCTCACACTATTACTATGGTCAGGCAGAGTGAGAATGTTCATCAGCAATAAGTAAAACTCAGACACGAAAATGATTCTGAGGTAAATCTAGAAGCTATACAAAGAGAAGGGTACAAACAAGCTACAGTCAGAAAAACTACTGAAAGAGGTGACTGTAGAGCTCAGCTCAAACAAAACAGACCAGCAAAACAAAGAGCAGATAAAATATCCAACTGCAGGAGATGCGGCAAGTCTCTATTCCACATCAAAGAGCTCTGTCCGGCAAAAGACGTGAAATGCCACCAATGTTATAAAAGTTAGTGTTGCTCAAAAACAGTTCGTCAGGAGGTCATGAAAGACCACGATTCAGGACAAGTGAGAGCTTTCCTGGGACTCTAGATTCAAATAGACAAGGCTGGTGTACTACAGTTTAGTTGCAAATGAGGCAGTGACGTTCAAAATGGACACTGGGGCAGGTGTCACAGCCATTCTCGAATGTCTGTTCACAAAACTGGTGAAGAAAACAGGCATTATGTGAAATCCAACAAAGAAAATGCTCATGGGGCCAGGGAAACATAAGCTCAGTGCGGAAGGAATGTTTACTATTTTCATCCGTAAAAATGAGAAACAGTTATAAGAGGGTGTCTTTGTTGTTCAGAATCTCTTCTCACCACTACTGGGATGACGTGCCATTGAGAAGCTGAACCTTATTGCAAGTTTGGATATGCTAAGCAATGTTCAGTGGCAGGAGAAGTACTCAAAGTTTTCACAGGCCTGGGGGTATGAAAGAAGAGTACCTTATCCACATGAGGTCAGGAGTGATGCCCTACTCTCTGACCACAGCGAGCCATGTACCATTGATGAACAAATTCAAAGATGAACTTGAGAGAATGGAGGCACTTGACATTATTACTAGAGTAATTGGACCTACTGACTGGTGTGTGAGCATTGTTGGGCCACCAACTGTCCTCCAAGGGAGTACGACCAGATTCAGACGAACTGGCTGGAGTTTGGAACATGGAACAACCTATGAAAGTATCAGAGATCCACAGTTTCCTTGGCATGGTAAACCATCTGAGAAAGTTGGCAGAGGAAACAAAGCCACTACGTAACCTCCTCTCTCAGAGAAGCGTTTGGACCTGGAACACACCACGGAAGAAGTCGTTCTCATCTCTTAAAGAAGAGCTTATCTCTCCACCAACATTGGCGTTCTTTGATCTGAACAAAGCAACCAAGGTCTCAGCAGACACCTCTTGCTTTGCCCTAGGGGGACTGCTCATGCAAAACTGCAGTGGTGTATGGAAACTGGTGTCATCTGCATCAAGAGCACTGACTCCTACAGAACAGCATTGCACCTAAATTGAAAAGGGGACGTTGGCTCTCGTGTGGCTTGGAACACTTCAGCTTCTACCTGGTAGGCATTAAATTCCTACTTGAAACAGACCAAAAGCCACATCAGCCTCCTCAACTCAAAACACTTGGATAACTTAACCTCACTTCTGCAAAAATGCTAAACAGCTCCAGACTTGTTACTCCTGCTTCTATGCACACCAAAATCATTCGTCCAATCCACCAAGGACATTAAGGCATAGAAAAATGTCACCTAAGAGCAAGACAATTGGTGTGGTTGCCTGACCTGAGCACACAGCTGTGAGATTATGTAAAGCAATGTGAAGCATGCAGAAAACTGCACAAGAATCATGCTGAACCTCTCTGTCCCACATAATTCCTTGACTTTCCATGGCAAATTGCAGGAACAGGCATCTTCAACCTGAAAAGAGACAAATATCTTCTCATTGTGGATTACTACTCGCAGAATGCTGAGGTGTCCAAGCTGTCCTCTACGTCCTCAGCAGCCACTACACAGCACCTGAAAGATGTATTCACTCACCGTGGAAAACCAAAGACACTTGTGTCAGACCACGGTTGACAATTCAGCTGCTCAGAATTCAAAACCTTTGCTAGGGACTGTGAGTTCAAACACCAGACAAGCAGTCCACAGTACCCATGGGCAAATGGAGAAGTGGAAAGAGCAGTGCAAACTGTTAAGAGTCTCCTACTGAAGGCAAAAGAGCCCTACAAAGCACTGCTAGCTTATCGCTCCACATGTCTTGTGAATGGCTACAGTCCATCAGAGCTGTCAGTGGGCCGAGACTGAGAACAAGCCTGCCTGTTCTTCCTTCCCTTCTCCGACCTCACATACTGATTTAGACAAAGTGAGAAATTTTGAGACAACACAGCGTGAGAAAGTGAAGAGCATGCATGAACTCAGACACAGAGGAACATCTTTGTTGCTGCTTAGAAGTGGTGAAGCTGTCTGGGTCTCAGACCAGTTCACCAAAGGAACAATACTCCACGATTGTTTGTGATCAGAACATCACAAAGTGAAACCAGAGAGAACAGGCATGTGCTCATGTGCCTTCAAAGTCCACGAAAGGTAGAGGAAGAAATAGAATGGCCTGATCCTTATTGCAAGGACCATTCACCTGAGGTGGATGCACCTGTTCAAGAATCTCCATCTGCTTCAGCTCTTCCAGGAACCTATATCAGAGAGATACCCCGTAGCCTTATAGCTTCGGCCGAGTAACTAAAGGGGCAGAGTAATCCTCTCACTTTGCCGGAGGATTCAGATTGTCTACTGTGACCTTCATTAGATTTAGTGATTTTTAAGATGAGTTCTAATGTTGGACACATTTCACAAAATGAGACTGTTCGTTAAAAAAAAGGTAATTGGCGAAAAAGGGAGGAAAACAAAGACAGTGAGAGACTGTTAAAAATAAAGAGAAAGACAGTTATATGGTTAGCTATTCTTTTTTATGTTTATGTCAGGAGCATAAGTCATGTGCTATCGGTGAAACGAACGGAATCACTTAACTTCGGTGACTGTAATTGCAACGCAGTTTTATAGACAAGAAGTACATACCTTGTTTTCTTCAAGAAAGGGAGATGTGGAGGCAGTTAATAGTGTTATCCCAATGCCACTCATTTAGCCGCTCCCACATGGGAAGAGTTCACGTAGAGTGATCAATAAACTTGAGTTGAATACCCTGCAGGCTGACATCTTGGTGTGCTCTACACTATCCCTCAATATCAAACACAACAATATGTAATGGTGTTTTCTATAGGAGTTGGGACATCAGGTTGCAGATGTACAGTACATTGGTTAGGCCACATTTAGAATGCTGTGTGCAGTTCTAGAGTACATTGGGTAGCAGTTATAAGAGCAGAAAATATCCATCAGGATGTTGCCCAGAATGGAGGGCTTTAGTTACAAGGAGAAATTGAAAAGGCTGGGGTTTTTCTCACTGAAGCACAAGAGCCACGTTATTCTACACCATATTTGACACCTGTTTATCAGTTGATTTTAATCTTCTCAGGGAGGGGATCTGGAGAACAATCGTTATTGAGTCACAAGAGGATCATACAACACCCATTGTGTTTTCCCCTATTCTTTCTTCACCTTTCCTGCCTATCACCTCCCTGCCTCCCTTCCCCCACCCCCTTATCTTTCCCCTTACTGGTTTTTCACCTGGAACCTACCAGCCTTCTCCTTCCCACCCACCCCCCACCTTCTTTATAGGGCCTCTGCCCCTTCCCTCTTCAGTCCTGATGAAAGGTTCCAGCCTGAAACGTTGACTGATCATTTCCACAGATGCTGCCCGACCTGCTGAGTTCTTCCAGCGTGTTGTGAATGTTGCTTTGA
Organism: Mobula birostris; assembly: GCF_030028105.1. Lineage (NCBI taxonomy): Eukaryota > Metazoa > Chordata > Chondrichthyes > Myliobatiformes > Myliobatidae > Mobula > Mobula birostris. The sequence continues at coordinate 82,007,355 of NC_092380.1, forward strand.
CCCCAGCATCTGCAGAGTATTTTGTGTTTAGGATCATACAACGACTTTGCCTGATGATTTGCAATGGTGCACTTGATTTGGATACTGTATTTGTAATGGCCGTGAATAATCATCCGATGGTGATATGCAGTACAATTAAATGACTAAACTTAATTACATACTTAATTTCCTGTATTGCTTATTGTTTAGATATAAAGGAATGTTAACTAGAGCTTTTTAAACCTTTTTATTTTGATCAGATTTCTACCATTACTTCATACCTTTTGCTCAGTATTTATTGGAAACAGACTTTTCAGTAAAAATTTCTAACGGTTATCTTTATGCTTCAAAATCTGTCTAATATACCATACCACTACCGATAGATTCCACTAAGGCACAGCAAGAAACTCACAAAACAATTCAGCAAGCACTAGAAGACTGTCAGAAGACACTAACCAGTTACGTGACATGTGAGTGGAAGCTGCTTCTCTTCAGAAGAAGATAAACCAACTGGAACAGCCTTTTTGGTACAATTTTGGAGGCATTATTCTTCATTGGTTCAAAAATCCCCAGTTCGTAGTTACAGGGAAATAACCTGACCAGAATACAGCCTTTCATTTTCCACAAGCACGGCAAAATATGCTATTCTGAAAATAGTGTTAAAATAAAAGCTGGGCTTTCTCACAAAATTATGAAAATGATCTGTCTCGTAGTGAAAGCACAACAGTGTATGAAAGGGAAAATGGACTGAAAAATGGCAGAAGGAATTTAATACTGACAAGTGTGAGGTGTTGCATGTTCAAGTCAAGTCAAGTCACTTTTTATTGTCATTTCGACCATAACTCTTGGTACAGTACACAGTAAAAACGAGACAACGTTTTTCAGGACCATGGTGCTACACGAACAATACAAGAACTACACTGAACTACGTAAAACAACACAAAACTACACTAGACTATAGACCTATCCAGGACTGCATAAAGTGCACAAATCAGTGCAGGCATTACAATAAATAATAAACAAGATGATAGGCACAGTAGAGGGCAGAAGGTTGGTGTCAGTCCAGGCTCTGGGTATTGAGGAGCCTGATGGCTTGGGGGAAGAAACTGTTACATAGTCTGGTCATGAGAGCCCGAATGCTTCAGTGCCTTTTGCCAGATGGCAGGAGGGAGAAGAGTTTATATGAAGGTTTATACGTGGGGTCCTTCATAATGCTGTTTTCTTCACGGATGCAGCATGTGGTGTAAATGTCTGTAATGGCGGGAAGAGACCCCGATGATCTTCTCAGTTGAGAGGACCAAGCAGGGTAAGACCTACACAGTGAATGGTAGAACACTGAGGAAGGCAATGGAACAGAGAGAGCTGGAAACACACATCCATAATCCCTTGAAAGTGGTGTCATCAGTAGATAGGGTTGTAAAGAGACGTTTTGGCACATTGGCATTCATAAATCAAAATATTGAGCATGGAAGTTGGGATGTTTTGCTGAAGTTGTATAAGACTTTTGGAGTATTGTATACAGTTCTGGTCACCTACATACAGGAAAGATATCAATACGATTGAAAGTTTATAGAGAAAATTTACAAGGATATTGCTGGGACTTGAGGACCTGAGTTATAGGGAAAGTTTGAAGAAGTTAGGAATTGGTTAGGAGTGTAGGAGAATGAAGGGGAGATTTGATAAAGATATACAAAATTAAGAGGGGTATAGACAGAGTAAATGCAAGCAGGCTTTTCCCACTGAAATTGGGTGAGACTAGATCTAGAGGACATGGGTTAAGAGTGAAAGGTGAAATATTTCAAGGGAACCTGAGGGAACTTCCTCACTCAAAGAGTGGTGAGAGTGTGGAATGAGCTGCTGATGGAAGTGGTGGATGGTGGTTTGATTTTAGCATTTAAGAGAAGTTTGGGTAAGTACATGGATGGGACGGGTATAGTCATAGTCATAGTCATACTTTATTGATCCCGGGGGAAACTGGTTTTCATTACAGTTGCTCCATAAATAATAAATAGTAATAGAACCATAAATAGTTAAATAGTAATATGTAAATTATGCCAGTAAATTATGAAATAAGTCCAGGACTAGCCTATTGGCTTGGGGTGTCTGACCCTCCAAGGGAGGAGTTGTAAAGTTTGATGGCCACAGGCAGGAATGACTTCCTATGACGCTCTGTGCTGCATCTCGGTGGAATGAGTCTCTGGCTGAATGTATTCCTGTGCCCAACCAGTCCATTATGTAGTGGATGGGAGACATTGACCAAGATGGCATGCAACTTAGACAGCATCCTCTTTTCAGACACCACCGTGAGAGAGTCCAGTTCCATCCCCACAATATCACTGGTATGGAGAGCTATGGTCCAGGTGTGGGTCAATTGGATGGACTAGGCAGAATAACAGTTCAGCATGAACTAGATGGGCCAAAGGGCCTGTTTCTTTGACGTAGTGCTCCCAGATTCTATGGCACTTAGCAACCAGTGACTTAAGATATAATAATGACTTACGACAGGTAATTGATAAGTTCGTGGCCTAAGGTAGAAGGAGTCACTTTTAGAAAACCTAGCACATTTATTTTTCCTACATTTACACACTTACTCCAGCCGTCGTGGAGCATACAAATCCCTTCTTTGTAGAAGTCGGCGTCTTGGACCTCCAGTAGTGGTCCACAGTAGGGGTGATTGATAAGTTTGTGGCCTAAAGTAGAAGGAGATGAGGAGAAACTTCAAACTTTCTGCATTTTCACTCAGAGTTGAACTGCACGTGCATGTAACGAGAGCTGTATAACTCATCTCCTTCTACCGTAGGCCACAAACTTATCAATCACCCCTCGCAGAAAGATCATCAATCTGAGAAGCTAATCATATGACTTTCTTCTCTAGTGCCGCCTGCAAAGTGCCCTTCAGTCAGCATCCTCTCATGTAGACTTTGCTCGCAAGTTTTTCCTGTGCTGCCAATTGGGAATTTGCGAAGAGAGCTGTATTCTCAATCATGACAACAATTGAGAGATCATCTGCCTTATTTCTGATGAAATTTGAATAGGAACTGCAAAAAAAGTAATTTTGACCTTGAATAAAATTCATTTCTCCACAACGCTTGAAAGAAACCAATCATTGCAAAACCAGTACAGGCATTCTCAGGAGGTTTTATATCAATAATATATTGTTATATTTTAGTCACATAATATGTTAATATATTGCTACATTTTGGTCATGTAGTTAATGATGCTAGCACCAAAACTTAAATACAATGGGAATGCAAATGTAGTTTACAGTACAAGAAATGAATAAAAATTGAATGCAAAGAAGCTTGGTGAGTTATTGAATATCCCTACTGCTTTGGTTCAGCGATATTCATAGATTCCTGCTTGGGGCTATCAGAATAGCCTCGATTTTTAAGTTGGTGTAGGTACAAGATATGTATCTGAGTCATTTGCATTAGGCCGTTGTCTTATTCTGTGATGTAAAAGATTAGCTACTTACAAAATGGTGTTTTGAGCTATATTAGGTACATCATGGACTATGACTCATTGTGACATTCATATTCATAATCAGGTACATGGATCCTTAAAAGCAAGCCTTTTGTATTTTCAGTGTTGTTTCACCAAGTGTTATTTAGAATCTCTTGGTCTCCACCCTTTTGTGTAAATTCCCACTATTCTATCCTCCCCTCCACTGCAACTTAAAACACGTTTGTTTTCTAACATTTCTGACAATACTGGTAAAAAAAATTCATGTTAACTTTGTAAATTTCTCTACAGATTCTGTCAGAGCTACTGAGTACCCCCAACATTTCGTTCCAATTTTTAGCACCTTACAGCCTCAAAATTCTGTTTGCTCAAAACCCAAATAAATTTTAATCCACTCCTGTATGGAAACCAGACAGCGGCAATACATGTCATGCCTACCTAGAAGAGTAAAATGCTGCAGGGTGCAGGGAAGAGCTTCATAATTAATGAAAAGGATAGTGAAGCCCAGATAAATAAGGTGCATGTGAAGAAACAAACTGACATAGACATACTTTATTGATCCTGAGGGAAATTGTGTTTCATTACAGTTACACAAGAACAGAAAGAAATCTGTCTGGTAAGCTCAACAATAATTGCATCCCCTTTGATATAATGTGGAGTAGACAAACTCTCAACCATCTGCGCAGATGTATCACCATATTTTGGGTGCAGCTTATGAAGGCTGCAACAAATCCATCAGCTCCATTTGCTGTGGTTTCCATGCCATCGGAATCAGTTGGTTGATTTGTGAAGCATCGTGTGCTTCTTGGAGTGCAACATCAAGTACACGTTAAACAAATACACGCATAGGCGTCTTCGCTCTGTGAGCCACTTCTTCAAGTCTTTCGGCGATCGGGGGAGGGCGACGGGAGCAGGCAATGTGATGGCTGGAAGCTCCTAGCCAGAATTAGAAGAAAAAAGACGAAAATGGAAAGAGAGGCAGCAACAACCAAAGCCCGATCTGCCATCTGGAACTACCTGTCCTGAATGCGCAAGAACTTTCAAAGCCAAGATTGGACTCATAAGCCACTTCAGAGCCCATAAGTAGATCAACAGAACGAAGACCATCATCTTCGACCTCGAGGGGTAGCCACGATGCGATGCGATGCAGCCTCTGATCATAACCATCTTCTTTATTACTTTTCTGAGCTTTTGCTCTGTCCAGAATCGAGGGAGACCGATGACTTTGCCGGGTCATTGCACCTGCCACCACACAGAGCCAGCCAATAAAGAGATGTATGCATATTTTTTAGCGAGACGTATTATGGCGGATAAATTAGGCATGGGGATTCTGGTACAGACACTCACTGGATATGCAATATATGTAATGAGTTCTGCAGGCCTCTGCGGGGCGCCAGAGAGCACAGGGCTCCAATGAAAGCACCTGAATTGGTTTAATGTTGTTTAACAACAGTCATTAATCGTTTAGAGTTCCTTGTGTTTTTCTCAAGTGGCTCACTCTTTATAATGCAGTCTCCTGATGCCTTCTGTTTGAGCTTGTTAAGTTCATTCTGATAGGCACAAGGGTTCCATGTTACTTGTATTATTTAACCGGATGCCCGATTAGCGCTAATCGCTGGGTCCTAGTTTTGAGAACGTTGCTTCTTGCGGAGTCACATGGCCTTCTTTTGGAATTAGTATGAATAAACTCTCACCGCCGTTTCTACATCAAGGGTCTGTCCTCCCTCTGCACTTGAGTTCTGATATTGCCAGCACACATCGAGACAGTAGAGGTACCGCGCACCCCAAAGGACTTGGATGGGGAGTCTGTCTGAAGTGCTTTCAATATGAGGTTGATATGGATACACATGATGGTGTGTGCTTTGTCAAGAGTTGATTATGGGCATGAAGGAATTCATCTTCATGCCTTCATGTTGTGCAGAGCCAAGAAATCTTCAACTCCTAGGAACCAAGTGACCTTGATTTCTTCTCTAAAGGTGATACGCACTTCTTTGCAAGGGCTTAGCAAGAAACTCATCATACAGCACTCATTGGTGCAGATAGCTATTGTGATGGCACGGTTGAAGTCTTTCTGACTCTGCAGTCTTACCCTTATCTAGCTGGGAGTCTGGTCCCTGCCGCACAGGAGCAGATTAGAGCTCTTATGGAACATTGGTGTGGCACCTGGAACCAGGCTGATGCAGCAGTGAGCCTGGAGGTGAAGTAGGTGAGCAAACCTCTCTCCCACTGGAGCAGAGATATGGCATGTGAGAACTCATCCTTCCCAGCAACTCACACACCTTCTGAAGCACGAGGAGAATCCCAATCAAATCACTTAGAGGCCACAATGCAAGGAGCGGGATGAGGACAACAGGGAGCAGGCATTTGTAATGCAAGGTCTATCAGCCAGCTCAACTCTCAGTCTGGAGGATGAAACAACAACAGTGCGGCCAGTTAGTGAACCGGTTAAGGCACTTGTGTCCCTATTCTAAAGGGCACTGATTCACCACGGCCTCTCAGACAGCGTCCCACCCATGCTCAGAGACAACCACCTCTGGCTGCTCCCTCCTCAACAGACCAAATTTAGACCACCTATAACAATTCATCTTGAGGTTACCGGGAACTCAAGGGGAAAGGAAGCAGGCAGACTACAGTTAGGCTGGCTGCATCTACTATCACCTCTCATCTCGGAGGTGTAGATGCCTGACGTCCCACTCCACTAAGTTCAAGAACAGTTACTTCCCTTCAGTCATTCATTTCTTGTACCAACCGACAAACCTTTACCACTACAATTTAGTACCACTACATTTTGACCACTTTGCACTTAAGTGGACCTTTCTTTTATTCTCATTGTGCTTTCTTGTAAAAAAAATTGTAAAAATATGTTTTACTTGTGAATGTTACCATGGGCCTTTGATGGTGCTGCAAATAAGTTTTTTTATTGCACCCGTGCATGTGACAATAAACTTGACTTTGACTTTGATTGTAAATGAAGCAAGAGCTGACAAGTGATGGGTGGATCCAGGTGAGAAACTGCACCTGGCAATCTTTTACCTGGATCAACCACCACTTGCAACTCTTGGCCCATCCCTTCCCTTAACCTCTTTTCCCCCCTCTACTCTTTCAGCTCAGATGAAGACCCAAAGCAACAACTGTTTACTTACATAAAATATAGAACAGTACAGCACAGGAATTGGCCTTTGGCCCATAATGTCTGTGCTGAACACAATGATGAACTCACCTAAATCTCATCTGTCCATATTCTTCCATTCCTCGCATATTAATGTGCCTATCTAATAGCATATTAAACAGCACTATTGTATCTACCTAGGCAGCCCTTTCTAGACTTCTACCATTCTCTGTGTAAAAAAGATACTTGCCCTATGTGCCTCCTTTAAACTTTCTTACTTTGTATGCATGTTCTCTGGTACTTAACATTTCTACCCTAGGGGAAAATAAAAATTCTGACTCTACTCTATTTATGTCTCTCACAATTTTGAAAGCATCTGTCAGATCTACCCTCAGCTTCCAGGGCTTGAGAGAAATCAATCCAAGTCTGTTCAACCTCTCATAATTGCTCCTCTGCTCTAATTCAGGCAACGCCCGGTAAACCTCTTCTGCAAACTTTCCAGAGCATCCCGTAATGGGGCCGCCAGAGTTGCTTACAGTGACTAAGTACTGCCTAACCAAAGTTTTATATAACCATAACATGATTTTCTTACTCCTATTCTCAATTTCCCTCCACATTTGCTGCCTGACCTACTAATTTCCTCCAGCAGGTCGCTATTTGCCTAGAAAAGCACATTGACATGAAGGCAAACAGGGAGAGGATTGATTCATCTGAAAAATGCTACAGAAGAAGGTTACTGATAATCCATGAGAACCAACCATTCAGACCCAGAATAAATAAACATACTTGCTCCTTTATGACCAAAATGCTTAAGCAGAGGAGGAGATGTGATGTGGACAGAAAATGAAAGAGAAAGTAGAATGAGACTTGATGAAATGGGGACCTAGGGATCAAGTTGGGTGGCGGTCTGGAGATACGTCTCTACCAAAGGAGGTGGGTGGTGCTACTTCCCTCCGCTAGCCTGCAGGTCACCCTTGGGCAAGCTGTAGCACCTGCTTAGCATCCCCCCCTCCCCCGATCAGGGTCACATGAAGTCATGGGAGCAGGTGGTGGGTGGTGCATCTCACAAGCCCTGGTTAAGCGACCACTGATACCAAACAGACGATCTCTAAAGAGTATTGATAATGCCTGGGGGGGGTCACCCTTCTTGTAAAGACACTGCCCAAAAGAAGGCAATGGCAAACCACTTCTGCAGAAACATTTGCCCAGAACAGTCATGGTCATGGAAAGATTGTATGATCGCCCACATCAAATGACACGGCACATAAAGGAAGAAGGAGGAATCAAGGAAACCTCCAGTTCATTTGCCGACGGATTTTCCTGTTGTGGGTTGGATATGCCGCTCCTGTCCTGATTGACTGACTCTGTTAGACTTTGATTTCCAAAGATACTCTTTATTTCTTTTATCAGCAAAAGCAGAAGTGCTTGGATACATGTAAAAATATTATCAGATCTTTATATAATTGGAAGCAAGGTGGGCTATTTTAAAGCTAATATCAAAAATGAGTTAATTATCCTTTGTGCATATTTAATAGATTTTAACTGTAGCGGACTGACAGACTGTTGAAAGATGCTTCACACTTCCAGCTACTTTGTGCAGTTGATAGTTGTAGTTCATGACCCTATTTGTTTTCAAATGGAGTGCACCTTGCTGAGAATAACCACCGAAGGCTTCCATTAATTTATGTTTCTGTTATGAGGTTTGTTTAAGTTATCATTAAGTCTTAGAATATTTCTCTGCTTGCACTCAGCTCCAGACAAAACAAGCCACTGCTTGTATTCACAGTACACGTCATGTACTGTGCAAAGTCAGTTCCTCAATTACTTATTTTCCTTCCGTAGTCTACCAAGTAATGGCCTGTTTATCTTTGCAGATCATGCCCTTTCTGTTATTCTGAATACAAGCTCTGCTGTTATTCTATTCACCCTCCCTTTCTGAGAGTGACTGACACTGTGGCGTAATGTTTTGGCACCATCAGTGTTTAGTACCTCAGCCAAACAAATTGTCCTGAAATTCTTGGCTCTTATCGCTGTACTGCACAGAAATTAGTTAATTTAATGAAAGCCAGATACAGGTTCACATTGTATTTGGTCATATTATTTTTAAGTGTTTCTGGGTTTTTTTTGTACTGTATATGGTAACAATTAACAACCTGCAAATGGCAATTTATATGCCATTTCAATCTTTTATTGATGGTTTATCTACTCTACATTTCATAACATTTTTCATGAAATCATCATTTCTCTGTCCTGTATACTTCGTGTGCCTTCATCCATTGATTTATAGGTAGTATGTTATACACAAATCAGTAAAATAAAGCAAGCACTTACCAATTACTTTTAATTTGATAGAAATTATAAAATTTGGAATTAACTTCTTACTCAGAAAAAGCACACCATTCCTAATGCAGCATGGTTTTGCAATTCAATATCTTCAACTTCATTGACATGACAAACTGTAAAATCTCCCATTTTTATATTTCCTTTCAATTAATCAATTGCACCAAGAGTGATTTTGATGCAATGATTTCTATTACGCCATTGACAAATATGGCTAGTACAACATGGGCAATGTACAATGGTGCTGGAAAGTTTCTGAACCCTGTAAAGTTTCCTCTATTTCTGCATAAATTTGACCTAAAATATGATTAGATCTACACATAAGTCCTAAATCTAGATAAAGGGAACCCAACTAAACAAATAACACAAAAATATTATACTTGTTAATTTATTTATTGAGAAAATAATCCAATATTACATGTATTTGTTGGAAAAAATATGTGAACCTTTGCTTTCAGTAACTGGTGTGACCCCCTTGTACAGCAATGACTTCAACCAAACATTTCTCGTAACTGTTGAGCAGTCCTGCACATCGGCTTGGAGAAATTTTAGGCCATTTCTCCTTACAGAACTTCTTCATCTCTGGGATATTGGTGAGCTTCCTTGCATGACTTGCTTGCTTCAGGTCCTTCCACAACATTTCTATAGGATTAAGGTGAGGACTTCAACTCGGCCATTCCAGAACATGAAATTTCTTCTTTTTAGGCCATTTTGTTGTTGACTTACTCCTCTTTCGGATCATTGTCTTGTTGCGTTATCCAACTTTTATTAAGCTTCAGGTTACGGACTGCAACCCTGTAAAATGTCTTGATATAATTTTGAATTCATTGTTCCGTCAATGAGTGCAAGCTGTCCAGGCCCTGAGGCAGCAAAGCAGTCCCAAACCATGATGCTCCTTCTACCAGGCTTCACATTTAGGATGAGGTTTTGGTGTTGGTGTGCAGTGCCCTTCTTTCTCCAAACATAGCAATGTGCATTTCTGCCAAAAAGTTCAACTCTTATCTCATCTGTCCACAGAACATTGTCCCAGAAGCATAGTAGAACATCCAAGTGATCTTTTGCACACTTGAGATGCACGGCAATGTTTTGTTTTGGAGAGCAGTGATTTCCTCCACGGTGTCCTTCCATGAACACCATTCTTGTTCAGTGTTTTTCTTATAGTGGACACAGAGACTTTAGCAAGTTGTAGAAATTTCTGCCGGTCTTTTGCTGTTACCCTTACATTTTTTCACCTCCCTCAGCATTGCACATCGTGCTCTTTGTGTGATCTTTGCAGGATGCCCACTCCTAGGGAGAGCAGCAAACAGTACTGAGTTTCCTCCATTTGTAGACAATTTCTCTTACTGTGGGCTGATGAACACTCAGGTCTTCAGGAATGCTTTTGTAGCTTTTTCCAGCTTCATGCATCTCTACAATTCTTCTTCTAAGGTCCTCTATAAGTTATTTTGATCAAGGCATGGTGAACATTAACATATATTTCTCAAGAAGAGCAGGCTCTGTCAGTAACCTGACTTTGTGTGTCTTTTTTATAGGGCTGGGCACCCCTATAACCCACACCACCAATCTCATCTCATTAATGGAACACCTGATTCCAAATAGCTTTTGTAGAATGCAATACCACAGAGATTCACATACTTTCTCCACAAATACATGTAATCTTGGATTATTTCTCTCAATAAATAAATGAACAAGTATAATGTTTTTTGGGTTATTTACTAATTGGATTCTCTTTATCTAGTTTTAGGACGTATATCAACATCTGATCACATTTTAGGTCATATTTAAGCAGAAAGAGAAAAAATTCTACAGGGTTCACAAACCAGATGGATATAGGTTGATTTGGGTCAGTTAATTAAACTGAACATTTCAAACTAGAAAGGCTGCACACATTTAATAAGCCCAAGCAACATCCAAAAGTAGGCATTAGTTTCCCTACAAAATAATGACTTTTCTGGGGAAACCACTTCTTGCTAAGTTAATAAATTCTTCCAGAAATACAAGGAAATATTAATATATATTAGATAATTTTTAAGTGAAAATGTAGATAATGAGAACCGAGAGGATAGTGGTTTCTTACAATTAAAATGCAAAAACACTATATTTGGAAAGTGTGCATCTTGTACACAGTAGTCCAATCGGATTTCTAGACTTTAAGGGGAGAGAAATCAGTAAATTTAAATTAAAATCTGTATCACAAATTGTTTTACTTAACCTTTACTTTCTTGAGCAGCAATCCTACAACTGCTGATTATGTCCAGTAGAAACTAAATCTGACAAAAGACAGCGGAGACAAAAAGCTGTAACTTTGTACACAATTACACAAAGAAAACATTTATCAAAGTAATGCTGATAAAACCTGGTTGAAGAAAATAATCAAATATCTTAAACTTGTCTTATAGTCAGCAAATTACGTCCAGGTCCATACCAGGTTATGAACGTCCAGCGTATGTTCAGACCACATGACTGCTTGGGAGAACAGCTGAATGGCTTTGCTGGTTAATGTGGGACTGTAGGCATCTTCTTGCCATGTGGCAACTTAGTTCATGGCAATACTTAAGTGGTTGCATTTGAAAAGATTTGGTGTGTCACCAAAGATTCTTACAATTTCTATAGAGGTACAATGGCGAGCATTCTGATTGGTTGTATCACAGTCTATTATGGAGGCTCCATGCCCAGGATTGCAAGTGGCTGCAGAGAATTGTACCCTCAGCCGGTTCCATCACCCGTGAGGACAGCTTAAAGAGGTTGTGCCTCAAGAAGGCAGTATACATCTTTAATGACCCTCACCATCCATCCAGGACATGCCCTCTTTGCGTTACTACTAGAGGGGAGGAGGTATATTTTAAGAACAGCTTCTTCCCCTCTGCCATCAGATTTCTGAATGGTCCATGAACCCATGGATGCTACCTCACTATTCATCTTTTGCACTATTTATCTCATTCGGTAACTTACGGTGATCTTGTATTTTGTACTGTCCTGCTACAAGGTCATATATTTCATAACATATGTCAGTGGTTCTGATTCTGAGTACCTATACAAGAGTGTCTAAGTCCATTAGAATCTGGTTTAATGTAGCAGAATCACAGGTGACAAACTGCATTATGTCCCACAGGAGTAGAGCTGCTACCCTGTTCTCTGTCTGATGTTTTCTTTTGAGGGTGACATGTCCTTTTTGGAACATGGCAGTTTCCCATTTAATTATAGGCTTGTTGCATTTTTTTTATTAGAATGGCTCAGCAATTTCTTCACCTTCTGTGAGGTAGATCTTCTATCTATTTTCTCTGGCATTAGGATGTGAGAATGACCTTTGTAAGTATGAATGTTTCAGAAATATGCTGCGTATTTCCTTTATTGATTATTCAGAAGGTCAGGAAAACAGTTCTGCGAACATGTCATCTGAAGAAGTGTTTGTCACTGTAACTTCACCCATGGGCATAAATAAAATTGTAGGAAACAAAATCATCAAGATAGAGGAAATTATCTGGGGTGTGGTTTCCATTGAATGTGTTGTACAAAATGGGAACGCTTATAGATCTTTACATCATAACAGGACTAAAATAAGGTAGCTGTAAAAATCCAATCACAAACAAGAGAAAATCTGTAGATGTAAAGAAACTGTTTCCTCTGTGGACGAGTCCAGGACAACAAGACCTATGTATAAGATGACTGCAAATTAAGTTATCTGTTGATCATTGTCCTTAGGAAGTGGGTGGTGCACAGTCTCCTGTCTACATCAATGGTGCTGAGGTTGAGAGGCTTGAAATGTTTCAAGTTCTCAGGAATGAACATCACCAATAGCCTGACCTGCTCTAAACACACTGACACCATGGCCACAGAAGTTCAGCAGGGCTCTACTTCTTCAGGAGGCTAAAGAAATTTGGTATCTTCCCTTTAACCCGTGCCAATTTTTATTGAACCATCACTGAAAGCATTCTATCCAGATGCATTACAATTTAACAACACACAAAATGCTGGAGGAACTCAGCAGGCCAAGCAGCATCTATGGAAAAGAGTAAACAGTCAATGTTCCGGTCCTGATGAAGGGCCTTGGCCCGAAACGTCGACTGTTTACTCTTTTCCATAGATGCAGCTTGGCCTGCTGAGTTCCTCCAGCATTTTGTGCGTGGTGCTTGGATTTCCAGCATCTGCAGATTTTCTCTTGTTTGTGATCGGTATTACAGCTTAATATGGCTCTGTCTGTGACCACTAGAAACTGCAGAAAACAATGGGTACAGCTCAACCCATCATGGAAACTAGAGTCCTCCCCTCCATGGACTCTATCTCCACTTATCGTTGCCTTGGTAAACCCGTCAACAAATCCCACCTACCGCAGACTTTATTACACGGGACAATAATAAACCAATTTACCAAGCCACTATTCACAATGAGGTGTATCCCAATAAACTAACATTGACCCTCAGGTTCTGGAAGAACCGTGTACACAGAAGATATAATACTGCTCAATTTATTCATCTTGAAGTCCAATTTAGGTATACCAGAGGATCTGGATTGTGGAGAGTGGAGTGATTGAATCCCAGATCTGAATTATTAAGAGGGATTAGAAAACAATCGCTTTGAAAGCCTACTCAGTTGACAAGGGCAGGATCTGAATCTTCATGAGAACCAGCTTTCAACAGAGTAATTCCTGAGCATTAAAGGTTACTGCAGTCATTGGAGTTTCTGCAAAACAATGTACTGCCGATGATGAGCAAAGGTTCTTATCTTCTCATTTTCTAAAGATTCAAGTTAATTGATTAAAAATTCCATGACTATCAGGAAGCATGTGACTATCCTGGGAATATCTGCAGTGGAAACAATTCACCCCCAATTCCAGCACAGCTTTCGACCCCTTCTACCCACTTCAACCACCACCTCCCTCTTGCAATTAGGCCCTCTTCACTGGAAGTTTGCAAAACCATTGCTCAGAGGGGCCGTGATCCAACACGCTTTCTTTTCGTCTTTGGACAGACTTTGGGACTGGATAGATAGGGTCATTAGTAGCCACTTAACTATTTCACTGATGAACCTTTGCTTGTTGTAGAAATCAGTGAGCGTGATGAGACTGAGATAGACTGGGACGAACTTATCATCAGAGAATGCATCGTGTGCTCTCTGATGTCCTAAATTAGAATAGTCCATCACTTTCAGTTACCCTGCCATTGAACTGGTCAGTGAAAGTTTTCTATATTTCTCAGTTTCAACCTATTAAATTTTCTTAACCAAAGAATTTAGAATAGAACAGCACAGGAACAGACCCTTCAGCCCTCAAAATTGTGCCAAACCAGCTGAAAAGCCCCAAAAGCTAATCTACCTACACAATGTCCATCTTCCACACATTCATATGTCTACCTGAATGCCTCTTAAAAGCCTCTAATGTACAGTATTTGCCTCTACCGCCATACCAGGCAGCACACTCCAGGCAGCCACCACTCTCTGAGTAAAAAACTTATTCTTCACATCCCCTTCGAACCTACCACCTCTCACCTTCTATGCATGGCCTCTGGTATTAGACATTTCTGTCCTGGGAAAAAGATTCTCACTGTCTACTCTATCTATGCCCCTCATAGCCTTATAAACCTCTCTCAGACCTCCCCTCAGCTTCCGCCACTCCAGAAAAAACAACCCAAGTTTGTCCAGTTTCTCATGATAGCACATGCCCTCTAAACCAGACAGCATCCTGGTAAACCTCTTCTGCACCCTCTCCAAAGCCTCGGCGTCCTTCCAATAGAAGGACGATTTATTATAGGCAACCTTAAAGAATTAATTTACAAGTAAATGAATTACAAAAACAATTATAGAGACACATATTGACTAAACAAAAAAATGAGAGGTTAATTTGCCATTTTTAAATATCAAAATTTGTTTTAGATAGGAACAGTTGTTCCAAAAACACAACATTACTTGTGTATTTTGGTGTAGCGTATTTCCTCTTATCAAAATATGCATAGCATGACCTTTCACCCTGTTGTAGTTTTGCCCTTCTGATATGTTCTGGCTGACTATCAGAATTAACAAATGAGCAGCTGCTAGAGCTAGATGATAAGGTATCTGAACTTTGAAGAGAATATATTAACTTTCATTCATATCATCCATTGTTAGCCATTCAGTTTAATAACCACCACCATGCAACTGAAATTCAAAGTTATTTGGTTTGAGTCCACTGGTCTGTGAAATGGCCATGGCTCCATTTCTGAAAGATTAATTCTTTAATGTAATGTATTATTTTGCATGTTTAATTTCTAGCCTGATTATTGTGAAGGGACGTTATCACTTGCTGCAAATTTGCATGCCATTCCTCCTTGGGGAAAGGATGCCCCTCCTTTTTCTGGGCAGTCTTACAAGGTCAGTGTGATATTAGTCATGCCTCTGTGATTTGTGCTGGAAGCGGCAAGTATTTTTTCAACTCCTCAGGAGTATATGACTCTATTGGAAAGAGACAGTTTTATCAGTTAATTCAACTGTTTCTGGGAGATCATTCACTAAATAGTGAGCGGAGATATAGTTCACTTACTGATGTTTTTTTCCCTTTTTACTTGCCAATTTTCTCCCTTTCCCACTTCTGAAAGTAATGATGCCTTGCAGGCCAACCCGACACTCTCCAGTAATGTTGACTCAATGTCATTCTCCTTGTGTGAAAATCAACTGTATTTGTTTCGCAGATTGGTTGATCGCAGAAGCAATATAGCAGCTTAACCCCCATCATTATTTTGCAACTGAGTAAACCAGCACACAATCTTAGCAGGTATATTAGTTAAGAAATTAAACAATGATGTATGTGTTGTTTTTGCACCCTCCCAGAGGCATAATGCATGGTATTTTGCATAGCTGTGACCTGTATGTTAGTTGCGCTGCAGTGGGAGCAATCTTGCCTTTGAGTCAAATGTTTCTGGGTTCAAGTCTCTGAGCAGAGAGTCAGGACTTAGTGACATAAGAAGCAAGAGCAGATGTTGGCCCATCAATCCTTCAGTCCTGTGCTGTCATTCAGTAAGATCATGGCTGATACAATCTTGGTCTTACCAACACACCTTGCTATGAAGCCCAAACCCCATGGCTCCCTTGTAGTTCAAAAGACTGTCAGTTTCTGTCTTGTACTGTGCAAACATGTCAGGCAAATATATATAGCTAGGGTGCCTAAGACTTTTGCACAGTACTGTATTTGTCAATGTGGAGCGGAGAGCTGGTTTGTAAATCTGGCAGGAGCAAAGGATTTTGGGAAGGGTGAGTGTGGAGCACCGTGGAACAGGTGGCAGAGAAAGAGTGCAAGGGGTGGGAGGTGATGGGGGAGGTGCAGATACACCCAGCCCTGAAACACCAGGCAAGGTCATTTAATTCCAAACAATTGGTTTATTGATCATTACAGAATATCTTTCTGGTGCTTCCTGCTCCCTTCCCTCTCCCTTCCCCTTTTCCCAACCATGATTCCCCTCTCCCTGCCCCTTCCCACTCTCAGTCCACAAGAGACCCATATCAGAATCAGGTTTATCATACTCAGATATGTCATGAAATTTGTTTTATTTTTATGACTGCAGTACAATGCAATACATAACTGTGCAAATGTCTCAGGCACCCTAGATATATGTTTATTCAATGACTACCTCCATAACTCCTTGTGGCAGAGAATTCCAAGGAACTGTGACCATATGAGAGAAGAAATTCCTCTTTACCTTCATCATCAATCCCTTGTTTTAAAACGATGACCCTTTGTTCTCCTATCTCTCTACCTGGCCCAAGTGCTCAGCTTTTCCATTAATCAATCCTGTGTCCCAGAAATCAACTTTTCTATATCTATCATTAAATATGATGGCCAAAACCTGTAGGCAGTTTTTGGGTTCAGTCTCACCTGGACCCTGTAAATTTTATACAACCTTTCTAGTTTTATAGTTCACACTCCTTGCAGTAAAGTCCAGCTTTCCATTAGTTTGCCTAACTATCTTCTGTTCATGCATGCCATTCCTTTGTTTTATCCACTTGGATTCTTCGATCCCTTTGTACCACAATATTTTGCAGTAAATATTCCATGCAAATAATGATTTGCTTTTGCATTCTTCCCTCCAATGTGAATGATCTGTCACATTACTGCAATGTATACCATAAAATTCCATGCTGACACACTGATGCATTACTGAGTACTGTTGGAGGTGCTGTATTTTGGAACGTATGCCTGGTATGGCATCAACAAATCCTGGTATATCTGAACACTGTGGGCAGCAGCTTAAGAATGTTGTGGCTATAATGGGTTTGAAAATTGAGAGGTGATCTTTTTGAAACATCTGTTGTTTCTGAGGAGTTTGGAGAGGGTGAATGATGAGAGAATGTTTCCCCAGGTGGAAATAGCCAGAGGTAAGGACATGGTCTCAGAATAAGGAATCATCCATATGAACACAAAGTTGTTAGAGGTCAATCATCCCTGCCAAAAGGCTGGTGCTTTTGGCCCGACTACCTTCAGCTGTTTCCCTTTCGTTATGATTTCAGAAGTGGAGATGCACTTTCTGCAATGTTCACAAGTGATCAGCAAACCAGCCAAACCATGCCTACATTCAGCTTGGTCCATCCTTTGACAGGATGTAACATTTGAGGCATAAAACTTGTCACCAATTATCTCCAACAAGGGAAAGTCCAACCACTAGCCCTCTTCATTCCATAGCATTATCATCACTGAATTCCCCACCATCAAGATCTTGGGGACCATTGATCAATAATCACTGGAACAGGGACATTAGTACTTTGGCCCAAGAATATGTAAGAAGTTTGGTGTCTTGCGATGAATGACTCACCTCCTAAACCCCAAGACTTTCACCAATTAGAAGACACAAGCCATGAAAGTGATTGAATACTTTCCATTTTTCTGAATGAATGCACACACCTAATATTTTTGAGAACTAAGCAGCATAGTTGATTGAACCCCCATCAATTACTCTGAACATTCATCCCTCCATCACCTGTAATGTGCATCGTCTATGAAACACAGTGCACTTACTCATCTTGGCTATTCTGACTGTTCCTCCCAATCCTAGAGAGACCGCCACCAGGAGCGACAAGATCTTCAGGTGCATGGGGCCATCACCACTTTACATACTCCCTTTCAAGTTGCACACCACCCTGACGTAGGAATACACAGATGGTCCTGCGTCATCATTAGGTCTAAATTCTGGAACTTTCTAACAACCACACAGTAGGGCGTGGGCAGCACGGTAGCATAGCAGTTAATGCATTACCTTCCAGCACCAGTGATCAATTCCCGATTGGAAATGGTGTTCAATTCCCACTGCTGTCTGTAAGGAGTTTGTATGTTCTCTCCATAACTGTGTAGGATTTCTTCCCCTGGTTTCCTCCCACATTCCAAAGACATGTGGTCAGGGTTAGAGAGCTGTAGGCATGCTACCTTGGTGTTGGAAGTCGGGTAACACTTGTGGGCTTCTCCAGCACAATCCTCAGACCCTGTTGGTTGTTGATGTAAAACGACGCATTTTACTCTATGTTATGACGTTTCAATATACATGTGACAAACAAAGCTAATCTAATCTAACACTGTGGAAGTCTCTTCACCACTTCCTCATGTGTGCACAATAAATATCGGCAAAATATTCAGAAACCAAAATTTTTTTTAAAACCAATAAGAAATTTTTTGACCGTACCAATGATGAATGGGGACTAATTGGACCAATTTCCTGTCCAAGCCCATATATCTAAGAGGATTCAATCATTATATCTCATCTATGAATTAGCTCCTGAATGGAACAAAAATGTCAGTTGTATGCAAAGTGACATAGCTACTATCCAGATGCCACCTAGTTTTAAAGTGAATTGATAGCTCATGAATATGTATAATGCTGCTTGGTGCAGCAATTCATGAGCACAATTCGAGAGGGAAAAGCTGAAGCATGAAAGGTAATTGAGTTGACAGACAGGAAACAAGGTTATTTGGATTGGAGAGAAGTTAGAAGTTGTCAATGCTGGGTCAATTTTTGTTGGCCTTCAAAGTTGTAATAGCATAATTTGAGAACAGTACAAGAAGTGAGGATTTGTTAGACAGAAAGGAGGATGGTGAACTTCCATCTGAGGGAGTTGGCTATTGGAATCAGCAAATAGATGGCAGATTCAACTTAGTGCAAAGAATGAGTTACAAAATTTGGCAAGAAATATTAAGGGTTATGAGTATACATTCTATGAAAAAAATGGAAGGATTTTGGAATGAGAGGCAAGTTTTCAGTGACCATGATTTACCAAAAATGCATTTGAAGTTAATTAAATGAAAGCAAATAATGGTAGGCTTTATACATTGGGATATACAGGTATATACAGATTGTAAAGATTTAGCCATGTTTTTGGTATAAAATTAAAGATTGTTAAAACCACAGAGAGCATATGGTATTTTCGCCAGCCTGATGCTAGAAATGAGAAATCACAGATTGGGTGGATAGGAAAAAGATTGTTTCTTTTGGCTGGAATTCAATAGTGAAGGGTTATCAGTTTTAAAATGAAGTAGGCTTATCAAGATATCTTTGAATATAGATTGTCATGCCACAGAAAGTACTTATTTCAGGCATCGCTGACTCATTTAGAGAAAAAGCATCTCAATGTTTGAAGCACAGGAAGACCTTGAACTTGTGTAAAAGAATAGGCCTATTCTATCAAAGAGCAAGGATTAAAGTGACCGACAACAAATGATCTACATTGCTGCTATTCTCTTCAAATATTCTGTAATCAATAGAAGTAATATACTGTGCATTCTCTAAGTGAACATGAATGATCATTTAATTTGTAAATACACTATTACATGGGAAAATATTTATTATATGCCTTTGTATAAGTTTGGAGACTTTTAAACACAGTATTGTATTCCAGAGAATTTGGTTAAGTATTTACCACAGACAATGTAAGGAGAGAATAGTGATTTTGTAAACTAAAATTTAAAAGATGGTCCTCCCGTTAATATGAAAATCTTATGTGAGGCAATGATTGCCTCAAAATATTTCCCAACATTGTTGCTGAAAAAACAATTGCAATTCTGCTTTTTTCCTCCAGAATGAATATTCACAAACCAGAGAAGAAAATGAGGAAACATTTATTCTTGTGATTATACAAAAGGACTGGACTGAATTTCATTCAGTAAGTTTTGTTCTGTTTTAGATGTCTATGCTACAATTAGTAGTGTCAACAGAAGATTTGGAGAAGGTATATTTTCTTCATCTAAATATGCTCCAAGTGAAATTTATGAAATCAAATTTAAATATTCACTTCCATACTTGGTCAAATAAGATTTAATTATATAATAATAGGAATGTTTAGCATCAAAATCACAGGTCTTCACTTATATTTCTGCATACCTGCAAACAAAATTCGTATCTAGGTACTATTATTTATGTCATGGAGATACGGATTTAACAGCGTTGCCACTTAGTGCATCTCAAAGAAAGTCTGGCTAACGTCTAAGCCCCACACCACCCTGATTCTTGCAGTAATTCAAGTTGTACCATAGCTATTTCATTTTCAGAAACATCATAATGGAAACGTCTGGCTTATTAAAGTTCAAAGTAAATTTATTATCAATGTACATATATGTCACCGTACATGACCCTAAGATTCATTTTCTTGTGGGCATATTCAGTAAATCCAATAACCATAATAGAATCAATAAAAGATTGCACCAGCAGGGAGGACAACCAGTGTGCAAATGACAACAAACTGTGCCAATACAAAAATACAAAAAGAAAGAAAAAGGATATAATAATAATAATAATCAATAAATATTGAGAACATGAGATGTAGAGTCCTTGAAAGTGAGTCCATAGGTTGTGGGAACAGTTCAGTGATTGAGGCAAGTGAAGTTATCCCCATTGGTTCAAGAGCCCAGTGGTTGAGGGGTAACAACTGTTCCTGAGCCTGGTGGTGTGAATACTGAGGCTCCTGTACCTTCTTCATGATAGCAGCAGTGAGAAGAGAGTACGACCTGGATGATGGGGGTCCCTGATGATGGATGCTGCTTTCCTGCAACAACACTCCATGTATGTAGAGGTGCACAATGGTGGGGAGGGTTTTATCTGTGATGGACTGGGCCGTATGCACTTCTTTTTGTAGGGCTTTACATTCGAGGGCATTGGTGTTTCCATACCAGGCTGTGACGTAGCCAGTCTATATACTCTCTACCACGCACCTATAGAAGTTTGTCAAAGTCTCAGATGTCATGATGAATCTTTACAAACTTACCAGGAAGTAGATGTGCCGCCATGTTTTCTTCATAAATGCACTTATGTACTGAGTCCAGGGCAGGTCCTCTGAAATGATAACACCAAAGAATTTAAAATGGCTGACCCTCTCAACCTCTGTTCCCCCGATGAGCGCTGGGTCCATGTACCTCCAGTTTCCTCCTCCTGAAGTCCTTGGTCTTGCTGACATTGAGTAAGAGGTTGTTGTTGTGGCACCACTTTGCCAGGTTTTCAATCTCCCTCATACATGCTAACCTATATTATGAGAGAATTTCCTAATTTGTTTTCAAAAATAAACTTCTTGTTTTTTGATAAATGATTGAATTTGTGGAAACCTGCAAGAGATCGTATTAAAGACAACTACAAATGATATTGCTACTACAGATAATTTCAGGTAAGCTCAACATTTCTTGTGCAGTAATGCCATATAATTTCCTGCAAAATAGCCAACATCCAGACACTTTTTAAGAATGTAAAATCATAAGGAAAGGAGTATTTTTTATTTTGAAAATATGGAATTTAAAAAAATTAGTAGATCCCACTTTCCCCACTGTTAAAGTACTTGGAGAGCTCTGAAAAGTTTATCTGCCTGACTACACAGTCAACATCCTGTGCTAGCTATAAGAGCCAATTGGAGTAATATGCTTTTGATTACTCAGGATTTTCTTCCTGTGAAGACAGAGTCTGATGTGTTGTTTTTTGATAACATAGGCTGAGATACAGCAATAGCACTGTTAGAGTTTCCTGTCTAATCTAAAAGTAATTGCAGAACCGCTATCGAGAAAGCTTTTAGCAGTGCACAATTTAAACTTTGGACAAAAAAAAGGAATGCTTTCCAACAGCAACACAGATGATAGGGTTTTTTCAACATTGTGGATTTGCCAAAAGCTAAAGAACTCGCTTGGGAACACACTTATTATACTTTTTACCCAGCTTTCAGTGTTACTAATCAAAAATAGGAAGAAATGGGCCTGTTCTCTCCTCCTTCATGTCTCAGTGGATAAAAGTTACATCTGCCATGTGACTGAATCATTCAGATTGGAAAAGCCTTGACTCCAATGCCTGTTAACTAATCAGCCAGGCAGTGATGAGAAGAGAATAATTAGGTTGATTGAAAGAAGAAATCGGCCAGAATCAAATCTCTCTGTCATTCCTTTCGGTGATTTAGGCATTATTAGCATCAAGTCAGGGGAGTTAGAATTTAATTGCAGTCTCTTCTATGGCCGGATAGACTAAAGAAATAATTTATTTTCAATTTTTATGCATATGAGATACGGCAGCAAGGTGTTTGCCTAAATTATCCATGTAAGTTATTCTTAATTAACTGTTTATTCATTGGGTATAATTTCACTGCATGTTTAAATTCTTGAATTAATTTATAGCATCATCACAATGCACAACATACAATCTGTGCAATGTTACTTTTTGGAAGTAAACCAAGGATACGAGCCAACATTGCTAATACGTAGGCCAAAGGCAGAATCCAGATCATCTACAGTTTTTTGACATTGTAAGAAATTCTCATTTGTTTAAATAAATCTAATAAATCTTCTAGATGTTAGTCAAGGTTTATACTCTGGGCTTCAGAAAGCAATCTAAATGCCACACTATTATTCTATATGCCCATATTCCCTGCTAATTTAGACTAATTGCATTCAAATATTTCCACTACAATATCCCCACAAACGCTTTCAACTGTGCAAGTTTAATGTATTCCTTAAGAGCTGAGGACAAGTCTATGCGAGTCCAATTTTCTGAGAATCTATAGCCAATACTAATGATAAAGGCTCATTGACCATAAGAAATTTTAATTTATGAAAACATTCATCTTATTCAATGATATAAAAACCTCATTATCATGGATGCATAATATCTCTGAAATAGGTATGTGACCTTTTTTTAAAATTTTATGTGTTTTTAAGTTTAGAGATAGGGCATAGAACCCAATGAGCCACACCGCTCAGCAACCATCTTATTTAACACTAATCACTGGACAATGTACGATGACCAATTAACCAACTAAACCATTAGTCTTTGGACTGTAGAAGGAAACCGAAGTACCCAGAGGAAACCCACGTGGTCACAGTCTCCTTACAGGTGGCATCGGAATTGACCACAGAACTCCAGAACGCCCCAAGCTGTAATAGCGTCATGATAACCACTACGCCACCGTGAGTAGAATGTCTTAGGTGTATACTTACGTGTGTGAGTATAGGTATGCAACAGAAGAAATGTGTAATCTTTGAATTCTGAAATAATGTTTCTCTCCTTGATGAATCTTCATAATGCTTGCGGTTTTCCTTGCCTTTTTTTGCACGGAGAATTGTATGTCTATTCAGGAACCTGGATGGATTTCCACACATGAGCAGAAATTTGAGTGGGCTTCTTTTTAACCTTTCAATCGATTCCTCCCAGCTTGTGTCCATGTATGTGCTAGCTGGTACAAAAATGTTGCCTTATGTCTCCTCATTCAATGGGTAATGTTCATAAGTTAGGTTTTATCAAATATATTTTCCCATTCTTACACCCAGGTATGTTGACTGTAGGCAACAAAGACTTTTCTTTACACATGTCCTCATGGATTTAGCTGGCCTTGTAAAAATACTGAACTAATAAAGATAAAGATTAGCTTTATTTGTCACACATACATCGAAACATACATGAAATACTTTGTTTGCGTCAAATCAAATCATGAGGGTTGCGTTGGGTAGCCTGCAAGTGTCACCACTCATCTGGCACCAACAGAGCATGCCCACTACTCACTCATCCTCAGTGTACATTTGGAATGTGGGAGGAAATCAGAGCACCCAGGGGAAACCAGGAGGGAACATACAAGCTCCTTACAGACAGTGCCAGGAATTGAACTCCGATCTTATAGTTGATGCTCTAAAGCATTCTGCTAACCACTTGGCTACTGTACCATTCTAAAGTAATCCTCCTGAAGGTTAACATCATGACAACAGTATGCTGTTGAACAAGACTGGTACAATATCAATTTTCAAGACAGCTTTACATAATCTGTTCTATTCAATCTACATATTTGGTTGGAAGAAAATAGAATTCCCTGCAGGTACTGAAAAAAATCCTTGGCCAAAACAGTCCAGGCCCACTGAAAATGTCTGATTTGTAAACAGGGGACTCACCATCTGCATCGGTGGAATGACACATAATTGGTGATGTAGTGATTAGGTTGGACACCATGAATGTGATTTTTTTCTGTTAGGCAAGTATAAATCACAGATGTTTGACTCATTTACTTTTGACACTTGATTTTGTACAGTTTTCAACATTCGTACGACATTTTCCTTACACTTCTTTCAGAACAGTGCCTCTCTTTTATTTTGGCAAGTGGCAGCAGGAAAATTGCACAATAAATGGCCTTGGTCTTAAAGGTCAGTGATTTCAACTTGCAACCCTCATAGCTAGTGACACAAGGCTGGCATAACATAACACTGAACTGGGTGTTATCACACATAAAATCAATATCAAAGTGATATTTTAGTTGTTTTACTAACAGGAATGGTGTCATCACAATAGCTTTTGTAAACACACACTAAAAATTAACAGCGTAGCCATGCAAGTAATTACGCTCGCACCGTTCCTTGGAAGAACCAAATATGCTTTTTTCTTGGTGCTATATACCTCTCTGTCATAAATAACATTCAACTCTTTTAAAGTTATTGGTCTAGATTTTCAAATCATTAGCAAGCCACATTCACGTCGTACATACAGTACTAAGAATTCACTTCCTAGTTCTATATCCAACAGCTTGAACTTGCGAGATGAGGAATCCAGATGCTTAACATAAAGCTCTAAACAACAAAAGGCCATTCATGTAACCATGGCATCATGAGAGCCAAGCCCTGTCAAACAACTGTCTTGACAACTGACTTGGTAATGTCTCCTGGCCTAGACAGCTGTTAATTCTTCCAAGAACTTCGGGTGTTCTCTCTTTCTGTTTAAGTGACTGGTGACACATTCCCTGTACCAAGTCTAAGCAAGGAATTGCAGTAACAGCATGCGTCACCACTGGTGAATCCAACATCAGAGGACAGCTGGCAAAATAAGGACAAAGCTGAGGATTTATGTGATCACATGTATATGCTGGATTGCTTAACCAGGGACACTTCTTCAGCAAAATGTTGACAATTGCGCATGGAATAGCTGGCATTTCCCCACAATTTCCTGAACACTGTGTACTTTGATTCTCTACTTCTAGAAGTAATCATCAAGCAAGGGAATTAGCTTTTGCTTCTAAGAAAAATTAGATGCATATACCAGGTGTCTTCACTTTTCTAGTGAAAAAACATCCTGTTTCATAACACATCTGCACTTTTCCGAAATGAGAAAGGATTGCAGCTGGAGCTCTGGCATCACACTCCAGCAAGGATGGAATTTCACTAGATAAAGTGCAGAAGAGATTCACTGGGTCATTTGTGGAGTGGAGCTTTTCACTTATGAGGAGATGGGATATACAGTCTTTTCTTTCTTTGGAGCAGAAGAGGCTGGTGGGGGGAGCAGGTTCACAAAATATGGGAACAAATAGGGTAGGAGTAATAAACCTCTCCCACAGCAGAGCTGTAGAAAACAAGAAAATTACTTCTTTGTCCCGTCATTATAAATACTGTAATTACTTTGCCATTCATTCTGAAATAGTCCCAATTCCATAGATCCTTGAACTTAGGGCTCCAATTGAGATAACTATTTGTATATTAAGAAAATTATGGAAATTGACTCTTATTTTTGGCATGGTAGACAAAGCCGTTGGATCTACTCATGGCTTCTATTACCCTTTTATTTTCTGTTACAAGATCCATTCTTATGAAGCCTGGGCTGATAAAGTCATTGGTAAAGATAGAGGAGGAAAGGAATCAGGGGTATTTTGGAAAGAACTTATTTCACAGTGAGATACAACAGCTGACTGAAGTGAACTGAGCATGACAGATTCCCCAGTCCACGGGGATCTTTGCCTTATCAGTATTACTGCAGAAAACTTCCATAAGGGATTTCAAACTTCAAGTTCAAAGTAAATTTATTATCAAACTTTCTATACATTGCTGTATAATACCTCAACATTTATTTTCATGCAGGCATTTACAAGAAAAAGAAATACAAAAAAGAATTTAACCAAAAACTCTACAAAAGCAGAAAAAGACTGACAAACAACAATGGCAGAAGAAGACAAATTGTGGAAATAAAATTAATACTGAGAACATGAGTTGTAAAGAGTCCTTGAAAGTGAGTCTGTAGAATCAGAGCAACAGAAAACATTTATTACATGTTGCAAACATTATTAAATCATTGTTATGGCATTTCTTAATTGATCAGTGTTTTTAGAAGTTTTAGCCCAGGTTAAATGTACATTCAACAAACCTACTTTAGTGTTATTAGAAAAAGTAATACTTTGGCAAAATGTTAGGGCAATTCAAGTAGTTTTTTGTCCTCATCATTTTAATTAGCCACTGTTTGAATTTATCTTTACCATAGTCTTTACCTGTTTAGACAGGCCTTCAGAAGTCATACAAAACAAAAATTTCACCTCTTAATCATTCTCTTCTGTGGTTTTCGGTTAATAAAAACTGGTCTTTACAGATTATAGAATTGTGGACACATCACAATTATCTTCAATTTATGAATGCAGTTAAACTCCCCTGGCTTGGAAATTCTGACGGTTTGGCGCACAGCTCCCTGGGGTCACGTTCTTCCACGCTCTCTTTAAACTTATTGGAACCTGGTGTCTGAAGTGTCTCCCACTAGGGTCTTGGTTCCAATAATCTCTTTAAATTCTCTGGGGCATGGGTTTCCTTACTCCTTTTAACTTACTGAGTTTACTGGAAAACTCATTATGCTACTCATCTAAAAAAGTGAATTAAAAGGGTATTAATAGGAATAGTATCTAATAGTCCAGAAAAGATGCCTGTCTGGTGCTACAGTCCCAAAGGGCACATGTATCATGAAAACTTGCACACAGCAGCATCATGAGCATGTAGATTCACATAGAAGATAAGTTACACATAAACTATACAAGACAGTGAAGAAAACGCGGCTACGCAAAACAAGATGACAGTGCAAAAATCATAATTAGAGACAAGTGATTGGTAGTGTGAGAGGTGGCCTATAGTGTTTTGTAGGTGAGATTGAGATTGTACGGGTTGGTTCAAGAACCTGGTGGTTGGAAAGCAGCTATTTCTGAATCTAGTGATGTGGGGTTTAGACTTCTGTACCTCCTGATCAAAGGTAGCAGTGAGAAATGGACATGGCCAGAATGGTGGGGATCCTAGATGATAGATGGTGCCTTCCTGAGACAGTGCCTCATGTAAATGCGTTCGGTGGTGACAGGGGCTGTGCAGGTTGTGTCTGCCACCCTCTACAGCTGTTGGATTATCTTTGTCTTATTTGTGCATCTAATTGGTGAGGAACCTTGCCTGCTACACAATTTAGGATATTACAAATGCCTTATATGGGTATACAGGACAATTTTTCAAAAATTAGAGAATATACCAAACTTAGAAGTGTGGCACACAGTGAGGTGAATAATTTAGGCTTCCAAGATGGCATAGAGTGAATGTTGGAATGAATGGACATGTGCCAGATGAAACGTAATGCACAGAAATACAAAGTGCTGCCCTTTCATAGGAAGAATGAGAAAAGGACAACTTAATGAAGGGGTTCAATTCTAAAGAGATCGCATGAAGAAAGATCCGGATATACCTGCACAAGTGGTTTGAAAAAATGGTTAAAAATGCCTTTGTGATCCTGGATCTTCTCTAAGAGGACTATGAAAGTAAGATGATTATATCAAACTTCCATAAAAAAACTAGTTCCCCTGCCAATGGAATGTTGTGCTCAATAGCAAATGGAGTCCAACTTTCAAGAAAAAGAACCAAAGGTTACTCATGAGAAACATATTTGTGTAGAAATTAGTTATGAAGTGGAATTCTCCGCCTGAAAGGGTAGAAGAGGTAGGTAGAAACATAACATTAAGAAAGATAAAAGTTAAGTTATTGAACAAAAAAAAGATGCCAGGCTGAGGGAAAACAGAGGGTTGGGACGATCTGATTCCATGAACTGAATCTAATGAATCTATGTTACAATCTTTTCAATAGTTAACTTGACAATTTTGTTCTGCACTGTCACATTCCTGTGGTGTTCCTCAGCCCCCTCCCTCTCTCTGCAATTTAATGTACACTTGTTTTCCGGGCTTTCTGGTTCTGAAAAGGGGCGTTTGACCCAAAATGCCAACTATATCTCTCTGCACTGGATCTGCTTGATGTGTTGAGTGCCTCCAGCACTCTCTGTTTTTGTTTTGGTACTCCATTATACTGTTGTAAATGCATTATTTCCTAAACTCCCCTGTGTATCACAAAACCATAAGCTGGAGAGAAGCCTACAATGCCGGTTCTTGTCTGGGGTTTCTTGCTGGATTTGATGAATTACCATTCTCACACATTAATGCCGCTTTTCTAATGGCCAGCAATGAAAGAAAAGGCAATCTGTAATTTAAAAAATGGTAAATGTGAAAATGTATTACTTCATAGAACTTTAAGAATTTATTCTTTGTCATTTTATATTCACCTTCTTTCTGGGCTCCCAGCTTTTCTATCACCATATGCTACCATTCCTGGATCCTACAAGAGACAACATTCAATCCAGCTGTGGAACATGACACAGCTCTGTTCTCTGTTTACATGCTGCACCAGTGATACTTGGAATATTATATTACTAACTGGCTTTCTCTTTTTGGTAATATGAAAAATGCCTTCTAAAGAGTAAAGGGAATTGTATTTAATCTCATCTCAGTTTGGGGCATCAGTCATTGTTTTGAACCATATGAATGGAGAACCATTTGATATTGACCTGTCACGTGACCTAGTTCTAGCTGGGGTATGGCTAAAGAACCTTCACGTCCCTCATGATGATTGTAAATGAATGCAAGCTCAATGGATAAGGAACACACCAGGTTCAGTAGTGAGGTGTTGGTACCATTAACCTCATGAGAGAGTCATTGAGGGACTCATAAAAGGATAGTTAAACCTGCCCAACTCATCACTGGCACCTGCATATCTGCCTTATATACAGGAGGGTGCCAGGAAAAGGCCAGCAACATCATAAAGGATTCCACACATCCTGCTTATAGACTATTTGTCCCACTCCCATCAGGGATGAGGCTACGTAGCATCTATGCCAGGATCACGAGACTAAAAAACTGAAACATTTCTTATGTTCTAATGGGGGAAAAACACTGTAATGTTTGGCTACACTATTGAAGGATTGCCATTTAAGAAGTTCATCTGTGAGGATTCCATCAATAGCTATTCACAAAGGACAAGTTATTGGCACATCTTGAGTAATTCAATGCACAAGAGCACAGGGTGTGCATTCAAAATCATTACTTCCAGCTGAGCCTTAACAAATACTGCCACCTACAGGTGAGGGTGAGCATTGACTAGTAATGGAATTGGGATGACAATATTCTTCAGGCACAATTCATCAAATTAAACAGTCCATGGATAAGATCAGCTCTTGTTCAGTTTCATTTCAGAAACTTGTGGCTATTGGACTGATTTTTGACAAGTGGTGCACTGAGTGAGAAAATGCTACCAGCTGTCAACCATCGATGCTCACCGCTGGTTTTGATGGTAGCTATACAATCAGCTTTAGCAAATCTTCTTGTGTTGACTAATTTACACTAGCTGTTCCTATCTTCTAAGGCAAGCTTTGCCATGTTACTGGGGCTTTGTGTGATCCAATGCCTTTCCTTAGGCTGATCAAACAATTCCCTTCTGATAGAACGGTGTCTAAGAATTTCAATGTTTACAAATATACCTAAAGTTAAAAAAAGTCAGAAACTATCAAAGGTCAATGAAGAAACTAAACTTTTTTAAAGTTATTTTTTAATTAGAAAAGATGAAAACATAATTTATTAAACAATTAAAACAAATAAACTCAATTAATATAAAATATGATCTATTTTTTCAATCATTTCTTCTCACGTCTGCTGGAGGGAGACATCTCAGATACCCTGCTCGGGGTGAGGGGAGTTTACAGATCTGCGAGCAGAAGTGACCCGTTCAGGGTGAAGAGACTGGCCCTGCACAACCAGCCCAACTCCCCGCAGGAGCCCCTAATGAATGATTGTTCAACTTCGGTGTCTAACATGATGTATATTCAGAGAGCAGGTGCTACAACTTGAGTGTGGACTGCTGCAAGCTGGTGCTGCACTGCTTGACTCCATAATGAGCACAGATGGGAAATCACCACAAAAAGTGATCAGCAAGCATACGATTCTGTGTTTGCATTAGAATCCCAAACCTAGTGACATATTAACAGGAAGAAGTTACAATTTCAACTATTTTTCCTCAGTAAGGCGAGAGATTTCGTTCCTCAGTGCTGGTAACTTCCCATGCAGCTTCTTGTGATCCAGATATGAAATCAACTTTTTCTTGTAATTGGTAAAAACAAAATGAAAACTTCAAATCTAAAACGCTTCACCTTGAAATGAACAATTTTCCTCCTGATTTTGCAATGTTTTTTCCTTTTTTTTCTATGTCCTCTAAATCATTTACAAATCTATGCCAGTGCCTCCTTCATTCCAACTGTAGATTCACACTATGGATCTTTCAAAAATTATTGCCCGTCATCCTGTTTCACAGGTGCATTAAATGGTAAAAGGTGCTTTGGTAGAATACAACATGCCACATTGATATCACATATCAAATCACCGTCAAACAACTTACTGGCATGCAGACTGGGATGGGACAGTGCCCCTGTTTCTCCAGAGATATAGGTGCACTACATCTAGATGATCGCACTTTGCTCTTAGTGGGAAAGGAGGCGAAAATGCTATTTTTCTGTTAGTCTGTTTTGGTACCAATGAGAATAGCACATTAATTGACTAGCTGGAAATCATTGACATACCAGGAAAATGCATTGCTAACGATCGACTTTTGAAAATGCAACGCCAATTTTTTTAATTTAAATTTTCAGTGCAGTCTAGGCCTTTCCAGCCCTTCAACCTACACTGCCCAACAATTGCCAGATTTAATCTGGGACTAATGCGTGGGACAAACAACAATGACCAATTAACACCAACTGGGACGCCTTTGGACTGTGAGACGAAACCGGAGCTCCAGAGGAAACCCAAGTGGTCCCAGAAAAAACAAAATCCTCCTTATAGGCAGCGGCGGGAATTGAACCTGCGTCGCCTGTACTGTAAAGCAATGTGCTAACCACAACGCTATTGTACCGCTCCAAGTCAGAGGCTGGCTGCTACTCCTAGTTCCTTCTGAAATCAGGACAAGATCAATTCACAGATTTGTCAAATGCTGGCAGTTGTTCTCCTATCACATAAACTTTTAATTTTTATGTGGCAGAATTTCACTCTCACTCTTCAATGTGAAACAAGGTGAAAAGCCAGTAGAAGAATTGGCAGTTAGGTTTGATCTCTTTCTAAGTTTTTGTGACAAATTGTTCTTCTCTTCTGATTTTTTTTTTGCATCTGAACAGATATTTAACTAATGCTCAGCGTACCCCACAGAAGTGTATTATAGATGAGAAAATCAGCAAAATAAGACAATGAAATAGGCTCAACACTCAAACTTATTCCACAAATGAATTTGATCATGACTCATCTGTACGTCAATTCTTTATGTTGTTGCTACTGTTGAGTGCCGTCGAGCCGTCATTGACTCACGGCAACCCTATGGATAAGGTAGTTGTCCAAAGGGTTTTCGTGGCAAGATACGGAAGTAGATACGCCCACTACACCACTGGCCGGCCATTTATTTCCAAAACCCACTAAGTAATGATGCATGAGAAGCCTGTGGCAGTTATGTGTGTGCCTGTCACCCTCCCAGCCCCCACAGCCCCGATGAAATTCTGTAGCACACAAGAACCACTGCATTAAGCTATGTCACAGATGGACTGAGAAACCTATTGGGGTGACAGGTCGGTAGAGATAGGGATATTTATGAAAACAAGGTGCACAACACAGTACATAACTCACACACATAACATATAAAGGAATACTACCACAAATAAATTAACAAATAATGTGCATATACAATATATGTTAAATAGTAAACTGTATAACACTATTGGCGCTTCATACACAGTAAGACCCTATGATGAGATTCATATGTGATAGCAGGGAATTCAGTAGTCTTATGGCCTGGGGGAAGAAGCTGTTTCCCATCCTAACAGTCCTTGTCCTAATGCTATGGTATCTCCTTCCTGATGGTGGTGGTGGGGGGGGGGGGTGTCAGCTGGTACGGAGTCTAACAGTCCTTGTCCTAGTGCTGTGGCGCCTCCTGTCTAATGATAGGTGGTCAGTCGGCACAGCAACCATTATTTAAACAAAGCACAAAGATAATTGCAGATCTCCCTTTTTGCTGATTGGCTAATTTCTAAAAAAGATAAAGAAGTAGTTTTATGGGTGTTGAAAAAAGTCAAGGAATAGAATTTCAAATAATTTAATTTTTAAATTCACAACTGCTGCATGGCTGAGTGGAGAGTGAGTGAGATTGCTTCCACTGTAGACCTATGGTGTCAATAGGCAAATTGCCACAGGCCCAGGTCCCTGCTTCAGCAGGAATTGACTCTGTCTCTAACCTCTCAAAGCTCTTCCTCACAGCAGGTGTAGGTGCCACCAGGCGAAGGTCATTGAGGCAGCTCACCCAGCTCTCTTGGGCACTGGTATGACTGTCACCCTTCTGAAGCAGGTGGGGACCTTCGATGGCAGCAGTGAGAGCTTGAAGATGTCCTTGAACACTCCTACCAGTTGGTTGGCGCTGATTTTGAGAGCCCTACGAGGTACACCATCAAGAGATCAACCCCTTGAAAGATTCTCTGATGTTGGCTTCCGAGACAGAGATCACAGGGTCACCAGATGCTGCAGTGATTTGCACAGGTATTGGTTTATGGTCTGAATGTTCTGCCACACGTGCTTTGTGTCTCTTGTGTTTTACCTTCCTGATGTGCAGGAAAACATAGTTCTTGCTAATCTAAAAGCCATCTTACTCCCTGAGCTGAAGGCAGCATCCCGAACTCTCAGCAGTGCTCAGAACTCTGCTGTCAACCATGGCTTCTGATTTGACCCCAGAGAAATATGTTTAATAACAGCGATGTCCTCAATGCTCTTCTCTATGTAGCCAGTCACAGATCTCATGTATTCATGGATGTTAATGTGATGAACATGTTCCAGTCTGTGTTTTCAAAACAGTTCTGCAATGCTGAGGTTGCTCCTTCTGGCCAGGTCTTTATCTCGTTTAATCAGTTGTCTGTATGCCGGCATTAGCATAATAGAAAAACAGTCAGAGTATCCAAGCTGGGGGTATGGGCAGCCTTGTATGCATCAGGGATGTTGGTATAAACCAGGTCTAATATGTTCTCACTTCTAGTAGCAAAGTCAACATGCTGATAGAATTAGAAGTTAGTATGATTAAAGTCACCAGCAACAATAAAAAAATGGTTGTGATGTGTGGCTTGGAGGTTACTGATGACCCTATAGAGCTTACACAGTGCTGCCCCGATGTAAATAGAAGGGCCTGCTTTAAAAAGCATACCAGAGGTGAACAGCGGGTCACCACTGAAGCGTTCACCACCAGTTTTTATTCATGTAGATACACAGAGCTCCGCTGCAGATTCCAGCATTTCTATTGGCCAAAAAGAGACGAAAACCTCTAGCTCAGCGGTCCCCAATCACCGGGCCGCAAAGCATGCACTACCGAGCCACGAGGAAGCTATATGATTTGGCGATATGAGTTAGCTGCACCTTACCTCATTCCGTCATGCCCACTGTTGAGCCATTACACATGCGGGGTCATTACCCACGCGTCATCCATGTCAGCGCGGGAAGGAGATCAACTCCTCGAGCTTGCGAATGATGGCGGGCTGGAAAGCACGTTTGACATAACATATCTGCCAGCATTCTGGATCAAAGTCAAGGCTAAAACTCCTGAGAGAGCCACGAAAACACTGAAAACGTTGCTTCCATTTCCGACATATCTCTGCAATGAATGCAACGAAAACTAAACTGCGGAACAAACTGGACATAAGGAACCCCGTCCGACTATCGCTGTCTCCCATCACCCCTTGATAGGACTGTGTTGTTGCAGGAAAACAAGCCCAGGGCTCCCACTGATTCAGCGATATTGGTGTGTTGCAATGATTTTATATGTTCATACGGGAAAAACGTGCTGTGTGTTTAATATCCAAACATTACTTAAAATGTTATGATGCTATTGACTTATATAACCGTATAACAATTACAGCACGAAAACAAGCCATCTAGTCCATGCCGTACGCTACTCTCACCTATTCTAATTTTAACGCTACTCTAATTTTTCTTTGAATGATAATATCGAACCTGCCTCTACCACTTCTACTGGAAGTTCGTTCAACACTTACTTCAAGCTCCCCTGTCCTCCCCTGATAATTGACTTATCGCTATATTCATGCGAGGAAAATATGCGCTGTGTGTTTAATATTAAATTCGTTAGATAAACCCTTTTAGAAACAAAATTGAGTGTATTAGCCACCTATCACTGCCATTCCGGTCGTGAATAAGACCCCCCCCCCCCCCGGAAAAGAATCACCAAAAACGATTTGTAGAAAAAAAGCGTACACACATGCCAAATCACGCATGCGCACTGGTCCCCGCGCTAGGCTTCATGGTCATTGTAGTCCTTCCTGGGGAAAACCCAGAGAATTTGACTGCTACTCTTGTCCGTTGGCAACCCTACCACCACCACCACACGCCCCCGGTCCGCAAGAATATTCTCAATATGAAACCGGTCCGCAGTGCGAAAAAGGTTGGGGACCCCTGCTCTAGCTGAATGGCCGTTTCAGCAGTGGTATCCAAGAACCACGTTTTCATCAGGATGAGCTCACAGCTGTTCTTCATCTCAAGCTGATTCAGTTGTAGATGCAACTAATCTGTTTCATTTACTAGTGATTGAACATTTGAAAACAGAAACGAGAGGAGAGCCAGCCTGCAGAGTTTTGTCTTTAGTCTCGCATGAACACCAGCATTCTTACTGTGGTTCTGTTATGTCATGCAGAGCTTCTGATGCCTGCTTCCCTGGGTGGCTGTAGCAAACAATGCGACGGTACGTAAGCCTATGCTGTACAGCTCCTCTGCTATCCAGCAACTCCTAGAGAGGTAGATTTGGTGCTCTTAATACCCAGTAGTGTCTTGCAATCATAAAGGACTAACGATTACTCTAGTAGCTGGAGCTGGAGTGGGCACTGTGACTGGGCGCACCGCCATCTTGGACATCTACCGCTGCGAATGTAACAGGAGCAGATCCTAGAATGCCTCTGATTGTCACTCTACCTATGACACATCCTTGATTTATCAAATTCCTAATGAATGTGGTAAAAGTCTTGATGCAGTGCACAAGCAATACTGTGGCACACCCATTTCCAGAAGTGATTGAACCAAGTCCACTTTCTGACCCGTTAACCAGTGGTGTCTTAACAGAACAATCAGATTCAGTTATGAATTTCTTCCCTGAGTTTCATTTTGGAACTGCATGAATGTGTACACCATCCTAAGGCCCTCTCCTGAGCAAGGCCGATGGAACAAGTTTCATTATACTGTATTGCAGTGTCAAATGTGTCTCTGAACAGTGCTAGCCTATCAAAGACCTTATTGCCAGATAACAGCACAGGTCTGTTATAGATGAATGTGGCTTAAACTGGTTACAGATGCTCATTGGAAAACCTTGGCAGCTCAGGCAACACTTATGGAGAATGAAAAAGAGTTTATGTTTCAGGCTGAGAAACCTTTCTTCAACTTTGATCGGATGAATATCGATAGCATTTTCTGGTTTTGCTCCTCCGTACTTTTCTGACTGCATTCCCTCCCCAGAAGTGTTTCAAGAATTTATTTGCAAGATAATTCTGAAAAGTTCTACTCTCAAAAGAACTGTGAAAAAAATAAAAAAAAAGCTGGGGTATTGTTTCACCTGAAGTCAATGGAAATTTAGTAAAATGACATAAACTTGGATCAGGATATCAGCTCTGGCAATCAATGCTCTGTCTGCCACACCCGAATGGTTGTTATTCAGGAAAATGAATTGGCATTGTTTTTTATTTTAATTAGATGTTTTTAAAGCAAATGAAGATTTGTTCAAGGAGTTATGAAACTGCACGCAGGAAGCAGAACTTATAAGGCAGCAGAGAGCATTCTGTCACAAAGCCTCTGAGCTAACTTCAACTGGGATTCAGATTTACAGGTACCAAAGCTTTCTAGCACTCATCTAGGTGGCTAATATTCACACAAAAGCTTAAAATCAGTTGTAGGATGGCCATCAGAGGCAAATCTTCATTGTATCATCATTCACTGGCCAGATTTTTATTATTATTATTATTAGGAGTTATTGAACAGGAATCAATCGAGAATACTGATACTTTTTTTGTTTCTGTGCACCACCCCCTTTTTACCTCCCTTCCCCTCACATGCACTCCATCAACTACATATTATATTCCTGCTCACCTGGCTGGACTTCTCCTCCAGCCTATAGGCAAAGACTGAGGACCACAGCACCTGCGGTGAGGACAAAGAAGGTCTGATCAAGGGAGACAGAGGAGTAGGTAGAAGAATGCTTTGAATCAGTGGACTGGACCATATTCAGGGATTTATATTTGGATCTGAATTAATATGTCACAGCTGTCACTGACTTCATAAGAATCTCTGGGGGTAAAAGCGTGCCTTCAAGAACATACCGAGTTTTCATAAACTAGAGGTCACAGATGAACCGGGAGTTTCATAGTCTGCTGAAGGCCGGATTGGTGATCCGGAATCCTACAAGAAGTCCGAAGGCCATCATGAGAGCAGGAAAACAATGCTGTGCCCAATTGGACGTGTAATTGGATGCATGACAGCTGTAGCAGGGCTTACATGCTACTACTTCCTACAAGATGAAACCTAACAGCATAAATAGCCGTGATGAGGCCTCAAGGCTCTCCACTTCTTCCTTGACAAAAAATGCAACCAGTTCCCCTCTGTCACTATCTTCTGCTGTCTGGTAGAACTGGTACCTTGAGTCCTGATGAAGGATCTTGGCCTAAAACATCAGCTGTTCATTTTCTTCCATAGACACTGCCCGATCCACTGAGTTCCTCTGACATTTTGTGTCTGTTGATCCAGAATTCCATCACCTGTCTTCAGAATAACATACTTCTGTGTGAATCCCCACAGCATCTAGCAACCTTGTGTTCTCCATCTTGGATACTGATGACAGAATATCCCTCGAGAGGACGAAGCTTCACAAGGTGTCAGGTACAAATGGTGTACAAACCTGTGCAAACCAACTGGTGGAAGTGTTCAAGGACATCTTCAACCTCTCAATTCTGCAGTCTGAGGTGTCCACTTGCTTCAAAAGAGCAGCAGTCATACCAGTTCCCAAGCAGAGCAGGGTGAGCTGCCTCAACAACTATCAATGTTCATCTACTGTGAAGAAATACTTTGAGAGGTTTCTTATAGTTAGAATTAACTGCTGCCTGAGCAGGAACCTGGACCCAAAGCAATTTGGCACAACTCTCCACATCACGGGGACATCTTCAAGAGGTGGTGCGTCAAGAAGGCGGCATCCATCGTAAAGGGTCTTCGCCAACCAGGACGTGCCCTTTTTAAGTTTGTTGGGATGATTTTGGGGAGGGGGGAGTTTGGGGTGTGACTGGAATTTGAAACTAAGTATTCAAGTTCTCATTAATGGTGAGTCTGGAGTTAATCCTAGCATTCAGAAATCAGTGGGTCCTGAAGTCGATGCCAAAGACCAAGGCCCGAGGGGGCGATTGGAAGTCTGGAAGTCGAGGTCCATTGACCGGAGCCTCGAGTCTGCAAATCTGAGTCTGCTGGGAAAGTCGAAGGCCCAGTGTCTGCCGGGGCTGTAGGCTGAAGACAGCCTGTCCTGGGGTTGGAGGACTGTGTATTTCTGTGGGTGGGTGGGAGGGACAGGGCTTGTTTCATTTTGCTGTTGTTCTGTTCTGTTTTGTTGCATTCTATGTGTTTCTGCCGAGTATTGTGGGCATGCTATGTTGGCATTGGAACGTGTGGTGACACATATGAGCTGCCCCCAGCTCACCCTTAGTTAACGCAAACAATGTGTTTCACTGTATGTTTTGATGCACATACGATAAATAAACTTGAATCTTCTCATTACCACCTTTGAGGAGGACTTACAAGAGTGCAAGTCCTGATGATTCAGAAACAGCTTCTTTCCCCGTCATCAAATTTCTGAACCATCAGGATTGGACGCGGATTCTGCAGCCGGTTAACTCTTCTTCGAAACTGATTGGAAAACTGAGCCTACTGGGCCTGAACACCTCCCTCTGCAACTGGATCCTAAACTTCCTGACTGGGAGACCCTCAGTCAGTCCGGATCGGGAGCAGCATCTCCAACACCCTCACACTGAGCACAGGGGCCGCCCAGCGCTGTGTGCTCAGTCCACTGCTGTTCACTCTGCTGACCCACAACTGTGCTGCAACACACAGCTCGAACCACATCATCAAGTTCACCGATGACACAACCGTGATGGGTCTCATCAGCAAGAATGATGAGTCAGCACAGAAAGATGAGGTGGCGTGGCTAACGGACAGGTGCAGAGCCAACAACCTGTCTCTGAATGTGAACAAAAGAGATGGTTGTTGACTTCAGGAGGACACAGAGCGACCACTCTCCACTGAACATCGATGACTCCTCCGTAGAGATCGTTAAGAGCACCAAATTTTTTGGTGTTCACCTGGCGGAGAATCTCACCTGGTCCCTCAACACCAGCTCCATAGCAAAGAAAGCCCAGCAGCATCTCTACTTGCTGCGAAGGCTGAGAAAAGTCCATCTCCCACCCCCCATCCTCACCACATTCTACAGAGGTTGTATTGAAAGCATCCTGAGCAGCTGCATCACAGCCTGGTTCGGAAATTGTACCATCTCAAGTTGCAAGACCCTGCAGTGGATAATGAGGTCAGCTGAGAAGATCATTGGGGTCTCTCTTCCTGCCATCACAGACATTTACACCACACACTGCATCCGCAAAGCAAACAGCATTAGGAAGGACCCCACGCACCCCTCATATAAACTCTTCTCCCTCCTGCCATCTGGAAAAAGGCACCGAAGCATTCGGGCTCTCACGACCAGACTATGTAACAGTTTCTTCCCCCAAGCCATCAGACTCCTCAATACCCAGAGCCTGGACTGACACCAACCTACTATACCCTCTACTGTGCCTACTCTACTGTCTTGTTTAATATTTATTATTATTGTAGTGCCTGCACTGTTTTGTGCACTTTATGCAGTCCTGGGTAGGTCTGTAGTCTAGTGTAGTTCTTGTGTGTGTCTTTTACATAGTTCAGTGTAGTTTTTGTAGTGTTTCATGTAGCACCATGGTCCTGGAAAACATTGTCCCATTTTTACTATGTTCTGTACCAGCAGTTATGGTTGAAATGACAATAAAAAGTGACTTGACTTGACTTGCTAGTCATTCACTGATTCAATTTAAGATTGTACATCATTACCATTTGATGAAGGAGAGTCTAAGCTGTTTCCTAATGTTGATAGTTATTATGATAGACGTAAAACTGATACAGCTACACTGACACACATGTTTTGGTCTTGTTCTATACTGGAACAGTTCTAGAAGTCAGTTTTTTCGACAATTTCTAAAGCACTTAAAATTAATTTACAACCTAACAAATTAACTGTGCTTTTTGGAATAATTCCTCAAAATATCCATGGTATCTCTGTGTCTGACCAACATGTTATTGCATTTGTTACATTGATAGCTAGGAGGGCCATTTTGTTGAAGTGGAAGGATACATCAGCTCCCACTTTGTCACAATGGTCCTCTCAAGTGATGCTATGTCTTAGTTTGGAGAAAATTAGAAGTCGAACCTTTGAACTTATATTTGATTTTGAGGGAAGATAGGGTTCATTTGCTCATTATTATCATTTGAGTTAATTGATAGATTTCATCCACAATCTAATTGTAAATTTTTGGTACATTTTTTTTTCTTGCTAGCGGTTTGATGTTTATCTTTAGAAGCTTTTTGTATGACGCATGGTTCCGGGGTTGTACACCTAATGGTTTTTTTTCCCCCCACTTGTTCTTGCTTAGTAGGAACTTTTGTTTACTATCACCAAAAATTTTTCAGTCTTTAAAATAATGGTTTTTTTCTTGAGACATTGTAAGTGTTACTTACTTCGATGTACTCGAGTTAATTTTGGATAATAATAATAATAAAAAGATTTGAAAAGAAAAGAAATTTCTGAACAATCCATGAACATTACCTCATTATTCCTTTTCTTGACACTATTTGTTTCATAATTTCTAGTAATTTCTTCCCGCTATATTGTTACCACAAAACAACAAATGTGACATCATATGAAACAGTGATAATAAATCTGATTCTGATTCTTGCTACTTCTGCATTTCTGAGTAACTACCCAAAATGCGACTGTTATCTCAGCACTGGTCAGAAATAATGCCTGTAATTTATTGGTCAAATAAATAGTATCCCATACTAAATCAAATAGTATCCCATTTTACAGTGCTTATCAATTGAGGCATAATTCAATAATTCCATGCCTCTTTGAGATACCATTACAGATAGAACACCATCACACACTAACCACTTCTGCACCCTAGTGGATTCACTGGGAATGTGCGCACAGGACTTTGTGAAAGACCTCTGAATTAATTATTTTCCAAAGACAGAAAACAAAGCTTCTTTTTAAGAATCCACTAAGATCAAAGATAATTGAAAACAGCAATGCCTCCACGAAGGCCCCAAACGTCGACTGTACCTCTTCCTAAAGATGCTGCCTGGCCTGCTGCGTTCACCAGCATTTTTTTGTGTGTGTTGCTTGAAATTCCAGCATCTGCAAATTTCCTCGTGTTTCCGTTTTTAAATGCCTCCACCTATGAGGGTTCAGATTTCCTCTTCAGTAAATGCCACAAGTCTCCAAGATTTGAGGTCACTTCTAATCCAGACTTTTGCATGCAATTTTTTGTTTTATCACCCAGCTGTTGGAACCTAAGATCTGGTTTTCTTTTCCAAAACTCATCTTCAATCTCATCTTAAGACATTCCTATAAGCTAACTCTCGAAACTTTAGTTTATACCTCCCGATACCCGAGTTATAGGGAGGTTCAGCATGGAAATATGCCCGATGACCCACCAAGCCTACACTGACCATCAATTACACTAAACCCACTCTAACCTATTTCAATTGCTGCAAACAGTTTCAAACTCCTGGGCGTGCAGGAGATCTCCAGGAGACCTTTCACAACCTCTCCTGGTCCCGGGACACATTCTACACAACCAAGAAAGCTCACCAGTGCCTCTACTTTCTGAGGAGACTGAAGAAAACTGTACTATGCACATCAACATTCATGACCTTCTACATCTGTATGGTAGACCTACTGCATGGTCTGGAAATTGCACTGTGGCGGACAGGAAGGCTTTACAACAGTAGTCAAAACTGCCCAATGCTTCACTGGTGCCTGCCTACTTGCCAACAAGGACATACATCTAGAAGGTCCTGGAAAAAGGCCAGTAATATCATGAAGGACCCCACCACCCTGCCCATGGACTATTTGTCCGACTCCCAACAGGAAGGAAGCAACATAGTACCCATGTCACAGCCATCAGACTCAAAAACGGCTACTTTTCCCAAACAGTAAGGCTGATCAAAACTGCACCTTACTACCCACCCCACCACACACCTACCACCACTTTATCATTTCCTGTCAGTCATATTATGTACACACTCCTGTACCTAGGACACTTTATGTACATAGAACCATAGAAACTACAGCACAGAAACAGGCCTTTGGCCCTTCTTGGCTGTGCCGAACCATTTTCTGCCTAGTCCCACTGACCTGCACACGGACCATATCCCTCCATACACCTCCCATCCATGTACCTGTCCAATTTATTCTTAAATGTTAAAAAAAAACCCGCATTTACCACCTTGTCTGGCAGCTCATTCCATACTCCCCCACTCTCTGTGTGAAGAAGCCCCCCCTAATGTTCCCTTTAAAATTTTCCCCCCTCATCCTTAACCCATGTCCTCTGGTTTTTTTCTCCCCTTGCCTCAGTGGAAAAAGCCTGCTTGCATTCACTCTATACCCATCATAATTTTATACACCTCTATCAAATCTCCCCTCATTCTTCTACGCTCCAGGGAATAAAGTCCTAACCTATTCAACCCTTCTCTGTAACTGAGTTTCTCAAGTCCTGGCAACAACCTTGTAAACCTTCTCTGCACTCTTTCAACCTTATTTATATCCTTCCTGTAATTTGGTGACCAAAACTGAACACAATACTCCAGATTCAGCCTCACCAATGCCTTATACAACCTCATCATAACATTCCAGCTCTTATACTCAATACTTCGATTAATAAAGGCCAATGTACCAAAATCCCTTACTCACTCTTCCTTCAGTTAGTCCTGACGAAGGGTCTCGGCCTGAAACGTCGACTGCACCTCTTCCTACAGATGCTGCTTGGCCTGCTGCGTTCACCAGCAACTTTGATGTGTGTTGCTTGAATTTCCAGCAATTGCAGAATTCCTGTTGTATGCAATGTACCAAAAGCTCTCTTTACGACCCTATCTACCTGTGACGCCACTTTTAGGGAATTTTGTATCTGTATTCCCAGATCCCTCTGTTCCACTGCACTCCTCAGTGCCTTACCATTAACCCTGTATGTTCTACCTTGGTTTGTCCTTCCAACGTGCAATACCTCACACTTGTCTGCATTAAACTCCATCTGCCATTTTTCAGCCCATTTTTCCGGCTGGTCCAAGTCCCTCTGCAGGCTCTGAAAACCTTCTTCGCTGTCTACTACACCTCCAATCTTTGTATCATCAGCAAATTTGCTGATCCAATTTACCACATTATCATTCAGATCATTGATATAGATGACAAATAACAATGGACCCAGCACTGATCCCTGTGGCACACCACTAGTCACAGGCCTCCGCTCAGAGAAGCAATTCTCTACTACCACTCTTTGGCTTCTTCCATTGAGCCAATGTCTGATCCAATTTATCACCTCTCCATGTATACCTAGCGACTGAATTTTCCTAACTAACCTCCCATGCGGGACCTTGTCAAAGGCCTTACTGAAGTCCATGTAGACAATATCCACCGCCTTCCCTTCATCCACTTTCCTGGTAACCTCCTCGAAAAACTCCAATAGATTGGTCAAACATGACCTGTCACGCACAAAGCCATGTTGACTCTCCCTAATAAGTCCCTGTCTATCCAAATGCTTGTAGATTCTGTATCTTAGTACTCCCTCCAATAACTTACCTACTACCGACGTTAAACTTACCGGCCTATAATTTCCCGGATTACTTTTCGATCCTTTTTTAAACAACGGAACAACATGAGCTACTCTCCAATCCTCCGGCACCTCACCTGTAGACAGCGACATTTTAAGTATTTCTGCCAGGGCCCCTGCAATTTCAACACCAGTCTCCTTCAAGGTCCGAGGGAACACCCTGTCAGGTCCTGGGGATTTATCCACTTTAATTTTCCTCAAGACAGCAAGCACCTCCTCCTTTTCGATCTGTACAGTTTCCATGATCTCACTACTTGTTTCCCCTAATTCCATAGACTTCATGCCAGTTTCCTTAGTAAATACAGACGCAAAAAACCTATTTAAGATCTCTCCCATTTCCTTTGATTCCGCACATAGCCGACCACTCTGATCTTCAAGAGGACCAATTTTATCCCTTACAATCCTTTTGCTCTTAATATACCTGTAAAAGCTCTTTGGATTATCCTTCACTTTGACTGTCAATGCAACCTCATGTCTTCTTTTAGCACTCCTAATTTCTTTCTTAAGTATTTTCTTGCACTTCTTATACTCCTCAAGCACCTTATTTACTCCCTGCTTCCTATACATGTCATACAACTCCCTCTTCTTCTTTATCAGAGTTGCAATATCCCTTGAGAACCAAGGTTCCTTATTCCTATTCACTTTGCCTTCAATCCTGATAGGAACATACAAATTCTGCACTCTCAAAATTTCTCCTTTGAAGGATTCCCACCTACCGATCACATCCCTGCCAGAGAACAACCTGTCCCAATCCACGCTTTTTAGATCCTTTCTCATTTCTTCAAATTTGGCCTTCTTCCAGTTAAGAACCTCAACCCTAGGACCAGATCTATCCTTGTCCATGATCAAGTTGAAACTAATGGTGTTATGATCACTGGAACCAAAGTGCTCTCCTACACAGACTTCCGTCACTTGTCCAAACAGGAGATCCAATATTGCATCCCCTCTAGTTGGTCCCTTTATATATTGATTTAGAAAACTTTCCTCAACACATTTTACAAACTCTAAACCATCTAGACCCCTAACAGTATGGGAGTCCCAATCAATATATGGAAAATTAAAATCCCCTACCACCACAACTTTATGTTTCCTGCAGTTGCTTGCTATTTCCCTGCAGATTTGCTCTTCCAATTCTCGTTGACTATTGGGTGGTCTGTAATACAATCTCACTAATGTGGCCATACCTTTCCTGTTTCTCAACTCCACCCATAAGGTCTCAGTAGACAAGCCCTCTAATCTGTCCTGCCTGAGCACTGCTGTAATATTTTCCTAACAAGCAATGCCACTCCCCCACCTTTCATTCCTCTGCCTCGATCACATCTGAAACATCGGAACCCTGGAATATTAAGCTGCCAGTCCTGCCCCTCCTGTAGCCAAGTTTCACTAATTGCTATAATGTCATAATTCCACGTGTCAATCCACGCCCTCAA
This sequence comes from Mobula birostris, assembly GCF_030028105.1. Taxonomy (NCBI): domain Eukaryota; kingdom Metazoa; phylum Chordata; class Chondrichthyes; order Myliobatiformes; family Myliobatidae; genus Mobula; species Mobula birostris. The sequence continues at coordinate 82,052,234 of NC_092380.1, forward strand.
CTCATCCGCCTTCCCCGCAATACTCCTAGCATTGAAATATATACACCTCAGAAGATTTTTACCACCATTCACAACCTTTCTACTAGCGGATTTGCTTGAACTTTTAACATCATTTATTTTCACCCCAGCCACACTGTCAGCTCTGGCACTCTGGTTCCCATCCCCCTGCAAATCTAGTTTAAAGCCTCCCCAATAGCACTAACAAACCTCCCTGAAAGGATATTGGTCCCCCTGTAGTTCAAGTGTAACCCGTCTCTCTTGTACAGGTCCCACCTGCCCCAGAAGAGGTCCCAATTATCCTGAAATCTGAAACCCTGCCCCCTACGCCAGTTCCTCAGCCACTTGTTCATCCTCCAGAGCATCCTATTCCTACCCTCACTGGCACGTAGCACAGGTAGCAATCCTGAGATTACCACCCTCGAGGTCCTGCTTTTCAACTTCCTACCAAGCTCTCTATACTCACTATCCAGGACCTCCTCACTCTTCCTTGCTATGTCATTGGTACCGATGTGCACCACGACATCTGGCTGATCACCCTTCCACTTCAGAATGTTATGCAATCGATCAGAGACATCCTTGACCCTGGCACCTGGGAGGCAACTAACCATCCTGGATTCTCTGTCACGACCACAGAACCTCCTATCTGCACCTCTATCAAGTCCCCTATCACTACCACTCTCCTCTTTTCCTCCCTCCCTTCTGCACTGCAGAGCCAGACTCAGTGCCAGAGATCTGGCTACTGTAGCTTGTCCCAGGTAAGTCATCCCCCCGCCCCCCAACAGTATCCAATGTGATATACTTGTTGTTGAGGGGAATGGCCACAGGGGAACCCTGCTCTGCCTGCCCTTTCCTCTTCCCTCGCCTGACAGTGACCCAATTTCCTGTCCTCTGCTCCTCTGGCGTAACTACCTCCCTGTAGCTACTATCTATAATCTCCTCATTCTCCCGAATGATCCGCAGGTCATCCAGCTCCTGCTCCAGTTCCCTAACGCGGTTTGTTAGGAGCTGCAGCTGGATGCACTTCTTGCAGGAGTCATTGTCAGGGACACTGGAGGGCTCCCTGACTTCCCACATCCTGCAAGAGGTGCATTCCAACATCCTGCCTGGCATTCTCTCTACTCTAAACTATCTGAACAAAAAAAAACTTACCAGAAGCTACCCTGGCTTCTGCCAGGTTACATGTAATCAATCTATGTATAAATGCTATCTTATGTTTTATATTTGTGATGTTTCTTATTATAGTGTTATCTTAACATGTTTCTTATCTGCTTCATTGGATCTGGAGTACCAATTATTTTGTTCTCTTTTACACTTGTGTACTGGAAATTACATTAAACAATCTGGATACTTGGATTTGTTCTCACAGAAAGGGCAAATTATTAGTTTGAAACTCATGCTTTTGGGATGTGGGTGTAAACAGGACTATTCAGTTACAAGGAGTTCGTGCAAACTCCACACAAACAGCACCGGAGGTTGGGATGAAACTGGATGGATGAAGCTGTGAGGGTTCAGCTAAACTAATTTACCACTTTAACACTTAAGCCACTGTACTGTGCTATCCAGTGTAATCCCCTTGTGTAGCTTAAATTGTTATTACAAAAATCAATGAAAGATTATTGAAATCTTTTCTTAAATGCAAGTTATAAGTTGATGATTATTAGAAAGTTGTAGGGATGCTTACAGTTGTGGATAACATATGGACAATGATGGGGTTTGTTGCTAGGAAGCACTTGGCTTGTTTAGGACACCCATCCATGTGTAACTGTGGGTGGGGAGGGAGGATAGTCAGTATAAAGAGATGGAGGGAGTGAAGTGGCCAATAGGTGATTGGTGGATCAAGCTGTGGTGAAGGATGTCAGTTGTGGAGTTGAGACAGGGATAGGTGGAGGCAGGCAAAAAAAAGGCATGGAACTGCGGTTGGGGGTTGGGTGGTGGGCGGTGAAAGCTCGGAGGGTGATAAGCAGGAGTGTAAAAGTTACCAGTGCTGGAATCCGATAAGGAAGGTGATAGTGGAAACCATTAGGATGAGAGCTGGGAGGGGTGAAATCTAGTGGATAAAATGTATGGGTAATATGTGGATGAAACCAGGAGGGCAATGAAAATGGATGACGGGAGCTGAAGGGGAATATGGAAAAAGGATTGGGAAAAAGCGGATTGGAAGGAGAGACAGAGAGGAGATAACACATGAGGTAAGGGTACTGGGAAATATAATGTTCATAATATTATGTTTTAAACTACCCTGGTGGAATATGTGATGTTGTTCCTTGGGTTTGCAACACTTCCTATTTAGTCTGGGTGGTATGGACACTGAATGTTCCAATTTAAAGTAACCTTTATTTATCTCATTATTGTTAGAGGTACAGTGCAAAGCTTCCATACTATCCGTACAAATCAATTCATAACAACATTCAATTGAGGTCATACAAGGTAAAACAAAGAGCAGAATAAAGTGCAAACAATAAGGTGTAAATACCTCCTGGTAATTCCCCACTCTCTCCTTCTGGCCCATCAATCCTTCCATTTTTGTTTTCCTTTCCATAACCCTCTCCAGCCCCCTCCCCCAAATCATTTTTATCCTGCTAATGGTTCCATCCACCCACTACCCATATACACAACCCAATGGGTTCCACCTCCATCTGCCTTCGCTTCTCCCTGAATGGTTCCTATTATCAATTTATCATCAGATTCCAGAAATTGCTTATCACACTTCAGCAGCTGTCTCAACCTTCACCCCCACCAACTCCCACCTGCTTTTTTACCTGCATCCATCTTCCATCTCCATCTGCCCCGTCATCCTTCACCCCTCCTCCATCTCATCATTTCCTGGCCCTTGTCTCACCACTTCTGGATCAGCAAGTTTGCTGATGATACAAAGATTGGAGGTGTAGTAGACAGTGAGGAAGGTTTTCAGAGCCTGCAGAGGGACTTGGACCAGCTGGAAAAATGGGCTAAAAAATGGCAGATGGAGTTTAATACTGACAAGTGTGAGGTATTGCACGTTGGAAGGACAAACCAACGTAGAACATACAGGGTTAATGGTAAGGCACTGAGGAGTGCAGTGGAACAGAGTGATCTGGGAATACAGATACAAAATTCCCTAAAAGTGGCGTCACAGTTAGATAGGGTCGTAAAGAGAGCTTTTGGTACATTGCCCTTTATTAATCAAAGTATTGAGTATAAGAGCTGGAATGTTATGATGAGGTTGTATAAGGCATTGGTGAGGCCAAATCTGGAGTACTGTGTTCAGTTTTGGTCACCAAATTACAGGAAGGATATAAATAAGGTTGAAAGAGTGCAGAGAAGGTTTACAAGGATGTTGCCGGGACTTGAGAAACTCAGTTACAGAGAAAGGTTGAATAGGTTGGGACTTTATTCCCTGAAGCGTAGAAGAATGAGGGGAGATTTGATAGAGGTATATAAAATTATGATGAGTATAGATAGAGTGAATGCAAGCAGGCTTTTTCCACTGAGGCAAGGGGAGAAAAAAACCAGAGGACATGGGTTTAGGGTGAGGGGGGAAAAGTTTAAAGAGAACATTGGAGGGGCTTCTTCACACAGAGAGTGGTGGGAGTATGGAATGAGCTGCCAGACGAGGTGGTAAATGCAGGTTCTTTTTTAACATTTAAGAATAAATTGGACAGATACATGGATGGGAGGTGTATGGAGGGATATGGTCCGTGTGCAGGTCAGTAGGACTAGGCAGAAAATAGTTCGGCACAGCCAAGAAGGGCCAAAAGGCCTGTTTCTGTGCTGTAGTTTCTATGGTTTCTATGGTTTCTTCTTCTTGGAAAGTTTAATGGTGGTTGGCAGACCAACACAAGGTGCATTACTACCACGTACTTAGGTGGAGTATGGAGCAAAGCTACAGGAGGTATACCCACCAAAATCCCAACACCTTCTCCCCAAAAAAAACCTCAACTAATATCAAAAAACCTATTGCTTTTTATAATGTCAATTATGCAGTCATATACATTACAAAGGTGGTGATATCCTAACAAACTTTCCATGTTAAACTGTTTGTCCCAAAGATTTCATAGGAACTGCATTCAAACAATATACTGTATGATACACTGTTTCTTGACGTGTTTTCCCGACAAATGCCCATATCATACATAATAGTTCTGAACAGGGAATAATTCAACTTAGTATGTTCAATATGTACACGTATAAGTGGAAACGATCGGCGTTTCGGGCCGGAACCCTTCGTCAGGACTGTAGGGGGAAGGGGCAGAGGCCCTATAAAGAAAGTAGGGGGAGGGTGGGAAGGAGAAGGCTGGTAGGTTCCAGGTGAAAAACCAGTAAGGGGAAAGATAAGGTGGTGGTGGAGGGGAAGCAGGGAGGGGATAGGCAAGAAAGGTGAAGAAGGAATAGGGGAAAACACAATGGGTAGTACAAGGAGGCAGAACCATGAGGGAGGTGATAGGCAGCTGGGGGAGGGGGCAGAGTGAAATAGGGATAGAGGAAGGGAGAGGGAGGGAATTACCGGAAGTTGGAGAATTCTATGTTCATACCAAGGGGCTGGAGACTACCTAGACAGTATATGAGGTCGAAACGTTGACTCATCGTTTCCACGGATGCTGCCCGACCTGCTGAGTTCCTCCAGCGTGTTATGAGTGTTGCTTTGACCCCAGCATCTGCAGAGTATTTTGTTTGTAGACGTACAACTTCTTCCCTCCTTTTACACCCATTCCCCAGTTCAGTTCCCATCATCATCTGAGTTTTGTATAAAAGCTGTCCTTTTTTTCCCCAATTCTGGTGCCACAGTGATCAAATAAGCATTTAAATCACATTCAACTCCCCTTTATCAAAGGCACCACTACATTTACTTCCTTAATTTTTAAGACGTATGAGCTGAACAAGCCTTGTGGCCCATCGAGTCTGCTCCACCATTTCATCATGACTGATCCATTTTCTTCTCAGCCCCAATCTACCATCTTCTTCCCGTATCCCTTCATGGCCTGATTAGTCAAGAATCTATTAACCTCTGCCTTCAATATACCCAATGACTTGGCTTCCACAGCTGCCTATGGCAATGAATTCCACAGATTCACCAATCTCTGGCTAAAGAAATTCCTCTTCACCTCCATTCTAAATGGGCATCCCTCTATTCTGAGGCTGTGTCCTCTGGTCTTATACTCCCCACCAGAGAAAACATTCTCGCCAAATCTACTCTATCGAGGCCTTTCAACATTTGATAGGCTTCAATGAGAAGGCCCTCATTCTTCTGAATTCTTCTGGCCCACAGCCATCACACGTTTTTCATATGACGAGCTTTTCAATCTCAGAATCATTTTCGTGAACCTCCTTTGAACCCTCTCCAATTTATGCACATCCTTTCCAAAGCTACGTACAATACCCCAAATGAGGCCCTATGAAGTCTTAACATTAGATCCTTGCTTTTATATTCTCATCCTCTGTCAATGAATGCTAACATTGCATTTGCCTTCCTCACCCCTGACTCAGCCTGCAAATTAACCTTTAGGGAATTCTGCATGAGAATTCCCTTGCCTTTTGCACCTCAGATTTTTGAATTTTCTCTCCATTTAGAAAGTAGTCTAAGTTTTTATTTCTTCTACCAAAGTGCATAACCATACAATTCTCAACACTGTAGTCCATTTGACACTTCTTGCCCTTTCTCTAATCTAAGTCCTTCTGTAGCCTCTCCACTTCCTCAAATCTAACTGCTCCTCCAACTATCTTTGTATCGTCCAAAACTTGGCCACAAAGCCATCAATTCATTCATCCAAATCATTGACATGAAATGTAAAAAGAACTGATCCCAACACACAATGCTGTGGAACACTAGTAACCGGCAGCCAACCAGAAAAGGCTCACTTTATTCCCCCACTTTGCCTCCCACCAATCAGCCAATGCTTCCTCGATGCTAGTATCTTTCCTATAACACCATGGGCTCTTAACTTGTTAAGCACCTTGTTAAATGTCTTCTGAAAATCCAAGCACACAACATCCACCAATTCTCCCTTGTCTATCCTGCTTACTATTTCTTCAAAAAAATTCCAACTGATTTGTCAAGCAAGGTTTTCCCTTTAGGAACCTATGCTGGCTTCAGCCTATTTTTATCATTTGCCTCCAAGTACACCAAAACCACATTCTTAACAATCGACTCCAACATCTCACTCACTGAGGTCAGACTAACTCGCCCAAAATTTCCTTTTTTCTGCCTCTCTCCCTTCTTGAAGGGTGGAGTAACATCTACAATTTTACAGTCTTCTGGAACCATTCCAAAATCCATTGATCCTTGAAATATCGCTACTAATGCCTCCATAATCTCTTCAGTTACCTCCTTCAGAACCCTGGGAGTGGACCATGCAGTCCAGGTGCCTTGCATATCTACCTTCAGACCTTTGTTTCTCAAGCACCTTCTCCCTAGTAGTGGCAACTTCACTCACTTCTGTCCCCTGACACTTTTGAACCTCTGGCATACATCTAGAGTCTTCAACAGTGAAGACTGACGCAAAATACTTATTTAGTTCTTCCACTATTTCCTTGTCCCCCATTACTACCTCTCCAGCATCATCTCCCAGTGGTCTGATATCTGTTCTTGTCTCTCTTTTAAGTGATTATTTGGCTTGAATGCCTGCCAACTCGTTTCCTTCAACCATGAAGGAACCCATGAGAAATGGATACACAAGCCAAAATCCTGCAGCCTCAACAGATGTTGTCCAATCTCAAGCAGAATGTCCGGCCTACCATTTGAAATACCTTTTTTTAAATAGATGTTAAAACCAGGAATAAATTAGAGCTCAGAAGGAGATAATCAGGGCATACTTCTTTGACCCATTCCAGGGCTAAAATGATTGCAGCCTCAGATGTAAATACCGATACTTTGATAATCTTTTCTTAACAGAACCTGAAACTTTGGAAAATAAACAGAAACACCTGAATGACCTGTCACTGGATCATTTGAACCATCTGTGTATATATGCAAGAAGCCATAATACCTCTGCCCTGTACATATTGCTGTGTCACTGATATATAATCAGCCTCTGTCTTGATCTTTTCTTAAAGGTTTAAATCAACCACAGGCAAAGGGACAACCATGGAGGGGTGACAGAAAGGGGTACACTGGGACCATATTCCACATCAAACAACCCAAGATTGTGTCCATTCATTTCCCATCCACCCAAAACTGAAGACATTATGAAAGGAGTGGTCTCAGCACTCTACTAATGTTGCCATTATTGAAAGTTTATGTCCTCTTACATTCCCGTCTCACGCCCTCCCTGACTCTGCCTCATAGCCGATAACTGCCTTCTGCATTCTCTGTCTTGATACAGGGTCTTGACCTGAAATGTTCAACTGGCCTTTTTTCCCCTACAAATGGTGCCTGACCTCACTGAACCGCCCCTGGCACCTCACTCCCCCCCCCCACACACACACACACAAATTACAGTATCATGCTCATGTTTCCCTTTGCTATCTTCTCCCTCACCTTCTCTCTTGCCAGCTCTCATACAGGATTTCCACCCAAAGCTTCGACAGAACTCACCCCACCCTCCTCTGCTGCTCATCCCACTGAGTTCCTTTAGCAGACAGTCTGTAGCTCAAACTAGGAAATAATTGCAGTACCAGGAACAATAAGCTTAACTTATAAAACGTAAAAGAAAGACAAAACATGTTTATTTTCTTCTTCTAGAAATGTTTAACGGCAGTTGGCAGACCAACACAAGGTGCATTACTGCCATCTACTGAGCATCATTCATGCACACCAAATACTATTCTTCCAGAAAGTCTTCCTACACCATCCCTTTCACATTTGTGTCACTACAACCTCACATAGTACTGTGAGCATTAAAATCCCCTGACCATTGGCTAACAAACTTCTAGCATTTCATTGTAGGATGAAAAAAGAGAAAGAAAAAAATAACAACTGCTCTCCGTCAATTAGCTAACAAATTTCTAGCATTCCATTGTAAGAAAGAAAAAGAAAAAACATAAACAATCCTTCTTTGAATTCTGAATATTTATTCCTCCTTGTAAAGCACCATCAATAACTTCTGGAATTAACACTTTTATCTCCAGATGTTTTTCTGCAGCTTTTAACTTCGTTTTCTGTCCCTTTAGTTTGTGCTGTACAATTTACCACATCTGACATGAAAGCAACAAAATTAGTTTATCGACAACTAATGAATTCTTTGCTATAAAATCATGCATTTTACACACTGATTTAATCTATCTGTATTCTTGATATTAATTGGTCTCATTAACACTGTTTTCTCTACTTTCTGTAAAGCCTCTGCATATGAAATAGCCACTTCCACCTGAACAGCTGCCCTTCTATAGCTTTCTTGTATACAGGACACCCTGCATAAGCAGAGCCATCTTTCCCTCCACCACTGTTAAATTTTAGCTTAATGTCTTCTCTACAATTACCACAATCATGTTCTCCATCACATCTACAACACTTTTTACCCCTGAACATTGCTGCTACATAACCGAACTTCTAGAACTGACAACCTCTCATAGAGAGTAGAACAGACTAGAACCATACAACTCATATAGCCTAAATTAACCCTATCTGGCAACTTTTTTTTTCATCAAATTTAATCAACACCGATAAATTATCTGTTCTTATTCCACCACGAAACCCTTTAAAAAGTTTAGCATCTGCAACTTTTCCCCCAACTAAATTAGTTTAATTTGGCCCATGAAAACATCTAGATGCACTTCTGTGATTACTCCCCAAAGCCATGGTCGTTCAATATAATTCCTTGGTACCACCCTCCTTCCTTCCTCCCACAGCTTTTAACCCTAAAGCTTTCTCGTGTTGCTCACTAACTTTACAAAACACAAAGAGCGAGTGCTCCATCTCTTTGAGGTCTTAAACAGCATCTCCTAATTATTTTCAAATCTTTGATTGGATTCATATCAGAAACCGGACTCTTCCTTCCTTATTTTATTTAAATCCTGTGTACTGCTCTCACTAGACGATAAACCACTACAATCCACATTCGCCGCTTATTTTCACGTTCCCCAGAAACCTGCCATTCGCCGTCCTCCATACAACTTCAATCACCCAATACCATCTCCCATTCGCTACTTCCGTTTTTATCATCACTTCCTGACATTTCTACCCCACCATCCTCGACAGAAACTCTCTATTCAACTACCCTCTCATTTCTTTTTTTAAAAAAAACACCATTTAGTCAAATAAAGGGTATCGTAACTTAATAAACTTCGCCTCTGGATGTCATCTTGCGCGTTTTTCTTCCTAGACTGAACGGCGCAAGCCCAGCTTGCTTTTGCTGTCCTCCGTTATGCCTTAGAGATTTTTTCTAAACCGAACAGTTGATATATTTTGAAATAAAATTAGGTATATTAAGGGGAAAAAAGTATTTTTTAAAATATTAACGGCCGCTGGTCTGCTGAGAGCAGCTTTGCGGAACGGCGGCGCGGTGCGGACAGGTGGGCCTCGGGGTCCTGGACTGGTGGCTGCAAGTGCGTGCCCTCTGCGCGCTCCCGCTCCTCAGTCTCGGTGTGCTGTCGCGCGGAGAGAGCTCCGGTCGCGTCTCTTTCCATTTTCTCCGTTTCAACAAAAGTCGGAACTTTTTCCCCCTCCCGAGCCCGTTTCCTTTCCTTTTTAGTTTACATATTTTTCTTTAAGAAAAATTAAATCGTGTTCCATTCACAAAGAGAAAGAGGGGAAAATGCCAGCAGCTACCGCCACAAAAGCGGCCGAATCCCGATCCTCTTCCGCCGCCGGAGCCGAGGCCGCCGCCGCCGCTGCTGCGGTGAGTCTCCAGGCCGGGCAGGGGCAGGCGGCGCACCCGCAGAATGAGGCACTCAGGCAGGTTCTCAATGTCATCGACAAGAAAGTGCGCAACATGGAGAAGAAGAAGGTAAGAGATACTTGGGGAGAGGGCAATGGGACCGAGAGACTGGGGTGGGGGAGAGCTGGCTACCGGCCAGCTGCCATTTGCTGAACGTGGACATGCGGGAGGCCTTGTGGTGGAACCATAAACCCCTGAGAGAAGGTGTCTGCTCGAGAATCTCCTTTGCCTTCTGAAGTGGTTATGGCGAACGACAGAGGGGGTGGGGTGTGGAGTAACTGATATGGACATGAAATGGAAGTCGGCTGCATCGTGGTAACTTTAACATGTGCCTGCTGGCTTTTGCTGTCCTTTTCAGGACATTTATTCAAATTGAGGTTTACCTTGTCATTTGCTTTATTTCAATTTGCTATTTGTATGCTTTGTACTTAAAATTGTGATTTTTTTGTTCAATTTTAGATTGATAAGCTGGCCAACATATCTCAAAGGACATTGTAAACAAAATATTGCTAATATTGGAGAGCTATATGTTGTCATCTTTCCCCACTCAGCTTTCAAACTTTTACATAGTTGTGCCTCAGTGCTAAGTTTGGATGCCGCCCCATTTTACGAGAAGGCGGAATCAGTCCAATATTGAAGGGAAATGAGCCTTATCAGAAACTATCTTTCTGATAAGATGTTAAGTATCGCTTTGCTTTATTCGGAGAAATGTAATGCAATTCTGATGCCAACATTTACCTCTGAACAAATCGTTGTGACATTTATCTTGGATTGCTGTTTTAGTATTTGCTTTATGCAAATTAACTGGCGTTAATCTGTAAGGAAACATCAACTACACTTACTGGTTGTGAAATGCATTGTGACAGACCAAATTTGTACAAAGGTACTATTTTAGTGTCAAAATCTAAACCACAAAAGTTAATTTTTTTTATTTCAAAATATACTTTATTCAAAAATAAATATATACAATAAACCATTCAATAACTTTTCATCCTTTACATACGTTTCCATTATACTCAGTACATATCCGTATTTATAGCCACCCACGTGGCACTCCAGTAGTTCAGCTTACCATATCATTGTTGAGGGGTATACTCCCCGCCCACCGACCCCTCCCACTCCCACGGGTGGAGAAACCTATACTGTGGTCCTTCCCCACCGGGCCCTTGCAGTGGCTGCACCGGGTTTCAGTGCGTCCCTCAGCACGTACTCCTGCAGCCGAGAATGTGCCAGTCGGCAGCATTCTCCCATGGACATCTCCATGTACTGGTAGATCATCAAGTTTCGGGCCGACCAAAGAGCGTCTTTCACCGAGTTGATGATCTGCCAGCAGCACCGGATGTTGGTCTCCGTGTGCGTCCCCGGGAACAGCCCGTAGATCAGAGAGTCCTCTGTTATGCAGCTGCTGGGGATAAAACGTGACACTAGCTGGTCCATCCTCCTCCACACCCTCTTTGCGAACTGGCAGTGTGCAAAGAGGTGGGTCACAGACTCTTCCTCACTGCAGTCCCTCTGTGGGCAGTGGGGTACGGAGACGACGTTCTGGGCGTACAGGAGGGCTCTGACTGGGAGGGCCCCTCTCACCGCCAACCAGGCGAGGTCTTGGTGCCTGTTGGTGAGATCTGGCGATGAGGCATTTTGCCAGGTGAACTGGACAGTCTGCTCAGGGAACCACCCCACTGTGTCCATCACGTCCTTCTCCTGCAGTGCCTGCAGGACACTACATGCCGACCACTGCCTGATGGCCCTGTGATCAAAGGCGTTCTCCTGGAATTGTGACTGTAAAATAACAATGTTAAATGGAGTTAGTTTGTTGATAACAGGGGCACCACAGTAACGTAATACTTAGCACAACACTTTACAGTACCAGCGACCTGGGTTCATTTCCTGCTGCTGCCTGTAAGGTGTTTGTACGTTTTCTCCCCGTGACCACATGCGTTTCTTCCCACAGTCCAAAGATACACCATTTGGTAGGCTAATTGGTCATTGAAAATTGTGCCGTGATGAGGCTAGGATTAAATCATGGCTGATGCAATTTTCTTCTCAGCCCCGATCTCCTGTCTTCTTCCCTTATCCCTTCATTCTCCGGCCAATCAAAAATCTTGACCTCTGCCTTAAATATACAGTGCCTATAAAAAGTGTTCTCTCCCCACCCCCCACACCCTCGGAAGTTTTTTGTTTGTTTTGCAACATTGAATCACAGTGGATTTAATTTGGCTTTTTTGATACTGATAACAGAAAAAACTCTTTCATGTCAGTATCGCAGTGGAGTCAAGGGAATTGCAGAGGCATGAGAGAGGAGCTTACCCAGGTGGATTGGAGGAGGATACTGGCGGGGATGATGGCAGAGCAGAAATGGTTGAAGTTTCTGGGAATAGTTCACAAGGCGCAGGATGAATATGTCCCACAGAAGGAGTAGTTCTCAACTGGCAGCGGTGGGCAACTGTGGCTGACAGGACAAGTTAAGGACTGCATTAAAGCCAAGGAAAGGGCATATAAGGTAGCAAAAGTGAGTGGGACGTTTTTAAAATTCAACAAAAGGCAAATAAAAAGCTATAAGAAGGGAAAAGTTGAAATATGAGGGCAATCTAACCAATAATGTCAAGCAGGATACCGAAAGATTTTTTCATTTATGTAAGTAGTAAAAGGAAGGTGAGAGTTGATATTGGGCCACTGGAAAATGACGCTGGTGACGTAGTAAGGGGGAAACAAAGAAATGGCAGATGAAAATAGGTACTTTGCATCAGTCTTCACTGTGGAAGACACCAATAGTGTGCCAGAGGTCTTTGACTGTCAGGGAGCAGGAGTGAGTGCCATTGCTATTCCAAAGGAAAAAGTGCGAGGCAAACTCAAGGGTCTTAAGTCATAGTCATACCTTATTGATCCTGGGGGAAATTGGTTTTTGTTACAGTTGCATCATAAATAATAAATAGTAATAAAACCATAAATAAAATAGTAATATGTAAATTATACCAGTAAATTATGAAATAAGTCCAGGACCAGCCTATTGGCTCAGGATGTCTGACCCTCCTAGGGAGGAGTTGTAAAGTTTGATGGCCACAGGCAGGAATGACTTCCTATGCTGCTCTGTGTTGCATCTCGGTGGAATGAGTCTCTGGCTGAATGTACTCCTGTGCCCACCCAGTCCATTATGTAGTGGATGGGAGACATTGTCCAAGATGGCATGCAACTTAGACAGCATCCTCTTTTCAGACACCACCGTCAGAGAGTTCAGTTCCATCCCCACAACATCACTGGCCTTACGAATGAGTTCGTTCATTCTGTTGGTGTCTGCTGCCCCAGCACACAACAGCAAACATGATAGCACTGGCCACCACTGACCCGTAGAACATCCTCAGCATCGTCCGGCAGATGTTAAAGGACCTCAGTCTCCTCAGGAAATAGAGACAGCTTTGACCCTTCTTGTAGACAGCCTCAGTGTTTTTTGACCAGTCCAGTTTATTGTCAATTCATATCCCCAGGTATTTGTAATCCTCCACCATGTCCACACTGACCTCCTGGATGGAAACAGGGGTCACCGGTACCTTAGCTCTCCTCAGGTCTACCACCAGCTCCTTAAGGTGGACAGGTCACCTGGATAAGATGAGCTACATCCCAGAGTCCTGAGAGAGGTTGCTGAAGAGATAATGGATGTATTGGTTATGATCTTTTAAAAATCACTTGATTCCTGCATGGTCCCGGAGGACTGGAAAATTGCAAGTGTCGCTCCACTCTTTAAGAAAGGAGCAAGGAAAAAGAAAGGAAATTATAGGTCAGTTAGTCTAACCACAGTGTTTGGGAAAGTGGAGTCTATTATTAAGGATGAAGTTTTGGGGTACCTGGAGATTAATGATAAAATAAGTCGAAGTCAGCTTGGTTTCTGTGAAGGGAAATCTTGCCTGTCAAATCTGTTAAAGTTCTTTGAAGAAGTAACAATCAGGGTGGACAAAGGAGAGGCAGTGGATATTATTTACTTTGATTTTAGAAGACACTGAGATAAAATCCTATGGCGTTACAGGAAAGATACTGGCATGGATGGAGGAATGGCTGACAGATGGGAGGCAGCGAGTGGGAAGAAAGGGGGCCTTTTCTGGTTGGCTGGCAGTGACTAGTGGTGTTCCTCAGGGGTTGGTATTGGGACTGCTACTTTTCACATTATTTGTCTAGGATTTAGATAATGGAATTGATGGCAAGTTTGCGGATGATCCAAAGGTAGGTGGAGGGGTAGGTCGTGCTGAGGAAACAATGCGATTGCATCAGGACTTAGATAAATTGGAAGAATGGGGGGGAAAGTGGCAGATGGGGTACAGTGTTGGGAAATGTACGATAATGTACTTTGGTAACAGGAACAATAGTGCAGACTATTAAATGGATCAAACATCAGAGGTGCAGAGGGACTTAGGAGTCCTCATGCAAGACTCCCAGAAGGTTAATTTAGAGGTTGAGTCTGTGATAAAGAAGGCAAATGCAATATTAGCATTTATTTCAAGGGGAATAGAATACGAAAGCAAGAAGATACTGTTGAAGCTTTATAGAAGACTAGTCAGGCCGCACTTGGGAGTATTGTCAACAGTTTTGGCCCCGTATCTCAGAAAGGATGTGTTGTGCAACGGAGAGAGTCCAGAGGACGTTCACAAGGATTCCAGGAATGAAGGGGTTAACATATGAGGAGCGTTTGGCAGCTTTGGGTCTGTACTCACTGGAATTCAGAAGAATGTGGGGGGATCTCACTGAAACCTACTGAATGTTGAAAGGATTAGATAGGGTGGATGAGGGGAGGATGTTTCCTATGGTGGGATATCCAGAATTAGAGGGCACAACCTCAAAATTGAGGGGTGTCCTTTTAGAGGTAAGGAAGAATTTTTTTTTAGCCAGAGTAGTGAATCTGCTCTGCCACAGACTGCAGTGAAGGCCAAGTCCTTGGGTATATTTAACGCGGAAGTTGATAGTTTCCTGATTGATCAGTGCATCAAAGGATATGGCGAGAAGGCAGGTATATGGGGTTGAGTGGGATCTGGGATCAGCCATGATAGAATGCCTAATTCTGCCCCTATATCTTATGGTGTCAAAGTTAAACAAATTTCTACAAATTGGTCTAAGTTTATTACAACCATTAAACACAAAATGATCGATTGCATATTAACTCAGCGCCTTCAAGTCAATATTTAGCAGATGCACCTTTGGCAGCAATTACAGCCTTGAATCTGTGTGGCTAGGTCTCTATCAGCTTTCCACATCTGGATACTGCAATTTCTCCCCATTTTTCTTTACGATACTGCTCAGGCTCTGTGAAATTGCATGGGGATTGTGGGTGAACAGCCCTTTTCAAGGCTAGCCACAAATTTTCAATTTGATTGAGGTCTGAGGTCTGAACTCTGGCTTGGCCACTCCAGGACATTAACTTTGTTATTTTTAAGTCATTCCTGTGTAGCTTGGGGTCATTGTTGTCCTGGAAAACAAATCTCCCAAGTCACAGTTCTCTTGCAGATTTCCATGTATTTTGCTGCATTCATTTTATCCTGCACCTTCACAAGCCTTCCAGGGCCTGCTGCAGTGAAGCATCCCCACAGCATGATGCAGCCACCGCCACCGCTATCCTTCATGGTAGGGATGATGTGTTTTTGATTATGTCTAATGTTTGGCTTATGCCAAACAGTGTTTAGTTTGATGGCCAAAATACTCAGTTTTGGTTTCATCAGACTATAGAACCTTCTTCCAGCTGACTTCAGAGTCTCCCTCATGGCAAACTCTAGCTGAGATTTCATGTGAGTTGTTTTTTTTCAACAGTCGGTGTTTCTTTGCCATTCTCCCATAAGGCTGCAACTGGTGAAGCACCTGGGCAACAGTTGTTGCATGTGCGGTCTCTCCCATCTCAGCACTGAATCTTGTAACTCCCCCAGAGTTACAGGTCTCTTGGTGGCCTCCTTCACTAGTGTCCTTCTTGCACGGTCACTTGGTTTTTGAGGATAGTCTGCTCTTGGCAGATTTATAGCTGTGCCATATTCTTTCCATTTCTTGATGGTTAACTGTACTCCTAGGGATATTTAGTGACTAGGAAATTTTCTTGTATCCATCTCCTGGCTTATGCTTTTCAATAACATTTTCACTGAGTTGCTTGAAGTGCTCTTTTGTTTTCATGGTGTAATTTTTGGCAGGATACTGGCTCACCAGCAATTGGACCTTCCACATACGGGTGTATTTTTGCTACCATCATTGGAAAAACCTTGACTGCACACAGGCATCATAGAACATTACAGCACAGAAACAGGACTTTTGGCCCTTAGCTGTGCCGACCCATTTTTCTGCCTAGTCCCACTGACCTGTACCTGGACCATATCCCTCCATACACCTCTCATCCATGTACCTGTCCAAGTTCTTCTTGAATGTTAAAAGTGAGCCCACATTTACCACTTCATCTGGCAGCTCATTCCACACTCCCACCACTCTCCGTGTGAAGAAGCCCCCTCCCCAATGTTCCCTTTCAACTTTTCCCCTTTCACCTTTAACCCATGTCCTCTGGATTTTTTTTTTCTCCCCTAGCCTCAGTGGAAAAAGCCTGCTTACATTCACTCTATCTATACTCATCATAGTTTTATATACCTCTATCAAATTTCCCCTCATTCTTCTACGCTCCAGGGAATAAAGTCCTAACCTATTCAACCTTTCTCTGTAACTCAGTTTCTCAAGTCCTGGCAACATCGTTGTAAACCTTCTTTGCACTCTTTCAACCTTATTAATATCCTTCCTGTAATTTGGTGACCAAAACTGTACACAATACTCCAAACTCGGCCTCCCAATGCCTTATACAACCTCACCATAACATTCCAACCCTTATACTCGGTACTTTGATTTATAAAGGCCAATGTACCAAAAGCTCTCTTTACCACTCTATCTACCTGTGATGCCACTTTTAGGGAATTTTGTATCAGTATTCCCAGATCCCTCTGTTCTACTGCACTCCTCAGTGCCCTACCATTCATCTTGTATGTTCTACCTTGGTTTGTCCTTCCAAAGTGCAGTACCTCACACTTGTCTGTATTAAAATCCATCTGCCATTTTTCCAGCTGGTCTAAATCCCTCTGCAAGCTTTGAAAACCTTCCTCACTGTCCACTACACCTCCAATCTTTGTATCATCAGCAAATTTGCTGATCTAATTTACTACGTTATCATCCAGATCATTGATATAGATGACAAGTAACAATGGACCCAGCACTTATCCCTGTGGCACATCACTAGTCACAGGCCTCCACTCGGAGAAGCAATTCTCTACTACCACTCCTTGGCTTCTTCCATTGAGCCAATGTCTAATCCAGTTTACCGCCTCTCCATGTATACCTAGCAACTGAATTTTCCTAACTAACCTTCCATGCAGGACCTTGTCAAAGGCCTTACTGAAGTCCATGTGGACAACATCCACTGCCTCTCCTTCATCCACTTTCCTGGTAATCTCCTCGAAAAACTCCAATAGATTGGTCAAACATGACCTGTCACGCACAAAGCCATGTTGACTCTCCCTAATAAGACCCTGTCTATCCAAATACTTGTAGATCCTATCTCTTAGTACTCTTTCCAGTAACTTACCTACTACCAACATCAAATTTACCAGCCTATAATTTCCCGGATTACTTTTAGAGCCTTTTTTAAACAACGGAACAATGAGCTATCCTCCAATCCTCCAGCACCTCACCCGTAGATACTAACATTTTAAATATATCTTTCAACACTAGTCTCCTTCAAGGTCCGAGGGAATACCCTGTCAGGTCCTGGGGATTTATCTACTCTGATTTGCCTCAAGATAGTAAGCACCTCCTCCTCTTCAATCTGTATAGATTCCATGACCTCACTACTTGTTTGCCTTATTTCCATAGACTCCATGCCAGTTTCCTTAGTAAATATAGATGCAAAAAACCTATTTGAGATCTCTCCCACTTCTTTTGGTTCCATACATAGCTGACCACTCTGATCTTCAAGAGGACCAATTTTATCCCTTACTATCCTTTTGCTCTTAATATACCTGTAGAAGCTCTTTGGATTATCCTTCACCTTGACTGCCAAAGCAACCTCATGTCTTTTAGCCCTCCTGATTTCTTTCTTAAGTTTTTTTTGTATTTTTTATACTCCTCAAGCACCTTATTTGCTCCCTGTTTCCTATACATGTCAGGTTTCCCCTGCCATCCGAAGATAGAGCGTTCCTATGAAACGGTTCGTAAGCCGGAATGTCGTAAAGCAAAGAAGCAATTGTCATTTATTTATATGGGAAAAATTTGTGAGCATTTGCAGACCCAAAAAATAGCCTACCAAATCATGCCAAATAATACATAAAACCTAAAATAACAGCAACATATAGTAAAAGCAGGAATGATATAAATACGCAGCCTATCTAAAGTAGAAATACTTTTCCACAATCATTGCCACACTGTTCTCCGTAGCGAAAATCTCATGCAAGCACTCTCAGCAGAAACACACTCTCCAGTAACCTTTAAGCTATGAAGCTGCCAAATCATACCAAATAACGCATAAAAATACACAGCCTATATAAAGTAGAAATAATGTATGTACAGTGTAGTATCACTTACTGGAATTGGGAAGATAGCACCGAGCACACTGATGATGGTGTGTTAGGCTGAGTCGTCGGAGGTTGGGGTGGTGCAGTGGTCCCCAACCTCTCGGCTGCTGACCGATACCGATCCACGAAGAATGCAGTGGTAGCCAGGATGCACCCAGCACATCTTTAAGAAGAAAGTCCAAACAAACAAGCTAATTAATTAGGTGCAGCCCGGCACGTAAATGTCGACCCAGATCAGAGGTGACGCAGTCGGCAATCACCTCTGATCTGGGCTGATATTTACGTGCTGGGCGGCACCTAATTAATTAGCTTGTTTATTTGGGCTTTTCTCTTAAAGATGTGTTGGGTGCATCCCGGCTACCGCTGCATTCTCCGCGGCAGTGTATCGGTCCGCAGCCTAGGGTTTGGGGTGGTAGGACACTGGGGTGTCATCTCGTCGTCTGTTTCCATCAGGGCAGGCAGGTCATCTTCACGTTCAGTTCCTGGACGACTTCACTTTCGGTCCGTTCGCTACTCCATTTGGTTTCGATTGTTATCCTTTCCTCTTCAGCATCATCTTCGTCAATTTCCACAAGCCAGACTCACTTTGTCCTTACTTCGTTCATCACGATCGAAACGCTTAATTATGTCTAGTTTTATGCTAAGTGTAACACCCTTAGGAGCTCTTTTAGGCTTTTCCAATACTGGACCTTGGAACTCATCTTGCTAACGGCTGCTCACAGGTACGTGTTTAAGCAATGCTGGCAAGAATGCAGTTCCGGGGAGGTGCTTGGCTGCTCGGGGCATGCGCTGCCTTTTATCGTGCTCTTTTCACACGCTGCCTTTGTTTGTAACAGTGAAAACACCTTCTGTTAGCGAAAACAGAGAACTAATGTAGATCTTTCGTAACAGTGAGGTTTCGTAAAATGAACGTTCGAAAAGCGGGAGACACCTGTACATCTCTCTCCTCTTTATTAAAGTTCCAATATCCCTTGAGAACCAAGGTTCCTTATTCTTATTCGCTTTGCCTTTAATCCTGACAGGAACATACAAACTCTGCACTCTCAAAATTTCTCCTTTCATCTCCTTTTAACTAATTATGTGACTTCTAAAACCAATTGGCTGCACCAGTGATTTAGTGTGTCATATTAAAGGGGGTGAATGCTTATGCAATCAATTATTTTGTTTCATATTTGTAATTAATTTAGATTACCTTGTAGAGATCTGTTTTCACTTTGACATGAGGGACTTTTTCTGTTGATCGTTTTCAAAAAAGCCAAATTAAATCCACTGTGATTGAATGTTATAAAACAATAAAGCATGAAAACTTCTGGGGGGGGGGGGCGGGGGAAGGAGAGGTGAATACTATTTATAGGCACTGTATATAAAGACTTGGACTCCACAGCTGCCTGTGGCAAAGAATGCAACAGATTCACTACTCTCTGGCTAGAGGAATTCCTCCTCATCTCCTTTCTATTCTGTACTGTATGTTAATAAATAAATGAGTAAATGCAGAGGTTTTAATTAAAAAGTTGACTGTCGGGGTTAATGAATGACATCTATCATGAATTTCCAGGCTATGTTCTTTTGAGCCTCAGGAATCCATTATATAAAGTTTATGTCAGTATTCTGGGTAATTTATTTTTCTTTAGCTGTTGGTGCTAACTGATTTGATATTCTGATTTATCCGACTGTAAAGGCAGTTATGTCTCAAAACAGGTGCAGACAACATGTTAATAACTTCCTTGTTGAAATTTCCATGATTTGGATTTCAGAATGGATATTTTCCCAAGATGCTGGCTCACATCCCTCCATCTGAGAGCTTGATTTTGTGACCATGGAATGTTCAACTTGGTTGAACATCACAGTTACGAAATATGGTGCTTGATCATTTTATTTCATTGTTGATATGAATCCAATAATGGAAATCTACTACCCAATCGTGAAAGCTTGTCTTAATACTGGGTTTTAAAAAATATGACTGATTTAAGAAATAGAACTTTTACATTGCTATTTGTTCACGCGTTTTCCCACTGCAATAGAAAGAACACTGGTTATTTTCACAAACTATTTTCAAATTGCTAATTTTAGTTCCGAGTTTGATCCAATTGGAAAAGAAAATTGTCCTCAAAGATAGTCTCCGCATATAATGTTAATTGAAGGCATATGAAATACCGTACTTGGAGATATAAAATAGATTATAATCCATTTTCTTGTTTTCTTGGATCTTCTTTATGCTCAACCTCTCATCTTCCATTCTTTCTCTCATTGTCTGCCATACATTAGTGTATTACATTAGTGGGTTGATGGCAAACTGTCAATAGATGGAGGTGACCAGAAATGTGTGACCCAGGCGGGTGTTTTTTGTGTTGCTGACAAGAAGAGTGTATTCAAAGCCATTTTTACCTTAAATTTCATTTAAGACATTTCACTATATTGTACTGGTTGATGAGTGGCCAGAAATATTTTTTCAGATTTTCAACATATGGAATACCTTGTTTTAGTCAGCAAAAATACATGAACCTGAATGAGAGTCACTGTTGCAAGTAACTTTGATCAGATTTTATTGTCTTGAAATATAACCACATTTTATTTTGATTGTCCTCTCGATTTCCAAGCTCATTGGCCTTTTTTTGTTGTTTTAGTTGCTATAGATGCCACTTACAGTGCAATGTATGTAACCCATTGTTTAATGTACATTATGGAGTAAAATATTACTGTAACATGTTTACAATATCCTGAAACACAGTATGAACATTTAATTTGTTTCCATGAACAGGATGCTTTCTGGGCTGCTATGGAAGTTAAATTATTTGATTTCCGGTAACTCTCACCTCTGACCTCTAACCCCCCCCCCCCCACGCACACACCACATCTGGTTCCAGGTCAATCTGCTTGGCAACTCTCCTCTGATGATTGTCATTGTCACCTTATCTGATTGCTGGACGAGTAAGTCTTTGTGTTTCTTCATTTCACCCCCTTCAACACGCGCGCACACATGCACACACACGGAACTGGGCCTCTTTCATGTCACACCACTCTCCCTCTCCTTTTAATACAGGCTGTGACCCCCTTCACTCTTAGTCACTATTGTCAATTTTAACCCAAAGCCTTGACAATTCCTTTTCCTTTTAAAGATGCTGCTCGACCTGCTGAGTTCCTCTAGCAGATTATTGCTCCAGATTCTGCCATCTAAATTCTCTTGTATCTCTATCCCTAATTAGTCTTTGTCTTCCAAATACAAATAAATCCTGTCTCCTAGAAATCCCTTCCAATAAATTTCCCACCATTGATGTATGCCTCACTTGCATATAGTTTCCTTGCTTATGCCTGCTATTTTCCTTAGCTAAAGGCATATGATTCGGTATCTTCCTGTCTTTTGGCACCTCATCTTTGGTTAATGAAGATTAAAAAATGTTTTACCATGTCCCAGAAATCCACTCTTTCTTTCCATCACATCCAAGGATAATCCTGGTCAAGCCCTGGGAATTTATTCACCTTGGTTCTTCAACACCACTACCTTCATAATGTTTATATGCTTTATGATATAAATTGTTCCCTCCCTTGAACTGTTGTTTCTATGTCCTAGGTGTGAACATCACTGTCCTGGTCCAACCATGTGGATGTTATGGCCAGGAAACAGAAACATAGAAACGTAGAAAATAGGTGCAGGAGTAGGCCATTCGGCCCTTCGAGCCTGCACCGCCATTTATTATGATCATGGCTGATCATCCAACTCAGAACCCCGCCCCAGCCTTCCCTCCATACCCCCGATCCCCGTAGCCACAAGGGCCATATCTAACTCCCTCTTAAATATAGCCAATGAACTGGCCTCAACTGTTTCCTGTGGCAGAGAATTCCACAGATTCACCACTCTCTGTGTGAAGAAGTTTTTCCTAATCTCGGTCCTAAAAGGCTTCCCTTTTATCCTCAAACTGTGATCCCTTGTTCTGGACTTCCCCAACATCGGGAACAATCTTCCTGCATCTAGCCTGTCCAATCCCTTTAGGATTTTATACGTTTCAATCAGATCCCCCCTCAATCTTCTAAATTCCAATGAGTACAAGCCCAGTTCATCCAGTCTTTCTTCATATGAAAGTCCTGCCATCCCAGGAATCAATCTGGTGAACCTTCTTTGTACTCCCTCTATGGCAAGGATGTCTTCTCACCAATGCCTCTACTTCCTTAGGAGGCTAAAAAAATTCAGCATGACCCTAATTTTTATCAATGCACCACAGGAAGCATAATGGCTTGGCATGGTAACCACTTTGCACTTAACCACAAGAAATTGCAGAGAGTTGTGTTTTCAGCTCAGCATGTCTTGGGAGCTAGCTTCCCTTATATGGATCTGTCTATTATTCTCACTGCCTTAGTAATTATTCTATTATTCTCACTGCCTGATTAAGCTGCCTTAGTAAAGCAGCCAGCTTAATCAAAAACCCCATTCACCCTGAATATTCTCTCTTTTACCCCCTCCCATCAGGCAGTGGTAAATGGAGCAGGAATGGGGGGGGAGATCTGTAGCAGTTTCATCAAAGTGATCATGTATATAACTTTTTTTGAAGTACTATTATAAGATTCTCCCCAATCAGTGGTGGATTTTTGCTTCCCTCTTACTGACACCTCTGTCACTGTAAGCATGGGCATCCTGGAACATTGAGCTGCTAGTCCTGCCCATCCCTTCACCATGTTTCCATAATAGCTGTAGTAGAGTCTTAGAAAAGTACAGCACAGAAACAGGCCTTTGATCCCATCTACTCTGTGCAGAACCATACTACCTACTCCTATTGACCTGCACAAGCACCATAGTCCTCCATATCCTTACCGTCCATGTACCTATCCAGGCTTCTCTTATACATGGAAATCAAGCTGTCATGCACCACTTGATCTCATTCCACACTCTCACGGCCCACTGAGTGAAGAAGTTTCCCCACATTCTCACCTTACACCCTTAACCCATGACCTCCAGTTGTATTCCCACCCAACCTCAGTGGAGAAAGCTTCCTTGCATTTACCCTACTTATACCCCTCATAATTTTGTATACCTCTGTCAAGTATCCTCTCAGTCTTTTATAGTCAAGGAATAAAGTCATAACCTTTTCAATTTTACATATAACTTGGGTTCTCCAGACCCAGTAACATGTTTGTAAATTTCTCTGTACTCTTTCCTGTAGGAGGTGACCAAAACTGCACACAATACTCCAAATTGAGCCTCATCAATGTCTTAAACAACTTCAACGTAACATCACAAAACAAGAGAAAATCTGCAGATGCTGGAAATCCAAGCAACACACACAAAATGCTGGAGGAACTCAGCAGGCCAGACAGCATCTGTGGAAGAGTGCAGTTGGTGTTTCGAGCCGAGACCCTTTGGCAGGACTTGAAGGGTCCGAAACATCGACTGTACTTTTTTCCATAGGTGCTGCCTGGCCTGCTGAGTTCCTCCAGCTTTTTGTGTGTGTTGCTCAACATAACATCCCATCTCCTTGCTCAATACTTTGATTTTTGAAGGCCAATGTTCCACAGGATTTCTTTCTGACCCTGTCAACTTATGAAGCCACTTTCAATGAATTATGGACCTGTAATCCCAGATCCCTTTGTTCTACTGCACTCCTCAGTACCGTACCATTCTACGGAAGTGCAGTACCTCACACTTGTCTGCATTAAAATCCATCTGCCATTTTTTTTTCAGCTGCAGATCCCATTGCGAGCCATAATAGTCTTCCCCACTGTGCACTACACCCTCAATCTTGTCGTCTTCAAATTTGCTGCTGATCCATTTAACCACATTATCATCCAGATTGTTGATATAGATGACGAGCAACAACAAACTCTTCAACACTCCATCAGTCACAGGCCTCCGATCAGAGAGGCAACCATTTACTACCATTCTGGCTTCTCCCACAAAGCCAATATCTAATCCAATTTTCTACATCATTTTGAATGCCAAGTACCTGAACCTTCTTGACCCAACCTCCAATTCAGTACCTGTCAAATGCCTTGCTCAAGTTCATGTAGACAACATCCACTGCATCTATTTTCCTGGTAACCTTCTTGAAAAACCTCTATAAAATTGGTTAGATATGACCTACCACGCATGAAGCCATGCTGACTATCCTTAATCAGTCCATGTCTGTCCAAATATTTACATATCCAGTCCCTCACAAAACCTTCCAATAACTTTCTCACAATTGACTCACCATAATTTCCTGTTTTATATTTAGACCTTTTAAATAGTGGAAGAACATTGGCTATCCTCCAATCCTCTGGTACCGCTCTTGTCACTAAGGATGATTTAACCACACTAGTTTGCCTCAAGACAGCAAACACATCCTTTGTCATTCTGTATAGAGGCCATAAAGTTGATGCCGCTTTGCCTTACTTCTGCCGATTCTGTGTCTGTCTCCTGAGTAAATACAGATCCAAAAATGAATTTAAGAACTCCATCTCTTTTAGCTCCATACATGGATGGCCATTTTGATGTTCCAGAGGATCAGTTTTAGCCCAGCAATCCTTTTGCTCTTAACGTATCCAGAATACCTTAAGATTCTCCTTCACCTTGTCTGCTAAGGCAATCTCATGCCTTTTAGCCCTCCTGATTTCTTAAGTGTTCTCAAGCATTTCTCATACTCTATAAGCACCTCATTTGCTCCTATGTGCTTTTACCTGCTATGCACCTTTTTTTTTTATTAACCAGGCCCTCAACATCTCTTGAAAACCAAAGTTCCCTAATTCTGTTATCTTTACCTTTTTATTCTGACAGGCACATATAAGCTTTGTACACTCAAGATTTTACTCCCACTTATCAAGACCACAAGCCATGGCAGAATCAGGTCATTCAGCCTATCTGAGTCCGCTCTGCCATTCAACCATGGCTGATCCCTTTTTTCCCTCTCCTCAGCCTTATCCCAGTAGCCTTTGATGCTGTGTCCAATCAAGAACCTATCACACCCTGCCTTAAATACACCCAACAGCCTGGCCTCCACAGCTGCCCGTGGCAGTAAATTCCACAAATTCACTACCTCTGGCTAAAGAAATTTTTCCACATCTGTTTTAAGTGGACACCTCTCTATCCTGAGGCTGTGCCCTCTAGTCCTTGACCTCCCCCACCATGGGAAACATCCTTTCCACGTCTACTCTGTCTAGGCCTTTCAACATTCGAAAGGTTTCAATGAGATCTCTCTTCCTCGCCCCCCCCCCCATTCCTCTAAATTCCAGCGAGTACAGACCCAGAGCTATCCAACGTTCCTTGTATGATAACCCTTTCGTTCCTGGAATCATCCTTGTGAACCTCCTCTGAATCCTCTCTAATGTCAGTACATCTTTTCTTAGATGAGGAGGCCAGAACGGTTCACAATACTCAGGTGAGGCCTCACCAGTGCCTTATAAAACCTCAGCATCACATCCCCGCTCTTGCATTTTAGACCTCTTAAAATGAATTGCTAACATTGCTTTTGCCTTCCTCACCACTGACTACCTGCAAGTTAGCCTTTAGAGTGCTCTACACAAGGATTCCCAAGCCCCTTTGCATCTCAGATTTTTGGGTTTTCTCCACATTTGTTTCTTTTACCAAACTGTATTACCATGCATTTTCCAACATTGTATTTCATTTACCATTTTCTTGCCCATTCTCCTAATCTGTCTAAGACCTTCTGCAGTTTACCTGTTTCCTCAACATTACCTGTCCCTCCACCAATCTTCATATAATTTGCAAACTTGGCAACAAAGCCATCTATTCCATCAACTAAATCATTAATATACAGCATAAAAAGAAGCGGTCCCAACACCAACCCCTGCGGAACACCACTAGTCACTGGCAGCCAACCAGAAAAGGATCCTTTTGTTCCCACTTGCTGCCTCCTATATCCACTGTATCCCATCCCCTTTATCTATCCTACTTGTATTCTGCTCAAAGAATTCCATCAGGTTTGTCATGCAAGATTTTCTCTTTTAAAAAAACCATGCTGACTTTGTTCTACCTTCTTACCAAGTACTCCATAACCTCATCCTTAACAATTGACTACAACATCTTCCCAACCACTGAGGTCAAGCTAACTGGACTATAATTTCTTGTCTTCTGCCTTCCTCCTTTCTGGAGTGACATTTGCAATTACCAGTCCTCTGGCACCATGCCAGAGTCTAACGATTTTAGAAAGGTTATTACTAATGCCTTCACAATCTCTACTGCTACCTCTTTCAGAACCCGAAGGTGCAGTTCATCTGGTCAGGGTGACTTATGTACCTTTAGGTCTTTCAACTTTTTGAGCACCTTCTACTTTATTATAGTAACTTCACTCTCTTGTTTTCCCTCGCACTCTTCAACATCTGGCTCACTGCTCATGTCTTTCACATTGAAGACTGATGCAAAATACTCATCTGCCAACTTCTTGTCCCTTATTATTTCTCTGGACTCATTTTCTAGCGGTCACATATCCACCCTCATCTTATTTTTTTTACATACTTGAAAAAGCTTTATACTATCCACTTTGATATTGTTGCTAACTTTCATATTTCATTTTTTCCCTCCTAATGATTCTTTTACTTGCAATCTGTAGGATTTTAAAAGCTTCCCAATCCTCTGTTTTACCACTAAGAGTACTATCAAGTATACCTTTGTCAGAAATCATACTGTCCCAATCCACACTTGCTAGATCTTTTCTGATATTATTAAAATTGGCCTTTCTCCAATTTAGAATCTCAACCCGAGGACAAGATCTATCCTTTTCCATAACTATCTTGAAACTAATGGCATTATGATCACAGGATGTTTCCCGGCACAAACTTCTGTTACTTGTCCTGTCTCATTCCCAAATAGCAGATCAAATATCACACGCTCTCTTATTGGGACTTCTGTGTACCGATTAAGAAAACTTTCCTGAATACATTTAACAAACTGTATCCCATCTGGTCCATTTACAGTATGGGATTCCCAGTCAATATGTGGAAAGTTAAAATCAACTACCATAACATCCTTGTGTTTCTCGCAACACTATGCGATCTCTCTACAAATTTGTTCTTCTGAATCACTCGGACCGGTGGGTGGTCTGTAATATAGCCCCATTAACGTGGTTACACTTTTCTGATTTCCCAGTTCCACCATAACACCTCAGTAGTGGAGTTCTGGCTGAGCACTGCTATGACATTTTCCTTGACTAGTATGACCACCCCTCATCCTTTAATCCCTCCGGCTTGGTTCTGTCTAAACCAACAGAAGCCTGGAATATTGAGCTACTCGTCCTGTCCCTCCTGCAACCAAGTCTCACTAGTGGCTACAATATCATTCCAGATGCTGATCCATGCCCTGAGCTCATCTTCCTTTCCTACGGTACTTCTTGCATTGAAATATATGCAGCTCAGGACATTAGTTGCACCATGTTCAATCTTTAGATTCCTGACTTTGTCTGAGGTCTTAGCAACAGCTGTCTCCACAACCTCTCCTCTATCTGTTCTGGCACTTTGTTCCCATTCCCCTGGAACTATAGTTGAACCCCCCTGTGCAGCATGAGCAAATTTTCCCGCTAGATATTAGTCTCCCTCCTGTTCAGGTTGGAACTGAAATCTTGTATGCTGTTCCATGGTTAGAATTCATCTGTTGAGCACTTATGAGCCTTCTTGAATAAAAGTAAATACAATTAGCTAATCAGACCCTTCTACACTCCCGGTTTTGCTTCCACCTGGCCTACCTACTGGACTTGGTTGATGGAACTTTATTTGCTTAAACTTTGTCATCTGATTACATTACATTGGGTTCCAACCCCATCCCTTCCCCACCCCACCAGGTTGGTTCCAGAGTAGCAATAGCAAATCTTTCCATAAGGATATATATTTGTTCCTTTCCCTCCACCACCACATATTCTCATTCAGATTTGTCTCACTTCATCTTACACAGATCACCTTCGGCCCAGAAAAAATCCTAATAGACCAAGTTGCCAAGTGTTCCTGCATGCTTCGCATATTCATTTGCCTTATTCCCTATTCCTACCCACAGATTTGTTTGTCACTACAAATCTGTGCTTTATATTTAAAGTTACAATTTCACTAGTTAATAATAGGTTCCACATTTCCTGTGATCTGAAGCATGCGCTTTCCTCTGGAATAAATCTAAGGGACTTCTATAAAGATATTTCTATCAATAATGCAATTACTTTGATATTTGATATGCCATCATACACAATTTCATTGCTGCTTTGAAAAGTATGTCAGTAATTTGGACTATGGGATTAATGGTTTTATGGCTAAATTTGCTGATGATACAAAGCTAGGTGGAGGAGCGGGTAGTGTTGAGGAAACAGCCTGCAGAGAGACTTGGATAGTTTAGGGTAATGGGCAAAGAAGTGGCAAATGAAATACAATGTTGGAAAGTGTATGGTTATGTACTTTGATGGAAGAAATAAATGGGCAGAGTATTATTTAGATGGGGAGAGAATTCAAAATGCAGAGATGCATAGGGACTTGGGTGCCTTGTGCAGGATCGATTTCTCTCGCTATCCATTGCATAGGATGATGATGGTTCCTTTCAGTTAGTTGGTGGAGTGGTACCCCACTCTTCAGAAAGGAACAGCATGTGTGTGAGTGGACTTTAGGTGAGTAGGGGATTTGCACAGGTCCAGACCCACCCTCTCAACATCCCCTCCTGGATCCAGCGGCATGGTGGGGTCCAATATGGCTGGGGGAAGTTCTGTTGCAGTGAATGGTCAGACCGAGCTTCGATGCAAGGGATACCCTTTCCGCCCTTTGACAGATCTTGTTTTTCGTCTTGTAGGGTGTCTAGCCACCCGACCACGCGACAGGTAGTACTGGGTTACATGGTGCCAGTAGCACTCAGACGAGTGACCTGACCAGAGCCTTGTGCAGGATACCCTAAAGGTTAGCCTCCAGGTTGAGTTAGTGGTGAAGAAGGCGAATGCAATATTAGCATTCATTTTTAGAAGTATAGAACATAAGAGCAGGGATGTAATGTTGAGGCCCTATAAGACACTCGTGAGACTACACTTGAAGTATTATGTGCAGTTTTGGGATCCTTATTTTAGAAAGGATATATTGACATTGGAGAGGGTACAGAGAAGATTGATGAGAATGATTCAAGGAATGAAAGGGTAACCATATGAGGAACGTCTGGCAGCTCTTGGGATAATTCCCTGGAGTTCAGGGGAATGAAGGGGGATCTCATTGGAAAAATTCTGAATGATAAAAGGCTTGAACAGCTTATATATGCCAAAGTTATTTGAGAGCACAACTTCAGGATTGAAGATCGTCCATTTAGAATAAAGATGCGGAGAAATTACTTTAGTCAGAGGGTGGTAAATCTGTGGAGTTTGTTGCCATGAGTGGCTGTGGAGGCCAAGTCATTGGATGCATTTAAGGCAGAGATAGATAGGATCTTGATTAGCCAGGACATCCAAGGATATGGAGAGAAAGTAGGGGAGTGGGGATGACTGGAAGAATCGGATGGGCCCATGATTGAATGGTGGAGCAGGCTCGATGGGCCGAATGGCTGACTTCTGCTCCTATATCTTATGGTCTAGACTCGTTAAAATTTCTTAAATTAAACTTAGAATATTAAATGATTTTTATTTACTTATGCCAGATATCTAACAGCACAATTTTTTCTGTGTTAAATAAAAAGTAACAAAGATGCTTTCATTTTGTCATTATTATTTCGACAAATCAAAAAACTTTTTTAAAAAAATTAAATTCTTATTCTTACTAGTCCCAAACCACTAATGTGATTGTTAATAGCCACTCTTTTGAGACTAATTAATGTGAGATTTTCTGCCTACTACACCTCACAAATAGTCTGTCAATCATGGGCAATTTTAAGATTTGAAAATGCAGTAGATTCCGGTTAATTGGAACCATCGGGATCAGTACATTTTGGCCCAATTAGCAGTTGCCCCAAATAGCCCAAGTTTCATGGAAATACTTTAAAAAGGTATAAAAAAAAGACAAGTTACTATTTGATTAATAAATTATATATTTAAATAAAATACAGAACAAATGAGAATGTTATCAATAGTATTACGGTACTATAAAACTGAATTATTTCTTAGTATTTATCAACAGAGGAATTCATTCAAGTGTACGCTGCATTTTTTTTTATTTATTGTGTAACCCTCAGGTCCTATTGGTTGCATAAGTCTAGGGAAGACAATCTTTGGCCTCACCAAATGTGTGAAATTGAGGTACAAAATCCCCCTGTGGATGCTGCGTGATTTGTTACCCTGTTATAAATCATACCCATTTTAATGGAACAGTCTAATATACACAAGTTGGATCTCATGGTTTCCCTTTCACCGATCCTCCATTGAGTTCTCCAGGCTTCGTCGACTCCCGGCCCCACTCCTTTCAGGTGTCTACGACCTCTTCTTTCTGGCATCTTCTCTCTGTATCTCCATTCGAACAAAAGACCCAGGTCACACAGCACGAAAACACGCTGCCCTCATTGGACAGCTCACATTCCTAAGCATCCGTTATCTCTAACCATAACCCAAACAATATTCTACAGTAAGACCATTACATTAGCAGTGAAACCTTTCCGAGGGTGTTAAAACTGTAAATGAACAAAATCATCACAGACACCTACTGAAGATGATGGACTGCCTTCATACAATGCTTTCGATGATTGCATCCTCCAAATCATCATTTGCACTGTAACATTCAAGATAATTTTGATACCTTTAAATTCTTTGTAGTCCCGAACTTGTTCAAGTAGTGAAATTGTTTCATTTTCACTCCCAACAGTTTCTGGAATCTCCAAGCCTTGTGCTTGAAACTGCAGTGAGCAAGACAGTTCTGAAATGTCTTGCTGCTTATTTCTGGCCACTATCAATAACAAAAATCGCTGCTTTTTGAATACAACACACGCAACTTATGCTGTTTAAAAACTTTGCTCTAAGCACAGTGTACAACCTAGTTAGAAACTGGCAATGGTCTGTCCCAATTAACCAGAATCCTTTGTACTGTGTGTCCTTTGACTTGTAGGTAAGAGGTAATTATTTATTTATCTTCACATTTTTTCTCCAATTCTTGTTAGTGTCTGGCAAAATTGGTTAAGTTATTTCAGAAAAATACTTTGGGCAATAAGATGGAACAACTTAAAGACTGAAAGGCTTGAGCATGTACATATTAAGAAAGAGGATTTTGGAAAGCATCAAGTTAGATAAGTCACTGGGACCGGATGAAGTGTACACTAGGCTACTGTAAGAGGTGACGGAAGAGATTGCTGAGCCTCTGGCGATGATCTTTGCATCATCAATGGGGACGGGAGAGGTTCTGGAGGATTGGAGGGTTGTGGATATTGTTCCCTTATTCAAGAAAAGGAGTAGAGATAGTGCAGGAAATTATAAACCAGTGAGTCTTATTTCAGTGGGTGGTAAGTCGATGGAGAAGATCCTGAGAGGCAGGATTTATGGACATTTGGAGAGGCATAATATGATTAGGAATAGTCATCGTGGCTTTATGAAAGGCAGTTCCTGCCTTACGAGCCTGAATGAATTTTTTGAGGATGTGACTAAATGCCATAGATATAGTGTGTATGGATTTCAGCAAGGCATTTGATAAGGTACCCCATGCAAGGCTTATTGAGAAAGTAAGGAGGCATGGGATCCAAGGGGTCATTGCTTTGTGGATCCAGAACTGGCTTGCCCACAGAAGGCAAAGAGTGATTGTAGATGGGTCATATTCTGTATGGAGGTTGGTTACCAGTGGTGTGTCTCAGGGATCTGTTCTGGGACCCCTAATCTTTGTGATTTTTATAAATGACCTGGATGAAGAAGTGGAGGAATGGGTTAGTAAATTTGCAAAGGTTGGGTGTGTTGTGGATAGTGTAGAGGGCTGTCAGAGGTTACAGTGGGACACTGATAGGATGCAAAATTGGGCTGAGAAGTGGCAGATGGAGTTCAACCCAGTGTGAGGTGGTTCATTTTGGTAGGTCAAATATGATGACAGAATATCCCCCGGGATCAATAAAGTATGTATTAATGGTAAGACTCTTGGCAGTGTGGAGGATCAGAGAGATCTTGGGGTCTGAGTCCATAGGACACTCAAAGCTGCTGCGCGGGTCAACTCTGTGGTTAAGAAAGCATACGGTGCATTGGCCTTCCATCAATCGTGGGATTGAGTTTAGGAGCCAAGATGTAATGTTGCAGCTACATAGGACGCTGGTCAGACCCCACTTGGAGTACTGTGCTCAGTTCTGGTCGCCTCATTACAGGAAAGATGTGGAAACTATAGAAAGGGTGCAGAGGAGATTTACAAGGATGTTGCCTGGATAGGTTGAGTGAACTTGGCCTTTTTTCCTTGGAGTGACGGAGGATGAGAGGTAACCTGATAGAGGTGTACAAGATGATGAGAGGCATTGATCATGTGGATAGTCAGAGGCTTTTTCCCAGGGTTGAAATGGCTAGCATGAGAGGCACAGTTTTAAGGTGTTTGGAAGTAGGTACAGAGGAGATATCAGGTGTAAGTTTTTTACGCGGAGGGTGGTGAGTGCGTGGAATGGGCTGCCGGCGACAGTGGTGGAGGCGGATACGATAGGGTCTTTTATGAGACTCCTGGATAAATACGTGGAGCTTAGAAAAATAGAGGGCTATGGGTAACCCTAGGTAATTTCTAAGGTAAGGATATGTTCGGCACAGCTTTGTGGGCTGAAGGGCCTGTATTGTGCTGTAGGTTTTCTACGTTCTTTGTTTCTACTCCACGAGCTCACATAAATGGACAACAAAATCATTGGTAGATTTGCGCTGATTTAAAATCTGTTTTATTTCCACCCCTGCCACTTATTTGATAGGTTATGGCTGGCCTTGACTTTCCTTTCAAGGAAGTAGTCAACATTGCTTTGTGAGAGGCTAAATTGTGCCTTTTGGCTGTGAGGATTTGGAATTGGAAACTTGGTGGGGTGATTTAAGGTTATTACAGTAACTTGATTGTAAGTTTTTAAATATACAAGGCACAAGGGGAACAATGTTCAGACTGAAAATGATACTTTGGGGTGCTATTGGTCTTACTGTATGATCAGTATAATTAGGGTTTGGACAAAGAAGGGGGAAACTCTATTTCAGAAACTTGCATGTTTGAAGTTTTGTGGAAGTTTGTAATGTCAGGTTCTTGATTGTAGCTTTTACAATATTAAGTCCTCTGTTGTTAAAAACAGAAGAACATAATGTTGCACTTTTCTGTTTTATTTTCAACCTCAGTCGATAATCACCCTTTTAAACTGTCCATATCTCTTCGTGGCCACTTACTATCTTGGTGAAACTTCACCAAGCTTTTATCTTGTCAGCAGATTTGGATACATCACTTACCTAAATAATTGATTGTAATTAGCTTAGATCCATGCATTAACCCATGCAGTATCCCACCTGTGATAGTGTGCTAACCCAAAAGTGGCTCACTTGTTGGCTGTAGGGTAAATCAATTCACAGTAATGCATTCAGTTCTCTCCCATCACAGTATATTTTGTGCGATATAGACTTGGGTGGAACTTCATGGATACATCATCTGATTCCAGAGTAATGGCAAGAGAAATCTGGGACTTTTACTGATTGTAGATCCTCCTTATGCTATTCATCCTTTTCTTTTTAGCAATCTTTGGAGTTCCAACCTCTTCAAGACACAATGCAAATATTACTGTTACTTCTCTAAGTGATGTGGTTGGGCATCTGGCTTGCTCATTATTCTGAATGTCCAATAGATTCTAGAGTGCAACTGAAGTGTATGGTTGGAGACAAAATCAGAGTGCTTGTATAATTCCCACTCCCTTGAACTTGCTGTGGTTACTAGTATATCTATTACACCACTGTATAATTGTAAAAATATTGAAATACAAGTACATTTGGGTATTAATAGGAGTCACAACTAATAACCCAGGAAGTTGCTGCTCTGGCACTGCTGAAATCTCAGGGGTGTTAAACTACTGGAATTTTACTCTTTTTGAAATATGATCATTTTGCCAGTGTGGAAAAAGCTACTAATTAGTAACATTATTGTAAATTTGCTAATAACTTGTTACATTGTACAGTACTGATCTCAAATAGCCTGACTGTTAGTTGATTCCTTGATAGACTGGAACAAGAAAATATCTTGAATGCATTCGGAGAACTTGTCCAACATTCTTGCTGCAATTTTAATCTTTCTAGCCTACATGAGGATTAAGTTTCTTCATGCGGATGTTCTGTTCACATCAATATTCTGAATAGTTCTCTGCTGGATACTGTGTTTAGGTTTCTACATCTAAGCTTGGATCTTTGTAAACTGTTTTCATATGATATAATTTGCTTTTTCTTGTAACTACTAAATGTACTGAAAAGATCCTATTCCAATATAGAAATTCAATTTCAGTTACATCAAACTGACTTTTACTGGTACTAACAGCATGTTTTGCAGATGTTGCTTGCATTCTGACGCAGTGTTGTAACATTTTTTTTTGCTTTTTACGTGTCCATTCTTGACTCGCAGTGCTTTCCTTAACCAATATGTTACTCGATTACATTTTCTTGACATTCCTTGCTGAATTAATCTTCTATTCTCCAGACCTCACAAACTACATTTAATGGTTCCCCCTTTATCAACCTCATTTGTTACATCCTCAAAGAACCCTAATAACTTTTTCAAACGTTATTTGACTTTCATAATACAAATACATTCAATATGTTATGCTCTGTTATTTTTTTTTCTTTAAGGTCCTCTAGGTTGACTTCTAGGATGAAGGTTTATGGGAGCGGGGGGGAGCAGATTGTGCCTTAACTCACTGGAGTTTAGAGTGAGATTCTTAGAATCTATCCTTTTAAGCTCCATCAGAATCTCGTTGAAATGTATATGATTCTAATTGGGCTTGAAAATTTAGATTCTCAGATTTTTCTTTTTCTTGCTAGGAAATCCAGAACTAGAATAAGTGGTTATACTTTTAAGGTCAAGAGCAGCAGTTACTTCCCAGGGTCATGAATCTTTGCAATTCAGTATCCAGAGAGTTGTGAAGCCTGAAGTATTGAAATGTTCAAGGTTAGGGTGGTCTTTAAACTTTTCCATGGGGACAACAAAAGTTATTAAGAAATAGGCAGGGAGTACAAATTGAGGTCAAGACCTGATCAGCCATGATCTTATCCAATGATGGAGCAAGCTCAAAGGGCCACATGACCCAATCTTATGTTTTGTTCTCGGCTGCTACATCGGTATTGAGGGTCTGGGACATAGAGATGAGATGTTTAATTAGTTCCTCTTTATATTGGCCATGTTGTTTTGAAAGGTCTCTGGATTTGAAGAATAGTAAATAAATTCTAATCTGGTGCATATTTTACTCTTAACTAAAATCATACCTGGGAATATTTGTTCTGGAATCAAGTAAACTTGATTGTGGGGTTTCTGTGTAGGTTTGATGGCATGATTACTGATAAAAGTCACTAAACTTTAAGAAACTCTAAAGGGATGAAAGTGGAAAGGTAATAACTAAGTGGTCAATATTGCCCTAGACTGTCAGATTGTAACCTCTGCATATCATCAATCCCCTACACTAATCTCCTCTGTCATCATCTTTAACATTACTCAGGATCAAGGATGACTCATTCCATTCCAGTTTTGTGGGCCCTGAGGTGACTTATTTTGCTACAGGTAGTGCACTGTGTAGACCTTGAGATTATCATTGCTATTCTAAATGTTGCTTCTACACTTTGAATAATCATAGGCCATAAATTCCATAGATCTGATAGAGATTTTGGATTTTTATTCAAGGGAATTTTGAGAACATCCTTGGATACCTCTGTCTGCCTGGTAATCTATTCCTGTGACAAATCTCAGAAAAGTGTATTGGTTTCAGAAGTCTGGTGTTGACCATAGAAATAATGTGGCTTGCTCAAAAGAACTGACTGATTATAAATTGCTCCCTTAAGGTGGGGAATGTTGGGAGAGAATACTGGCATTGTTTATTCTGGCAATGGATTTGGAGAACTTTGCAGAGAAGGTGTTGGTCATATTTCTTTTTGAAATCCCTGTTGTAGATGGTCCAAGTTCCAGGAGGGCAAGGATCACTGTCACCCTTGTCACTGTCACTGTGGATGATGAGTTCAGTGCCAGTTTTGATTAAGGTGTATTGATAGTGATATTTAATTTACTCATTGATAGTTACCCTTGCTGGGATTGCAGCTCAACTACTCAGATTAGTGCAACTTGTTTTGGAGTGGGTTAGGTGCTGGAGAAGGAGTTCCCAACCTTTTTTATGCCATAGGCCATTACAGTTAAGCAAGGGGTCCATGAACCCCAGGTTGGGAACCCCTGCTGAACAGTTTTTCTGTAATTTTGTAGATTATTTCCACCCCAGTAGGAAGATGAAACATCAGAAAGATTGAGAAAAGTGGGGCAATTATTTGACTTTCCTCGTCAGTGAGGTTGATTTTATTTTGTGCTTATTGCGTAGAATCATGGCTTTGTGAAGCAAGCATAAGATGAAGACCAATTTCTGCAGGCAGGCAAATTTGAGGAGTGCAACTTATGATCGACAGTTGAAAGCCTCTGTAAATTTGAAAAAAAGCCAGGTAAAATGTGTGGTATATGCTATTAAAATACCTGTCACACAGTGAGGGGCATGTCCACTGTGCCTCCAGATAGGGGAATGCTTAGTGCATATCAGGGACAATGATTTAATAGTAGGAGATGGTTGGGGAAGTCCCTGTTAAGCTGAAGCTCCTCCTGGATGGGCATTATCAGGTTGTCTTTGAGGCATGAGAAAAGCTGAGTTGTGGGGTCAATAATAATTCCCACATTTGGCTGTTGAATTGAAGCCAAGAGAAAGTAAATAAGTTCGAAGTAAATTTATTATCCAGCTATGTATGTGTCTCATGGAAGAAGGTCACTGACTTGAAACAGTCACTGTACAATTTGTAAGGATGCCTTCTGACCTGATTTCTGTATCAGCATTTCTATTTTGCTTCAGTTTGTCATCTTTTGAGACCCTGCCCCGTCAAGACGTCACGATTAGATGCTTGTCTTTGATAAGAATACATTACAGCAACATACACAAAATGCTGGAGGAACTTACTAGGTCAGGCAGCCTCCATGGAAATGAACAATCGACATTTCAGGCTGAGACCCTTCAGTTCTGGAAAGGAAGAGGGAAGATACCAGATTAAAAAGGTGGAGGGAGGGGAAGAAGGATAGCTAGAAGGTGATAGGTGAAACCAGGTCAGTGGGAAAGGTAAAGGGCTAGAGATGAAAGAATCTTATAGGAGAGGAGCATGGACTGTGCGAGGAAGGGAAGGAGGAGAGGCACTGGGGGAGTTGATAGGCAGGTGAGAAGAGGTAAAAGGCGAAGAGGGGAGGGAGAGGGAATTTTTTTTTACTGAAAAGGGAACTTGATATTCGTGCCATTAGGTTGGAGGCTACCCAGACGGGATATAAGGTGTTGCTCCTCCACCCTGAGGGTGCTCTCAACAAGAAGCCATGGACCGAAATGTCAGAATAGGAATTACAATGCTGAGTCACCTGTAAGTTCCACTTTTGGTGGATGGAGTGAAGGTGCACAACAAAGCGGTCCCCAATTTATGACAGGTCATCCAATGTAGAGGAGGCTGCATCGGGAGCCCTGAATACAGTAGATGACCCCAGCAAATTCACAGGTGAAATGTTGCCTCACCTGGATGGATTCGGGCTCTGAATGGAAGTGAGAGGAAGTGAATGGGCAGGTGTAGCACATTGGCCGCTTGCAGGGATAAGTGCCATGAGGGAGATTAGTGGGATGGGATGAATGGATAAGGGAATCATGGAGGGGGCAGTCCTGGGGTAAGTGAGAGTGAGTGGGGAGGTAAAGATGTGTTTAGTTGTATGATCCTTTTGGAGATGATGAAAATTGTGGAAAATGATATTATTACAAGACATGGTTTATAGGTTGAACAAATTAACTTCACTTTGCCATGACTTGGCCGTGGGGGTGTGGGGTGGGAGTAGTCTGCAGATCCTGTAAATTGGAAATAAGGACAGAAAATGCTGGAAATCAGGTTAGATGACATCTGTGGAAGGAAGTGAAGTTAACTCTTAAGATTAATTATTTAACAGGGTTTTTTAAACAATAGAGAGTAGCAAAGCTGGTTTAACGTGGGCCTTAAAACGTGGTTATGTTTTATCATGGCGTGCTATTGATTGGTATTTCCTTTGGTGAAGCCCGATTGAGGAGCTGTAGGCACAGGGCTGGAAATACTTTATGGAACCGAGAGTTAGGAATTTGTAGCTTCAGAAATGAATATACGAGGTATTTCTAATTGATGGAATTGCTTTCAAAATGTTTAATTTGTCTTGCGTGGAACGTCATGCTTTCTTTGGTGTCTATCAGTAAATTATACAACGAATCTCACGTGGATAGAATAAAAAAAATTACAAATCTCTCATAAGAGTACGACACTCATGAGTATGAGAAAGTACTCGTTAATTTCACTGGGTTTCACTTCTGGCCGCGCGGCCTGCAGCTCCAGTCGCTTGTTCATTAGTTACTCCTTCCTTTTGTATTTAGTTTGTATTTAGTTGCCGAAAGAATGCCTAAGATACTTTGTTGCATTTCCTCAGTAAACACAAGCCGGTTTAAAAAATTAAGTACTCAAATTTCGTGTGCATTATTTAAAAAAAATATGGGAACGGGATGCATTCTCAGTTGGCGGCCCCGGTCGAATGGGAGCTGCTTTGTAGGACACGGCGCGGTGTGGACAGGCGGGCCTTGCGAGGTCCTGGCCGATGGCTGCAAGTGCGCGCCCAGTGCGCGTCCCCGCTCTTCGGTCTCGGTGTGCTGTCGCGCGGAGAGAGCTCCAGCTGCTTCTCCGCATTTTTTTTCCCGTTTCAACGAAAGTAGAAACTTTTTCCCCCCAGCGCCTGTTTTGTAGCCGCCTTAGAAAATATAATTCAGCTTCCAAGAGAAAGAGGGGAAAATGCCAGCAGCCACCGCCACAAAAGCAACTGAATCCCGATCCTCTTCCGCCGCTGGAGCCGAGGCTGCCGCTGCCGTCGCCGTCGCCGCCGCTGCGGTGAGTCTCCAGGCCGGGCAGGGGCAGGCGGCGCACCCGCAGAATGAGGCACTCAGGCAGGTTCTCAATGTCATCGACAAGAAAGTGCGCAACATGGAGAAGAAGAAGGTAAGACGGGATCCAGGCCTAGTTGTCCCAGTGCAGGAAGCTTCGGCCTTCATTTAAAATGAATGCTCGTTAAATTGGAGCTCCATAATATTACCGCAGCTATCTCAAGATTTTCACGCTTTGTATATTGGATACCTAACTGAACCCCAACCCTCTTCAGATTGAATATTGGTGTAATAGTAGAGGCCTGCTGTAGTTCGAAAGCATTGCTTGAAGTTTAATATAAAGAGCTGCAGCCACTCTAGGCTCGGTGTCTTCTAAGTTTTTTTTCTTGATTAAATGTTTAGAATAAGGAAATATGTTTCTTTTTGTAAATTTGTTAATTCAATTAATTACAATTTTTTGTGAAGACATGGAAGAGATTTAAATAAATTAAACTCCATGCGGGGTCAATTTCAGGAAATATTTTCACACAGCCTGAAAGAAATTTGAAACTTAACACAAAAAAACTGATGAGGTTAGTTCGGTTGAAATTTTCAAACTCAAATTGATAGTTTTAAATTTATCTGATGTTGTAACCAAAGTGGGTAGATGAACTTCTGATGCATATTTGAATGGGGGAATGTTCTCCCATATTGATGGCCACTTCATTCTAAGTGACTGTAGTTATGAGCTCTTAAGATTATATTAAATATAGATTAAGTATAATTACTTGTGACAAACAATCTTCAATTTTTTTGCAGCTGAATTTATCCAGTTATAGAGAGGAGAATCGGGGGTTGGGTGGGGGGGGGGGAAGGTTCTAGTCAAAGACCCTTCATTGTCTTTTTCTCTTTCCACAATACTGCTGATTGTTTACAGCATTTTCTGTATTTTTATTTCATACTATTTGCAGTTTTTGACTGTAATCTATAAATGCTTGTCCACTTCTGAATAAAGCGACAGAAAATTTCATAGCTGCCCTTTTTATATATCTCCCTACTTAAGTTAAGTCTTTGGATGGTAATTTGCTGCATAGAACGCAACTAATGGAACACCATAAACATGAACCATAAATTAGATGTAATCCTTTGGATAACAAAGTTGCTGCATTTAAGACAAAGTGAATTATTTGCAAAATGCCCCGCATGGTAATATTAATTTATTTTTTGATGGCTACAGCACATTAAATAAACATTCCATTAGCTTGGTGAACTAATTTGCATGTTTTTGTATTTGGCTGAGATGATCATGTTATGTGGCCTGTACCATGTGAAGGAGTTGTATGGTTCCTTTTGGAGGAACCATAGAAGTCCTTTTTCAGGACACAATATGGTGCTTCAGAAGTGTTCTCCTGCAGAAGCTATACCTATATTATTGGATGAAAGGAGTGAAAATTGTTTAATCAGTCAGTTTAGGGGTGCGGTGGGGGCAAATACACCTGTGGTTTTCTAACATGGTGCAATAGAGGGAACAATGTATCTGATTTTTTTTTAAAGAATTGCAGTTGAAATCTGATCTGTTTATTCTCCAAATTTCATCTGGCAAACTTTCTTCAGTGGTAAATGATGCAACACCTTCCTGATTCTCAGTTTTAAGGATGTATGAATGCTGAAGGACTTGTCTTGTACCAGTGAAGGTGGCAGCCATGGGTGGTTTGGCATTGATCTATTAAGATTACAGGGAGTTTTGTTTTCAAACTGATCTTACGAATCCAGGTTAAATGATTCAATTCAAATTCATAATGCAAATAGCTTTGATCATTCTCTTGAGTAGATTGAAACAAACATAACTCTTGTTCCGATATACATGATCCATAAAGTATGGTTATTTTGAGGTTGATTTGTATCGCCATTGTAGAAGAAGCTCAACTTAGTCAAAATTTTCAACCCCTGCTTTTTTTGAGGTTTAGAGCTGAAAGATATGGCTGTTATTTTTCCTCATTGAAAATTGCTTAAACTGAAGCATATGAATTATAAATTGTTATTGTTTTCTTCAGCCTTTTTCTTTACTTAAATTTTAGCCATTGCAGTGGAATGAACAATTCTTAATTCAGTGCTGATAGACTTCAACCCATCACTAACAACCATTTATCTTGTGAGCTTGCCTAATCGCTGTCAGGGGGGCT
This sequence comes from Mobula birostris, assembly GCF_030028105.1. Classification (NCBI taxonomy): domain Eukaryota; kingdom Metazoa; phylum Chordata; class Chondrichthyes; order Myliobatiformes; family Myliobatidae; genus Mobula; species Mobula birostris. Next base: position 82,093,722 of record NC_092380.1, read on the forward strand.
GCTTATGCTAAGAAATATGCTATGCAGAACTTCTTGTCTAGTGTGTGCACATTTTTCACTAAGTTACTGCTACTAATGAGTGCAACCCTGGGCTGATTTTTGCCTTAGGAGTTAAGGTTATAGGAGCTAATCATAATTGAAGTTTTACTGTGTTAGTTAACTTGGCATGGAAATAACTTTCTGATCTAAGGGATTTGCTGTGCTGGCTATTATTGATGACTTCTAGCTATAAAGGGCACTTCTTTAAATTACTTTAAAATTATTTTTCAGTTGACATCTGTTCTTGAAATGGAAATACTTGAATCAACGTATGTAGGGTAGGCAAAATATTTCCTGTATTATTTGCGCAATTGAGTCTTTACTAGTTATAGCCAAAAGAATTATATAAATATAAGAAATGCTTAAGGCAGCATCCAACACAGATGTTTTTTGCTCATTTCATTCTTGCTTCCTTTCTGCTTTCACTTCTTCCCATCGTTTCTGCCCTACCATGTTGTATAATTACTCAGTATGTTGAGAAATGTCAATTATAAGCATTGTCTATCTTGGCAAAGTGTTGATCATTTTAAGGAAGCCAGTGAAATAATCCACAATGCTTATATCAGTTGAACATCTATAATGTGGGCTATTTACAACACATATACCAACACTTCATAACTGTGCATCAAGATTATGCCTTGCTAAGTATGTGCTTACCTTAATTTATAGTGAAGATCCAAAAGAAATACCATGCAATTATTTGAAATTTGTTGATCAATCTCAAATGATAATAGGGCAAAGTAGCTGGTACTGATGGCTGAGCAACAGCAGCAGTACTTGACACCTAGAATTTTATTCAGCTTTGCTGTTTTTGAAGATTGTGACTACCTCAAAAACGGAAGTTTTCATTTTGGTGCGGCAAATGGAATTAATTGAAACTACATGAAACATTGCAAATATTTATTTGATTCTGACTCCTATTATACTTGGAATGTTCTTGGCTTTAATTTGTGTCTTTTAACATTATGCTCAATCTGTGGTGTCTGGTGGCATGAACAATACTTGTTACAAATTGCATTAGCACTAATGCATCCACTGTAATTGATGATTTGAAGTACTGCAGTTCTGGCGGCACTGGAGCTTAGTGCAACCTGGTGATTTGGTAAAGAGAAGCATTTCCTTATTGAGCATAATGAAAACTGGGAAATAAATTTAGTTTGAGCCAAATAAAATTGAGGTATGGGATTGTAGTTGATGGAATCTGGAGCAGAATAAACAAATTATTGGAGAATCTCATTAGGTCAGGCAGCATCTGTGAACAGAAGTGGACAGTGGATATTTCAGCTCAAGTCTCATTTGGACTGCAAGAGTAGATGAGAGATGACTAATATTAGATGTTGAGAATGTGGAGCAAGGGCCTGCAAGTGATTGGTGGATTCACGTGAGGAGTGATAAACAGTTGGAGGAGAGAAGCGTGGAAGTAGCATTAGAGTGTGTAATGATAGGTGGGTGGTGAGCAAAGGGCTGCAGGTGATGGAATTTGATCGGAAAGGAAGGTGAATCCTGGAACCAACTAAAGGAGGTTGATGGGCAGATTGGAGAAGTTGGGGCAGGGGACCCAGTAGAAAGACTGGTCTCAGGGGAGGATAATAGAGGTGGATAGAAGAAAGATGCAGGGTGATGGGGGGGGGTGAGGTGTGCAGGAGGAGAGAGAAAAGTGGCAAATTGGAGCAGGTTATCTGAAATGAGAATTCTGTGTTCATGGTATTTGGTCGTAGACTACCTAGATGGAATACGAGGGGCTGTTCCTCTGGTTGTCTTTGGCTACACCTTGGCAGTTGAGGACAAGACAGAGGTGCAGTAGAAAGGGGAATTAAAATAGTTTGCATCAATCTGAAGTCTTGGCTTGGTATCTTAGTTGATTATTTATAAATCTCCCGACTTTATAGATGAGTGTGGAATGTGAAACATAAAAGGTTGCAGGTAAAATTAGTGGGGGAGTGTGACTGCACTGTGAACCAGCATAGAGCATAGCCTGAATGACTGCTCCTATGTTGCAAGGAAAAATAGAGGTAATGGTCCATAATGTTTTGCAAGTTTTCTTGGGATAAGCCGTGCTAAAGTATAACAGCATTGTTACATTGGCAACACTGAGGCAGATGACTAAATGCAATTTGCAGGGAGCATTAACAAGGATCGGCGAATTTGGATTATTGTATTTAGCAGCAGATGTCTTTTGAAGTTGCTAGACCACCATTTATGTGCACATAACAATGAGCACCAGTTGCTTTGCTGTTATTTTGAAGATTCAATTTCTGGATTTTGCTTTTGGTAACTCCAATTTAGATAGAATTGACAAGATTGCTTGGCCCAATCAAATGAATGAATAATGTATTCTGGAGACAAAAAATTGAACTTTGGTTTTGACTGAATACTGGCAAGCTGAATTAATTTTTTTTAAAAAGCATATGGAGTGAGCTTCCAGTAGAAGTGGTAGAGGCAGATTCGATTTTGTCATTTAAAAAAAATTGGATAGGTATACGGACAGAAAAGGAATGGAGAGTTATGGGCTGAGTGCAGGTAGATGGGACTAGGTGAGAGTAAGCGTTTGGCATGGACTAGAAGGGCCGAGATGTCCTGTTTCCGTGCTGTAATTGTTACATGGTTATATCTTTGAAGACTGGATTTGCCATAGAGCATTGTGCTTAAGCTACCCAGTATGGTTGTTCACTGTGTCCAATTTCCTCATAATTATAGCTAAAACTATTGCACATTGAGGCATGAATGCACGTTTTTCAAGCGCTTTGTTGTTAAGTCATATAGATTGCATAATAAATTGAAGCTTTTGCTTCTAAATTATTTCACAATTAAAGTTGTTCCCATAAATCAGAAACTTTGTCCTACTTTCTGTTAGACCAATACATAGGGTGCATTAATCAGAATTGTAGAAAACATCTCTTAAAATTAAAACTGGTTTTAAAATCTGTTTTGATATGCTTTTAAACGGAAATTCATGTGTAAATTTCTTCTTTACAGCCATATTTCATTAATGAGTTAATTAAGGACAAAAAACAAATGATTGGGCAATTTGGTGGGCATAAGCTCAAAAATGGTGAATTTGCTAATTTAGTCATTAGTTAATTTCTATACTGGGTTTAGTGCCGATTTGCTTCAAGTATTTGATGTTTGGGGAAATGCAGAAAAGAAGCTTGTTGTGAATGAGGGGTGGGGGGAGATGCTAAATCTGCCTGGATTATTTGAGCCATTGTAAATACTTAATTTAGACTACCTCATGGATCACCAGGTTTTAGGGAGCTTTTAGTGAAGTGGATGACTTTATCCTTCAGGAATTATTCATTGGATAAGTTTTGATTTAAGATTATAGAGGAAGCAATTGACATTGTCATAATGGCCATATATTAAATAGTAACTTTCTTTTCTCGGAGGCTAGTTAACCAAATTTATTTGAGCATTGTTTTTGATTCAAATGTTTGAAGTTTGATTTGAATATTCCTCTGGTTCTGATGTTTAAATATACTCATTCTCTACTCATTCACGCTTGTCTAGGCTTGTAAGGAAAGGGGGAATTGCTGCATATCTCACATCATCCACCCATGCAGATGGACATTGGGACTTCATCCTTATTTAACTATAATTTATCCAAAATGTTTTACTTTTGCTGTTTTTGGCTGTAGTTTTTGAAGTTCTTTAAAAGTTTGTATAAGTGGACTTCTAATGTTTCATATGAGTGGGAACTAATTTTGATAATTTTATAGTTATATTGATATTAGTATTCTGTTCACAGAATTTACTTTGCTAATATAATAAGGTGAATTAAATTTTGCTATTTTTTAAAACAATGAATGCCATTGCATATGTTACTGTTTGTGATCCAACCTTTTCCAAAATTAGTCAGGAATTAAATTTCCAGAACAAAGTTGATGTTTTTGTCATTGTCCATGATGAATTCTCTTCATTGAAAATCTCCATGATTTTTCTTCCCATCCAGACATTATTCAATTAATTGAGCAAATATTCCCTTGTCTTGGAGTGAGGATCTCCTGACTAAATAAAAAAATTTAGTTAGAAGAATCTAACATCTAACAAATCTAACTCCTAAGTTAACAAATTTCACAACACGTGCCAGTAATAATAAACCTGATTCTGATTCTGTAGGCTTCTATAATAATTTAAAAGAAAATCACTTTGATCTTGAACCTAAAGCTGTCTGTATCTAGACCTCCATTAGCCAAGAGTCTTGGGCACTGGCTCCCTTCTCCAGAATTCCCTATTCATTTGGATTTTCTCTAGCTTCTTGCCCTCAGTTTCTAATTATTACTAACTGCTGATATTGACCAGTGTATTTTTTCCTGTTGCTTCATGCACTGTAACCTAGTTCATTCTGAACTTGTAGCACCCTGCTTATTAAAACCAGACCAGATAATGTCACCAAACCTGCCTACAAGAGTGGTGCTGTTATGGTCTGAACTGACTTCTGTTTCCTACATGCTAAACACCAGCTCTTGGTTACATGATTTTTCTTTCTATCCAGACTTATGAAAACTGTGTTGAGATTTTTTAATTTTTACATGCATAAACCATGCATTCCTCTGAATCATGATCCCAACATTGAACTCAGTGTCTAAGACCTGGGAAATGTTGACAATCTTTCTTCAGGAGATCTTCCTTCCACAGATTCTGCCAGGTATTGCCTTCTCTTCTACCCTCTGCCCATGGTCTATAAGTAGAATTGTCCGGGCAGATCCATGGTTTCAGCCTGCTCTTACTGAAAATATATTTTCCCCTTTTATCTTTTTTTTTCTTTCTTTATCCAGTCCCTTCACTCACATCCATGACACTACTGGCACCCTCCAGCACGTAGACAACTTCCAATTACCTGCTCTGATTTGGCTTATTTTGCTGTGATATGCATTTCCTCAGACTTTTATCCACAATCAGAAAGGTCTTAACAGTTCACTCTTTTTTTGCACAGACACACAACTCATTCCCATGCACTCATTTGGCTGAACTCATCTTTATATTGAGCAACTTCTCCAAGTCAAAGTAGCTAAAAATCAAAGTTGTAGCTATGGAGCTCGCATGACTTCTGGCTGAATTTTTGCAAAATACAGAATTTGTTCTGATTCTCCTAGGGAGTTGCTACTATTACTCTAGGTGCATCCTCCCCATGCCTGCTCATGAGCCATTTGTGACTTTTCTGGATACCTTTTACAGGCTAGCCACAGAATCTATTACAATCTTACAAACGCACACAGCTGCCTTCCCTACTTATGCCCTCTCTATTTCCTGGTAGTGTTCTGTTCTCCCAATTCTCCCATTTCGTCATTGTTGCCTGGATGACATCATTCCAGACAAGACACTGCCATCTTTCCTGAATCATAGTATATGGAGTTTTTGACCTCAATCCTCTGATTTCCCACACATTTGTTCTCACTTTCTCTCTAAATGGAGTAAATATTAAAAACTATTGAAATCCTCACTAGCTCCATGATTCCACCACCAGATATCTCTTCCCTTACCCTTCTTAACATTGAGGGATATATTGTTTTCACAAACGTCTACATTTTTGTCCTCACCAATCACATCCCATCTTACAGTAATTCCTCATGCAACCAAAGGAGATGACACTCCTGCTGTATTATCTCTACACTTTACATCTTCCAGAGACTTAAATAGTATTTTTAAATGAAAAGTTGAGCACGTGGCCAAGTGGTTCATCTAGTGATCTGAAGGTTGCTAGTTTGAGCCTCAGCTGTGGCAGTGGGTTTGTGTCCTTGAGCAAGGCACTTAACCACACTTTGCACTAGTATCTGTGCAAGGAGTGGCGTCCCACACAGACTTCCAATCTGCGCCTTGTAAGGCATAAAAATGCTCGTCGCAGGCCTCTCATGGTCTGAGTTGATGTTCCCTCCCTCCCTTTAAACGAAACAATGATTTAATTCCAGACTTCAGGTCTTCTGTAGTGTTGTAGTGAAGCCTAATGCAATTTTGAGGATCCACACCTCTTCCGTTAGGGATTTGATATTAAATTCCAAAATTTAGAGGCCTGGCTCTTTCTGGGTCAGAGGTGATGATTTCTGCTATAAGTCATCCAACTATCATTTGGCCCTGTTTTTTTTTTCCCTTTTTCTGTTAATTTGGCCTTTAAGCGCCCCCTTTGGTGTATTTAGACAACCAATCGCCAGTACAAATCTGACTTCCCATACTAACTTGGTTTTTCTTGATTTCTTCTGACGAGTATTTTTAACTTGTAACATTAACTTTCTTTTTACAGATGCCACTTGCTGAACATTCATAGCAGTTTCTTTTTATATTGTTGGCATATATTCATTCTGATTATGCATTGATAGATTATGTTTGCATTTAGTATATGTCACATACATTCCTTTGAGGGGCTTTAGTTTTGATTGTGGGAAAGAGAAGGTGACTTTGTTCCACGATTTCCTTGTGTTTGATTAAGAGAATCTGAACTCTTAGAGATGAAATCATCTAATATTTCTGTAATATTCAGCAGATACTATGCAACTCAGAAATAAACTCTTATTATTGGCTCATTCTCCCCCTTCAGTAAGGATATATTTTCTGCCACCAAGCTTGTTGAAACTTGATGTACTGAATGTATATTGCATCAACATTGACCAATTCACCTTCAGTATGTTTTTCGCCCAGACTTTCATTACATAATTTGTGTCTTGTAGATTTTAATTAAAATAGTGGTTAAAATCTACGTGACAGAGATAGATGGAGGGCAGTTAGTGTTGAGGGGGCAGGGAGTCTGTAGAAGGATTTGGAAAGATTGGGATAATAGGCAAAGAAGTGGCACATGGAATATAGTGTAGCAAAGTGGTAGGTCATGCACTTAGGTAGAAAGATTAATGTGTAGACTATTTTCTAAATGTGGAGCAAAATCAAAAATCAGAGGTGCAATAGAACATGGGAGTCCTTGTACAAGATTCCCTGAAGTTTAACTTGCAGGTTAAGTCAATGATGAGGTAGGCAAATGCAATGTTGGCATTTCCTTTCGAGAAGACTAGAATATAAGATTAAGAATTTAAGATGTTGTTTTACAGGGCATTGTTTAGACCACACTCGGGGTATTATGAGTAGTTTTGGGCCCCCTTTTTTAAATGTTAGAGAGGCGGTTCAGGAGATTGATCTTGTATCAATGTATTGATTTTGTATTAAGGTATAAGAAGCACTTGGGCATGTGCCCACTGTAGTTTAGAAAAATGAGCATTCTCATTGAAACCGTTCGAATATTGAAAGGCCTAAATAGAGTGGATGTTTCCTACGGTGGGTGAGTCTAGGACCAGACATCCACTTAGAACAGAGATGAGAAGGAACTTCTTTAGCCAGCACGTGGTGAATCTGGAATTCATTGCCACGGATGGCTGTGGAGGCCATGTCATTGAGTACATTCAAAGTTGAGGTTGATAGGTTATTGGTTAGTGTGTTGGGAAAAAGCCAAGAGAATGGGGTTAGGGAGGGATAAAAAAAATCATGGAATGATGGAGCAGACTCTATGGGCTGAGTTACCTAATTCTGCTCTTACGTCTTGTGGTCTAAAATTGTTCTGGGCAACTTCCTCACCTAGTGTCATAGCATATTAGCCATGAATAAACAATGATAGTTACCTTCCAGTTAGTATATTCAATTTTCAAGTGCTGCCACAACCACCCTAAATGAGCCCTGTTACAAAATGCACTACAGTTATTTGCCCTGACTACTCTGGCAATACCTCAAACCCTTGATCCCTACCACTAAGAATGATGAGGACAGCAAGTACGTGGGCATACAATGGGAAATTCCCCTCGAAGTGTCATCCATCTTGATTGACTTAGAAGGATTTTGCTGGTCTGCCATCTGAAGTACTGTAACTTTTTATGGTGTGGCTCATTTCTTCTCTGCTCCCTCCCTCCCCCCCTCCAAAATAAGTTCTTCAGACAATGAATGTATGCTTTGCCAATGATGCCCAATTTGGAGGAAAAAAAATGATTTTGAAATGATCACACTATAGTTGTTCCTTGTGATAGAATTCTGTTGTAATGTGTGTATAATCTGATTCCTGGTTTGTCAACATTAGATTTTAAAAGTAATTTTCTTGAAGTTGTTAACTCCTTGGTTTATAGTGGACAAGCTGTTGTTTGTTGGTTGTGCTTGACATTTTTTGCCAGTATCAGAGAGGTCATAGAGAAATGTTTAACTACAACAGCAAGTGACTAGAAAAGTAATAGGTTGCAGCATTGCAAATTGATTAACTTTATCATAAGTACTATAAAATACTCAGTGAAATATGTTGTTTCTGTCAATAACTAACACAGTATGAGGATGTATTGGGTCAGCCTACATGCAAACAACTTACTAACCAGAATGTCTGGAATGTGGGAGGAAACCAGATCATCCAGAGGAAACACATGGTGATAGGAAGATTGTACAAACTCCTTACAGACAGCGAGTGGTGGGAATTGATCCCTGGCATTGAAGTTAATGCTAGCTGCTACATTACCATGCCTCCTGGTTTGTAAATTGGCCTGTTTAAGTAGATGGGGAAAATTTTTATTGCTGTCATGAAACTTGTATTTCATATCTTGCTTTTCTCAGTTTGTACATGCAGTTTCATCAAATAGTGAAAAAGTAGTTAAAATTGTAAAGTAAGCAAACAGAAGCTAAGAAAGTACAATTAGTAGCAAGCTGAAGATTACACAGAAAATTTGTCATGTTGCTTTTTGCGTACTTGTGGGATTTAACTACTTAACATGCTGCTTTTAAATTTCCAAATTTGCATTAGTTTGTTAGCATGGTACAAACTTTAATTAACCATGATTTAGCTGTCCTTAAGTGAAGTATTTTGTGGTGGAGTTGGGCTGTCATTATGCATTAGGGCTTTCTCTTCACACTCCCCCCCCCCCCCCCCCATTGTATTAAGGAATATTGACAAAGCATTGCTAATATGCTGAAACAGAGTAACACACATCAAAGTTGCTGGTGAACACAGCAGGCCAGGCAGCATCTCTAGGAAGAGGTGCAGTCGACGTTTCAGGCCGAGACCCTTCGTCGGGACTAACCAGAATGTCTTCATGACCCTTCGTTAGTCCTGACGAAGGGTCTCGGCCTGAAACGTCGACTGCACCTCTTCCTAGAGATGCTGCCTGGCCTGCTGCGTTCACCAGCAACTTTGATGTGTGTTACTTGAATTTCCAGCATCTGCTGTTTTCTGTTGTTTGAATTCCTTGTTGTTTGATGCTGAAACAGATCTTGTTTTCAAGGCAGAGTCTACAGTTTTGTAAGAAAGGCTGCATTTGTAGTTCAACCTTTGTCTGGGCTTTTGCACTGTGATAACCAAGAGATGCTCTTTTGAGCTTGTTGCACCTCTGAACTTTTTTTGCTTTTGTCAATGAGATTGTTCATCCACCACTTACCTGCAAAAGTGTGGATGTGTAGGAGCTTTGTTCAGTAAGGTTTTTTTTCAAAACATGCAGTTCATTTCCTTATTTTACACCACCTCAGATATTATAAGGTTTCTAAAGTCCTTCAGAGCCTGGGATTACATTCTGTATGCAAGTTGTACTAACAATTGCATTTTTTTCAATGGATTAGAACAGAAACAATGTACAGTAATGTGGGACAATAAAGTTATATTATTCAAAATAGCACAATCTAGATAACTTGGTGTTTTCTAGTCTTTGTATTTTGAAGACTTTTAGCTGCACTGAAATATTTTCAACATTTTTGATCTGGAAATTTTTTTTAAAGGGCAAACTGGACGACTACCAAGAAAGGCTTGACAGAGGAGAAGTACTTAACCAAGACCAACTGGTAAGTAAATTTAGGATTAAGGAAAAAAAATTGCAGGTGCAAAAGCAGAATCATTTTTGGGAGTTAACATCTCTCTTCCTCCATTCTCCTGTAATTAGCTGGCCAAATGCAAGGAAGGATAGAAGATCAAAGTTCTGTGCCTTAAGTCATGCAAACTCCATTTGTATGTGCAAGTTAAAATTTTTTACAAGCCAATACTGTGGATTTAGTTTAATATAATTCACAAGTTACTCTATACCTAACAAAGGTTTGTTTTTTTAATGCTTCATTGTAATTATGAAGCTTTTAAAAATGTAGGTTTCCTTAAGCAACACATACAGTGTATAGAGATTATATATGTGCTGCATAAGGAAATCTGCATAACTTGAGTACTTTGACAACTTTTTTCTTTACTGTAAAAACTGCCTTTCGTTCTGTTTTTGGAAGATTTGCGTATGCATATTTTTGCATAAAGTTGGATGTGTTTTGAAAGACATTTGTAATATTGTAATGTTTTTCTAACCCTTTATTGGTTAAACAAAAATGATTAACAAACTCAGCCTGTACAATTTCTCCTTAAAACTGAAAAACTTCAATACAGGCAACATCCTACAATTACTTCTACATTTTCCCCACAGTTGCGTCCTTCCTATAATATGGCAACTAGAACTACTTGATTCTCCAAGATTGCACAAAGAATATAAAATAAGGTATACAGTGGAGGAGCAAGAAATTAAAAACAAGCTCTGGGGTATGTGGACTCACAATTAAAACTGCAAATCCAGGATCTGCTGTCATTTTCAGCGAATATTTCAATATTGCTAAACCTCAATGTTTTATGTTCTCTTCTTTTGAATAAGTATGGTCTTGTTTGTCTTAGCTATTGTGTTGTGAAGTTGTAACACGTTGTCCTAGCTTTTGTATTCTATACCAAGGCTGATTGAGGTAGGAATTCCATGTGTTTATTTACTGACCCTCTCCACTTGTGCTCCAGCCTCCAGTAATTTATGGATTAGTATCCAAGGTCTCTTTGTCCTTCACACTTAACAAGATCATACTTATCCAAAAGAAGGGAACATAAAACATCTTGAGGTTTAGCGATGAAGTTTAAAGCATTCACTTAAACTGACAGCAGATCCTGGATTTACAGTTTTAATTGAGAGTCCATGTACTCCCGAGGGTGCTGAAGGTAATTTCTTGCTGCTCCTCGTATTCTTCTGTGCAATCTGGAGGAATGAAATCAATGGGAATTTTGTGTTTATAAACTTAGCTTGCTATAATTTACTCACAGAATGTTAAACTTCATTGCAAAGGTTATACTAAGTCATGATTCAAGTTTAGGGACATTTCTGGCAACCTTGAGTCTGTATGTGTGGGTTCTAATTATCTTGAATAAATATTTCAAATTAAGTTTTTTATTGATAAATTAAAACTTGACTCCTGTTTCTAGTTATGTGTTCTGATCTTTGCTTTGCTCTTGGCAATATGTGGCTTTTTCCTTTCTGCTTTGCTATGACTAATCTTCATTGCAATTGGCTATAGAGACAATGTAGCATTACTGTTGTTGAATACCACTGTCATCTAGAACTGCACAGTGACCACCAGCATTGAGTGCTAGATCTTTGCAAGCAGTTTTTTCAATAGTTCAACATTTTGTCAAAGCTGAATACAAAATCCACGCCGACAAATTTAAATTTTGTAAGTGACATTGAGATATCCTTTTTATTTTCCCATCTATCCAAGAATATATCTATAGATATGGATAGTGAATGAAAGTGAGATTTAGAGTCTATTTTTGCATGTTAAAATCTCAGATTAAACCCCATTCTTCAGTTGGCTTAAATTCTGACAGCATTAAACATTTATTGTTACACATTTGCTTGACTTGATAAAATAATTCTGCTGTTAACTGAGAATTTCTCACTGCCTGATTATTTGCAAGGTCTACAGTTAGAATATGCTAACTTTTAAAACTGCATTGGTGATTATGGTGAGTTGATGGCCTTTAAAGCTTATGTTGTAATATGTGTCTTTGCTTATAGGAAGCTGTTGGAAAGTTACAGGAAGTTGCAAATAACCTGGAGTTTGCTCGTGAACTGCAGCGGAGCTTCATCACATTAGGCCAAGATGTAAGTATCCCAAGAGTTGTTTGGGGAGAGGGGGAGTGGTGACTGAAGCATAATTTGCAGATTTTGTCACAAGCAGGTAATCAGCTTTTTGAAAGGGGTAAAATGCACTGGTGCATGAATATCTCCACCCATTTTAATATTCGTCCGTGTCCTTTTGGATGTTATCCCACAGTGCTGATTCATTATAGTTGTCTTACTCTGACAGTGAAGCACTCAGATTGCATTCAGATTTCACTCATTTGCTTGCACTTCAAAAACAGAAGGACATCTGCTTGGGCTGTGCGCTACTATACTGGAAATCTTAGGCAAGCTCCTGTCTTCCCTTCTGCACTGAAAACCTGGTGTGGATCTTGGCGTTCTACTGGTATTCCCCAGCAATGAATCACTAGTGGTGACCGGGGAAGTAGTGCAGTTGCTCACTGCTAAAATGTGGGACTCAGAACTGCACCCTGATAGGAGGGGCTCTCCACAGCCCAGATAGTTCTCTATGGGTAAAAGTTATAATAGGTAGCTTCTTCACAGCTGGCATACAGGTGATCCGTTGCTGAATTGTCCACCAGGTTTCTGCTATAATCCTGTAAAGGATGGGTTTGCACCAGATTTCTAAGTAGAGAAGCACTGTTAGTAATGGATCTCTCAATACCTAATGCTATAAAGATCCATTCCTGTGCTGACTCCATTACCGTTCTCTTTCCTGAGACTGCATTCTGCATGTTAAATGAGATACCGGTGTTGTCTAGCTATTTTACTTCAATTCTATTTTTAAATCTGCTCTGGCTGACATTTCTAATACTGTATGCGTAGAGGAGGGAAGGATAGGTGTAAACACTTCTGTTCCGGTTTATTCATTTGGGTTCAATTTGTGCTGAAAATTGCTGTGCATGCAAAGCATACTTGAATGTTAATATTTCAGTTCCTGGTTGTCTTAACTTCTGGAGAAGTGTCCTCTTAATGAACATTAATCTGCAATTTCTATTTAGCCATAGAATACTTGGGTAGAAATAACATTGCATTGAATTGTCTATAGTTGTGCCTATGAAAAAAGGGATATGTTGCATTCTATCTGATCGACATTTCTTTCATTGCTTTCTTGCAATGATACGGCACAACTTTAATAAGAACTTTATATTTTGCATTGTTTAACAAAAATTATGACATCTTCCTCTTGGTATGCATCTTTTGCCTCAGAACATGGCCCAAAAATTGCTCAAATGTTCCTGGAAGGAAACTGGTTAACCAACACCTTTCCAGGAACAATTAAGAATTGTTTTGACATCTTTAGTAGACTGCCTAAAACTTCAATAAACAAGATGAAAAAAAAATTAGAAATGAGACAAGTTCAGAATTCTGCATAGCATAAGTGGAGTTCATTTCTCTTGCCTTTCTGGAATTCTCCATCTCCATCTACATCTACAGACAGATTAATGACCAATGTTGATGGTGAGACTGCAAAGTCAAATCGCTGTCTCATTTTAAGTTTTTCTCACTTTGCTTCCTGTAATAATTAAATTTTCCCAGTCCTTCGTCTTCTTGTAGTTGCTCCGATACATGGGTGACACTTTCTATTGTGGTAGTTGGGAAGCCACAGTTGGAGAGGTTATTTCAGAACCCTTGACTGGATCTGTTCAGTGTACCTTTGATCCCTTCTGTCTGCCCCTCTTCCCACTTTATTTTACTTCCTTTTCTATCTTCTGACCATAAGACATAGGAGCAGAATTAGGCTATTTGGACCATTGAGTCTGCTCCACCATTCCATCATGACTGATTTATTACCCCTCTCAACCACGTACTCTCCCCTTCTCCCCGTAACTGTTGATGTCCTTACTAATCAAGAACCTATCGATCTTTGCTTTAAATATGCCCAATGATTTGCCTCCATGGCCGTCTGTGGTAATAAATTCTACAGGTTCACCACCCTTGAGCTAAAGAAATTCTTCCTCATCTCTGCTCTAAAGGGGCATACTTATATTCTGAGGCTGTGCCCTCTGGTTCAAGACTCCCCCACTATTGGAAACATTCCCTCCACATCAAGTCAAGTCACTTTTTATTGTCATTTCGACCATAACTGCTGGTACAGTACACAGTAAAAACAAGACGATATTTTTCAGGATCATGGTGCTACATGAAACAATACAAAAAGTACACTGAACTATGTAAAAACAACACAAAAGCTACACTAGACTGTAGACCTACCCAGGACTGCTTAAAGTGCACAAAACAGTGCAGGCATTACGATAAGTAATAAACAAGACAATAGGCACAGTAGAGGGCGGTAGGTTGGTGTCAGTCCAGGCTCTGGGTATTGAGGAGTCTGATGACTTGGGGGAAGAAACTGTTACATGGTCTGGTCGTGAGAGCCCGAATGCTTCGGTGCCTTTTGCCAGATGGCAGGAGGGAGTTCGTATGAGGTGTGTGTGGGGTCCTTAATAATGCTGTTTGCTTTACAGATGCAGTGTGTGGTGTAAGTGTCTGTAATGGCGGGAAGAGAGTCCCCGATGATCTTCTCAGCTGACCTCACTATCCGCTGCAGGGTCTTGCGATCCGAGATGGTGCAATTTCCAAACCAGGCAGTGATGTGGCTGCTCTACTTCCATCCGCTCTACTTAGGCCCTTCAGTATTCAATAGGTTTCAATGAAATTTCCACCCCCTTCCCCATCTCTCTCTCCCCCCCCCCCCCCCCACACTTCTAACTAGCAAGTATAGACCCAGACTATCAAATGCTCCTCATGCATAATCCTTTCATTCCCAGGATCATTCTCGTGAACCTCCTCTGGACCATCTCTTGTTTCAGCAATGCCTTGCAAAATCTCAACATTATATCTTTGCCTTTATATTCTAGTCCTTTCGAAATGAATGCAAACATTGCATTTGCCTTCCTGACCACTGGCTCAACCTGCGAGTTAACCTTTAGGGAATACTGCACTAGGGCTTCCAAGAACCTTTGCAACTCTGATTTCTGAAATTGCTTCCCATTGAGAAAACAGTCTATGCTTTTATTCCTTCACTGAACTTGATATTACCTTAGATCTTCTGCATTTTGGTTGTCGGGCAAGCTCAGTTATTAACAGTATGCTATTTAGTCTGTGCAGTTTTATTCTTTGGTGCAATGTGAGCATCAAAGCAGAGGTCAATTTTGATTACCCAATCAAATTGCTTGAGAGATGATGGTATAAGCTGAGTGGGATGCTTGGCTATTCCTGAGTGCACTTAAAGAATCAACCTGGTTTCATTAGCACATTTATTGCCTTGAGTATTGAAGCGTTAGTTTATTTTTATAAAAATATCCTATCTTTTTTACAATTCTATGTAGATCCAGAAATCACTGAAAAAAGCAGCTCGTCGGGAACAACTGATGCGAGAAGAAGTGGAGCAAAAACGATTAAAAACAGTCCTTGAGCTACAGTATCTTTTGGACAAATTGGGTGATGATGATACACGCACTGACTTGAAACAAGGTTGGAATGGTTCCACTGTACTCACTGAAGAGGAATTGGGAATGTTGGATGAATTTTATAAGCTGGTACAACCTGAGAGAGACATGAGCTTAAGGTAATAAATTTATTAACATCCTGTGAAAATATTTTCTCTTATGCTATGAAGAAATTTCTTGTTATTCATTGTCCTCTATGTTTGAGTGAATTTCTAAATAGTTTAATCTTTATTGCTCTTTATCTGATTTATTTGAAAATCATTTTTTGACTTCAGCTTATACAGTGTAATATTTAATTAGTATAAGTCTTTATTTTGCTGTATACTGTGTAATTTAATTGACAACTTCAAATCAGTGATTTGTAGGGATGGGAGTTTTAAGCCCTTTAAGGTAGGGGACCAGGTCATCTCCAATAACGTGTGCAGAGCACAGTGTTTCAGAACATGATAGGTTATTCTACAGGTTAAGAATGCTACTGAAACTCAAAGTTGTTAAGTCTAAGGGGGTTTGAGTTTTAATTTTAAAAGGTATCTTGAAGGATGTGGGAGTAAACCTGGAAAGGAAGAAAGAACAGTTAAACTGATTTTCTCAAGCTTTCATATGATCTTATTCTATTTAACTGCCTTCAAATAGTAAAATTAAACCTTACTAAAGGCTAATTAATGACTTGCAAAGAAAATTTGAAGTGCCTGGAAGAGGAAAACTAGATGAATTTGTCAAGGAGAGGTCTGTAGAGTAATTTTTGGTGATGGAAGGCAGGTGTAAATGTTGCAGTTGATTTCCTAACTGCAAAAATACAAGTCTTCTGTGCATTGTTTTAGGTTCAGTGACTACTCACCTCTTGTTCTGCAGTTTCTGTAGACTAGCGACCTGGGTTCAATTCCTGCTGCTGCTTGTAAGGAGTTTGTATGTTCTCCCCAAGACTGCATGGTTTTCCCCCGGGTGCTCTGGTTTCCTATCAAATCCCAAAGACCTGTGTTAGGTTAATTGGTGATGTGTAATTGGATGGCACAAGCTCATTGGGCTAGAAGAGACTGTTACCGTGCCGTATCTCTAATTGTCATTCTAATTTTAAGTCGTTCCTTTGTAGACTGATTTGACATGCTTGTTAGAGGTCCTCTTTTCGCCTTTATTTTATACTATCACCTCCAGTCATCACGCCTGCAATCAGAAGGAATGGCCTCCGCTGTCTACTTTGTTCACGCTCAAATCTCTTCAGCTTTCAAATCTTATCTTATCAGTACCTTATCAAATCTCTTCAGCTTTCTCTTCACCCCATTGTAGTTAACTTTCCAATTAATAAATTTGACTTTGTTTTGCTTCCTCTCTTTAGCTACATAGATGATTGTCATCTACTGAACCTTGATGCGCTTGACCCACTTAATTCCCAGAAACTTGTCCAACAGTTCCTCTTTCCTTGTTGGATCGGAAATGTGTACTACATCTGGACTGGACAGGGACCTAGCCACGTACTGAAGACCTGTGCTCACTAACTGGCTGGCGTGTTCACTGATATCTTTTAACATCTCGCTTTGGCGGTGTGGTACCCAACTGTTTCAAGCAGGATTCAATTGTACTGGTGCCCAAGAAGAACGTGGTGTCCTGTCTTAATGACTATTGCCCAGTTGCATCTACAGAGATGAAGTGTTTTTATGATTATGAAGACACATAGTCCTCTTTTATTGTCATTTAGTAATGCATGCATTAAGAAATGATACAATATTTCCTCCGGTGTGATATCACAAAACACAGGACAAACCAAGACTGAAAAAACTGACAAAACCACATGATTATAACATATAGTTACAAACAGTGTAATAATACCATAACTTGATGAAGAAGTCCATGAGCACAGTAAAGTTCAAAGTTTCTCAAATGTCCCACATCTCACGCAGACAGGCGAAGGAAGAAAAACTCTCCCTGCCATGCCGACCACAATCCGACTCTGAGTCATCCGAAAACTTCGAGCTCTGATCGGCTCTCCGACACCAAGTACTGAGGGCCATCTCTGTCCGAACGATTCGATCTCCTTCTCGGTCGCCAAAAGCAGGCAAGGCCGGGGATTTTGAGGCCTACCCTCTGAAAGATTCCCGACCGCACAGTAATGACAGCAGCGGACAGGCGTTTCAGAAATTTCTCCAGGTGTTCCTCTGTGCTTTCATGTCCATTCTCCATCAAATCAGAATTGTCCACGGCCTCTATCTTGAGAGGCTGGTAATGAAACATATCAGCTCCTGCCTGAGAGGCGACTTGGATCCACTCCAGTTTGCCTACTGGAGCAACAGGTCCACAGCAGATGCTATCTCATTGGCTGTTTACACAACCCTAGAGCATCTGGACAGCAAAGATGCATGCATCAGGGTGTTCTTTATTGATTACAGCTCAGCATTGAATATCATCATCCCCTCAGACTAATCAAAAAGCTCCATGACCTTGGCCTCAATGCCTCCTTGTGCAATTGGATCCTGGAGTTCCTCACTTGTTGACCCCAGTCAGTTTGGATTGGCAAAACATATCCATGATCTCCTTCAGCACAGGTGCACCACAAGTCAGTGTGCTTAGCCCCCTGCTGTACTTGCTTTACACCTGTAACTCTGTGGCTTAGCACAGCTCCAGTAAGAGTTTGCTGATGATGCCCTTGTTGTGGGTCCTATCAAAGGTGGTGATGAATCAGTAAACAGGAGAGAGATTAAAAGTTTGGCTGAGTGATGTGATTACAACAACCTCTCACTCTGTGTTAGTATGACCAGAGTTCAGGTGAGGGAAACCAGAGGTCCATGAGCCAGTCCTCATTGGAGGCTCAGGTGGGGAGAGTTAGCAACTTTATATTCCTGGGGTTACTGTTTCATAGTGCCTGTCCTGGACCCAGCGTATAAGTACAGTTGCAAAGAAGGTGAGGCAGTGCCTCGTAGTGGATTTGGCTCAGTGCCTCACTGGTAAAGCTCTCCCAGTCATCTGTATGAAATGCTGTCATAGGAAATCAACATCCATTATCAGAAATCCTCATCACCTTCCTAGACCATGCGCTTTTCTCGCTTCTTCCATCAGGTAGAAGGTATGGGAGCCCCGGAACTCTCCACCAGATTCAAAAACAGTTACCCTCCCATAATCAACAGGTTCTTGAACAAAGAGGGCAACTACACTCCCTTGCCCATCCATTGACATGTTCCCATAACTAATTATCTCACTTTAAGGACTCATCTTGTTATTTCATGTTCTTGTTATTTATTGCTATTTATTTATATTTCCATTTGCACAGTTTGTTGTCTTCTACACTCTGGTTGATCTTTCATTGATCCTGTTATAGTTGTTGTTCTCTAGACTGGCAGGGTATGTTCGCAGGAAAATGAATCTCAGGGTTGTATGTGGTGACATGTATGTACTCTGGTAACAAAATTTACTTTGAACTTTGAGATCATGCTGATCATATTTTAGACATTTTTCATTGAGATATCTAATATCCCAGATTATAACTGCCCTCTAATTTTAGCTCTGCATTTTCTTGCATAATTGGTCACCAGAGATCTCCCACACTTTGGTGACCAATGGAATACACCAGCAGAATAATGCTACTCCTGCTCCTCAGTTCTAACTAAACTGATTCTGTCTACTCCCCTTTCTGCCCCATACCTCTTCTCACCTGCCTGTCACATTCCCCTGATGCCCCTCCTCCTTCCCTTTCTCCTATAGTCCATTCTGCTCTCCTCTCAGATTCCTCCATTTCCAGCCTTTGTTTCCCACCCATCTGGCTTCACCTTTCACCTTCTAGCTATCCTCCTTCCTCTTTTCCCCACCTCCTTATTCAGGTGTTTTCCCCTTTCGTTTCCAGTCCTGAAGAAGGGTCTCTGCCCAAAATGTTGACCATTTATTCATTTCCATGGATGCTGCTGACCTGAGTTCCTCCATTATTTTGTGTGTTGTCTTGGATTTCTAGCCTCTGCAAAGTTTGTGTTTATGGTTTTGTGTTTGACCTTCGCTATCTTCTTCCAGTATTTTTTCAACAATACCAATATTCCTTCTCAATTTTCTCTCGTCTTTCCCAAACACCTGATATCCTGAAATGCCTAATTCCATGCAAATCCCATCAAAACTGCAGTGCTGGAATCTGAAAATTAAAAAAAAAAAGAAAATGCTGCAAAAATTTAGTTGTATAGGCAACATCTAGGTCAGAGATCTATTATCAACATTCTTAAGTGCAGATCAGGGGCTTCAATTTGAAACATTTCCCATCCATATTTTAACACTCAATGCTGCATCTTTTTCAGCCAATGTTTATTATGACTGGTTTCGAGGGCTTGAGTTAAAAGGAGAGATTGGATTGGCTTGGTTTGTTTTCCTTGGTGCAAAAGAAACTGAGGGGTGACATGATAGAGGTACATAGAATTAGAGGCTGAGATAGGCAGAGTCAGTTTCCAGTGGTAGGGTGTCTTAAGGCATAGGTTTAAGGTTGGAAGAGGGAGATTTAAAAGGGAGCTGAAGGTGTTTTTTATACAGTAGTTGGTATCTGAATTGAATTGCCAGAAGAGGTGATGCAGACAGGAACAATAATAACATTTAAGAGGCATGTCTTCCTATGAGCACGTTGGATTCATTCACATTGAGGTGTAACCCTTCTGTCTTCAAGAGGTGTTGTCTTCCCCTGAAATTTGCCGCATTCATCAGCAATTTAAGGCCTTTACTCCTGTGCTACTTTCTAAAATAACCTTTTGAAGATTGACATACTCTAGCTCCCTAAATTTCTGCCTTAGTTATGCTGTTGTTGCTGTTACAACCTCTGGCTGGTTTCTCCCCCCTTCAACTTGTTCTGCTTTCTTTCAGTAGCATCCTTAAACTTAACCAATGAGCCATCATACTATTGTAGAGTTGGAACTATAATGACACAAATGTCTGTGTTTCCCCTCACCATCCCCCCCCCCCCCGCCCCCACCACCACCATTGATGAATCCAGTGGTCACTTTTCATTTGGCTTCCTCCCCTCTTGTCCAGCTGTGATATTTGTGCTGTAACACTTCTGACTGGCAGCACTTAGCCAAGAAGCCATCATTCTCATCAATATCCAAAGGATAAATCTGTCTGTGATAGAGATTGAGGGGACTGCAGTGCTATCATGTTCATTTCATTTAATAAGACAAAGTGAATGTCTCTGGCATGAGATCATGACAAAGATAATTACAAAGATGCCTGCACAGCAGATCAATGGGGGCAGTTGGAGAAAAAGAGAAAACTAAGGGTAATTATAAAAGGTGTAAAGTGCAGGACAAAGCTATTGTTGAGAAACCCAAAAGGAGAATTAACCTTACAGGAAACTAATCAGTGAATCAGCTTGGCCCTATCATTCAAAATGACTGTGGTGTTGTGCCAGTTCTTCATAAGTCTCAATTCTGTGTTCCTTTCAAAAATGTTTCCGCAGGCAGTCCCCAGGTTAGGACAGGGTGCTGTTGCTGAGAATTGTTCATAAGTTGGTAATGAACAAAGGCACAGTGTGGGAGAGGAAACAATATTAGTTTTCAAAGTAAAATTGTCATCAAAGTACATCAAATACTACCCTGAGATTCATTTTCTTGCAGGCATTCATAATAGAACAAAGAACTACAATTGAATCAATGAAAAACTATACATAATAACTGACAACCAATGTACGAAAGAAGACAAAGTGCAAATACAAACAAAATATAAGTAAATAATATTGAGGACATAAGTGGTAGTTTTGATGAAAGCGTGAGCAGAAGAGCAGTGTCCAGCCAGTCTTGCTGGCTCAGTGAGTGAACAAGTGAGTCTGCTTAGTATTGCCAGCCCTGTTCAGCTTGACCCAGCCCAAAATTGTTGCAGCACCTGGGAGGGGTGGGGGTTGGAAAGAGGAGGCATGTGGGAGTGCTCCATTGCCAACCAGAAGATTTCAGCAACGTTTGGTAAATCCATTCCCATACAACCTGGTGGTGTCTTAAAAAGCTGATTGAAATTCAGGCATTTCCATAAATCAAGTGTTTGTAACCTGGGAAGGACCTGATTTTTTAAATACCTTCAGTGCTGTGAGCCTCCAACACCCAGTGAAGAGTTGCTTTCCTGTCCACTCCAATTGTACATGACCGTCAGCTAATCTTGGAACTGTCACCTCATTTGAGATTTGCCCAGATGTGGGAAAACTTCCTCAGGCTATTACATGATTCAGTAAGAGCTCTCTTTGCTCTTCTAAACTCTAAAGAATAAAAGTAATTTCTGTAGCACCAGATGGTGTGGTCCTTAATAGAATCCAATCTTTAAAAGTGGAATCTGATTGGCAGTTAAAGTAATTGCCTGTTCACTTTAAAAAGCTGTATGCACGTTTCAAATGTTGCACAGAAACAGTATCTATATTATGGAATGAGCAAATGATAGTATGCCAAAATATTTATCTGAACATATTGTCAATTAACCATTTATTTAAAAAGTTGAGTAGAATGCGCAAACTTTAGAAAATTTGGAAAGTATGAATATGGAGATAACATTTTTCCTCACACCACTCACTTCAGTAGCAATCAAATGTTCACAGCATCTTTCCAGTAAATACTATGAAACTTAGTGAAATTTCTATTCAAACTAAATGAATGGGAAGATGCACAACGTTCTATTTTGTTTGTTGTGCTAACGGCCTTTTGGGGTTTCTACTTTTACTGTTCGATGAAAACAGATGCTGGAAGCACTTGGTTGGCTTGGCAGCAACAGTGGAGGGAATCAGAATAGCTCTGCTTTTTAAAAAGTTCAAAACCTTTTTGGGTGGATTCAAAGCATAATGGACCAACTGCTCTGTAATTATGACTTGTCGTCTTTTTCACTTGGACAGTAGTTAGATCAGTAACTCACTGAAGCGACCACTTTCACGGAAGAGTGTGCGAGTGCTAGTCATGTGAACTCCCTATAATTGATAGTGTAGAGTCCATGGCGTGATCAAAACTTAGACATGTTGAAGCTGTGATTTGTTGATAGGTGGGCAGCAGGTCAGACAACATAGGTTGGTATTTCCTGGCTATACTGTAAAGAGTTCATAATGTTTTTTGTTAAGAGGATTTAACTAAGTCTTTCCTGGTCAATGTAAACAATCCTGCTTGGATGATTTTAATACAGTACCTTTTGTATATGTAGATATATATTTTTTAGAAAACATAAATTTGCTCTGTGTGGCACTCCTTGTTTTGACCTTGTTTTGAGTCTGTTGTGTTCTAACAGGTTTACATTTCAGAAATATGTCAACATTTCAGAAATTTAGTATGAAATGTCCTTAGCTTCTGAGGGTAACCAGAAAACATTTCACACTAGGAATTCTTTCCACTGGAGATGTATTCCTGTTTCTCCAAACAGGCTACTTCATCTCTTCCCTCTTCCCCCACTGAACGTCCTGCAGTACACTTACCAGTATAACATTGTGTTCATCTCACATGTATGATAATATAGATTATGCTTGAGAGATGAGAATGAGTACTTCAGGTGAAGTTGACCATTTTAGTACTCAATTTTAAAATTAATATATGTTCCAGAAATAACCATTTGATGTTATGTGCTCTCAGAGCTTGACCTTTTTATTTTATGGTTAACAGACTATGCGAACAATTTGAACAAGCATCAGTACACTTATGGGACCTACTGGAAGGCAAAGACAAGAAAGTTGGGGCCACGACTTGTGAGTATCTGATTTTTAGCAGGACAAAATAAGAAAGACTGGAAAATAAGATATATTTTGCTCTGTTCCTGGGTGTTCTTTATTTTCATCCTTTATCTGTGGCACATGCGGGGTTCAAGTTATAACAATCTTGCTAATTTTCATAGCTCGAAAGAGTAACGTAGCAATGGGAGGGTCTCAATTTGTGACATTGTACTTTGTGATTATAATTGGTAGTTTGATTTTATTTGACACAAAATCAATCAAGCTATCTTTTTACAGTATTTGCAAATAATTTTGAAGTCAGGGTGCTTTTGATGAAGGTAGTGTCTTTAAGGGTGGGTTGTGTTTGAGTAGAGTTTAGCTGTGTTGGAAATCCTTAGGACAATTCTGTGGCCTGTGCTTAGCAAGCCACTGATATTAATTTGTACAGTGGTTTGTTACACAAGTTTGGTTGCAAGGTTTAGGTGTGAGTTTCAGGGAATTTTTTCAACAGGGTAAATTTAGGATTCAGTATTTTTTTGCTATGCTAAATTTGTTGCTTTATGGTCTGAGGTTTGGTTAAATACATCTTCAAAAATTTCACGAGGAAGTTTGCAGTATGTTTTCGTAAGCTTGTGCTTATTTATTCTTATCCTTTGTTTAAAAAAAAATCCATTGAAGTTCAAATCAGAAGCTAACTTTATCCTCAACATAGTTTTTGACTATTGGAAGCACTTTCATTAACGCTTCCTAAACTCTCTTATCATTCAGCTGCTTAAACTAAGATGCTGAAATTTCAGTAAACATACTCGACAGGAATTGTTTAAATGAAGTACTTGAGGGGATTTTAAAAAATTAAATCAAAATGCATGTTTATGCCACTTGGTCAATGGCAGGTAATTATGTGATAAATGATTTTCAAATGTACCGAAGTAGCTACCATGTTGAATGAGTTCTAAGTAGCATTTTTGTAATTGACAAGTCTCATTTCAAATTATGGGTTGCTCTGCCTGAAAGAACAATCTATGATAAATGGAGGCCAAGTGATGGTTTGGGCCTTTGTATTTAAGTTAAAGGTTTTGTACTCAAACAAATTTCACAGATCTGTTTTTATGTGATCACTGTTCATTAGCCTTTATCTCAGTTACAAGTATTTTCATTGCAGTGGGGGGAAGGGGGGGACCAAGGAAAATTTCTGAAGATGCTACTTATCATATGCCTCAGTTTACATTAACGACAAAAAATCTGGTTAGGGTAAAATACTTGGATCTGAGACACTAACAAAGAAATTGTCATATTAAGCTTATTTGCTTTGGACAAATGGAATTACTCTATGCTCTCCTATTCAAGCAAGAATATACATTTTTTAAAACCCTCCTTATTTGATAAGGCCACCATGGCCCCAAAAAGTAATTTGGGAAAGAGGAATGAAGTGTGATGCTCTGGATGTATGGGGAAATGTTTAACTGAGTTTTTTTTTAAGAGGGTGAGGCATGAGAGGGTGAATGCCCTTTTTCAGGTTTCTGTAACAT
Organism: Mobula birostris; assembly: GCF_030028105.1. Classification (NCBI taxonomy): domain Eukaryota; kingdom Metazoa; phylum Chordata; class Chondrichthyes; order Myliobatiformes; family Myliobatidae; genus Mobula; species Mobula birostris. The sequence goes on from NC_092380.1 coordinate 82,118,224, forward strand.
TATTTGTCATGGAAAAGAATGATCTATGGTGGAATGAGTGCATTAACTTAAGTTTAGTGTTGGAAGTGTGGAAGAATGGAAGTATTTTTGAACAATAAACGGAATAACATACAGCTCGTAGAAATAAGAGTGTTAGAAAGTGAGGTTACTTGTTTTCAACCTTAAAGATTAAATTTGGAGTTTCCTTGTTCAGCAAGAAAGAACTGAGTTTGTGATTAGCTTCAGCGGGAGTTGAAGGAGCTCTTTTCAAAATGGAAAGAACAAACAAACAAATACATTGATACTTCAGGCTAAATTATTTAAATTATTTAAAGTACTTACTGATTAGAGACAAGAAGTCTCATCACTGATCAGCCAAGTAGGCTGAGGTATGGCTAAGTGTGACGTGTTTCATTTTGGAAAGTCAGATCCATTTAGGGGTTTCACGGTAAACAGCATGTTCCTAGGAAGTGTTGCAGAACATAAGGACCTTGGGGTACAAGTAAATGGTTCATTGAAAGTGGAGTTACAGTGGCCTTCATGAGTCAGGGCATTAAGTATAAAGATTGTGAGGTCATAGTGTGGTGGTATGGAGTGCGAGTGAATCTGCACTTCAATAGGAAAAATATTATTAAATTGGAAAGAGTGCAGAAAAGATTTACCATGATGTTTTTTGGACTTGTGTGACTGATTTATATGGAGAAGTTGGGCAAGTTAGATTAGTTGGAGTATCAGGAACTCAAGGACTTGGGTTTAAGGTGAGAGCAAAAAGATTTTAGAGGAACTTGAGCAACTTGTTACACAAAAAGCAGTGTCAGCTGGCTGAGACACGTACAATAACTTTTAAAAGGCAATCAAACAGGTACTAATTGGAAAGATTGAGAAAGTTATGGCCAAATGCTGGCAAATGGGACTAATTTTGATGGGTCATCTTGGTTGGCATGGACCATTTGAGTGGAAAGGCTTGTTTCTGTGCTCCAGGAAGATGTGCTTTTGAATTCAACAAAACACTATTTTGGTGCTAGATGAGGAAAAGTTTGAAATTTTTTTTTTCATTTGGATGACATAGGATATCGTGAAGAAGTTTTATATTTGTTATCAAAATGTAATCATTTGTGTAAGGGATAGAAATAATGATGCTGAAAGACCGAACTTTTTGTATGGGGTTTTGTGGAAGATAGTGGTAGAGGAATTTATTTGGCTATATTTCAATGAGGTTGGATTTAGAACTACAGTTGATGCAAACCTTCAGTTTGTATTAAGTAGAAAGTAGCATTAAAAATGTATATTAATGTAATGATTATTATACATTATAGCTCACAGCCATTGACTGGCTAGATGAATTGAAATTTAATTTGATAGGAAATTCAAAAACAGCAAAAAAAGACTGAGCAAAATAGTATAGTTTTTAAGTGTTGCACATCAGAAACTAGTACTGAAATATGTCCACAAATTTTTATTAAGTTCAAAGTAAATTTATTATCAAAGTGCATATGTCACAATGTACAACCCTGATTCATTTTCTTGTGGGATACGCAATTAATCTATAAAAAAGTAATAACCATAGCAAAGTAACTGAAGGACTGCACCAACTTGGGTGTTCAACCAGTGTTCAAATACAGAAATAATAATAATAAATAAGCAATAAATATCAAATATGAGATGAAGAGTCCTTGAAAATGAGTCCATAGGTTTTGGCAACATTTCATTGATGGGGCAAGTGAAATGGAGTGAAGTTATCTCATTTGCTTCATGGGCTTGATGGTTGAGGGCTAATAGCTTTTCCTGAACCTGGTGGTGTGAGTCCTGAGGCTCCTGTACCACCTACCTGATGGCAACAAGAAGAGAGCATGTGGGGTCCTTGATGATGGATGCTGCTTTCCTGTGACAGTGTTTTGTGTAGATGTGCTCAGTGATGGGGAGGCCTTTACTTGTAATGCTTTTCATGATGCTCTGGGACTGTAAAGGTCACAGAGCACATCTAAAGATTACGGATACTCAAATGTTTCAATAGAAGCTGGCAGAAGTAAAGCTGTAATGTTAAACCTACAATAAAATTTTGGAGCACAATATGATGATTATACATAATTCTAGACATCCTGCTTTAGAGAAAATATGCACGTTTTCAAAAGGGTGCACATGATACAAACTGGCATGACTCCAAGGAAGAGAATAGTTAAATGGAAGACACATGAAAGTTGAGGTTATTATCCAGAGTAGAAAGGAAATTTGATGATCAAAATTTTGAAGGATTTAGAATGAATTGAGTTTAATGAGCATTGTGAATTGCTTTCAGAAGAGTCAAGTGATGAACTAATTTCTAATTTCTAGACAAGAACCTTAAAGCAATTGTCAATAGACTCCTACAGAGTGGCTACTTTGACAGTATTCATAATCACCAGAATGGTGTATGTGAAGAGGAGGAACCTTCACCAGTGCCTGTTGAGGAACAGCCTCCAGAACCAGGTAAGAAGCTAGTCTGTATGGTCTTTTACAGTAAAAGAATATTTGAGAGACATATATTAAATTCAAATATATTATGTTGCTTTTTGTGTAACAGACACTCAATGCTGCAATTGTCACTACCACGTGTCTGTTATTACACTTACCCTTTCTTACACCCCAGCTCTTGAATCCTCGTAATTTTGTTCCGATCTAACCTGATCTTTTAATATTTTGGAACTTCTGCATAGAAAATTAATATGGTATATAAATTGTCTACTTGTATGGGTAAGTGGCTTTTTAAATAACTAAAGTAGTACTAGATTTTAATTGAATATTTATGTAATTTGCCTTATGACATGGATGCCTTCTATGCTTTTAGTTAACATACTAGTTAACGTGATTTGCCCACTGTACACTGCATACTTAGAGGACTCCAAGCCCACTGCCAACATCGAGAGTGCGGACTTACCATAGGGATTGAAACATCAAGTCCTAGTAGCTCTACTGTTGATTAAAGCTAACATGTAAACCTGCCTCATAAAAATTGATATGAAGTAATATGTCAGACAATGAAAAGTATTATAATTTTTGAACCTAGATGGTACATCTTTCTCTGTTACCTGTGCACTCTCTAATGTGGTTTCCAACTCTGAAAGCTAGCCTGTTTCCTTTTTCTATGGTAGAAGGAGCCACTGTATCTAAATATTTTGAAATCAAGATAATGTGATCTTGATATCCTATCATTCTGAGGGAGGGCCTGAGGACGGAATGGAATTTACCTTGCACCCTTAGTACTTTTTTTTTCGCTATTTCAATAAAAGCAAGATGTATTTTAGAAGATCTTAAAGTGCTATGCTGACTCAGAGGTGCACCCTGACAGCCAATAGTTTGTTCTGGTCAATGTTGGTGTTGTGTTTTGTGGTACATCCTATCCTCGTTATATGCATCTTCAGACAATGCCGATTCACAGTTACGTGAGGAACCTATTTCTGCCAACATCTCGTTATATGCGTCCAAAACTCAGTTATGCGAGGAGCACTGCCTTCCCGCCAATACAAGTCACGTGCGCACACCTCTCAGGGACAAGAAGCATCGCTTTCCTGCCAATACAAGTCAGGTGCGTGCGTCTCACAATCTCTCTCCCACCACTCTCGCATTGGTTTTGGCATGGTGTGGATGCGTAATCTTAAACTTCTGTTGGTTTTACCTACGGTGCAGTGATTTTGCGCTTGAAATATTTAACTATACCTCCTAAGCGTCGGATGTCATGTCCTGGACCGTCAGCCAAGCGGCAGAGAACCGCTTTAACACTTGGGGAAAAAAGTTGGAAATTATAAACAGCGCGGCATCAGCTGAAGGTAACATAACTCTGGGACGCTACTGCTGGGAACAGAATCTTGCCTTTAAAGTTCTTTTGTTGCTTGACAATGCGCCAGCCCATCCTAAACATTTGAACAGCATTCATCCTAACATAACAGTGCGTTTCCTGCCGCTTAACACAACACCGCTGATTCAACCACTCGACCGGTGTGATCCTCATTCAAGGCGTGCGTGGTTTTTTTTTTACCGTGAACTATCTCTCAGATGCTGCAAGCAACAGACAATTTTGAAAATCCCGGGAGTTTACCAACGGTGAGGGAATGGTGGAAGTTGGAACAGTTGGCATAAATGGCGATGGACATGGACCCACGTTTAGAATGGAATCAGCATTTCAGTCATTCCCTGCTGTCAACCCTTCTTCCCTACAAGGAAATTTAAAACAAAATGCTGCCAAGCAAACAACCCTCATCACTTTATTCAAATCGGTAACACCTTCTGCTGCCGGCAGTTCTAAGAGTTCTGTGAGTCTTCCTTCGCCCCTTGCTGTGCTTGATATGATCCTGACGACCACAACCATCCACCTTATCTATGTAAAGCTGCCCGATACCACAACAACCACTTATCTCCCAGAGCGAACACACCTGCCACTGTTGGTGAGTACTGTACACCCTCGGATGTTAACTTTCTATGATTTATTACATTGAATATTACCTTAAATTGATGAAATATAATACAAATGTTGTAGTACTGCTTCTGTGTCATATTGGTATGAAAATGTGAATAAATTACAGATAAAACATATTTAGGAAGCCCTCTGGAACGCATCCCTATTTTCTCCATTTAAATAATTATTCACATTATGCGTCAACTTCGAGGAACGTATCCCCCGCATATAACGAGGATAGGGTGTATTCCTTTCTCTAGTCATGTTGTTGCATTTGACAGTGATTTGAGAATTGTGTTTTAATTAGATGTGAATAATTGAGCAGAGCCAATTCAGTTTCTTTGTTGGCTTATTGTGTTGTAAGCACTACTTCATAATTTTGATTAAAAACAAGGATGGTTTAAGTGTTCAGGGTGTCATTTACACTTCTTGAATTATTCCAGGTGGATCTTTTTAGACATATTTTCAATGGCTTAACATCAACTTTGGATTTGTTGGTTGCGCTGCATCTAAGTTAGGTTTATGATTTCAAATCCCTTGACAAATGATCTTGTACGGTAGAGACAAAGGGAGTGCAGGAGGCCAGATGAGTTAAAGTAAGGTCATAGATGCTGTCTTAGATCAGAGATCACCATCAGATGATACTGTTTTGAAGGAGGCAAGGAAATTCTACATTCCTACCGTTTTCACTCAAGTATTTTGGTTTTTGAGGTCCTGAATTGCAAAAAATGGCTGCTGCATTTTATTTAATATTTTATTTTCTTTCATAAAGACAAAGAATTAACCTTTATTTTATAGAACCTGAAGCAGTGGAAGAATATGTGGAGCAAACTGACGTGGAGGCAAGAGAGGTAAGGAGTATCATGTTTTTTTTTGACACTGATCAACAGAAAAAGACTTTTGTGTCAAAGTGAAAACAGATCTCTAAAAAGTGCTAAATTGATTACAAATATAAAACACAAAATAATTGATTTGTGTCCCCCCCCTCCCCCTCCCGTAATATGACACACCAAATCATAACTGGTACAGCCAATTGGTTTTTAGATGTCACATAATTACTTAAAATGGAGAGCACTGTGTGCAATCAAGGTGTTTCAGTGGATTTATTAAAAATACACCTGTATATGGAAGGTCCAACTCTTGGTGAGTGAATATCCTGCCAAAAACTACACCACGAAGACAAAAGAACTATCCAAACAATTCTGCGAAAAGGTTATTGAAGAGCACATGTGAGGAGATGGATCCAATAAATATTCCTTCGAATACAGTTAAGTCGATTGTCAAGACATGGAAAGTATATAGCACAGCTGTAAATCTACCTATTCTCAAAACTGAGTGACCGTGCGAGAGGGGAACTAGTGAGGGGGGTCACCGAGAGACTTGTGACAACTCTGGAGGAATTGCAAGCTTCAGTGGTTGAGATGAGAGAGACTACGCATACAGCAACCGTTGCCCTGGTGCTTCACCGGTTGCCACTTTCTGGGAGAGTAGCAAAGAGAGAGTCACTTTTTGGGGGGGGGGGGGGGAGACACACAAATCTCAACCAGAGTTTGCCAGAAGACGTGGGAGACTCTGAAGTCAGCTTGAAGAAAGTTCTATGGTCTGAAACCAAATCTGAGCTTTTTGGCCATCAGACTAAACGCTATTATTTGTGAGCCAAGCACCATACGTAATCAAAAACACACCATTCCTACCATGAAGCATGGAAGTGGGGGCATCATACTGTCAGGATGTTTCATTGCAGCAGGCACTGGAAGGCTTGTGAAGGTAGGGGGTAAAATGAGTGTAGAAAATACAGGGAAATCTTGGAGGAAAAGCTGATGCAGTCTGCTAGAGAACTGCGACTTAGGAGAAGATTTGTTTTCCAGCAGGACAATGACCCCAAACATATCTGCACAAACTCAAGACTGCAATTGCTGCCAAAAGTGCATCTACTAAATGCAGACTTGAAGGGGGTAAGTAATTATGCAATCAATTATTTTGTTTTTGATAATTGTAATAAATTTAGACCGATTTTTAGAAATTTGTTTTCACTTTTTCACGTTTTTCTGTAGATCATTGTCAAAAAAACCAAATTAACTCTGATTCACTGTTGTAAAAAAATAAAAACTTCCAAGGGGAATGAATACGTTTTGTAGGCACTGTAGATAGTGATATAAATAAGAAAGATTATTTGTTAGTTTCTAATTGTGCGAATGGTGTTTCAGCTATGATGACCTTATTTGGAAGTCTTGCATTTGTCTATGATGTACATTTAAAGTTATTTCAAGGGTGTTGCTGAAAGTTAAACCAAATACAAATACACATGAATAAATTGCCCTTTGGGAGGGGAGGGCGAGAGAAAATGTTACTTTGAAATTACCACAAGTATATGTGGAAAATTGCTACTGAGTTTCAGTCAATATTCAACCTGTACGTATTAGGTTTCACTTAATCTTTCAGTAATGTGAGCTAGTGTTTATATCGATAATCCTTCTACCTCATAAATTTAATGCAAAGAAACTAACGTATGCCTGCAAGCTCATTGGTTCACAAATATTTGAGCTTCCTTGAAGTCACTAGTTAAGCAGAGGTTCCACTCCAGATTCTGATTACACTCAGCCATGAGATCAGCATTATTGCAGAATCAACCAAGAAGAATCTCACATTTTTCAGAGCCTTTGAACCACAGCAAAGATATTTGAAATGCCTCTAAAAGAGCAAAAAAATTGTGTGTGGGTGTATTTCTCTGCATGTGAGTGTTCTTTGCACCTGGCAAGCCAGCCACAAAACCAAGAAGAATCATAAACTAGAACCTTTTTCTTGTGCCAACATGTTCTTAGTCTACAAAGGTTATGGGGAGAAGGCAGGAGAATGGGGATAATAAGTCTACCATAATCAATTGAAGTGGACACTGAAGTGGGAACCTTGGGTGACTTTTATGTTGAGCATATGGATTGTGTGACTAAATGCTAATATATGTTGGTAGGAAATATTTCCATTTTTTAAAAAAAGGACTTGTTTTTGTTGAAATTTAGTTGGCTGGGTTTTTCATATATTCCACACTCTGAAGTTTTTATTTCCTGTAGTTGTTTTGAAAGAAATTCATAAAATAAGACATGAAAACCAGACCTGGCCCACTGCATCTACTAGTTATTGGGTACCTATCTATTGATCCCATTTCCTAGTCCTTGATCATGCATGCACACTTCAAGTGCTCATCTAAATTGCACTGGAATGTTATGGGACTATCTCCCTACATGCAGTTGGGGTCATCTACTGCATCTGCTGGAGGAACAACACCTCATATTCTATTTGAGTAGTCTCTAATGAAATGGCATGCATATCAGTTTCTCTAATTCCTAGTAATTCTTCCACCTCTCCCTTCCTTCATCTTAAATTCTCCACTGTGGTTCCCCTCTTACCTCTACTCTTCACCTGACTATCACCTCCCCCGGTGATCCTCCTTCTTCACTTTATCCTATGATCCATTCTCCTCTCTTATCAGATTCCTTTATCACCTATCACCTCCCAGCTTCTTGCTTCATTCCCCTCCCCCACCCACCTGGCTTCACTGACTAGCTTGTCCTCCTCTCTCTCTACTTACCTTGTTCTGGCTTCTTCCCTCTTCCTTTCCATCAGCTGTTTATTCATTTCCAGAGATGCTGCCTGATCTGCTGAGTTCCTCCTTTGACTGGATGCTTAAGTTATACTGCATTGTCACAGAAAATCTCTTCCTTGTTTCCCCAAAAGAATTGTCATTTAATGATAAACGCAGAGCAGTTAGCTGATAAAACCCCATAGATTCATTTAAATTCTGCAGGTAGATGAATATTTCATCTTTGAACTGCTTTACTTCATTGCTGTATTTGGTAGCAAAATTACCTTTATCATTTTGCACTTGGAATTCTCTTTTACAGCTTGGTGATGATCTATTAATATTTTCCTTGTGTTTCAGTTTGTAAACAGACAGTTCATTGCAGAGACACAATTCAGCAGTAGCCAAAAAGAGCAAGCTGATGATTGGAATACAGAAACTGTTGAGGTAACTTTTTTTGTGCCATATTGCTTGGAATATGTTCACAGTCATTGAAAAACAATGACTCGGTACATGGCTTTGTAAAATGTTTGGCTCTTCCATCCCCCGCACCCTCTAAGTCTCCCAAGTTTGCTGATTCTTGGGGCTGGGTACATTTCCACAGTAGTTTAATCTTTCTGGCATCGTGAGTGTGCATTCTTCTATATGGATAGCTCTCTGGCTATCCATCCCATAGGATGATGATGGTTCCTTTCAGTCAGTTAGTGAGGTTTGATATGTGCGTCCTAGAGTGGCTGTACAGGGCGATCCTTGACAGGCACTGCTTGTCACATACTTGGCAGATGAGGCCTGGAGGGGCAGCAGGGCCAGAAGCTCTGCTGTGGCACTTCCTGTGCCTTTCCTCTGTTGCCTCGTTGAGCTTGTTCTCAGCAGTGTCTGCACCTTTTCTGATGGCGTCCCTCCACTGTGAGCAATCTTGAGCCGGATCCTCCCATGTTGATGGGGCAATGTAGCTTTCTTGAGGCTCCTGTGCAGAACATCCTTGTACTGTAGTCGCTGGCCTCCTTATTTTCAGATACCACTGGACAGTTGGCAGTACAAGATGTCCTTGGGCAGTCTTCCGTCAGGCATTCTGACAACGTGTCCTGCCCAGTGCAGTTGGGCTGACATCACCAAGGTTGAAACTGCTGGCATTCCGGCTCGATAGAGGACCTCGGTATTGGAGACCTTGTCTCACCAGGTGATCTTAATTAGAGAACGTAGGTGACGCTGCTGCAGTTGGTCAAGCTGGCATAAGTGTCTCTGATATAGGCACCATGTCTCACATCCGTTTCACAAGGTTGATATGACAACGGCCCTGTATACCTTGCACTTGGTGGCCACCCTGATGTTCTGTAACCAAACTCGATCTTTCAGCTGACCAAAGGCAAAGCAGACTTTTCTGGTTCTTGCCTCAATCTCTACATCCAGAGATGCTGAGGATGTTATTATGCTGCCCAGGTAGCAAAACTTGTTGACATCGTTGAGACGAGTGTCATCAATGTGGACAGTTGGTTCTTCGTAGCTTGAGCCAGGAGCCGGTTGGTACAAAACTTCCGTCTTTTTCAGGCTGATTGTCAGTCCGAAGCTTCTGGCTGCATTGGCAAAGCGACTGGCGATCTGTAAGTCTTTGAGAGAGTGGGCAACCAGTGCACAGTCATCAGCAAACAGTAGCTCATGCGCCACAATGTTCCTGGCTTTTGTTTTTGCTCTCAATCTTGCGAGGTTGAGGAGCCTGCCATCAGCCCTCGTTTGTAGGAAGACCCCTAACTTCAGGTCTGATGTGACATTCTGAAGAACAGCAGCGAAGAATAGTCCAAACAGAGTAGGAACCAGGGCACAACCCTGTTCTAGGTTGTTGCTGATGGAAAATGGGTCTGACAACTCACCACACGTGTTGATGCAGCTTTCCATGCCTCCTTGGAACTGATGGTGGTTAGGCGGGGGGGCGGGGGGGACCAATTTTTGGTAGGAGCTTCTACAGGCCATCTCTACCAACAGTGTCAGACGTTTTGGTTAGATCAACAAATGTGACATAGAGACTTCTCTGCTGCTCAACACGTTTCTCTTGGAGCTGCCTCACTGAAAAGATCATGTCCACTGTACTATGGCCTGTTCGAAAACCACGCTGGCTTTCTGGAAGGATGTTGTCACTAATGTTGGACACCAAGCGTCTAAGGATGATCTTCGTGAGGCATTTTCCCGCAACTGACAGAAGAGAGATGCCACGGTAATTGTTGCAGTCTCTCTTGTCTCCCTTGTTGTAGATGGTCATGATTGATGTGTCTTTGAAGTCTTGTGGTAGTTCTGCAGCTCCCCCCAACTTTGTGAACAGCTGGTGCAGGCATGATGTCAGTGTATGACCACCATACTGGTAGATCTCGGCTACGATATTGTCAGGCCCTGGTGCTTTGTTGGGTTTTAGCTGTTTGATGGCTTTGACTTAGTGAAGAGTAAGGGGAGCATCTAGCTCAAACACTATGGGTCAAGAGTGTACTCTGCCCAGTGCTTCATCGGTGATGGTTCCTGGTCTGTTCAGCAGCTCGTGGAAGTGTTCTGCCATCTTTTCATGTGCTCTGTCTTCTCAGTGAAGATGGATGTACTGTCCTTGCCCAGAAGTTGTGAGGTGCCTTGTTTTGATGGACCAAACACAACCTTGATTGCTTCATAGAATCATCTTTGAGTCATTACAGTCAGCGAAGGCTTGTAACTCCTTGGCCTATATTAATATATACAATTGTCAGATTGATTATAGAGTGTAATATTCTTTATAGTAAACTTTCTTACAGTAAGTGTCACTGAATAGCAAGCAGCTGGCATTGGCCCTATTTTCTCACTCACACTAGAATTATGAAGTTAGTTCTGGTGCTGTGGTTAATGCTATTAATTTAGATCATATAATAGCACTGTATGGGATTAATTCTCACACTCTGCAGTTCCATAGTATACCAGTATTGCAAGAGGTTACTTTCCACAAGGTTGTTGGACAGTATACAAGAACATACTTCAATAGAACAAGCCACTTAATTTTTCAGCTTTCTTTTGAGCAAATACAGCTTTGTGCTCATGTGCCCTTAGTGTAATGCATTTGTGGCTAATTATGTGAAATTAATAAAAATTTGTTCAAAGTTGATGGCTAACTCAATGTGGTGAAGACGTTTGACAACTTTCCATATATTTTTGGTCGGATAAGAAAGGAAATACTTTTCGAGGCACTATTACAGCTCGGTGCGTTGAGGTTTGGAGTTCAATCCTGGCATCCTCTGCAAGAAGTTTGTATGTCCTCCCCATGTACGGGTGATTTTCCGGGTGCTCTGGTTTCCTCCCACAGTCCAAAGACATACTGGTTATTTGGTTATTGTAAATTGCTCCATGATTAGGCTAGAATTAAATTGGTGGGTTGCTAGCTGCACTGCTCAAAATGCTGGAAGGGCCTGTTAGGCAATGTATGTCTAAATAAGAAAAAAAATAATTGCTGTGTGTCAGGGTCAGCAATTATGTAGAAAATCTAAAACAGAATGGTGTAAGTACTGCATTAATTGCCACCTTCTCTTTGGTAGGTTGTAAATTCACTGCAGCAGCAACCACAGCAACAGGTGCAGCCACCGGCTGTACCTGAAAATCATGCAGTGAACACTGTTGCTCCCTCAGATCCCTTGGTCAGAAGGCAGAGGGTGCAAGATCTTATGGCACAAATGCAAGGAACCTTCAACTTTATTCAAGTAGGTATTCAGATCTATTTCAAGGGCTAAAATTCACTGAGCATAAATGTTTTAATTTGATAACTTTTAAATTCAGGTTTGTTTTGAAAGCAGTTGACTGCTGGTTTGCATCTTTGTTGATCACAGTTGGGTGACAAAATTTGGCTTTCCGTCCCATTTGACTTTTAGGCAATAGAGTTTGAAACAAAACCCTGTCAACGGCAAGATAAAATACTTTTCTTTCAATTTCAATCCATTTAGTCTCCATCCTTTCCCTTTATCCATAATCTAGTTGCTTTTTCTTGCAGATATTTACTCATATCATTTTATAATAGTTACAATTTGCTATTGCAGATCAAAGCTGGGTGAGTAATTTGTTACTTCACCACTTAGCTTGAATCTGGCCTTCTGTTAATAAGTATTCAGCTACTGGAAATGTTTCAGTGACCGTCATGAAATTTGTTGTTTTGCGGCAGCAGTACAATGCAATACATAAATTATAATAACTTGTACATGAAATAATAAATAAGTGCAAAAATTGAGATTGTGTTCATGGTCTGATCAGAAAACTGATGGAGGAGAAGGTGATGTTCCAAAAATGGTGTGTTTGTCTTCAGGTTCCTGTGCTACCTCCCTGACAGCAATGAGAAGAGACATGTGAATGCCACTTCTTGAGGTTCAAACTTTTGCAGCTTTCCAGTCCTGTACAATGGCGCCTTCATACCAGACAGTAGTGCAAGCAGTCAGAATGCTCTCCATGGTACATCTATAGAAATTTGCTCTGAAGCATCTGGACTGGTTCTCAATAACATTCTGGGGTCAATCTAATCTGGCCCTGGAGATTTTTCCACCTTTACAGTATGTGTTCCAAGACATCTAGCATCTCAGGCTTAATACTGACTTTTTCCAGACTGTCCAAATATCTCTCGCTGACGACAAGATTTCATTTATTTCTTTGTCTCCATCCTGTGATGGTTTATTAGTGGTCAGATAGTTGAATTACCGATAATACTTAAGAGATTAAATAGCAATTTCAGTGTAATGGAGGAAGGATGGGAGCTATTAAGCTTTCATGTAATATGAATTTTCCAATCCTACATGTACATTCACATTGGAGAACTGGAAGCATATAATTACAAGCTTTATTTAATGTATATTCTTTTCCTCACAATTTGTACAGATTCTGTGGTAGAAACTAACAAGTTAATTGGAAGTTTACGTTCCACAGTGATGTGGAGAACAGTTCAGAACAGAGGTCGATGAAGGACTAAATAAACTCCTTCTCTGAGCTGGGTGTGTTAAAGAATAAACACACATACCTTTTAAGATTAACATGATTAGGAGTAGGAGAGGGCCGTTCGGCCACTCAAGCCTACTGTATGATTATTACTGATCTGATTTCTGAAGGAAAAGGGTGTTCAAATAATTGTATGTGTCCTCCCAGCAGGTATAGAATATATATCCATCTGACTTGGTCAATTCTCTACTTAAAAGTATTTCTACCATTAAATTAGAAACGTTGATGTGTGAAATAAAAACAAAATGGTGAATGTTTTCAACATCTCTCCTTGATAACTTTTCACCAGAGCTAATGTATTATGCAGCAGAGTCTCTACTGATACACATGTACTGTATAGTTTCTGATGAAAGCTTCCTGTTCACCTTGAATTTGATATTAAATGTACAGTGGAAAAATGCTTCTTTTTTCTCTCAAAGGAATCCATGCTTGAGTTTGAGAGTCAAGCAATAGACCCTGCAATTGTTTCAGTGCAGCCCATGAATACGGCACAATCCATGGAGATGCAACAGATGGTTTGCACACAAGGTAAGATTTTGAACCATAAATTCCAGATTATTACGTCTTTACAGTAAGCTAAATCTGTGAATGGTTCTATAATTAACTGTATAAACTTTGTAACAAATTGTTTTGTTTTGAGTTCTGTTTGTATGATTGGTTTCTATATTAAATGGTATATTGTTGCAAGCAAAGGCTCAAGTTACTAGGTTAATTGATTCTGGGTAAAATGTAACTTTTATTTTAGATCAAATTCTGAGACTAACAATTGCAGGAAAATGTTTCTGGTTTTTATGCTGTTGTGATTGGTTGTCATTCTGTCCTTTCCACAGTGCACAGTGAATCCAGGCATGGACAGCCCAATGCAGTTTCTGTTCAGTCAGAAGCCACACAGGTACTGTAACCTTCACAGGCCAGCTGTTGAATTTGCAGTGTTACACATTGTGTAAGGAAAATTTTTATTATCCAAATTTTACATGATGAGGCAGAGGCAATGGCGTTTGTTGTTGTTGACATGGAGTTAAGGATATTTGGATTTGCCATTTTGACTTGGTTCATCTGGAGACATTTTAGTTTCTTTGCTGTAATGTATCTTGTGAAATGCAGAACTTTTTCCTTGTGCGTGTTGCATTTATAAAAATATTTTTGATCAATCTTCTCACCTTTCTTACATTTTGTTTACTGCCCTTAAGAAAATCCATTGTTTACCTTCTTTTAATCTTTGTAACTTCTTGATTTACTGATGTTAATGTCCCTAATAAATTGGAAATAAACTCATCAGCTACTAACCTGGACATATTTTGCTAGGATCTTTATATGAAGAAAAGCATTTATTTAATTTTCTAGCAAACTGGAGTTTTAACAATGCAGTCAAGTGTGACATTAGTGCATGTTGCACTATTCCCATTTCACCAGTAGTGAATAGGCAACCTGTATCCATTGTAGTAGAATGAATAATGCTGGTACTGTGCATTCTGGAGCATCGAGTACAAATTCTTCTGTGTCATGGTCTTTAGGCAGGGTAGCTTGCTTCCAAGCTGGAAGATGCTTTCATGCAAATTCTCAAAGTATTGTGGCCATTGTGTAAATTACCATATGGGTGTGCCTTTGGGGAAAGAGAGGTCGAAGACGTTTGGACATCATTTGTTGCATAAGTCAGTGCACACGTAGCATAACTGTTGACTTTTTGGAAGTATTAGCAGGCACAATAGAACCACAAAAGTGCACAGACTAAACATTGGACATTAAAGGTTGGGATGGGCTACAAGAGAGGGTGAATGTAGAAATGATATCTCACCTATTGCAACCAGATACAGGTTTCCTTTTCCTATATGCTGAAATAGTTTGACCTTGGTAGTATCCTGTGATTTCATAAGTCACCTAAAAATCTAGGTTTTGGGTGGGGGGGTTGGGAGTGATGTTGCCAGCATTTATTGCAAATGTTCAAACCTCGTGATGTTTCCAGTGTCCAAATACTGTGTTCCATGCTCTACATTAGAAAGTAAAACTCAGAGTAGGCGCATGATTGTTTTTGTCTCATTGACTTCCATTGTGGAGATCTTAACTCCTTGGTAGATTAAGCATATTATACAATACTACTTACAAATGATAGACTATTTTTGTAAAAATATTAATGGAAATTTCAATATTGACATCCATTATATGACATTAATATGTATTTGGGAAGGAGGATTTTAACTATTGATAATTGCATTTACTTAACCCTGTCCAGCTAGGTCTTTGTTTTTCCAAGTCTTTGTGGTGTAATCCATAAATGCTTAAGCTTTTCTCCTGTTTGTTTTCTTTTAATTACTAAGGTACCTTTAGTGTCATCTACAACTGAACCATATGCACCATCTCAGCCTATGTACCAGCCTTCCCATATGACAGAGCAAAGAACCCAAAAAGATTCCATTGAATCTATTCAGGTAACTGCAACGCGAGTGCATAAGATTGGTACAGTAAACTAGGTACACTTATACTTTCACCTATTTTCCAAAGTTATTCACCTTTTCTAAGTAAATATGTTATAGAGCAACATTGGGGGCTATCTTGCACTAACCACATAGTGGGCATATTGACATTTCCAGCGTTCTCAAGTCTGAGGTTCTATTTTGTATTGGCCTTGTAAATTTTCATGATTGTATATATTAGACTTTTGAATGTTGGCTTTTTTAAATCCAAGTATCAGTCAGTAATTGGCAGCATCTCTAGGAAGAGGTGCAGTCGACGTTTCAGGCCGAGACCCTTCGAAGGGTCTCGGCCTGAAACATCGACTGCACCTCTTCCTAGAGATGCTGCCTGGCCTGCTGCGTTCACCAGCAACTTTGATGTGTGTTGCTTGAATTTCCAGCATCTGCAGAATTCCTGTTGTTATCAGTCAGTAATTTTCAGCTTAGATATATTGTGCCAGCCCAACAGGTTTAAAATCATAATTACTCAAGAGATTTGAGTCATCATATTTAGAATAATGCAAATAAAGAGAAAACAGTAAATAGTTATTTCTGCATTCTTTTCAAAACTTAAGAAATTATGATTGGATTTTACAGTCAGGCTTTTGTGGACCTGTCCTATTCTAGGATTGATTAGCACTGCAAAATTCTTATTGGCTATGACACTGTCTCAGTTACTTATGTCACATTGCAGTAAGGTTGAAGATGCTGTTTTGAAGTTGCTAACAGTTATTAGTGGTTTGGTAACTTTCTTTGGTCTTCCAACTTCTGTACATCTTAGACTACTATGTCACTGACTTCTGAACAGACTCCAGTATCAACAGCACTTCCTGTTGCTTCCCAGTCACAAGCTTTCAAGGCTCCTCCTACTAAACCTCTTCACAGCAGTGGCATAAATGTGAATGCTGCTCCATTCCAATCAATGCAAACGGTAAGATTGGCTCTGTATTCAACTTATAAATATATGAAACTTTTGACCAAAAGTAGATCATTTATGAACATTGGTATGGTTTTCATTACTTATCATCCTTTTTCACTTTGAAACTGTCCATCCGGACAGAATATTACATAAACAGAATCTGCCCTGAAGAAGGGTCTTGGTCCGACATGTGGACTGTTTGTTCATTTCAGTGAATGCTGCCTGACCTGCTGAGTTCCTCCAGGATTCTGTGTGTTGATTTGGATTTCCAGCATCTGCAGAATTTCTCGTTTGTAATCAAAATATGAAAGTGGAAATACATTGTAGTTAATATTACTTTGTTACAATAAATTTCTGCTGAATTAAAATTAATTTTTAGCCAAATCCAGGGGTTCAAGTGTTATGAATGTAAAGGAGGAAGAGAATAGAAATAAAACAATGAATCTAAAAGTGAAGTTATGGCTAAGTGTGGGGATTGTGGAATTTACTTCATGGGATTGATATTAGAGGAAGTAAGGCAGGCCTGTCTCTAGGTCTAAATGTTTTTCTATTGTGATAGAATAAATGGTTTTGAGGAAATTGTAGGTTTTTCTCTCAAATTTGTACAGCTTTTTATTTAGCGTGTGCCTTGGTCAGATCCAGTCATGGGCACTTAATTCATTTTTGAACCCAGAAAGTATACTTGGGCAATGGAAGAGAAAATAAGAAAGAATGATGTGCAGGAATGTCCAATGTGAATGAGAGAGGAAGAGAGAAATGAAATGAACAGTTAGTAAAGGTTTAAGTTTGCAGTGGTTTGATGCAGATGGTACAAGTTGTCATTGTAATTGTCATCTCAGTACAATAGCTGTCACTAAAGAGGTAGTGCTAAGCAAACTTGTGATACCGAAAGAAATGGCAGAAGTTGTAGTAGAGGCTTTGGTGATAATTTACCAAAATTCTCTGAACTCTGGGCAGGTCCCAATGGACCGGAAGACAGTGAATGTCACGCCACTGTTCAAAAAAAAAAAGAATGTAGGCAAAAGGCAAGGTAACTATAGGCCAGTTAACTAACATCTATAGTTGAGAAAATGCTTGAAACTATCATTAAAGAAGAAATAGTGAGGCACCTGGAAAGAAATGGATCCATCTGACAGGCACAGCATGAATTCAGTAAAGGCAGGTCCTATTTGATAAGCTTACTGGAATTCTGGGAGGATATACAGAGTGCAGTGAATAGAGGGGAACAGATTGAAGTTATTTGCTTGGATTTCCAGAAGGCATTCGGCAGAGTGCTGCATAGAAGATGCCCATAAGATAGGGATGCATAGAGTTGGGGTGTTGTATTAGCATGGATAGAGGATTGGTTAACTAATAAAAAGCAGACAGTTGGGATACATGGGTGTTACTCTGGTTGGCAGTCAGTGGTGAGCAGTGTGCCGCAGGAGTCAGTGTTGGGCCCTCAACTGTTCACAATAGACATTAATGACCTGGAAGAGGGAACTGAGTGCAGTGTATCTAAGTTTGATGATGCTAAATTGAGTGGAAAAACAAATTGTGCAGAAGATGCAGAGAGTCCATGGAGAGATATAGATAGGTTAAGTGAATGTGCAATGATCTGGCAAATGGAGGACGATGTTGATAAATGTGAGGTCATCCACTTTGGAAGGAAAAATGAAAGCAGATTATTATTTAAATGGTTAAAAAATTGCAGCATGCTGCTGTGCAGAGGGACCTGGGAGTGCTTGTGCATGAATCAGGTGCAGCAGGCTATCAAGAAGGCAAATGGAATGTTGGCCTTCATTGCTCGAGGGATTGTATTTAAGAGCGGGTTATGCCGCACCTGGAGTAGTGCACGCAGTTCTGGTCTCCTTACTTAAGGAAGTATATACTGGCTTTGGAGGCGGTGCAGAGAAGATTCACCAGGTTGATTCCAGAGATGAGGGGGTTAGACTGTGAGGAAGGAGGTGAGTTGCCTGGGGCTGTACTGACGGGACTTCAGAAGAGTGAGAGGAAATTTTATTGAAACATAAAATTATGAAAGGAATAGATAAGATAGAAGCAGGAAAGTTGTTTCCACTGGTAGGTGAGGCTAGAACTAGGGGACATAGCCTCAAGATTCAGGGGAGTAGATTTAGGACAGAGATGAGGAGGAACTGCTTTTCCTAGAGAGTGGTGAATCTGTGGAATACTCTGCCCAATGAAGTAGTGGAGGCTACCTCAGTAAATATATTTTACGACAAGGTTGAATAGATTTTTGAATAATAGGGGAATTAAAGGTTATGGAGAAAAGGCAGTGAGGTGGAGATGAGTCCATGGTCAGATCAGCCATGATCTCATTGAGTGGCGGAGCAGGTTCGATGAGTCAGATGGCCTACTCCTGCTCCTATTTCTTATGAGACGCTGAGATGGTGCTGGTGGAGGAAGAATCATTATAAGTGACTGTTAGTGAAGGAAACAGTGGAATTGATAGGGAATGGAAATTAGCAGTTTGAAATAACTCAAATGTCATACATAGATATATTGGAAAGCTAGGCAACTGGAATGCTGCACTGTTTGTTGCCTCCTGGGTGCCAGGGTCCGGGATGTCTCTGATTGGATGCACAACATCCTGTTACAAGAGGGAAAGCAACCAGAAGTCGTGATACATGTTGGTACCAACGACATAGGCAGGAAGAGGGATGAGGTCCTGAAGTGTGAGTTTCGGGAACCAGGCAGAAGGCCAAAGAACAGGACCTCAAGGGTGGCGTTCTCAGGATTGCTGCCAGTGCTACGTGATAGTGATGGTAAGAATTGGAGGAGATGGCAGTTAAATGCATGGCTGAGGAGTTGGTGCAGGGGGCAGGGTTTTAGATTTTTGGATCTTTGGGATCTCTTCTGGGGAAGGTGGGACCTGTACAGATTGAATGGGTTGCACCTGAACTCAAGGGGGAGCAATATCCTTGAAGGTAGGTTTGCTAGCGTGGTTCGGGAAGGTTTAAACTAATTTGCAAGGGGGCTGGGACCCAGAGTGATAGAGCAGTGAAAGAAGTGCATGGAGTAAAGCCAGATCTAACATACAGAGAGGCTTTGAGGAAAGAGAAGCAGAATAAAGGGTGTAAAGGTAGTAAGGTAGAAGGGCTAAAGTGCGTGTACTTCAGTGCAAGAAGCATCAGGAACAAAGGTGATGAACTGAAATCTTGGATACATACATGGAATTATGATGTACTGGCCATTACAGAGACTTGGCTGGTACCAGGGCAGGAATGGATTCTCAATATTCCTGGATTTCAGTGCTTTAAGAGGGATGGGGAGGAGGGGTGGCATTACTGGTCAGGGATACTATTGCAGCTACAGAAAGGGTGGGTAATGTAGCAGGATCCTCTCTTGGGTCAGTATGGATGGAAGTCAGGAACAGGAAGGGAGCAGTTACTTTATTGGGAGTATTCTATAGGCCCCCTGGTAGCAGCAGAGATACCGAGGAGCAGATTGGGAGGCAGATTTTGGAAAGGTGCAAAAATAACAGGGTTGTATTGATTGGCACCTGATTAGTTCCAATGATTTAGATGGGGCAGAGTTTGTTAAGTGTGTCCAGGATGGATTCCTGTCACAGTATGTTGACAGGCCAACTAGGGGGAATGCCATACTAGATCTAGTATTAGGTAATGAATCGGGTCAGGTCACAGATCTCAGTGGGTGAGCATCTGGGGGACAGTGACCACTGCTCCCTGGCCCTTAGCTTTATCATGGAAAAGGATAGAATCAGAGGGGACAGGAAAATTTTTAATTGGGGAAGGGCAAATTATGAGGCTATAAGGCTAGAACTTGCAGGTGTGAATTAGCCACATTGATCCTTAGGATGACCTATTCGAGTCAGGTTGTCATACATTTGGCCCAATGTCCATGCTGACTGTGTTGCCCAGTGAGCTGGTGCCATCTGCCCACTTTTGGTCCATAGCCCCATAAAACTCTTCAATCTATGTACTTATCCACTGTAGATTCTTTTAAATGTTGCTTATTTCTTGCAGCGCATTCCAAATATGCACCACCCTCTGTGTGAAGAAAATATTTCTTATGTCCCTTTTAAGTCCATCGGCTCGGATCTTAAACCTTTGCACTCTTGTTCTTCACACACCCTCTCTGGGGAAAATCCCTAATCTGAAAGTGGAAGAGGACCGGAGTGATGGGGCTGAGGATAGGGCAGTTGATATACAAGTTGATGCATTGTGTAGTGGGACTGTGAGGAAGAACAGACAGGTGATGGGGCAGAATTGCAGTCGGTGGGATGAGTTGCAGTCAACAGGGGGCAAAATCAAAAAGAGTGACCAATACAGGACTGAAGGTGTTATAGTTGAATGCACTAGATACACAGAATAAGGTAGATGATCTTGTAGCACAATTAGAGACTGGCAGGTATGGGCATCACTGAATCCTGGCTGAAAGAAGATCATAGTTGGGAGCTGAACATCCAAGAATACACAGTGTATTGAAAGAACAAGCAGGTAGGCAGAGTGGGTGCAGTGGCTCTGTTTGTAAAAATTGAAATCAAATCCTCAGAAAGAGGCGACATAGGATTGGAAGGTTTGGATTCTTGTGGGTAGAGCTAAGAGACTGCAAAGGTAAAAAGACCCTTTTGAGAGTTAGATACATTCCTCCAAACAGTAGCCAGGATATGGGATATATGTTGCAATGGGAGATAGAAAAGACAAGTAATAAGGGGACTGTTCCCATAACTATGGGGAATTTCAATATGCAGGTGGGTTGGGAAAATCTGGTTGAGCTGGTTGGTCAGTTTATGGAGAGAAGACAGATATAATGGATTTGAGTGGAATCTGGGATAAATCATGAAGAAAAGGCAGAGCGGACTTGATGGGCTGAATGGCCTAATTCTGCTCCTGTATATCTTATGGGATAATGTTTTTGCAGGGAAATGTACTATGGACATGTGGTCGATGTTTAGCAATCTCTTGCAGGATGTTAGGAATAAATTTGTTCCGGTGAGGAAGATAAAGAATGGTAGGGTGAAGGAACCATGGGTGAAAAGTGAGGTGGAAATATAGTCAGGTGGAGGAAGGCAGCATTAATGAGGTTTAGAAAGCAAGGATCAGATGGGTCTATTGAGGAATATAGGGAAGGAAGAAAGGAGCCTAAGGGGCTGAGGAGAGCAAGAAGGGGGCATGAGAAGACCTTGGCGAGTAGGGTAAAGGAAAACCCCAAGGCATTCTTCAATTATGTGAAGAACAAAAGGATGATCAGAGTGAAGGTAGGACCAATTAGGGATAAAGGTGGGAAGGTGTGTCTGGAGAATATGGAAGTGAGCGAGGTCCCCAATGAATCTCTTCAGTATTCACCAATGAGAGGGAACTTGATGACAGTGAGGACAATATGAGTGAGGTTGATGTTCTGGACCATGTTGATATTAAAGGAGAAGAGGTATTGGAGTTGTTAAAATACATTAGGACGGATAAGTTCCCCGGGCCTGACAGAATATTCCCCAGGCTGCTCCACGAGGTGAGGGAAGAGATTGCTGTGCCTCTGGCTAGGATCTTTATGTCCTCATTGTCCACAGGAATGGTACCGGAGGATTGGAGGGAGGTGAATGTGTCCCCTTGTTCAAAAAAGGTAGTAGGGCTAGTCTGGGTAATTATAGACCAGTGAGCCTTGCGTCTGTGGTGGGAAAGTTGTTGGAAAAGAGTCTTAGAGATAGGATCTATGGGCATTTAGAGAATCATGGTCTGATCAGGGACAGTCAGCATGGCTTTGTGAAGGGCATATCATGTTTAACAAGCCTGATACGGTTCTTTGAGGAGTTGACCAGGCATATAAATGAGGGTAGTGCAGTGGATGTGATCTACATGGATTTTAGTAAGGCATTTGACAAGGTTCCACTAGTAGGCTTATTCAGAAAGTCAGAAGGCATGGGATCCAGGGAAGTTTGACCAGGTGGATTCAGAATTGGCTTGCCTGCAGAAGGCAGAGGGTCGTGGTGGAGGGAGTACATTCAGATTGGAGGGTTGTGACTAGTGGTGTCCCACAATGATCGGTTCTGGGACCTCTACTTTTCGTTATTTTTATTAACGACCTGGATGTTGGGGTAGAAGGGTGTGTTGGCAAGTCTGCAGATGACACGAAGGTTGGTGGTGGTGCGGATAGTGTAGAGGATTGTCGAAGATTGCAGAGAGACATTGATAGGATGCACAAGTGGGCTGAGAAGTGGCAGATGGAGTTCAACCCGGAGAAGTGTGAGGTGGTACACTTTGGAAGGACAAACTCCAAGGCAGAGTACACAGTAAATGGCAGGATACTTGGTAGTGTGGAGGAGCAGAGGGATCTGAGGGTACATGTCCACAGATCCCTGAAAGTTGCCTCACAGGTAGATAGGATAGTTAAGAAAGCTTATGGGGTGTTAGCTTTCATAAGTCGAGGGATAGAGTTTAAGAGTCGCGAGGTAATGATGCAGCTCTATAAAACTCTGGAGTACTGTGTCCATTTCTGGTCGCCTCACTATAGGAAGGATGTGGAAACATTGGAAAGGGTACAGAGGAGATTTACCAGGATGCTGCCTGGTTTAGAGAGTATGCATTATGATCAGAGATTAAGGGAGCTAGGGCTTTACTCTTTGGAGAGAAGGAGGATGAGAGGAGACATGATAGAGTTATACAAGATAATAAGAAGAATAGATAGAGTGGATAGCCAGTGCTTCTTCCCCAGGGCACCACTGCTGAATACAAGAGGACATGGCTTTAAGTTAAGGGGTGGGAAGTTCAAGGGGGATATTAGAGGAAAGTTTTTTACTCAGTGGTTGGTGCGTGGAATGCACTGCCTGAGTCAGTGGTGGAGGCAGATACACTAGTGAAGTTTAAGAGACTACTAGACAGGTATATGGAGGAATTTAAGGTGGGGGCTTATATGGGAGGCAGGGTTTAAGGGTCGGCACAACATTGTGGGCTGAAGGGCCTGTACTGTTCTATAAAATTGCACAGTCAGTGAGTGCATTGGCATTGCGAATTACTTAAGGTTTTGAAATTAATTGGGGGCATGCTGTCAGTTATCTGTATTCGGGGATCGGAATCTGCACAAATACAAGATGTCGTCTCTTTTTTGTGATAGCACTTAAGTGCTTGTCCCAGGGCAGATCCTCTGATGTGTTGGCGCAAAGGATTTAAAGATACTGATCCTCTCCACCTCCGTTCTCCTATTGAGGACAGGCTCATGGGCCTTCAGGTTCTTCCTCGTTTTGTTGATAATCGGCTCTTTAGTTTTAGTAACATTGAGTGGGATGTGGTTGTTGTGGCAACAGTCAGGCAGATTTTCATTGTCGCTCCTATGTATCAATTTGTCACCACCTTTGGTGTGACCGAAGACAGTAGTATTGGAGTGATGTACAGCATTGAAGCTTTATACTTATCGCTGTGCAGCTAAATATAATGAGTAGAGCAGGGGAGAGGGAGGGCTAATGGCATGGCCCTATGGTGCACCCATGCTGATGTTGAATATAGAGATGTTGTTGCCAATCTGTACTAACTGGCACATACTAATGACTGATAAAGGATAAAATGAAGTCCAGCAGGATATCAAATGAAACGCAAGTTAAAACAAAAATAAATGGGATCAAAAATCTTGATGTGTACTTTTCTACTTTTAATTGGAAGTTTGTAGTTTGGTCCTTAATGTCTTTTGTTGTGGCTTTGTTTTGTAGCGGTTTGTTTAATGCTTCAAAGCATGATGCAAAGATTGATTTTAAATCCTTAATTCAGTTTTGCCATTTGTATAATAACGAGTCTGTGGTCTCAAAGGTGTGCTATTTCTTAAATCTCACTAACCCATGTTGGAATTATGGGTATCAACTTTGAACAAATTGAACTTTGAATGTCATAGAGATTCTGGAATAGTTTCAAAACACGTTTCACCAGTCTGCATAAATCATTATCACAGAAAGATTAGGACTTGCGACTATAGAACAGTCACATAATAGTTGATTACTTATTTGGGTAAGTTTAGTTAATGGAGCCACCTTTGTGATTCAGAATCATAGTGCTACACAATGCAGAAACAGGCCCTTTGGCTCATCTGGTCCATGCCGACCAAGATGGCCCATCCAAGTGAGTCCCATTTGCTAATGTTTGACCAAAAAACATTTACATTTTTCTAATTCATGTACATGTTCACCTGTCTTAAGCTGTGTCTCATTTACTAGAAGAATTTAGGGCATATACCATTCCATATTCTTGAGAGTCAAGGAGTTAATTGTAGTGTCCAAGGCATTGGTCATTTTCACTTCATTTGTGGGAATTCGTCAAGTGCAAATTTGCATTTCATGTACTTCATTAGTACTTTAAGTATAATGTGCTTTGGAAGTTCTGGCATGGACATGTACTACATAAATGTATGTCTTTCTAGAAAATGTTAAAGCATCAGCAAATTCCTTGAACTTTCAATGTATTGAGCTGTCCTGAACTGAATCTTTTCACATGCTTTCATTAATTTGCTTCCATCAGGTTTTCTGGATTTGTTTAGGAAAAAATGAATGATTAACTATAGATAATCACCTAGTATGATGTTGATTATATACATCTTGTATTCTTTGGAAGTCGAATCTGTTCAAGTAATTTGTTTACTGTCTTTGTAATACCCTTGATATTTTAATCCCAGAATTTAGGCTACTGTTCTTTGTTTCGCACAGATGTTCCCAAGTTACAGTAGAGTATGTCCTTAAATTATTTTGTTTTCTACTCTTTTTAAAAAGGTGTTTAATATGAATGCACCAGTGCCTCCTGCTAGTGACCCTGACACACTCAAACAGCAGAGTCCCTATCAGGCCAGCTACAGTCAAGGTTTCAGTAGCCAGCCTCAGCATCAGGTGGAGCAGTCTGAATTGCAGCAGGAAACACTTGCAACTGGTAGGATGATCTTTCATAAAGCTGAAATGTGTACTTGTTATTTTTCTGTTTCAAATGTCCTAAAATAATTGTCTAGAGATAGATTTGTGGCTTTAATTTTAGAGTTCTGTCAAAAACGCAAGTTGAGATTATTTTTGGTTTGGGGATAAAATTGTGGACATTTGGGTATATTAAATGTAAATCCAAATGCCACCAGTTCTAGACTTTGTTTCCCATTCTGGTATTTTCAGGGCGTCCTATTTTTAGTACTACTTTAGTTTACTAGATGACACATGTTTTTGAGGTCTGGCCTGAAGCTAGGAAAAATATCATGGGACCTTGCCATGCTTTTATATGCTTAAAAAAAAATCAACTAAGTATTCACTTTCATCTTTTATAATTTGCTGAATTAGTATTTTGATTTGCAAATGCATTGTTGCTGTTTCTGGCTATTCCCTATGGAAACTACAGCAGTGTCCAAATTATGACATCTTGGAAAGAGCAGCTTTTTTTTTTGTTGTCATAGATTTAAACTTTGACACTAAATGCTAGTGCTAGAAATTGAATGAATCAGGGTTATTTTTGTCTAGCCTCACCTTTAAGTTCATGAACACTGCACTTGTTGGAAGTTCTGATGTTGCATACATTCGTGCTCAAATCTGTCGTGTTTTTTGATGAAGGTTGCATGCTATTTTTTATTTATTTGACTTTGTTGTAGAGAGGAAACTGATATAATAACCCTTGAAGGTAATGTGCAACCACCTTGAATGACTATAGTTGACGTGATATATAAAATACTGTTAGGTAGGATACTCTAGTATTTGTACAATTTTAGTGAATAATTGTCAATATTAGGAATGGATAGGAAATAGAGCTTTCTCTTGTCTTAGTCATGTCCATTAAAATGAACAAAAGATATATTTCCAAGTCAGGGAAATGTATAGCTTAGAGTTAAAGTAACAGATGATGCTATCAATGCTGTTGCTCATTTTGTTCTTCATGAGGTAAAGATCATGTGTTGGGCAGTGTTGGAGTTAGTAAATTTTGCAGTCTCTTTTAGAAATAGCACACATTGCAGCTAGGGTATACCAGCAACAGGCAGGGTGAATATTTGAAGTCCCATTTTGTGATGGTTTATTGGAACTAAGATCATCCAAGCAAGTGGAGAATACTCCATCATATTCCTCATTTTGATATCCAACAGCTGGAGCCATCTCTGTGGAATGCATAACTATTTTGGAGAAGAAATTCCCCCTTCATTCCAATTGATTTCTATCTTGTTACAATGAACCACTTCAAATGGTTCCTTGATATCAATGGATATTACTCTTTTGTGTATTTCAGTTTCAGACTGTAGTGAGAGTCAAAGAAAGAGCAAGTGCTGAAAATCTGAAATTAAAACAGCAAATCTCAGAAATTTTAAGCAGATCAGCCAACATTTGTTTTAGGAGAAACTGAATTAACATTTTAAATTGAGAATGCCAGCAGAACCGGGAAAAAGAAAACTTTAGTTATAGGTTGCTAGTGGATAGGGTAGAATGATAAAGGGAACATCTCTGATAGAATGAGGCCAGGTTTATCCAGGAGATTCTATAGATGTTGTCACAGTATAAGGATGTAGGAGATGCAAGAGGTGTTGGAAAGAGAAGAATGAGGATTAATTTACAGCAACATCAGTAAGTTCTAATGGTAGCCAAGCAACTATGACCAGAGCCTCAAAAAGATCAAGTCCCTTGTTTTTGAATTTTTGAGGCATAGGGGCAAGGAACGGGTACAGTAGGTTTATTTGTGAGATATGGTCGGGGAAGATCACTAGTATATTTGAGGGAAATGTCAGGTTCATTGGTGGCTTACTGAATGTTACTGCTGCTCATCCACTATGAAACTTGGTCAATGAGTTTTAAACATCCAGTGAAAATGAGAAATATGACTTCATTAAAATATTTCAGGGATTGACATGTTTGCAGTTATCTCTAACGTTCCTAAACAGATCTTGATCAACCTTCGTTAATACTTCGAATGGATAAGTTTAAGATGGCTTTTTCAAATTTGAAATATTCTGAAATCTCAACCAAACCAGAAAATGCTGACACAATCGGGGAAGTTATAAAGAAACCTCTGAAAATTTCAGCATTTTAATTTTTAAAACACTTATCTTGAGCAAAGTCAACTATTCTGATAATGTTTTTTGAGATTTGCTTTTTTTGCATGCCATCTAGACAGATCATGTAATCCATAATTATATCACAGTAAAAAGAAAACAATGTAGAAAATAGTATTTACAGAGAAAGTGCAGTGCAGGTAGAGCTTGCCCTTGCCTGAACCACCCCTCAGCCAACCAGCCACTTACTCATTGTGCTTTCCCCTGAATGCACATGGTGCAGGCAAGCATCCCTTTGTTTTGGTTGTTGACAATGTACAAAATCACGCCAACCTCTGGGGTCATAAATATTAGTACTTTAAAGTTGCATTTTATGATATTTTGACTGTTTTTGTCTTAAACAGTTGTACTCAAATTTCAGTATATCCAACTGGTGAGTTTCAAGCTGTTAATGTTTGCTATAATTTGGCCTGTTTATCAATAGTCTTTTTACCCATCCTGCTGTATGTTAAAGATTGCTTTTCTTTTTGTTAACTGTCCGTGGGTATATGCTCCTGGGGAGTTAAGGTATTATGGCTATCCATGTACTGGAAATACAAGTGGCTGAACAATGTTTGTGTCAGAGGTAGGTTGCAGTCAGGTTCCAAACTGGCATGAAGCATTACATGGAGCATCTGATGAATTCTAAACTACCAATTTCACAAAAGTGATGTGTGACCTTATCTAGCATTATGGTTCTGTAAATCAGTTTTGTGCTAAGGTAAAAATAACATTGCAATAAAATGTTTTTCAAATGAAACCAATAATTATGGTATCCCATATTAACACGAAGTTAAGTAGTTTGATAGAAATCAAGAAAGAAAACAAATTTGGTCACGCATCATCTGTAAAGGAAAATTGGAGTTACATTTTTGGGTTTCTGAACTTCATTAAATCCACTCAACTTGTCAACAGTTAACATTGATGATGGTTGCAAGATACTTGTGTTCCGAAAAGTATCATTAATGAATGTTACAATGCCTTATCACAGCTAGATGTATAATTTAACCAGACTGAAGAAGTTGAATGAAACTTGGGGAGTTGGAGTTTTGCAGCAAGATTTTAAATCCACACTCTTGTCAGGGGAAGTAGATGTCATCAGTTTTTTTGTATTAATGTTATAATAGCTGTTGGCATTTATAAAATAACTGGAATGCAGCAAAAGTAGGTTTTTGTCATCTATATCTTCTCTCAATTTTTGAATTTTCAATTTGTCTACCATTGGTGGATTTTTCAGTGGTAGGAGTAATGGGTTTCTACAGGCTTTGCTTGAGAGATTTCTTTCTTGGAGCTGAACAAACTTTAGTCCAGTTGCAATAAAGTAAATAGCTTTTGTTTGGGATTTTCTACTAAATGAATTAATTAAAAGATGCCAACTAAAAATGTAAAACATTTTCATTGTGAACAGCTTTTCATTTATATGCAGGGTAAATGAAATCAGTCAGGATTGCACCATTGTTCATTTGATTTGTTTTAAGATAATGTGGTTATGATTTGACCTAAACTGATTAGATGCTTTATTTTTCATTTTGCATAGTGGTTAGTCCTTACCATGCAACTCAAGATCAAACACACCCTGCTGGAGCACCACATCAACAGCTGTCCCAACAGCCTCAACAGAATTCAAGCTTTACACGCACAGGGCAGGCCTTCTACAACAGCAGAGGTGTGTCACGTGGTGGGCCACGCAATGCACGCGGTGGGATGAATGGCTATCGCGGACCTGCTAATGGGTTTAGAGGTAGGATTTAACTTGTGGTCTTATAGGCATATTGCGTCTAACTTGTAAAGACTAGAACAATTATGTGTAAGTATACTACAATTTTTAAATCTACTGTTCTTAGAACATCTATTTTAATCTTTTGTGCCCTTCAAGTTGCAGTTGTTACTGATTGAAGGGTGCAAATGACAGGTTGTCCCCTTGACTAGTGAAATCTAAGAACTGGCTAAAAAAGCAGTGAGGAATGTGGAAGTTTTTTAAATCAGGTGCATGGAAAAGAAAGAGTGCAAGCAAGAGAGGGAAAGGTGGTCAGAAAAGTAAATTTTTTTTGTAATTCTCAAAACTTGCCAGGAATGAGACCACATACTGGGCCAGGGATTTATTGTCAATAAACAACATTTAAATAACATCTGTCTCACCTATTTGACAGCAACTTCCAGTACATTGAAAGATTACAGATAACTCATGAATCACAAATTTAACTTTGATGTTAAACAGTATGTGAGCAAAACATACAGATACTGGAACCTGGTGCAAATTCTTGACACGTGGAGCTGCGATATCTTGGACTTGGTCACTTTTTTGAGACCTTGTTTTAAATTTACGTTAGTAGGGTTAGTAACACAGTAAATTAATATATAAAGAAGTGGGCTAAAGAAGCACTAACAGTGTTTCTGGGAAACACTGTTCCTGGGAGAGGAAGGATCTTCACCTAGAAGACAGTGAAATTGTGTGGTGAATGGAATCATTGGAACATAGAAAATCTATAACACAATACAGCGCCTTTGGCCCACAAAGCTGTGTCGAGCATGTCCTTACTTTAGAACTACCTAGGCTTACTCATTGCCCTCTGTTTTTGTAAGCTCCATGTATCCATCTAGGAGTCTCTTAAAATACCCCATTATTTCTGCCTTATCTGCTGGCAGCCCATTCCATGCACTCATCACTCTCTGTGTATTTTAAAAAAAGAAGCTTGCCCATGACATCTCCTCTGTACCTACTTCCGAGCACCTTAAAACTATGCCCTCTCGTGCTAGCCATTTCAGCACTGGGAAAAAGCCTCCGATTATCCACCTCTATCAGGTGTACAAGATCAGAGGACTGATCAACCTTCGGGCCAGGACAGAGGACCCTGAACTACTGTCAGCGATTTATGCCCCAGTAGGGTGATGGGTTTATGAAGAAATGAGTTTAAAAGATCCCGAGGTAGTCATATAGAGCAGAAATGCGATCTTTAGCTCATTGTGTTCATGTCAACCATTGAGTTCCCATCTATACTAATCCCATTTTCTAGTATTTGATCAATAGCTTTTTGTGTCTTAACGGTGAACATCTGGGTTATTTTGGCAAAATGTGGCTCACTAATGTAAATTAAATTTTTATATTTACCTAGTCTGAGCAATCTGATTTGAGTTCTGTGGGAGAGTGTTTGCTTCTGAAATAGAACAACCCATTGATTTGCTTGGCCACATGCTGAGACTTTCACCACTTGCACTCTGGTAGTTCAGTAAGAAATGACCCACAAGCATTATCTCCAGACAGTTTAATGATTGAGATTGTATCATTAAATTGCCTAGAGGTGATACTTGTGTTATGCATTGAGTGATCTTGCCAACAACTTCCATGTTTTGAGAGAAAATTTAGTATAAATGATGGCATTGAGTTCACTAATCTGTTGTAGTTGGCTAAATGGAAGGGATTGAAGTGAAGCAGGAAGAGTAGAAATTGTATGACACATCTTGTGAAGATTTGGATTCTCTCATGTATGTAGAATGTCCACCTGGACAAGTGTCACCAAGATATTTCACTTAAATGTAACTTGATCTTTGAGTGGCGCCTTCTAGTGCCCATAGGTAAAAAGTTAATGAGAGTTGGAAGTATTTCCTGAAGGCTTCTGTCCAATAGACTTCAAGTGTTTAAAGTCTTTTTTTTACCATCTGCATTTGTGCTAATTTTGAAACTATACAATGTGCGTTGGAAAAGCTTAGATAGTATTTGGTCTTTGACCAAATATTTTTGTTTCAGGTGGATATGAAAGCTATCGCCCTCCATTTTCAAACACTCCAAGTAGTAATTACGGACAGTCTCCGTTTACTGCCCCTCGTGACTACTCCAATTCTGGATACCAACGTGTAAGTACTCTTCGGATGTCAATTGGCTGTCAACAGTCCAGAACTTGGATGTTTTGTTTGGGGAACATCAGAAATGTACAGTGTAGCTTTCTGTGTTCTCTAGTTTACAGAGTGTTACAATATTAAATGGTACATAGTTAACTTGTGTGCTCATTTGAGCATGATTTCAGACATGTTAAAGTTTCAAAATATGTTGTTTTCACAAAACTAAGGCATTAGTGTAAGTTTGAAAATGTGTTGACTTCAGGTACACTAGTTAGAAAATAATTGAAAAAGTAAATAAATGAATGAATTAAGAATTTTGAACTGGAATATTTTGCAGGGGTCATTTCCAGATCTAGGTGTTAAATAGCAAAATTGTTAGGCTGACAAACTAGAAATATCTTGAATTATAACAACATATAACATTTTAAGATGTATTTCAGCCACCAATGGCAGCGCTAACCACTTTTATTTGTAATTCATTGGACCTGATACCTGAAGCCTTTTACTTGTTGCTATTTGATTATATTTGTCATGGATTCACTTCTGAAGATATCAGTAAGAGTTCTAATTCTTTTTATTTCTTTATTCTATCTAAATTGTAATCGGTAATGTATAACCAAATTTGAGTATTTTCAATAAGATATCTTAGTAGAGAACCAGATCCATTAGGTAAATAAGAACTCCTTTAAACATAATTAGATGTTGGAAAAGATGTGTATTATCTTTGGTCACTTAATAAGCTATATAGTGGCATGCACCTCTGGTCAAAATTTCTGTTACTGTGAATAGCTAAGCAAGTAAAGGATGACCTGATTTCCAAAAGGCATAAGGTTAAAGATGACACATTTCTTCAATATTTTAAGCAAGATTACTTTTTTATTACCATCTTTTACAGTTCCAAAATAACAAAAAAGGAAAAGGGCCTGAAGCAAAAGTTTGGGCACCCTGCATGGTCAGTACTTAGTAACACACCCTTAGGCAAGTATCACAGCTTGTGAACGCTTTCTGTAGCCAGATAAGAGTCTTTCAATTCTTTGGGGGATTTTTGCCCATTCTTCCTTGCAAAAGGCTTCTAGTTCTGTGAGATTCTTGGGCCGCACTGCTCTTTTGAGGTCTATCCACAGATTTTCGATGACGTTTAGATCAGGGGACTGTGAGGACCATGGCAAAACCTTCAGTTTACGCCTCTTGAGGTAGTCCATTGTGGATTTTGAGGTGTGTTTAGGACCATTATCCTGTTGTAGAAGCCATCCTCTTTTCACCTTCAGCTTTTTTACAGACTGTGTGATGTTTGCTTCCAGAATTTGCTGGTAGTTAATTGAATTCATTCTTCTCTCTACCAGTGAAATGTTCCCCGTGCCACTGGCTGCAGCACAAACCCAAAGCATGACCGATCCACCCCTGTGCTTAACAGTTGGAGTGGTGTTCTTTTCATAAAATTCTGCACCCTTTTTTCTCCAAACATACCTTTGCTCATTATGGCCCAAAAGTTATATTTTAACCTCATCAATCCACAGGACTTGTTTCCAAAATACATCAGGCTTGTTTGGATCTTCCTTTGCAAACTTCTGACGCTGAATTTTGTGGTGAAGCAGGAAAGGTTTTCTTCTGATGACTCTTCCATGAAGGTCATATTTGTGCAGGTGTTGCTACACAGTAGAACAGTGCACCACCACTCCAGAGTCTGCTAAATCTTCCTGAAGGTCTTATGCAGTCAAACGGGGGTTTTGATTTGCCTTTCTAGCAATCCTACGAGCAGATCTCTGGGAAAGTTTTCTAGGTCTTCCAGATCTCAACTTGACCTCCACCATTCCTTTTAACTGCCATTTCTTAATTACATTACGAACTGAGGAAACGGCTACCTGAAAATGCTTTGGTATCTTCTTATAGCCTTCTCCTGCTTTGTGAGCATCATTTATTTTAATTTTCAGAGTGCTAGGCAGCTGCTTAGAGGAGTCCATGGCTGTTGATTGTTGGGACAAGGTTTGAGGAGTTAGAGTATTTATAAAGCTTTGAAATTTGCATCACCTGGCCTTTCCTAACAATGACTGTGAACAAGCCATAGCCCTAACAAGCTAATTAAGGTCTGAGACCTCAGGAAAAGTTATCTTGAGAGCTCAAATCTCTTGGGGTACCCAAACTTTTGCATGGTGCTCCTTTCCTTTTTTTTTCACTCTAAAATTGTACAAAACAAAAATAATACACTAATCTTGCTTAAAATGTTGAAAAGAATGTTTCATCTTTAACCTTATGACTTTTGGAGATCAGTTCATCTTTTACTCACTTAACTATTTCACAGTAACAGAAATTTTGACCGGGGTGCCGAAACTTTTGTATGCCACTGTAAACTACATTCTGGATCCCAATTACCTGTTCTTTGATCTCATTCATTGTGAATGCTAATTAAGCCAAGAAAATTTTTTGAGCACAAAATAATTGTGTAATTGAAGGATTGGCTTATAGTTTCTGCATGGATTTTTTGCTCCTTTCTGTGCTTTGTTAGGATGAAAAGAGTTTGATGAAATAGATTTATTTTCAAAAGAATATCAAAATTAGTGATCTTAATTGAAACAACAAACTAATTTTTAGAGTAACGTAAGTGAAATTCTTCCTGTGTTTAGTAACCTTGAAATTGGAGTACCTATTGGAATTCACTACATCCTTCCAGAAATACTACATATTCAAAGATTTGAGAACCATGTTCTAAATTACTTACAGAAATTTAAAGCAACTTAAAAACAGTGCATTAATCTTACTCCATGTTGCTCCTTGGAATAATAGCTTGCTGTGAAGACATGAGTAGTCTAACAGAAGTAAGCATTAGGACAGATTGAATTGTATTTGTATAAATTATAGCTCTTAGGTTGATCTGGCCATTGAATAGATTCATTTTGTTCAAATTTCCTCAGTTGTAAATCTCCTAGATTTCACTGGGGACTTGAAAGATTTGTTTTCAGTCCTAAAAGTACAGGACCAATAGTTTTCAATAGTATGCGTTAAGATATTAATTTTGCTTTGCTCTGAGACACCATAATTCACATGTCTTATAATTTTCTTTCTGATCAGGAAACAAACTTATCAAATCTTTGTTGTTTTGTAGGATGGATATCAGCAAAACTTCAAGCGTGGCTCTGGACCTGGTGGACCTCGGGGCACTCCTCGAGGTAATGCTCAAGTGATGCGCTCCTAATGAAGGACTGGAGAAAGTGAAATATTGGCAGTGCTTAATTTTGTCTTTCACAGCCCCAGTGCTGCTCCATTCTAGAGGGAGTTGTCGAATTACAAATTTATTCTTAAAAGTAGGCCACACAAACTTGATTCAGATATCCCATTCAGAACATTTTTGTTGAAGCTTTGGAGCTTTAATCTTTGTTTTCACTTTGTCAGCTTCGAACAAAAATAACCCTGCTTTATAAATAACCACGTTCAATTGAGCAGAAACTGTTTCTGGTAGTTTGCATCTACATAGAACGCGAAAGAGCGAGAGTGACGTCTGTGATAAAAGAGCAAATGGTATGTCAGTTTTGTTCCTGAACACTTGAAAATTCCTTAATTTATTTTTTTGTAAAAAAAAAAAAAAAAAATTTCTTACTACCATCTTTATGCTGCCACCATTTGTCCCTTTCTGGGAGTATTTTGATAACGTTCATTTGCGGATGTTTGATTCACTGGTTTTTAAACTGAGGCTGTATTTCTTTTTCTTCTCTGCCTTTTAGAGCTCCTGAGAAGTGTGAGTTTGTAAATTGATGTTGCTGCATCAGAGAAAGTTTCAATAAAGATGTGTTGCACACTTGCAGCTTGTTGCTGATTTCTTTTTGTCAGTTTGTTCCTGTGGAGTCTGCCTTTCCTCTGTCTGTTTCCATTTGCTCACACTGGCTTTTGGGGAAATTAGCTGCATTTCAAGCAGTAAGGCTCATTTTATTAATGCAGATTTTTAAACTTGCAGTATGAATGCAAGAGATCATTTGAGCTTATTAACACTGCATGGTAATTTTTTTTTACTGGTGAAGGGGGCTGTTGATCTGTTGTGAATTGAAGCTTCTGTGGAATTAAGTTTTTGTCTTTTTCACTAATTACAGAATATTAACATATTTTACTGAATTTTTTGGGCCAAATGTTTTTTGTTCAAAGCTTTGAGTATAAAAATGTGCTGCAAATTTACACGTGGGCTCACAAAATTGTGGTTCAGTAAGCATATGGCTATAATGTTTGAAAATAAGATATCTATAAGGAGGTGTTTGTAGTTATTGCTCTTTCTGTTCAATGATACTAACTCTTGTCATCTGATTTCCATGTTGAATTTTCTTTAGTTTTGTTTCTTTCAACAAACCTTAAGAATATTTGACTTAGTTTGATTCAGACATGGAATCCCTTTTAATTTAATTTCAGTTTTTTTTCCTGAATCATTGTAACAATCAACAAGAAAATATTTCTCCTTCTTCCAGTTCTCTCGTCCCTGTCTCATTCCCCAAATACAATTGCTGGTATAAAATGACTGTCTCTCTCTTTTGGAAACTACAGTACCTGTTCACAAAAGCACCATGATTCTAAATTGAGGCTTTATTCATTATGATGCAATTATCATCATCTTTGGAGAATGATCAGTTTTAAAACTATTTTAATCCAGTCGTTATTGCATGTTGCAACATTTTAATTTGAACTTCCACACTTGTAATAGGACTTATATCAACATTGTGCATGAAGGCCAGAGTTTAATCTTGATTTTAAAATCACTTATAATTATGTTGATCAGTTTTTAAGTGTGATGCATATTGGTGCTTTATGAAGTTAAGATAGCAAACAGCTGCATAAAAATAATTGTTTTTAGACTTTGACATTCATTAGGTTCTTATCAGTGTAGGCTTTTTAAATATTTGAATGCAGACTAGGAATCAAATTCATGAGCCATATTTTTTGATTTATGAATTACATCTGTTAGAAATGCAGCTAATTTTCTTATGATACTGCATTTTGCTTTATGTGCTAGCATTTTGGCATTTTGACTTCTGCTTATTCTGTCCTGATGGCTTTATCTGGAAATAATGGTGTAAATTGATGGCAGTTGTTTATATACATATCATTGTTCTGGCTCATGCTCTCTGTATACTCCTTTGCTCAAATGTTATCTTAAAATGTTTAATATTTGCTGGGTTGTTGGAGTGTATATTTATAGAAATGGGTATAAACCTATCTTAGTTGCTAAGTAGGTATAGAATTGCTGCAAATAAGATTTATTGCTAGCTGAATGAGAAATTGGACAAATCTAATTAAATGGATCAGTTCTTGAAGTTTCATAAGTTTTTTAAAAATAACATTTCAGGGGTCCAAATTCATACTAAACTGAAATGACTGCCTGCCCTCCTCAGCTTGTTTGGGGTTTAACTGTAAAGTTCAGTAGAACCATCTTTTCTTGTGCCTTTGTACATATGTGTGTGTGTATTCTACGGAGTAAACCTTAGCTTCTTCAGTCTAACCTTGCTGTTGGAATCCTACATCCCTGTATGTTCAAGTAACTGTGCACCTCTCTAGAATGTTACTAATTCAGAAATTTCAAAATGTAGTACTCCAATGTATATATTTGTTTTTATTATGAAGAAAGACTAGTAACTTTTGCACCCCACCCTTGAGTACTTCCAGCCATATTAAATATTTGCTCTGTTTTAATAATATAAGCCGTGCCTCTGAGTCCTTATTCATAGAGCCATGAAACAAGAGGTCACATGAATCACTAAAACCATTCCAGCTACCTATGGTGGAATCTAGTCATTCCCTCTTTTCTGCTGCTCCTCAATTGACTGTCATAATTTTCCCTTGAATCCCCTGTGAAGACCTTGATTTGCTGCATAAAACAAAGTTGTTCTTTGCATAGCCCCTATATCTATGCATCTTTTTAAAAAATGATTTCCTCTCTATTTTTTGAGCAGCCTACTGAAGGGTGCAGGCTCTCTCTTCATCCTCTGAAAACCTGTCTTGATCTTGCATATTTCTTTTAAATCTCCTCTCAACGTTCTCAGTTCTGAAAAGTACAACCGTAGCTGCTTCAGTTTAACCCTGGTTTTGAAATTCTTCCTTGATTTTTGATATCCCTTGCACTGTTCTAATAAATTTGCACATCCTTTATGGTATTCCTGTCTTTTGAAATGTGTCATGATCAGATTTAGATGCAACAATTATATTGTGACCTAATCAGTATTATGAAGACTCAACGCCTTGCTTTTGTATTCCAAGCCTTCATTTGTAAAGAAAAGGTACCCTTGTGCTTTTATTAACCATGGTCCCAAAGTGTCCTGACAGTTTTAAAGGTATATACACAGTTCCCCTGTTGCTGCCATGTACTTATTGAAGTTTGAATGACTCAGTTACATATATTTGTGTATATTATTTGCATTCAAAGGATTGCTCTCAGAACAACATTGAACAAATTTTGTAATTCATGAAGGTTTTTTTTGCATGAATGTGATGTGCCTGTGGATTGAAAGTAAAGGTAATGAGCAGTAGACCATTCTGCCCATTGAACCTGCTTTGCCATTTCGGTACAATCATGGCTGATTACTACCTATTTTTTAGCAAAACTGCAGGTTCACCCCACAGTGAATTTCTTGTCCTGCAATCTGAGACTGTATCTTAGAATTTATAAAACGAAAACCAACTTGCTGGAAAAACTCAACAAGGCAGGCAACATCTGTGATTAAGGATTATGAGCAGCACAGTTGTGTAGCGCTTAGCGCAGTGCTTTACCGTGCTAGCGGTCAGTGATTGTGGTTCAATTCCTGCCTTTGTAAGGAGTTTGTACATTCTTGTCATGGTCATGTAGATTTCCTCAGAATGCTCAGGTTTTCTCCCATATTCCAAAGACGTGCAGGTTAGAATTAGTAAGTGTGGGCGTGCTAAGTTGGCAGCAGAAGTATGGCGATACTTGCGGGCTGACTCCAGCACATCCTTGGACTGTTGGCCATTGACACAAGCACCACGTTTCACTGCTTTGATGTTTCAACATACATTTGACAAAGCTAATCTTTAAGTAGTTCTGAATTATGAAGAAATTTAATATGCTGAAGCTGCTTTTATACTGCCTAAAGTGTGGCGTATGTATTCATTTTTTAGAGCTTTCATCATATTGTGAACTCCTCATCTTATTAATACAGTTAATATGTAGTATTGCTTTCAGTGTGAAACATGAGCTAATGTTGCACTGTAGCGGTGTAACAAACTAGCATTAACATACTACTGAAAAGCACTGCAAAGACCAGTTTCATTGTTCATTTGAATCAAAGATTTAGATGTTTTGAAATTTTGAACTGGAAACTAGTGATTTTTCCCGTCATTCAGTCACTTAGAAATTAGTTGTGACACCAACTTTTGAGTTTGGCCATTAGTATATATATTTGTGGACTTCCTAGAACGTAAATGAAGTAATTTCATTTCTCGTATGTTTGCTCATATAGTTTAGATGATAGGCCTGTGTTTGTCATTTTTTTTTGCATATTCTGAAATGTGTCATTGATTATTGATACACCAGGTAGCTATTTCAGCATCAATTCAGATCATAAGTTTGTCTAATATTTATATTAGTACAGGTGTTCAAACCTTTAATGTTTAGTGCTAGGAAGCTCAGGTACCAGGGCATTTTGAACTTGGGATAGAACAATATTTAAATGTCTGATTTGTTATTGCCATACACAACAAGTGATCAGTTCTGTGTTAATGCATTGGGCCTGTTTCATTATTTTGGGTGTTGCCTGTTGACGGTGCAGAATAGATGGTAATAGAAGATTTGAAGTCATTAGGTATCATTCGGATCTGCCAGTGGTGCAATAGTGGACCATATCTACCATGATTAAGTTGGAACCTGATCTTTGTCTAGCATTTGTATTATACCAGTTGAAGATTGGTGGCTAGGAGATACGGTTGTGTATCATCTTGTGGTAAGTGATGCTTTACTCGTGGTATACTATTCCTCAGTTTTGGTAAAACTCGAAAGCTCATGGGCCATTGTAATATGACATGACAATTTTAGTCAGTCAAGTGATAAAACAGAATCTTTGGTCTACCCTGACCAAACTGTCCTCCTTAGTTTGGTTTCATTTTAGGAGTGATTCAGATGAGTATTACTGAGTATTCAAGGAATGTGGCTCAAATTGACAATCTTTCGACGGTTTGGTTTTAATTGTTTCTGTGATATCACAATTGATGCATTTAATAGCAAATTGAAGATCTTTATGTAGTTGCTGGCTGCCCTGGCAACAGTGTAGCTTGTGTATAAATGTATATAAAGGTTTTGAAGTTAATATTCTCAAACTAAAAAGTTGCTTGATAACCTAAGTGTTCAGTCAAGAAAATATTTTCCCATGACTTTATAGAAGTATTCTCATTGACCTGTTAATTTGGCAGTTTATAGCAGAATTTTATTTGCATTGATTATCCTTTGTGTATAACATGCACTCAGGTGAACTTTAAATTGGGTTCTCTTTTGAAAACCATTACATAAATATTTTAGATTACAATCTTTAATGCCTGACTTGTAATTTTTCCTTGGCAATTGTGTTAGGTCATCATTAAAGGAAAAAAATGAAAATAGTCTGAACGATTAAGATGACTTGCAGTAACAGCACCAATATCTCCATCCCCAGTTAAGGTTGTTACAGCCAGGGGTTGGGTAACGGGGATAAGCTCCCACTACCTATTCAATGCTGCCAATGACATACTCCTCAAATAGCCTCTGACAGCCCCGTCCAGCTCCTGGCCTTGTGGCTTAGCTACTAAGCCCGACAGAATCATTACTACTGATAAGAGAAGGGGCAAGGACGAGTTACTGGTGCTTTAAAATTAGCCGCTTCACGCAGATGTGCTTGTCAGCTGTGATTGCAGCTCATCTAGGAGAAGGAAAACTCCGATTTTAAACCTCCGCTGCCTTGCGGCTGTACCTCATGAAGAGGGCTTTGAGATGTCCTGGATGGCAGATAAGCCAGAAATGATGCCATCAAAAGTGTCCTTCGTTAAATAAGGAGCAGCTATATTTGCTTTGTTATGCATCATTCTTCTTTAATAAACTGAGGTTTTCTACTTCAGTTTCCAAAGCAAAGCGATACCAGTGGCATTTAGGAAAACTTAATGTTCATTCTGGTCACATCAGACTGCACTACCCTTCTCTCAAAGGGTGCCCCAACGGGTTACCCTGTTGTCTAGTCAGTCCTCTATTTTCCCCATGTTTTTCTGAACTATACTTTGCTGCTTCTCCCAGATGAAAGTGTTAAGTTCATTTTTAACAATTCAGCTGTTCTTTACCTTAAATTTCAATTTAAATGTTCATTAATGATTGAGATTTAACAAATGTGTAATTGCTAGTTAGCTATTTGCCCACATTAAAATGCATATCTTTTCAATTGGACAGGATTCTTATGATCAGGAAGAGTCAAATAGAAATCATTCCCATAAAGAAGTTTGTTTCAAAGTGTTAACAACCAATGCCACCAGTCTATTTAATTTTGAATCAGAGAAAATCTGTAGGTGCCGGAAATCCAAGCAACGGATAAAATTTTGGAGGAACTCAGCAGACCTGCTGTGCTCCTTCAGCATTTTGTATTTGATTATAGTTGGATGCTGATGATAACTCGGGATAGATCTGTTCTAGATCTAAGCAGTCTGTAAGTACTACCATTTTATGAATTTGATGCTATACACAGCTAGTATGTTGATGATTATTCTTAATGAGAAATGCAAGGTTGGTGATCCATGGGTGTTGACCATGCGCTAGACCTGTGCTTGGATTAAATACAGTGAGTGTTGTCCAGATAATGTTGCCACTCAGTATGTTACAGGCAACGAAGGGCTAAAATTTTAATTGTTTTTCCCCCCCCAAGACAAATAGGACGTTATTGTAAAGCCAAAGGAATTTTCTCCTTGTAGTCATCCAGACGGATAACTTTGACTGTTCTAAGTCCTTTACTTTATTGTTGGGTTTCTCTTTAAAAATCAAGGAATGCTTAAATGGATACAGACAGGAATTTCCCAAATTTGTCAATGAGGTTAAGTCAGGCATATGCTAAATAAACATTGGATTTAATAATGAAGTATGCATTAATTTTATTTATTTCAAAGTGTGAACAATGTGGTAGCAGCATTTTAAATTGGAATAGTAAGTAGGGTTACTCACTTCTTTACCCACTTAACTGCTTTAAATTAAATTATTTTTCAGTTAACACAATTTTTGAAAAGCATGTTTGCATATGCAGGATCGGTGAAGTGGTTTATCTGATGGGCTAGATTCACTGAGTAGTACAGGTCCAGATAATTAATGTGTTCCTGAATACTTAATTTAGGAGTTTGAGTAAATATGCAAATACATAAGGAATCTTTAGAAACATTAAAGGCACAACAGGTTATATTCTTTCTAATAATGACAGTAAAATGGTATTCTGATCTTGCATAATTCTGATTGAAAATTCTTATTCTTAGTAGATGTTTGACACTGATGTAATCTCAATCTAACCTACTCAGTCAAACATTAAATTGTCTCATAATAAGGACTTAAATTCATTGAATTCACTGAATTGTGGCATAATCATTTAAACACCTCTTCCAAAGGGATCTTTGTACATTATGTTTTGGTATGCAATTTACTTCTGTTTTTTCTTTAAATAAATGTATGAGAGCCTTCCTAGGGTTTATATTGTTGAACTTTTTGTGTTCATTATTCATGAGTCATTACTTGACAGTGAAGCATTTGCACCAAATCCCAATTCTCCATTCCTGGTGAGTGCTTACCTCCTGAGGGATTCTCACTGATAGTGATCAGGAGCAAAGTCTTGGCAGATTTGTCAGATTAAGATTTTGCTGAACTAATTGATGTGCTGGCACTGCATGACTGCATTTGACCAACACAAAATTTCCCTGATGTTATGACATTGAAAGACTGGGAGAACTATCACATTTCTGCACAAGGTATGTTTTAACAATGGATTTTCTCTAGGTCTGGGATTTTTTTTGATGAATGTTGAGTTTAGGATTTTTTAATGCACTCATCTGAATGAATATTTTTTGTATGAGCTGCATTATGGTAGTTTCAGCAGGGAATGCAAGAGAGATGTGGCTTGAGCAAGCCATGCAGCGCTATTTGGAAGGGATGCTAATTGGAGTTTCTTTAAATTGCTGTATCTGGAAAGGTAAATTCAGTTAAGAATCATTACATTGATGACTCATAGTTTTAATTGCAAACTAAATATTGTATTTCAAAGTCTGAAAGCTTAACATTTTTCAAGTATCATTTTTACAAAATGTAAGTTAATTAAGTACTCATAGGCCTAGCCAGAGTGTCTAATATCTCTCCTTTATTATCTATTTAATTTGATTTCAATGTTTTCATAATAATGTATAGCTCATCATAAATCTGTCTTCCACATTGTTCAAGCCCTATATTCATTATAGTGTAGTTACGAAGTACATTCTCCATGTTAATATGTACCATATGTTCCAAAAGTTCCCACACTTGCAGAAGCAGGAACCTTGCACAATCTTAGATTTGAATAGAGTGAAGGATTATATTTTGATAACTTTAGAGGGTATCAGTTTTTAGCAGTTTCAGATTCTTCTGCATTAATTCAGTTATTTATTTGTTTCACCTGAGGTTATTCAAAGAGGTATAGGGAATATTCCCTTTAATTTGACATATCAGCCAGAACACATTTTTTTCATACCGCAATAATCTTTTGTACTCTCATTTTTGATGTTAATTCTGTTCTTAGATAAAGCTAAACTTTTAACACTCGTGGAAAAATGGGATGAGTAAGAGATGCAGATCCTCTGGCGTTTTATGGAGATAGAAGAAAATTAGAATCTTCAATGAAGATATAAATTACAATTGCCTTCAAGTTGAACTATATATAATTCAATCCCCTGCACCCATTCAAACAGAGCCTGCTGATCTTGGCTCATACTTCAATATTTGGTGTCATTTTGCTTTTTAGCTTGTGGAGTTATGTCCCAGTGTATTTCAAAACTTAAAGAGCAGAATTGTGGATGGAGTCGAAGATAAATTTTCTTGTACAATGTAATTGTAGACACACTGCAATCAACTTTCTTGAGAGATATGAACCTCTCTCCTAATTGGGCGTGGATTGTATTTGAAAAAGACATGCCTATTATTGAATGTCATGGTGAAAAAGCTTCTATTTAGCTTTTATAATATGCTGCTCAACATTTTTTTTTGCTTC
The DNA here is from genome assembly GCF_030028105.1 of Mobula birostris. Taxonomy (NCBI): domain Eukaryota; kingdom Metazoa; phylum Chordata; class Chondrichthyes; order Myliobatiformes; family Myliobatidae; genus Mobula; species Mobula birostris. The sequence continues at coordinate 82,161,578 of NC_092380.1, forward strand.
AGAAGGTAAATCTCAGCAGCAGTAGAATGATGCCAGTAGCAGGTTTGGAAATTTCATTACAAATGTTGTTACAAACATCAGATAATGTGAACAAAACCCAATTTATACTTAAGATTTCCTCTAATTTTGCAATGTATTCAATAATCTTATGTCGTACAAGTGATTTCACTTCTCCAGATTATCTTTGTGTTTATCTGACCTGTCGTAAATTTTTTTTTTCTGGAACAACCTGGAGCAACGAAGTTGGTGATTGTTACTCAAAAATCTAGAGTTCAAATATTTAAATACTGAGCTATTTGTATTTGGTGAATATGTATCCAGAGCATCTCGGTCATTGCATGGAATCACTTTTTCGATTTGTGCATTGTGAATCTGTGTTAAATGTACAGACCAATAGTGCACAATGTTAACCTGTCTTATTGTGATTGATTAAAGTTCTTGGCATATATCAATTTAGTCAGGTTTGTTATTCATTGGAAGTACTCATTGGGGAAAAAGTAGGATTGAAATTTAATCACTTAAAATTACAAATTTTAGTTTAATTAAAAAGCCTCCAAATTGATGATTAATTCATGAAATTTTAAATGGTTGGGAAATCTGTAAATTGCTCTGGTCTCAAGGATAGTCAAAGTGAATACTTATTCCTTAACTGTTTACATTTGGGATCTACTTTGGTGACATGATTATTTATCATTGCTGCCTGGAATAGTCTACTGCCTCATTGCCTCAACAGCCGAAGTTTTGTCTTTGCACCAGAGTACTATGCTGGCAACAAATTTGACAGATTGCTTTAAGCTACAAGTTTTCAGTTTTTTGTGTGCTGAAAAAAGACTGCATGGTGTTTGTTCAACTCTGGTCATTTTTCAGGGTAGTCTCCTGTGTTTGCTCTTAATGAGGGATTATAGATGAGAATGATGTCTCAAGTACACCCACCTTATTTGGTACTGTAGTCGTTTGCTCCACTTTATTTTTGCCCGTTGTTTTTGTAACTTTCATTTAGTTGTTTAACAGCATGCTCATTGCTTTTATGAAAATCTTTGATTATAAAGAGCAATCAATTATTCTGGAGATTCTTCCATTTTTAAATACTTGAATTATTCTCTACTTTTATACAGGGCAATCATTTTTTTAAAAATTCCCAAAACAAGCCCTGATAATAGCAAAAATGTGCTGATAGGATGTGAGGATATTTGCTGGGAACAGTTTACTGGGGTAGATAATTGTTGCAAAAAGGATGCCTTTATAAATGCAGGGTTGGTTGTGATTCTGCGATTGAAGGTGTGCTGCAGGTTGTAATTGTAATTGAAACAAAATGCTAGTAGTATATGGGAAAAATAGTTTTAAGCTAATGACCTTCAACCTTTTTATCAGAACGCTTGTTTCCTCTTTGCCTGACCTGAATAATTTGTCTTTTCTCTTTTCATTTCAAATTTCTTGCCATCTTTGTTTAGCACTGTTTTAACCACGGAAATTTATTGAAACCTTTTGGCTCTTTCATAAAGTTACAACATGTTAACTCATGCATTTGAGGGAATCACATAGCATATTTGCAGCATCATTGTATTTTTGCCAGTGCAAACCTTCTGTGTAGGTTTGAATACTGTATGCCATGTAGCATCAGCTGGATCTGATTCAGCTTTTTTTTTTATTAAATGAAATAAACACGCTAATGAATATCATAGAATATTTCATTTGCCAAAGCTTAGATTTTGTGATCCATCTGGTTTAATGTAAAGGTCTCAGATCAGTAGATTTAGTGAAATGTGACATACAATGATTGTTTCTTCCTGTGTGTATCATATTTAATTACTGCTTTGTTGCTGTTGGAAGGTTTTTACAAAGCAAATACTTGTGTTTGTAATAGGAGCCTTTGTTTTAAGGCAGCAAAATGTTGCAGTGTGCCTCACAAATGTTCATGGAATAGAAGTTGATTATATGCCTGAATGACAACATCTTAGAAAGAAAACTTCCAAAACAAACTTGTAAGAGACAGGAATGTGGTGTGTCATGTCAAACAGAACAGCTAGTACTGCATTAATTTTGAAGATGGGTTTTATGTTTAAAACATACATGGGTTGAAGGGTGTTGGATTGGAGTGCTACAAAGTGGGAGATAACATTTTTTTCCCAAACTTTCTTTTGCTGCTTTCATATTGGGTGAGTTGTATGCCACTCAAAAGTTTTGTTTTATTTATTTTACTGAGTAGTAAATGATATTTACTTTCTGTCTTACTTTGCAGGCCGGGGAGGACTGATGAGGCCCAGAGGTATGAATAAGAAGATTGTAACTGCGACCCAGATGACTGCTCAGGAAGTGATTTAAACTGGACCCTCCCTCCCCTGCCTGATGGAAGGGCTTCTTTGTGCAACTGTGAAATGTTCCAAACAGCAACTACAAATAACGATCACAGCGATTCCTGGATTATTGTACCCTCTAAAACCTGACTTGTTGAACCCAGCTAGACCCTGGCTGTGGAATCACATGCCTCCTTCGTGGCAGTGATTGCACAATGTGATTTAAAGAAAACAGAAACACCCAAAAATAAAGCACACTGATGTAATAGACAAAAAATAAAAGTTTATACAAAAATAGAGTCATGATTTTCAGTATTTTTCCTGTTTCACGTTAATTGTGTTTTGTAATGCTTCTAAGGTAGTGGTGCAAAATTATTTATCAGGTTTTCTAAACAGTCTTTTAGAGCTTCGAGCACTCCCTCAAATGAACAAAGCACTAGTGCAAAATTGAAAGAAACGTAATTCCCTGATCCGATGTAAAATAAAGTCCATAAGAATGCTCACAGATAATTTGCTTATCAATGTTCTACACTTTGGCAAAAAAGTTCTCAATAGAGTACTGTTGAATTACTGTCTTGATGTTCTCACTTGAACTTTTCTAGGTTAGGTGAAGAAGAAAAGGGGCCTTAGTTTCACAAATACTGAAGGCTAAATGGAATTCTGTGAACTTAGTTTGCTAAAGGTGGGGGATAATTTGGCATGATATTTTCTTCAGCATAATCAAAAGCAGAAATTCTTCTGCCAGTTTCCATGAATTGAGTGTAGATTGGTGAACTAAATAGAGTAGAAATTGAGTAAAAGATGTATTGGTTTGCCAGTGTTAAAAATCACAATTCATAGATACTTTGAACAAAGTTATGAGCTAATATTTTTTTTTAATATGCTACTCAGTATTTCAAACAGGATCGGTGCTTCCTGTCATGTACAAACCCCATTTCCAGAAAAGTTGGGATATTTTCCAAAATGCAATAAAAACAAAAATCTGTGGTATGTTAATTCACGTGAACCTTTATTTAACTGACAAAAGTACAAAGAAAAGATTTTCAATAGTTTTACTGACCAACTTAATTGTATTTTGTAAACATACACAAATTTAGAATTTAATGGCTGCAATACACTCAACAGAAGTTGGGACAGAGGCATGTTTACCATTGTGTTACATCACCTTTCCTTTTAATAACACTTTTTAATCATTTTGGAACTGAGGATACTAATTGTAGATTTGCAATTGGAAATTTTGTCCATTCTTGCTTGATATAAGACCTCAGCTGCTCAACAGTCCGTGGTCTCCATTGTCTGATTCTCCTCTTCATGATGCGCCATACATTTTCAATAGAAGATGGATCTGGACTGGCAGCAGGCAAGTCAAGCACACACACTGTGTCTACAAAGCCATGCTGTTGTAGCCCGTGCAGAATGTGGTCTGGCATTGTCCTGCTGAAATAAGCATGAACGTCCTGGGAAGAGACGTCGCTTTGATGGCAACATATGTCTCTCTAAAATCCTAATATACGCCTCAGAGTCAATGGTACCTTCACATACATGCAACTCACCCAAGCCGTGGGCACTGATGCACCCCCATACCATCACAGATGCTGGCTTTTTCACCTTTCGCTGATAACAATCTGGATGGTTGTTTTCATCTTTGGCACGGACAACTCGTTGCTGGTTTTTTCTGAAAACTAGCTGAAATGTGAACTCCTCTGACCACAGCACATGGTTCCACAGTCTTTCGGTCCATCTGAGATGAACTCAGGCCCAGAGAACTTGCCGGCATTTCTGCATAGAGTTGATGTATGGCTTCCTCCTTGCGTAGTACAGTTTCAAGTTGCATTTCTGGATGCAGCAGCGGACTGTGTTGAGTGACAATGGTTTTCCGATGTACTCCCAAGCCTAGGTGGCTATAATTGTCACAGTAGCATGACGGTTTCTTAGGCAGTGCCACCTGAGGGCTCGAAGATCACGCGCATTCAACAGTGGTTTCCAACCTTGCCCTTTACGCACTGAGATGTCTCTGAATCTTTTCACAATATTATGTACTGGAGATGTTGAAAGACTTAAATTCTCTGCAATTTTGAGTTGAGAAATGTTCCTTTTGAACTGACTAACAATTCTCTCACGAATTTTGGCACAAAGGGGTGAGCCACGACCCATCCTTGCTTGCAAAGACTGAGGCTTTGATGGACGCTACTTTTATACCCAGTCATGATACCTCACCTGCTACCAATTAGCCTACTTAATGTGGAGTCTTCCAAACCGGTGTTACTTGAATATTCTGTGCACCTTTCAATCTTATTTTAACTGTCCCAGCTTTTGCTGAGTGTGTTGCAGCCATCAAATTCTAAATTTGTGTATGTTTACAAAATACAATTAAGTTGGTCAGTAAAACTATTGAAAATCTTTCCTTTGTACTTTTGTCAGTTAAATAAAGGTTCACGTGAATTAACATATCACAGATTTTTGTTTTTATTGCATTTTGGAAAACATCCCAACTTTTCTGGAAATGGGGTTTGTACATCCTCATCTGATTTTTGTGTTCTTGGTGGTGTTGATGTCATCTGTTAAAGTTCAAAGTAGATTTATTATCAAAGTACATATATGTCACCACATACAACCCTGAGCTTAATTTTCTTATGGGCATGCTCAATAAATTCATTATAGAATCAATGAAAGACAATACCAGCTGGATGTTCAAACTGTGCAAAAGACAACAAACTGCAAATATAAGAAGAAAGAATGAATGATAAATAAGCAATAAGTATTAACAACATGAGATTAAGAGTTCTTGAAAATGTCCAGAGTTGAGGGAACATTTCAGTAATGGGGCAAGTGAAGTTGAGTGAAATTATCCTCATTGGTTCAAGAGCCTGGTGGTGGAAGGGTAATAACTTCCTGAACCTGGTGGGGTGAGTCCTGAGGCTCTTGTATCACATGCCTGATGGCAGCAGTGAGAAGGGAACATGACCTAGATGGTGGGGGTTCCTGATCATAGATGCTGTTTTCCTGTGACAATGCTCCATGGAGATGTGCTCAGTGCTGAGGAGGGCTTTACCAGTGATGGACTAAGCCATATCCACTACTTTTTGTAGGATTTTTCCATTCAGGAGCATTATTTCCATATCAGGCTGTTATGCATCAGTCAGTGTTCTCTCCACACATCTGTCGAAGTTTTAGATATCATGCTGAAACTTAACAAACTCCTATGGAAGTAGAGGCACTGCTTTGCTTTCTTTGTAATTGCATTCAGGACAGATCCTTTGAAATGATAACATGAGGAATTTGAAGTTGATCACCTTCTGCACTTATAGTCCTCCAATGAGAACTGGCTCATGGACCTCTGGTTCCTACTCCTGAAGCCAATAATCAGCTCCTTGGTCTTGCTTACATTGAGTAAGAGGTTGTTGTTATGACACCACTCAGCCAGGTTTTCAATCTCTCTCCTATTTGTCACCACCTTTGATATGGCCTATGACAGTGGTGGTGTCACCAAGCTTGAATATGGCATTGGAGCTGTGCTTAGCCATTATCATAAGCATAAAGTGAGTACAGCAGGGGGCTAAGCACACAGACTTGTGCAACTATGCTGATGGAGATTGTGGCAGAGATATTGCCAAACTGATCTGACTGGGGTCTGGAAGTGAGGATCCAATGAATAACCGATTGATTGGTGGTTTCCTTTGCTAAAGATATTTTTTTCCTGAGTCAAAAACTGAGTGTATGAGGTACAAGGGATATGAATGTTCTGCAAGCTGGTTGGTCAATCTTATCCAGAACTTTTTTTCTGTTCTCTTTCTCATTTCATGATCAAGGTTCTTTTAGCACAGGTCACTTCCCTGGGGATGGGTGGGAAGGGGGTCTGATCAGTGGTATTCTGTGATTTGTTATTGATATATCATTAGGGTTGTCCTTGATGTGCTGTGTTTGCCAATATGAGCATGATCGACTGAGTTTTTGAAAAAATCCTTGCTTCAGGAAGACAATTTACAATCCACACCTAGCCCAGCAAAGTTAATGTTAGATGATTGTTACTTCAATGGTTGTGTTCCTTCAATGGAAGCTAATGTGGGTTTATTTGTATTATACAAGATTTGGCAACATTGACAATATTCTCCAGTGCGTTCGTGATTTCTGTATGCTTTTGACACAGCTTTGTAGAATAGGTCTTGACTGTAGATTAAAAGTGCTCCATCTCCTCCCTCCCACCTTTTTGTTCTATCTTTCCTTTCTTTACAGTCCAGATGAAGAGTCTCAAGCTGAAACATCACCTGTCCTTTTCACTTCGTGGATACAGCTGGACCTGTTCAGTTTTGTGTGTGGCTCCAGGTTGCCAGCATCTGCAGTCATTCTTGTGTCTCCAGTGTATAGATTAAAGTGTACTTAGATTTGACTCTAATGTGTCTTCAATCAATATATGGTTAGCCTTGCACACCTGATGTGATACATTTCCTCACTGATTTCATTTAAAAATCATCTCGGGTGTGGAGCTCAAATATGCTGGTACAAAATAGTTGTCAAATACAGTCCCCCGACCTAAACATCATTGAAAATCTGTGGATAGACCTCAAAAGAGCAGTGCATGCAAGACGGCACAAGAATCTCACAGAACTAGAAGCCTTTTGCAAGAAAGAATTGGTGAAAATCCCCCAAACAAGAATTGAAAGACACTTAGCTGGCTACAGAAAGCGTTTACAAGCTGTGATTCTTGCCAAAGGGGGTGTTACTAAGTACTGACCATGCAGGGTGCCCAAACTTTTGCTTTGGGCTCCTTTTCCTTTTTTGTTATTTTCAAACTGTAAAAGATGGGGAAAAAAAGTAATCTTAAAATATTAAAGAAATATGGCATCTTTAACTATGCCTTTTGGAAATCAGTTAATCTTTTACTCAGCTATTCACAGTAACAAATTTTGACCAGGAGTGCCCAACTTTTGCATGCCATTGTATGTAGAAGTATTGCAAGACCTTCCATGATTGATATTTTCAAATTGTGATCTCCAGGCTGCTGCTGAAGCTTTTTCTGGAGAGGCAGTAAAGTGAATGATGCTATAGATATAGTAGTGACAATTTCGAGAAACAGAGTTTGTTGTTAATTACACTCCACGTTATCTGTAATTGAGTTTATGTACAAATCTTCCAGAATTAAATCATGGCCCATTTTCACAGGTGATGTGGGATTCTTTATCCAAGTTTATTAAACAGAATAAATGCTTCTTCCTCCAGATAATCTTCAAATTTACAGCTTTTCCTGCAGCTTTGCATGTATTGTCTTTAGTTGCCTAAGAGATGTGAAGATAGCTCTCCCTTTTGGCATTTGCAATTGCTATATGGATTACAAAATTCTCACAATCCTGAAAGGGCCATAGCCTTAGTGATTTTTGTATCCAGTAAACTCCCAATCAAGAAGTTCTATGTTCAATATTGCTTAATGTCATTTACAATACTCTACACAAGTGTAAAGAAGAACAAAATCATTGTTATCCAAATGTGATTCAGCACAAAAAAATCTAAATAAGATAAAGAACACAATAATAACATGATAATAAATTCATAGGTTAGCTTATATACATTGTCCAATGACATTACGCACAGCACTTTCTGTACATAAGATAACTGGTAGGAAATAATAAATAGTGGTGGTGGGGTGGTTTAGTGGGTGGAGGTGTTGATCAGCCTTACTGCGTGTGGAAAGTAACCGTCTTTGCGTCTGGTGGTTTTGGCATGGATGCTATGTAGCTTCCTCCATGATGGGAGTGAGACAAGCGTTCCATGAGTGGGGTGAATGATCCTTCATGATATTGTTGCTCTTTTTTCATCACCTTTCTATATATGTGCCCTTGATGGTGGGTAGACTGGTGTAGATGAGTGTTAGTCCTCTCCTAATCATTGAATATTTTCTATCTTCACCATTAAAGTTACTTTTGAAGTAGAATTTTGTGATGCTTTATCATGAACTGAGGAGAATGCAAAGGGTTCATAGAATGTGGGGAAAAGAGCATTTATCAGACTTCACTGTTAAGATTTACCCTGCCTTCTAATTCACTTGAGCTATTTCTAACACATCCCCCACCCTTTCTGGGTCCATCTCAATCTCAGGGGACAAACTATTCATTGATTTGGCACAAGTGCTCAGAAAACATTCTCCTGGTCCTTCATTTAAACATAAGGGGGTGCACTTCCTAATGAGGTAAGAAATGTCTTGCATTGTGAATATTTGGAATTTGCTACTATAAAGGACTTCAAATACAGACTTTAGAGCATATTCATAACAGATCAAATTTGGACACTAATGGAACATTGGAATTGAATTGGGAACATGAATTATAACATCTGGTAAGTCACCAAAGGGTAAGCTTTGTGTGTCCATCTTCAAAGATGCAACTGTGCAAAGCTGCATTTAGAGCAAGAAGATTATCTACTGGGTTTGTGACATTCATTATAAATGTCGTTATTGATCATTGCCCAACCTCATTTCCAGCTATGGAAAGTGAATAATTTAAAGGTGGATTTGTTCTCCAAGCTATTGCAGCTGTGGCCCTACCAAATTAACTTCGTAATTTCGTGTGTTGCAGTTACAAAATAGCTAGAATATCTGCTTACAAGCAATGTGTAAAGAGGAGAAAAAAACCTGCACAATTTGTACATTACCTGCTAGTAGGTAATGTTTGAAGTGAAACCTCATTAGAGAAATAGATTTAGTTAGGATCTGAGAATAATATGCCATTCAGGTGGAAATGACATGAGTGGATGAAGCTTCGAATCATAGTTATACTGCCTAGAACAGGCCTTTTAGCCCAACCCGTCCATGCCCGACCAAGATGTCTGTCTGAGCTAATCCTATTTACCTGTGTTTGACCCATACCCATTTAAAGCTTTTCTATCCATGTACCTGCCTAAATGTCGTCTTAATATTATAATTGAACCTGTCTCTACAAGTTCCTCTGGCAACTTGTTCTAGCCGTGTGGAAGAAGTTTCCCTTCAGAACTCTTCAATCTTTCCTGTAACATCTGCCGGATAATGCTGAGGATGTTCTATGAGTCTGTGATGGCCAGTGCGTTCATGTTTGCTGTTGTGTGCTGGGGCAGCAGGCTGAGGGTAGCAGACACCAACAGAATCAACAAACTCATTTGTAAGGCCAGTGATGTGGGGATGGAACTGGTGGTGTCTGAAAAGATGATGCTGTCTAAGTTGCATGCCATCTTGGACAATGTCTCCCATCCACTACATAATGTACTGGTTGGGCACAGGAGTACATTCAGCCAGAGACTCATTCCACCGAGATGCAACACAGAGTGTCATAGGAAGTCATTCCTGCCTGTGGCCATCAAACTTTACAACTCCTCCCTTGGAGGGTCAGACACCCTGAGCCAATAGGCTGGTCCTGGACTTATTTCCTGGCATAATTTACATATTACTATTTAACTATTTATGGTTTTATTACTATTTAATTATTTATGGTGCAACTGTAACGAAAACCAATTTCCCACGGGATCAATAAAATATGACTATGACTAAAACCACTTATGTTGGGGGAAAAATACTGGCCAGCTACGTTACCTATTCCCCTAATGATTTTACGTAATCTTTATAAAGCCACCCTTCAGTTTCCTATGCCCTTGGTGGATGTGGGGAAGAAGAGGGAAGAAACGTCACAATGGATCCGGTCTCTCCCTATAACTGAAGGCCTCTGGTCCCAGTAACATCTTCATGTATAACCTTTTCAGTTTAATGACATCCTATAGCTGGAAAAATTAGAACCGTGCATAATACTCCAGTTTTGGTCTCACCGACTTGAGCAGCTAGACCATAGGAGGGGAGGGAATGTCGACTCAGACCATGAGTCAGGCATTTTCATGCCTTACAAGGTGCAGATTGGAAGCCTGTGTGGGGCACCACTCCTCGCACAGACACTAGAGCAATGTGTGGTGTGGTTGAGTGCCTTGCTCAAGGACATAAACACGCTGTCACAGCTGAGGCCCGAACTAGCAACCTTCAGATCACTAGACGAACTCCTTAACCATTTGGCCATGTGCCCAACACATAGACCACTATTCGACCGATTAAGTCTACTCTGCCATTCCTTCATGATATTCTTTTGCTTTTTCCCATGACCTTTGGCCTTACTGATTAAGAGCCCATCAACCTCCGCTTTAAATATACCTGATGACTTTGCCTCCATGCTGTCAGTACCAGCATTGATAGAAATGAATAGATAGCTGACGTTTCGGCCGAGACTCTCCTTTAGGACAGAGAAGGAAGGGGGAGAGATGTGGAAATAAAAAGATGGGGGTGGGGGTTAGCAGGAGGTGATAGGTGAAGCCAGGAGGGTGGGAAAGGTCAAGGGCTGGAGAAGGAGGAATCTGATAGGTCAGGAGAGTGGACCATGGGAGGAGGAGGAGGAGGAGAGGACCCAGGACGAAGTTATAGGTAAGAGAGAAGAGATAAAAGGTTAGAGGAGAATTGGGGGAGGAGTGGAATTTGATCACTGGAGAAATCGATATTCAGATAGTGAATTGACTATCCACTATGACCTCTGTCTCCTTCCACCAAGCCAATTTGGTATCCAGTTGACTACCTCACCCTGGATCTAATCCTCCAGACTAGGCTGCCATCTGGGACCTTGTCAATGCCTTGCTAAGGTCCATATAGACAGCTTCCACTGCTCTGCCCTCATCAATCCTCTAGGTTACCACTTAAAAACACTCAAATTTGAGAAGTGCAATTCTCCAAGTGCTCAGCAGATCAGCCTTTGCCTCTCCAATGCTGGTATATGCTGTTCCTCCAAATTCCCTCCAGAATCTTTCCTACCACTAATGTTTGGCTCATTGGCTTGTGGTTCCCTGGGTTGCCCCTACAGTATGGAAATGAAGGTACAAGAATAAAGACATAATCTGCTATCACTGGTGGAACAGTAAGATATAAAGTAGATGACAAATAAGAAAGCAGACATCATGTCTTTTTATTTGTGGTTGATCTTCAGAACAGGTTAAGATGAACGGTCAAAATCATTTTATTAAGAGATACAATATGCAATAGTAGTTAGAAACTACTTTTGAATGTTGGAATATATAACAATTATATGATCTTTTCAGCAACGTTAACTGCATCTTTGAAATTCTACACGTCCTTAAAGATTCTTCCACATATGATTCTGTAGGTCAGTACAAGATCAAACAGTAAAAGGATTTCCATTCCTTAATGTACAGCTAATGAGAAATTAGCAGCATACTCAGTTTCTGAGATGAGCTGACCTGCATGTCTGCTGAATCGTTTTACTTCTGGAAGAAATGTAAGTAATTGACAGCTCTAAAATCTAAAAGAAGACATAATTAAAGGTAATTGGAAGAAAGAATTTTCAGTTGAAGTGGTTGAAATGAATTGCCTGAAAATGCATGAGAAGCAAAAATTCTAATGTATTTAAAAACATCGAGATGGCCACAAAATAGCTATTGAGGTCCAAGTGTAATTTATTGTTACATGGATGCACAGGTAAAATGAAAAGTTAACTTGCTGCAGGATCAAGCACATAGCACCATATGTAGCAATCATAAGAAAAACAAATTATACATTTTATAAGAAAATGGAAACACCAGGACCATTTTAATGTAAAGTGGTCAAATCGCTCATCATGTAATCAACTGTAGTGATTAGCTTATTCTGGGGTTAGTGGACTGGCTATAGACTGAACGGCTTTCCGTTCTGTAAATTTTCGTTTTAAGAATAAATACGGCCAAAATGTTAACCAGAAAATTAATTAAATGTTAATTAAGGCCAGCAACTTTAAATTCCTCGATGTAACTATTTCCGAGGACCTGACCTGGACCCAGCCCGTAAGTGCAATTACGATGAAAGCTTTGACAAACATCTATGGATGTGTAGTGGAAAGTATGTTGCCCGGATGCATCACATTCCCTTAAGTGGAAAATCCTACAAAAAGTAGTGGATATGACAGTCTAGCACGGGTAAAGCCCTCTCCACCATTGAGCACATCTATATGAAACGCTGTTGCAAGAAGATACTGGAGCCTCAGGATTCTCAACCAGATTCAAGAATAGTTACCACCCACAGCATTCAGGGAGAACTTCATTCATCTTGACTCATCATTGAAATGTTCCAACAACCAATGGGCTCACTTTTAAGGATTAAGGATTTTTCTTCTCATGTTATTTATGTTTTGGCTATTTATTAATTTATTATTTATTTTTGTATTTGCACAGTTTGTTCTCTGCACTCTGGTTGAAAGCCCAAGTTGGGCGGTCTTTCATTGCTTCTGTTATGATTATTAGTGTATAGATTTATTGAGTATGCCCACTAGAAAATTAATTCTCAAGGTTGTATATATGGTGACATATGTACGTTAATGATAAATGTAATTTGCACCTTTGAAATTCTAACAATCTAGGAAGATGCGCGTGTGAGTTGGCTATGGTATATTGGGAAAATTGCATTAAGAAGAGGGTGCACAAACATTGGCAAAGATTTAAAGAATTAATGCATGGTTTTCATACAGAAAGTACAGAACAGTTATAGAGCTGAAGAAGATATCCTGATATTATCAAGAATAATACTAATCTTTAGCCAGGAAAAATAGCAGTCGGGTTGCGGAGAGTCGACTTGAATTTATTAAAAAGTTTATTTGCTTGATAGATCTTTTTTCCGAGTCTGTAAGAATGGGTTTTTGGACGCTCAGAAGACCTTCAATAATGTGCTATAGAAAATCAAAATTAGGAGTGCAAAGTATTGGAATGGTAAAGAGAGAGGCTGAATAGCCCAAGTATCAACAGTACTTTGTACTTATTTCAGATTTCCAATAATTGTATTATTTTGCCTTTCAGAAAAATCCCTGATGGTTTATGTTGTTCGGCTTTGATTGTGTGTGGAAGATTTTGTGTAGCTTGCGTTAATTTTATTTTGGTCCGTAACCACAGCGAAACGTCGCTACTCGTTATCTAGCCATATGAAAAATTATGGAGTTCAGCATCTGTACCACCAGCTTCGAACACCCACCTGTTCCCTATTCTGCATTGTCTAAACTTACCGGTAACAAGTGACACTTTACATTCAATTTTTAGAGAATATTAATAATTGATTTCCTCTATAAACAAGTAGAATTATATAAAGTCACAGCACTGTTCATCATAAATATAATGAATAGCAGGATTAATTAAAACCCTGAGAGGACTGACGATTTCTACCTGCGTCTCCTGAGCAGTCACCCGGTAGGGGGCGCGGGTACCGGCGGAGCATGAATACCATTGGCTGACGGCGCATTCGACGTCATTGGAAACGGCCCGGCTTCGCAGGACCCGAAGTAGCTGTCCTGGGAAAGTTAGCACCGGCCGCCGAATTCAGCTCGTGTTCCTGGTAGCTCCAGTGAACGGTCGGGGAAGCAGTGCTGGGAAGGTATCCTCCTGCGGGTGGTTGGGGGAGTGGAGGGCACCGGGGATCCCGAGCCCGTCGGTTCCACGTGAGCAGCGGTTCCAGCACCCCGTGCGTGACCGGAGGCAGAGTGGGTCATCGTGGTGGTGGGGGAGGGGGTTCCCTTTGCGTCCGGCTCTGGGTGGGTGGGTGGGTGGCAAGGAGACATGTCCCGGGACATCGTGGTCCCCATGCCCCGGGGGGAGGGGAGGGGAGGGGTGTGGACTGAGCGGCACCACGACATCGTGGGAAGGTGGGGAGGGAAGCGAGGGTGTTGGGAAGAGCGGGTACCAGGACCCAATGTGGGAAGAGGTCCCTTTACTTCTGGGGGGTGGTGGGAGGGAAAGCGGTCCCTGGTGCACGGAGGGGATGGGGAGTATGCCCGGAACACGGAGGGTGGCTGTTTTCTTTCCTGTGCTTTCTGCTTGGCTTGGAGTTGATGCTTAGTGACCGTGGTCTAATGCGGCCAGGATAGAGGTGCCCCGCTCCTCCCCAGCGTGATCAGTATGTACCAACCATGATGCCAATTTAAACCAGTAATCCCATTTGCCTGCACGCCATCCTTATCTTTCCATTTCCTGCGCGCTCACGTGACCGACTAAATGCTTTAAATGTCACTATCTTGCCTGATTCCACGATCTCTCCTGGCGTGCGATCTCGGCACCTACCGCCCTTTCTGTCAAAAACACAGCTGCTAGACGCTTACAAGCTTGTGTGTATATGCTGGCTCATGACGGTAGACTTGGGATCAGCCACTACCAACCACATCGTGATTGAGGCTGGATGCTCTAATTTACCTTTTTCAGCGGTGCAAGCTTCTAATTTATTTTTGTTCCTTCAATTCAATGTTTTTGCAAACTGTTGCTTGAGCGAGATACACCAGCTAATTGTGGTGTCACAACAACAACCTTCCACTCAACGGGACGAGGAAACATGAACCAATCGTCAGGGAGGGATCAGAAGTGGAGAGAATGAGTTTCACGTTCTTGGTTGTCAAGATCTCTGAGGGTCTAACCTAGTCCCAACATACTAATACAGCTATAAAGAAGGCAAGAAAGTGGCTATGTTTCACTTGGAGTTTAAAGAGATTTGGTTTGTTGCCTAAAACACTTGAAAACCTCTGCAGATGTATCTTGGTGAGCATCAGTCTGGTGTGGGGGGGGCCACTGTACAGGATCGAATGAAAAGGCAGAAAGTTGTGAAATTAGTCAGCTCCATCTTCGGTAACGAGCCTCAATATGCAAGACATCTTGGAGGAGCAGCGCCTCAGAAAGGCAGCGTCCAGTAGTAAGGATCCCCATCAGCCAGGACATGCCCTCTTATTGTTACTGTCAGAAAGAAGGTCAGAGCCTCAAGGTACACATTCTGCAATTCAGGAACAGCTTCTTCCCCTCTGCCACCCGATTCTTAAATAGACATTCAACCCATGAACACTACCTCCCTTTCTTAATATTATTTCTGTTTTTACACTATTTTCAAATTCACTATTTAAATACACATATTTACAGTAATTTATTTCTATATTATCATGTATTGCATTATACTGCTGCAGCTAAGTTAACAAATTTCATGATGTGGCAGACCCCAGTTTGTGCAGCTTCAGAGCTGTGTCACATGTTGCTATAAACAACACTGGGGCCCCACAGGGGACTGTATTGGCTCCCTTCCTGATTACCCTGTATACCTCGGACTTTAGGTACAACACTGAGTCATGTCATCTGCAGGAATTCTCTGATGACCCAGCAATAGTTGGGTGTATAAAGGGAGGACAGGAGGATGAATGCCAGGCTGTGGTTGAGGACTTTGTCAAACGGTGCAAGCTGAATCATCTGCAGCTCGGCATCAGTAAGACAACTGAGATGGTAATAGACTTTAGCAAGACTAAGCCT
Source organism: Mobula birostris (assembly GCF_030028105.1). Classification (NCBI taxonomy): domain Eukaryota; kingdom Metazoa; phylum Chordata; class Chondrichthyes; order Myliobatiformes; family Myliobatidae; genus Mobula; species Mobula birostris. Next base: position 82,177,174 of record NC_092380.1, read on the forward strand.
GCACTGCTCCCTGTTACTATTGATGGTGAGGACCTGTAAGTACCTGTGGGATGCACCTGGATGACACACTTAAGTGAAGCACCAACACAGAACAAGAAGGGCCAGAGTTGCCTCTACTTCCTGAGGAGACGGAGGTCCTTTGGAATATGCAGGCCTCTCTTTCACATGTTCTACCAGTCTGTAGTTCCCAGTACAATCTTCTATGTGTGGTGTGCTGGGGCAACGGCATCCACACAGGTGATGCCAACAGGCTGAATAAACTGATTAGAAAGGCTGGCTCTGCTATAGGAGTCAAACTGGGCATACTGGAGGTTGTAGTAGAACAAAGGACCCTCTGGAAAATCCTAGCAATTCTGGACAATGTTTCTCACCCTCTGCATGCCATCTTGGCTGAACAGAGGAGCTCTTTCAGTCATAGACTGAGACACCTGTGCTGCTCCAAAGAGCACTACATGAGGTCATTCTTACCCTCGGCCATAAGGCTCTATAATGTGTCAACCTATAGCCGGGGGAAGTGATGACCCCCTCCTGGTCGACTGTTATTAACCTCTGTTTAAGCTCTGTTTACCACACCCTGTGCAATACCACCATCACTTACCTGCACGGTGTGAATGTGCACCCATTACTGTATAATATTATGGTAATTCTTGTACTACCATCTTATCAGTGTGATCTTGTAAATTGTATTTTTAAGGTAACTTTTTTATTATTTCTTCTGATATTTGTATATCTGTGCACTTGCAGTGTTACTGTGACACTGTAATTTCCTTTGGGATCAATAAAGTATCTATGTGCTGGTGATATTAAAACTGATTCTGTTTCTGCTCTGATCACCAGCTGGAACCTAAACTCTCCTTAATCATTCTTAAAGCCTATTGTTTTAACTAACCCTTTTAATCATGTATTTTAGCATCAGCTTTTGCTCAATAATGCTTCATGAAGCAACTTGGCATATTTTAATATGTCACCAAAAGTGATTACATAATACAGACCTTGTCCTGACGAAGTGTCTCGGCCTGAAATGTTGACCATTTTATTTATTTCCATAGATGCTGCCTGACCTGCTGAGTTCCTCCAGCATTTTGTTTGTGTGCTATACAAATGCACTTTATTCATTGTTAATGAAAGAGTGCTTGGACCACTTTAGTAGCCTGAATCAAAATTTAATGTACGTTCCGCTAGATGCACGAAAACAGATGAATACCAAATAGTTAACCATATAATTTTGTCTGTATTTCAGCGGAGAACTGTTGGTATTTTGATCCATGGACGTATAATTCTTTCAAAAGTAAGCTTCAGAAGGTTTGAAGGCCAAGTTCATCCATACACAAAGATTCAGGATGTTCAGGAAAAAACTAGATAATCGTATCAGAGTCCAAATTGAAAATGGTGTGGCACAGCGCCAACGGACGATGTTTGTCATTGTGGGAGATCGTGGCAGAGATCAGGTACGTAGTTAAAAGTGGAATGGTGCTTGTTTGATAACGTACTGGCGGTTAATTTACTTTGTAGATTAAAATTTGCATTGTCAGTGGAGTTGGATGGTTGCAGGGAATCGGAAGAGTACAGAACACAAGTGGGTTCTTTTGCTCTACCTTGCTGTGCCTGTCCGTGCTCATCCCATTTGTCCACATTAGCTCTGCATCCCAATAAACATTTCCAGATGAATGTATTCCCAATAGCTGCCACATTCTTCCTGCAGTGTAGTGACCAGAACTGTGCACAGTTCTCCAAATGCAGTCCAACCAGTGTTTTGTACATGATATCCTAACTCTTATACTCATTGTCTCGGTCTATGAGGGCAAGTATATTAAATCTTTTTCTCACTACTCTATTCACCTGTATTGCTTTTTTCAGAGACTTATGGGCTTGTATCCCGAAGCCTCTCTATATGCCATTGCTCTTTCTTTCCCTGCCATTTACTCCAGAAGATGTTTCCTAGAATGTCCTTATCCTCAACAATATTAGGGCCTGGAGCATGTCCAAAAGACAAGGGTGAGACTTGCCTGTGTCTCCAGAGTTGCCAAAGATGGATCATCCATTTGGAGTTTGTCCTCCTCAGATATCCACACCCTCGTCGAAGCCAGTTTGCAGCTAATTCTATTAATATGAAGTCAATAAGTGGTTGGGAATTCCTGGATACAACAAAAGCTGTGGGACAAGATAATATGTTAGCTGTAATACTGAAGACTACACTCCAGAACTAGTCACATTGTCACTAGTCTATTCACAATGTTTCACCACATTTGCAACAGCAGCATTTGTCCATTTTCAGACCATCCCTGGGTGTGTTCACTTTTGAGGATGTCCCTAAGTTCATTTTGTCCCGAAGTCAGGAGAAAAATGCTCTATGATTGTAACAGTAACTTGATATAGGAATGAATGGCATCAAAAACACACGACTGATGAGAAAGAACAATTACTCAGTGAAGAGCGGGAGGAAGGTAGTTCTGCCATTTGTAGAATGAACATTTTTACATACTGTATGTTGGACCTTTGACTTTAATGCTAAATTAACTTTATGTACAAGTGCCTGTAAATCAGGTGTTTGTAACCTGCAGACGGAACCTATTGCTTCAGGAAATAGACAGCAGGAAAATAGCCCTGATACGTCTTAGTTAAAAATAACAGGGAAAATCAATCTGGCTCAGTATTACTGAATTGTTCTAACTTTATTCAACACTAAGGTGGTGGAAGTTGTTATTGACAGTGTTATCAAGCAGCAGTTACTCTGCCTTGTCCATTGGGCTTTGCTGGGATCATTCAGTTCCAGAATTTGCCATGGCCTTAGAACAAAAGGTCATATTCCACAGATAAGGTCAGAATAGTTGTCCTTGACATGAAGGCAGCAATTAACCATGGCAATAAGGAACCATGGGAAAACAGAAGTTGAAGGTATAATACTATAGCCCAACAGTAATTTTCCCGCATCATGAGATCAGAAGTGGAGCTATTCAGTCCACAATGTTCATTTCTGTTTTCAACTCCTCAACAAACGAAGCAGCCCTTGCTTATATGCAGCAAGACTTGGATGACAATCTGGTGTAGTCTGGTGATTGGCATGACATTTGCATTAGAACAATCAGATGACTGCTGTGTAGTCTAGTAACATACCATTGGCATTCGTGGTGTTAACGTTATTGAGTTCTCCACCTTCAGTGCTCTGGGGATCCCAGTTGTTGGTAGTACTTCATCATCATGATTATGTGCCATGCGGTATTCTATCCATGACCATGATTGTTCTTGGCAATTTTTTCAACAGAAGTGGTTTATCATTTTTTTTTCTGGGCAGTGTCTACAAGATGGAGGACCACAGCCATTGTCAGTACTCTCTTTTAGAGATTGTCTGCCTGTCATCAGTGGTCACATAACCAGTACTTGTGATGTGTACCAACTACTCATACGATTATCCACCGCCTGTTCCCATGGCTTCACGTGTTCACGTGACCCTTATCCGGGGGCGGGGGGGGGTGTTGATTGTCTAAGCAGGTGTTACACTTTGCTCAAGCCTGACCTGCAGACTAGCAGAGGGAAGGTGTGCCTTACACCACCTTTGGTAGAGACGTATCTCTACCCACTACCCAGTATGCACCATCTACAGAATGCATTGCAATGACTTAGCAAGACTAGTCTGAAAGTAAACTACAAATGTGATGCCTCCTCCACCAAGAAGAACAAAGACAGCAAATGAATGAACACTGCCCATCTTTCCATTTTTTTTCCCCATTGTTGCTCTTTTCCTAGAATACACCATCCAATTGCATTTTGGAAATACTTTACCAGAAGGACTATAGCATTTTGAGAAGGTGGCTTGTTCCCAGCTCCCCAAGGGGAATTGGGATTGGACAATCTTGCAAGCAACTTTGATATAACAAAATTTGAATTATACCACACAACTAATGTGCCCCCATGAGCTGAAAAGCATTTTCCCCACACCAGGTGTAGGTTCTGGATTCTCCATACCTGCCTGACTTGTAATTAACCCTTTTTTATCAGGACTGGCCAGTTCTATAGAAGTTAAATGACTTCTGACAGAAAGTATCCAGCTGGATGCGCTGCAGCATCTGAATCCTGGACCCCAGCTCATCAGCTAGCTGCGTATGGTTCTAGTGACTTCCATCAATGAGGCTGCAGTGTATTATCTGTTCTGCCATTCTCAACTTCAAATTTAGTTAATTTCTTTAATTCTGTCATTTTGAAATCCCTTATCAAGGCCCACACCTGATGGACACTGCACTCGGAGGATGTTGTGCTTTAAGCTGAACCCACAAATTTAGCTTCCCAGTTATCTGAATTTTAGAGTTGGCTGACTTGCAATTGAAACTGGTTACCCAGTTTTCTGTTTAAATATATTTCTGAATTTGCAAATTTGCAGACACAGAACAATCTGAATAATATCCAGATTGAAATTAAAGGTCACAGATAGTAGTGAGCAAGCAGATTACTGATCTGTGCTTTTAGTATACTGAAGATGCCTTTTAATTATGCATTTTTAACTGTCTCTTTCCCAAGGAAAGCCCACACACCAGGACACTAGTATCCCGCTACATACCTACACTTATTTTTCACTTTTTCCCTCCTACTTTACTTATAATACCTGATCAAGCGTCTACTCACTTGCACTACTCAGTTTTTGAAGGTTAAAATCAATTTTGTTTTGATTGTGGAATGTTTTATCATGTGAAGTGTTATATCCAAGGAGGATGTTGTTTAACTGATTGTTCGAACCTTTTCATTTTCACAACCTCTGCTCAACATTACAACTGTTGCCTTTCTATGATAAAGTGCCATTCCCATATCATGTTTTCTTTTTAGATTTTTGATGCATTGCTTCATTCTAGTCCAACTGATTATCATTTTCTGTTGCAATAAATCCAGAATTTTTCTTGTGTGATTTTTGTATAGCTGCAACCATACAAGGGCTGGCCTAAGTACCTTGGACATAGTTTTCTAATCTTCATCCTATCCGGGAATTGTCGTGTGGCATCTAAGCATTCTTTTTCTTCATTTCCAGTCTTGGATGATTAAAGTTAATTAGACCATTATCTAACTTGGGAACATGCAGTGTGAAATTTGTGGAAATGCCAGATGACTCTCTGGGATATGCCAGTGAAAGTTTTTTTCACTGGGAATTGTAATACAAGAATGGGATAAAACACGATTTTGTTTGTCTATTTTCACTGCAGGTTGTTATACTTCATCATATGCTCTCTAAAGCCACAGTGAAAGCCAGGCCATCTGTATTATGGTGTTACAAAAAGGAGCTTGGCTTTAGCAGGTAATGTTTATATTGTAAACTAAAACAAATACTCATATAGAATTTGAAATTTTGAATAATGTTTGATTTAAATTTAAATGTGTTTAAATATATTTAACCTTTTTAAAATACAACAAATCATTGCAGCTTTACACACTTACAATTCAATGAAGATCATATAGGTTTATTATCAATGTCAATTGAGAATATATAGTTACAAAACTATAACTATATTGGTGTCGCCTTGTAGTTCTCAGTCTGTACTGAGACTCACCTGCAGTCCATTCAGTTCTATCTTCTGCTTCCAAAACTGGTATCAGTTTAATGATTTAACAGTTTAAGAAAAGTTTAATGCTGAAAAATTAATGTGAACGAATGCATAGCTGTCCTTGCATTGATCAATGCACATGACCTGGTGAATACTCCCTATTTACAGGTGATTGATTAGTATGCTCCTAAGTTGACGTTTATTGAAGAATAGTAGCCTGCTGATTGATACTAATGTAAAACTTGCCACCACTGTCTTTCGAGCTTGAGTAGTTTATTTTGAAAATATAACCATCAAAACTGAGAAAATAAAATTTGCACTTTATCAAGTTTTATCAATTAGAAGAATTCTACATTATCTTTTGTCCTACCTGTCAGCAAAAAGAAAATGCAATATATTACATTTGCTGAAATTATCTATATTTATGTATAATGTCCAGTTTTATGTATAATGTACTTTCTGTTCCTAAAGTAAAAAAAATTGTTAGAAGTAGTCAGTATTGACTTGTGCATGAAGTGTTGGGCACTTAAGAATTAACAACTGTTATTAGACTTAGTGATTGTAATGTTGCCAAAGGTAGAATATTTGACCTAAGCTTCATTTTTAAAAATTGCCAAAATCTTGAAATTTTTAGCCTTGAAGAGAAATGCCCAAGTTTCTAAAAGCACAGTAGCAGCATGTCAGGTAATAAAGCAGGTCTGTACTTGTATTTTAAAGTGTTATTTGGTTTATGTTAAGTTTAGACTCAAAGGGATCTGATGCTATATTGGGCTGGCACAGAAGTGTTGTGGTTAGCACAATGCTTTGCAGTTCAGACAATCTGGGTTTATTTCCTGCCACTGCTTGTAAAGAGTTTGCACATTCTCCCCTGATCATGTGGGTTTCCTCCAGGTGCTCCGGTTTCCTCCCACAGTCCAAAGATGTACCAATTGCTAGGTTATTTAGTCATTGTAATTTGTCCCATAATTAGGCTGGCATTAAATCAGGAGTTGCTGAGTGGTGTAGCTTGAAAGGCTGGAAGGGATTCTCCGTGCTGTACCTCAATTAGAAGATATTTGGAATATATGGAATAAACAGATGTAGCCACATCTGTACTTGTGGAAATGCAGAGAAATGCTAACAAGTATTATTTCCAAATTTCTGTTTATGAATCTTGCCAGCACTTTGCAGGCAGTTATTGCTGATGGTGACTAGGTTATTACAGTTGGCGTTGCTGTTGTGTACATGCTAAATCCCTGGCTTTCCTCCAGTCATAGGAAGAAGCGAATGAGGCAGTTACAGAAAAAGATAAAAAGTGGCACGCTCGACCTCAAGCAAGATGATCCTTTTGAGCTTTTTATAGCTGCAACAAACATTCGGTACTGCTATTACAACGAGACCCATAAGATCCTGGGTAACACCTACGGAATGTGTGTTCTGCAGGTATGTGTGTTACGTTCATTTTCATTTGCTTGCTTCAGAAAATGCTGTCATTGACATTGGCGAAATTCTGTGGTATATGCTCCATAACGATCCTGGCCTCTCCTGAGATTGCTGGGCTAACCTTGTATTCAACAATATTGAGTTAAAAAGAAATTACATTTGTATGTCAAGTGAAAGGGTTTGTAGGGTTTACTACAATGCTTTCCTTTGTCCACTAGAAATAACGCTAACTTAAGACTTAAAGCTTGTATGTGAATGATGGTAACTTGATGAAGTACCGTGTACCCATAGATGTTAATTGCAGAGACAGAAATCTGTTCTGCAGGGTATGAGGACATCACAGACTGGGTGTCTAAAGGCCAGATTTAATCATTTTTATACTTGAGGGTTGGCCTACGGAGAATGGAATATATTGAATAGATGCGACTTATTAAATCCCATGTCTGCCTACTAGTTTGATACCAGTATTCTTCTCATGTTAAACATATGGATAGCGTTATGAAGTGCTTAATAGAAAGTCAAAAAAGGAATCTGCAATAAAATAGCAACAATTAATATAGATAATTTTAAAGGAAAATCTTCTCATAACTATTGTACAAGTATTCATAATCACTAAGTTTGTGAAGAGAAAGAGAATGTTTAAACCTTGCTTTTTTGTCACATCCTGCAGGATTTTGAGGCTATGACACCAAACCTTTTGGCCAGGACTGTTGAGACAGTGGAAGGGGGTGGACTTGTTGTGATTCTGCTGAGAACGGTCAACTCTTTGAAACAGCTGTATACAATGACAATGGTATGTGCTTTGTTTGACAGGCTGCTGAGCTCAATCCTTTTTTCACTAGATGTTTGATATGCAATCTTTTATTCTTAAAAAATAATGACAAACTGTTGGCTAATACTCTCTGAAATTCGCAAGTTTGATTTTGTTGGAGAAGTTCGAGCACAGGTTCAGTAGAAGTGATGCTGGAGCTAAAGGACAGAGCAGACATCAGGCCAGCATGCATTCTTAAATCTGTGGCATTTCTGCTCTTGAGTGATTTACTTTATCATGATTGTAGTCATTTAGCAGATTTTTACTGACTTCAAACAGATCTCAGAACAACTTTAAATCATTTGTTCATTCTAACATGTTTCAACAATTTTATTTTGAAGTTAGGATGGGAAGCAATACTTGTTGGCCTTAAAAGTACAATAATCTCAACTCAAAAATGTCATTAAAAGATTTGTCTTTTGGTTTTGATTTTATTTTCTCTGCTCTCTTCCAAAGGATGTACATACACGTTTCAGAACAGAGTCACATCAGGATGTAGTTGGAAGATTCAATGAAAGGTAATAATTTTTCCAAAAGTGCTTTTAAACAATATTTGTCTGAAAGAATCTGCTCAAGCTTACCTGCCAATAAAAGGGAAAACATAAGTGTTAATTTTACATCTGAGTAACCAAAATCTGACCAAAATCTGTTAGTGACAGAGGACAGTTTTTGAATATACATTCTAGGACGATCAATTTCTTGAATTTTTGTTGCATTGCCCTCCAAGTATGTTGAAGTTGGTTCTGAAGTTTGGATTTTTTGAAGTCAGGATCAGTTTTAATTATCACTGATGTGTCATGAAATTTGTTTTATGACAGCAGTACATTGCAAGACATAAAAATTAGAATAAATTACAAGAATAAATAGTGCAAAGGATAAATAATAGGGTATATATAACAAGTAACAGTCTGATAGCGAAAGGAAGAAGCTATTCTTAAAGCATTAAGTGTGGGTCTTTTCTCCCCGATGGCAGTCGTGCATGAGGGTCTGTTAATCTAATCATTTGTTTGAAACTCTTTGCTAAATGCCCCAAATTTTTTTATGTTCATTCTGTTTCATCAGATTCATACTTTCTCTGGCATCCTGCAAGAATTGTGTTGTGATAAATGATCAGCTGGATATCTTGCCACTTTCCAGTCACATTCTTAACATTAATCCTGTCTCACCCAAATCCTCGGTATGTATTGTAGATCATGGTATCATAACGTTCGGGTTTTTGCTATTTGTTTATTTATATTGCTGACATGTATGACATAAGCAACAGTGGATTTTGTTAACATTGTATACAGTACACCTTTATCCTAAACTTGAGAACCTAGAGAAGGCTGATAGTGAAGTTTGATGCTGATCTATTTTAAGACCGTATCTCCCTATTTCTGTAAACCTGATATTCCCAAATGCACTAAGACTCCTTCAGAATGTAGAACCTTGGTCCCTTAAAACTCAAGCTTGTAGATCTTAATTGCAGTTCTCTAATTCAGATCCTATTGCCCCAAATTACGAGATTTCTTTCCTAATCATCTCAAAGCCTGTCCCTTCATTTCTGGAACTTCTGTCATTATTATTTCCTAGTAATAATGACTGGCATTGTCACTAAAATTTCTGATATGTGTGAGAAAGTGGTGCAGAAGAATTTAAGGAGTTAAATTCACTAATTAGTTTAATGGAATTATGGTTTAACCTTTCAGCAGGAATTATACAGTATCTGTCAATGTATTTTCCTAATTTTTTAAGGAGGAAAGCCTAACACCGGGAGAGATTGAATTGCGAGAACTTAAAGAGTCCCTAAGTGATACGCAACCAGTAGGAGTTCTTATTGATGGCTGCAAAACACTGGATCAGGTAAAATGCTCTGGCTGGTCGATAGAGTAGAAGAGCAGAGTATTTGGTCAAACATAAACTGTACACACCGGCTGTGTGGTGAAAAAGGCACAACAGCACCTCTTTCACCTCAGACGGTTGAAGTATGGTATGGTCCCCCAAACTCTAAGAACTTTCTGTAGGGGCACAATTGAGAGCATCCTGACTGGCTGCATCACTGCCTGGTATGGGAACTGTACTTCCCTCAATTGCAGGACTCTGCAGAGAGTGGTGTGGACAGCCCAGTGCATCTGTAGATGTGAACTTCCCACTATTCAGGACATCTACAAAGACAGGTGTGTTAAAAGGGCCCGAGGGATCATTGGAGACCTGAGTCACCCCAACCACAGACTGTTCCAGTTGCTACCATCCAGGAAACGGTACCGCAGCATAAAAGCCAGGCCTGATAGGCTCTGGGACAACTGCTTCCACCAGGCCATCAGACTGCTTAATTCATGCTGACGCTACTGTATTTCTATGTTATATTGACTATCCTGTTGTACATAATATTTGTTATACATTACTGTAATTGGACGTTTGAACATTTGCACGTTTGTAATGTAAAGATTTTTACTCATGTATTTGAAGGATGTAAGTAATAAAGTCAATTCAGTTCATTCGTTCAATTCATTCATACAGTTCATATTTTTAATTCATTCATGGAACTATGGGCATTAGTACAACCCTACTTTTTCCTAAGGTGGTGGTGAGCTGCCTTGTTGGGCACCTGCATTTGTTCTGATGACGTCACTCATGTTCTGTTGTAAGGTGACGAGTTCCAGAACTTGAGGCTGGCCTCATTGAAGGACCTGTAAGATATTTCCATCATGATGTTAGTTGATTTTATGAATGAGGTAGAAATGGTGGACAAAGTAAAATGGGCTCAAATTATAAATATGCTGTTACAGCTTTCATCTACTAAGAGGCTCAGATAAATTGTGTATAAATTGTGAGCAAAAACAGCAGGAAATTTGAAATGAAGGCTGGAAATACTACGTAAGAGAAGTAACATCTGCAGAGAAAAGGAAAATTTAATATTTCAGGTCAGTGACCTTTTCCCAGAACTGAAAAAAGTTAGAAATCTAACAATCTTTAAGTTCTGGATGTTTGAGGAGGTGGTAAACAAAAGGAATGTCAGTGGATAGCAGGAGTAACTGTGTGTTACAGGCAGCAATGATGCAGGGGTAACTGTGTGGTACAGGCAGCAATGATGCAGGTACAGGTTACCCCCGCCATCCGAAGTAGAGCATTCCTGTGAAACGGTTCATAAGCCGAAATGTAAAGCGAAGCAGTTACCATTTATTTATATGGGAAAATTTTGTGAGCGTTCGCAGACCCAAAAATAATCTACCAAATCATGCCAAATAACACATAAAACCTAAAATAACAGTAACATATGGTAAAAGCAGGAATGATATGATAAATACACAACCTATATAAAGTAGAAATACTTTTCCACAATAATTACTGCACTGTTCTCCGTAGCGAAAATCTTGCGCAAGCGCTGTTGGCAGAAACACGGCGCAAGTGCTCTCCAGTAACCTTTAAGCTGTGAAGCTGCCAAATCATACTGAATAACACGTAAAAATACACAGCCGATATAAAGTAGAAATAATGTATGTACAGTGCACTATCACTTACCGGAATCGGCAATCATACAGTTCTTTGTAAGCACTCAAACCATCCGGCAAATATCCCCTAAACCTACGTACCCTTTCAAAATTAAAGTTGTACTTTATCATTGCAGCGAAAATCTCACGCAGTTGCTTCACGTTCATTTTGCTAATGAATTCAGTTTTGATGTTACCCTTTCTTCTTCCAATTGCATCAGCTCTTCATCTATCAGTTCTTGGTCATGGGATGCCAAAACCTCTTCAACATCATCTTCGTCAGCTTCCACAAGCCAAACTCACTTTGTCCTTACTTCGTTCACCACAATCGAAACGCTTAACTATGTCTAGTTTTACGCTAAGTGTAACACCCTTATGAGCTCTTTCAGGCTTTTCCGATACTTTAGAACTCATCTTGCAAACGGCTGCTCACAGGCATGTGTTTAAGCAATGCCGGCGAGAATGCAGTTCCGAATCCAGGGAGAGCGGCTGCTGGGGGTGCGTGCTGCCTTTTATCGCGCGCTGATTTTTTTTCATAACAGTGAAAACACTTTCTGAAAGCGAAAATAGGGTACTAATGTAGGTCTTTCGTAACAGCGAGGTTTCGTAAAGCGAACGTTCGAAAAGCGGGGGACACCTGTATGATGCAATGATGCAGGAGTAACTGTGGTACAGGCAGCAATGATGCAGGCTGACAGAGTATCATGAAGGCTTACTAAGTGAAGAAAATCTGCCGGTAGGAGATGAGTTGAAGAAAAATAGGGACGAAGAGAGAAACTTAAGTCTCTAGAGAAGCATAGCATTACAAAGGCTCAAATCTTAAATGGAAAACAATCCTGTTAATATATCAGATGGCATCAATGAATAGAAAAACAATTTCATCTGTTTTTGATGCCACTGAGAGACTGTTTGAAATTGTTAATTGTCTTGAGGCTGTAACGTGCCTGAGCAGAGTTGAATGCTGGTTTTCAAGCTTGGGTCGAGTTTGATTGCATCTGCGTTTGAGAACAAAGACAAAGGTGTTAAAGTGAGAGTTAAAGTTCACCTGCAGGTAACAAGCCTTCACCGTCCTCTCAGCTGACACTTGTGTTTTCAGACTTAACACTATTACAAGTATTCCCTTTTGTGGTCTCCTTGAATCCATTCTTCTCTGATTTCTAACTTTGAAGCATCTTTGATGTGAAATATTAAATTTGTTTCTGTATTCACAGATACTGCTGGCTCTGTTGAGTACTTGTACTTTTTTCTATTTGTAATTCTATGATGACTATTAGTGGTATTTTACTTGATATTTGTACTTGGGCTACTCTTTGTTTCCAAATACATTTACCTTGACCACTTCAGAAATTTTAATTATCACTAGAAACAGCTTATGTTATTTTGGCAAGTCTAGTCATTTTGCAGGGGACTATTACTGGAATATCTTTCCTTGTACTGCAGCCAATGTAACAATTTGTTCTTCATCAGGCTAAAGCAGTATTGAAGATCATTGAAGCTATATCAGAAAAAACACTCAGAAGTACAGTCGCTTTAACTGCTGCCAGAGGCCGTGGTAAATCAGCTGCATTGGGCCTGTCTATTGCAGGAGCAGTGGCATTTGGGTAGGTGTTAGAACTATTAAATATCTCTATGTTTTGACAGTTTTTTCTGCTCATTATCTCATTGTTTTATCAATTGCTCTTAAATCCGTGTAATGTGGTTCCTAAATATTGCCAGAACTAGTTACTTTTAATTCTTTCAAACCTGTTAATGATTTTGAATCTTTGTTCAATCTCTCCATAACTAGCTCTATTCAAAGGAAATCAGCTTCCTTTAGTCTCTCTGCATAAGCGAAGTCTGTCTTTCTAAATATGAGTTCTGCCGAAGGGTTTCAGCCCGAAATGTTGACTGTATTCTTTTCCATAGATGCTGCCTGGCCTCCTGAGTTCCTCCAGCATTTTGTGTGTGTTGCTCAGATTTCCAGCATCTGCAGATTTTCTCTTGTTTGTTCCTGTAAATCTTGTGACAAACGTTGTAAGCCTAGGTCCAGGATTGCTGTGCACGTCCTTTCAATAATTGTTCTGCATTGCATTCTGTAAATCAGCAGTTTTCATCAGCCTGTTGAATTCAAATAATTAAATTTTGCAAACGCGTATATACAGAACCTTAGACACCTTTTGGTAAGATGGCCCCTTTAAATGGCAACTTTTTGCGTGCAGCTCCAGTGGGAATCGTCAAATATTCCTGTTCAGGTCTGCTACCGCTGAAATCCACAGTCACAATAGACAACAGATAATAGGTGCAGAAGTAGGCCATTCGGCCCCTCAAGCCAGCACCGCCATTCACTGTGATCATGGCTGATCATCCACAATCAGTACCCCGTTCCTGCCTTCTCCCCATATCCCTTGACTCCACTATCATTAAGAGCTCTATCTAACTCTTTCTTGAAAACATCCAGAGAATTGGCCTCCACTGCCTTCTGAGGCAGAGCATTCCACAGATCCACAACTCTCTGGGTGAAGAAGTTTTTCCTCAACTCCATTCTAAATGGCCTAACCCTTATTCTCAAATTGTGGCCTGTGGTTCTGGACTCCCCCAACATCGGGAACATGTTTCCTGCCTCTAGCGTGTCCAATCCCTTAATAATCTTATATGTTTCAATCAGATGCCCTCTCATCCTTCTAAATTCCAGTGTATACAAGCCCAGCTGCTCCAATCTTTCAACATATGACAGTCCCGCCATCCCGGGAATTAACCTCGTGAACCTCCGCTGCACTCCCTCAATAGCAAGAATGTCCTTCCTCAAATTTGGAGACCAAAACTATACACAATACTCCAGGTGTGGTCTCACCAGGGCCCTGTACAACTGCAGAAGGACCTCTTTGCTCCTATACTCAACTCCCGTTGTTATGAAGGCCAGCATGCCATTAGCTTTCTTCACTGCCTGCTGTACCTGCATGCTTACTTTCAGTGACTGATGAACAAGGACACCAAGATCACAGCCGTGGATACTTCAGTAAGCAGCATGTTTTAGGACATTTAAAAAAATGTATCTTTCAATACTCAAAATTGATGAAGTTTGGACAGCATACTTGGGTTGCGAGTATAGTTCCACTTTAAGAAAATGGAAGCGGGGACATTACTAGTTTACAGGTACAATTGAAACACAGAGGCTATAGACTTGCTCTCCGGACTATCCTGCTGGCAAATGTGCAGTCTCTGGAAGATAACAATGAAGACATCAGTAAGATTGCTGTACCAGAGAGACATCGGGGACTGATGTATATTCTGCTTTACGGATAAACGGCTCACACTTGCAATTTTGGGCACAGCGGTGCGGTCTGATGGCTTCACCATTCTCCCCAAAGACAGGACAGCTCAGTCTTTTAAAGGCAGAGGAGGTGGAGTATGCCTTATGATTAACTCATTTTGGTGCACAAACATGACAGTTCTCTTTGAGTTCTGCTCATCTGACCTGGAACATCTCATGGTCAGATATCATCCATTTTATCTGCTGAGGGAGTTCTCTGCCATTATCCTGCTTGTGGTGTGCATTCCACCTCAGGCCAACTCCATACAGGCACTGGAGGAGCTGTACAGCATAAACAGCAGGCACAAAACAGCGCACCTGGATGCCTTTCCTATTGTTGAGTGAGATTTCAACCAGGCCAACTTGAAGAAGTCTCTGAACAACTACCAACAATATATTATCTGTGGAACCAGAGGAGCCAACACACTTGACCACGGTTATACCACCATCAAGAATGTTTACCATGCTGTCCCGTGCCTGCACTTTGGAAAGTCTGATCACCTGGCTGTACTTCTACTCCCAGAGACCAAAGACTGTAGCACCTGTGGTGAGGGCCAAGAAGGCATCATAAAGAGGTGACTGAGGAGCCCTTACAGGACTACTTTGAGCCAGTGGTTGGACAATGTTCTTCTCTGTCTGATTGAATATGCCATAGTTGTCACTGACTTCATCGAGATCTGTGTGGATGAGTGTGTACCAGATATACCTAAACCAAAAGCAGTGGATGAACCAGGAGATTCGTAGTTGTCTGAGGGCTAGATCTGTGATGTTGAAGACCAGTGATCCAGAACTATACACGAAGTCTGGGTACGAGCTGCGGAAGTCTATTTTAAGGGCATAAAACAAATCCTATTGAGTTTAGAGACCAAATCAGATGCACATCAGCTTTGGTAGGGTTTGCAGGCTATTACTTCCCGCAAAGCAAACCCTAACATCATGAATGACTGCTGTTTCACTCGCAGATGAGCTCATTGCCTTTTATGCGTGCTTTGAAAGGGGAGAATAAAACTACACCTGTGTAAATCCCCACAGCATATGATGACCCTGTGATCTCTGTCTCGGAGGCTGAATGCTTGCAATGTGTCTGACCCTGATGGTCTACCTGGTAGGACTCTGAAAACCTGTGCCAACTAACTGGCAGTGAGTGTTAAAGGCATTTTCAGTCTCTCACTCCTACCTAAGCAAGGACCTGGACCCGCCGCAACTTGCATATCGCCACAGGAGGTCTACAGTGGATGCAGTCTCACTGGTTCTCCTCGTGGCTTTGGATCACCTGGATACGAGTAATACCTGCATCAGGTTGTTGTTTATTGACTACAGCTCAGCGTTCAACACAATCGTACTCCCAGTTCTAGTCAAGGAGCTCAAATCTTGACCTTTGTACCTCCCTCTGCAACTGGATTCTTGACCTCCTCACTGGGAGACGACAATCTGTGTGGAAAAAATAGCTCCTCACTGACAGTCAACAGCGCTGCATCTCAAAGATGCGTGCTTAGCCCATTGCTCTACCCTCTTTTCAACTACGATTGTGTGGCTGTGCACAGCTCAAACGCCATCTATAATTTGGATTTTGACACAGTTGTTGACAGAACTCAGATTGCGACGAGGAGGCGTGCAGGAGCAAGGCAGATCAGCTGGTTTTAGTGAGATTTTCAGGAAGATGTTGTTTCCTGTTTGGCATTGCTGTCAGCCGCACCTCCAACAATGCCCTTGGGTCAGCTGCAGGGTGACCAGCTGGGGGCCGCCGCCCATTGATATTTCCCTCCCTCAGCCCTGGTACATCTGGTGGCAGAGCAGTGGCAGTAATGTTTCCCTGCCACCCTCTGCAGCTTACAATGGGGTTAGTCGGTCCCCCGGTTTCTGTCCTTCCTCCTCAGCCATAGCCAAAAGTGACTCTTTTCTGCCTCTTCAGCCAATTCTCTGGTGGCCTTCCTGAGCCTTGCTTCAGTCACCACCATATCATGGAGTAACCTTGTCGTCGATGTGCCGATGAAGCCCCAGTATCCTGCCCCCACAGGGTAGATGATGGTTCTCCAACCAACTTCCTTACACTCAGCTGTCAGGTCTGAGTACTTCAGCCTCTTCTGCTCGTGGGCAGACTCCATTCCTTCCTCCCATGGGGTGGTTAAATCAATGGGGACTGTCTTCGCGACTGTGGACCAAAGTACTATGTCTGGGCAGGGAGATGTGGTGGTCATTTCCATGGGGAACTGTAGCTCTCTGCTGGGATCAGCCCTCATGTTCCACTCCTTGCCTGTGGAAGAATGTCCTGAAGGAGATCTTGGGGTGCTGCATTCAACGTTCTTACCAGCCTTAACAAATGGGGTCAGTTGTCATCCTGCTAGGGAAAGGCTGCTTCTCACATCCCACCTGCAGGCCTCTGGGGTCTCCGCCAGCTTCTTTAGGACCTGATCATTCTGCCATGTGTAGCACCATTGCAACAGCACAGTCGTGCATCCTACCAGGATGTGTTGGAGGTTGGCATTGGTGTTATCACACAGGGGGCAGCTAACCACTGCTGAACCACTGGTGAAGATTTCGGGGACAGGGCAAGGCTGTCACAGGCTGGCCTGATGAGGAAGCTGAGTCTGGCTTTTGGGGTCTTCCACAGGTCAGACCAGCTGATGGTGCCCTTCCACGTTGTCCAGCTTCCCTGGCGGGATACATATGGAGGGTTATGGCTGTGGTGCAGGATCGTGCAAATGGGCAGTTTAAATGGCTCTGCTTGGGCTAGATGGGCCAAAGGGCCTGTTTCTGTGCTGTTCTTTTCTACTAAGTGGAAAGGTTGAGCAGTTTCAAGTTCTTGGGTGCAGCGTCTCTGAGGATCTATCAATATATTGATGCCGTTACAAAGCTGGCATGACTGCAGCTATATTTCAGTCAGAACTTGAGAAATGGTCTGTCTCTAAAGATACTCACTAATTTCTACAGATGTTCCGCGCAGGGCGTTTTAACTGGTTGCTTCATTGTCTGGTATGGAAGGGCCACTGCTCAGGATCAGAAAAAGCTGCAGAAATTTGTAAACTCAGCCAGTTATATCATGACCACTGTCCTCCCCAGCATCCAGGACACCTTCAAAAGGTGATGCCTCATAAAGGTGGCATCCACCACTAAGGACCCCCATAACCCAGAGCATGCCCTCTTCTCATTGCTGTCATCGAGGAGGAGATACAGGAGCCTGAAGAGAGACGCTCAACATTTCAGGAACAGCTTCTTCCCCTCTGTCATCAGATTACTGAATGGATAATGAGCCTATGAACACTATCTTAGTACCTTCTTTAATCTCTTTTGCATTACTTATTTAATTTACATATTTATTTCTTCATGTATTTATTGTAATTTATGGTTTTTATTACGTTGTGCAGTGTAAGCTGCTGCAAAACAACATATTTCATGACAGGTGAGTGATATTAAATCTGATTCTGAAACACATTCTGAAACTCAATTGCATATGTTTTTATGACAATAGGATATTACTTCTGTGAAAGCATCAGAGCCAGTTGATTATGCCAGTTGTGCAGAGAGAACAATCATTGAACCAAAATCAGCATTGTAGAACTCTTTATTCCAGATAGTTTTGAAGGCTGAATAATGGATATTATATTCAAGACAAAATGAGATTTATGGAGAGTCAAAGATTAGGGAATCAGCGGTAAAGAACAGCTGTGGCTGAGATCAGATCAGCCGATGTCTGATTTGATGGTGGTGTGAACTTGATGGGTTTTGTTTCTGCTCTTGTTTCTCATTTTTCTATCTTTGCTTAATCAAGTTCAGTAGAAAATTATACCATGCGGTTTATGACATCTTGATAGTGATGTATTTTCTAAAAGGCAATGTCTAAAGTAGAAGAAATGCTCATTGGTTATGTATTATAGCTCTTGTGAGGCATTTTGTGTCTGACTTATTAAAGCTTAAAATGCATGTTTTTATGTCAGGGATAGGTGGTGGAGAGATCTGGAGAATATTGGATTCTGGTTAATTGGGATACATTGGGACCAGTACATTTTGGCCCAATTAAGCAGTTGCCCCGACTAGCCAAAGTTTCATGGAAAGCGTTTACAAGATTGAAAAACAGAAACTAATTTTAACTGAGTAACAAATTATGTTTTTAAATGAAATACAGAACAAATTAGAACAGTGTCAAATACTATAAACTGTATTAGTTGCTAATAGTTATCGGTGGAGGAACTGTACACTGCTGTGTTATTTTGATTGACACCGAGTGCAGATAACAAACTGCCTTCATACAATGCTTTCAACAATTGCCTCCTCCAAATCTTCATTTTCATTGTAACATCCATGATGATTGTTGACACCTTCAAATTCTTCGTAGTTCTTAGCTTGCTGAAGTAGTGAAATTGTTCCTTTTTCACTCCCAGACATTTCTCGCATCTCCAATCCTGAATGTTTGTGTATTTCTCGCCAAGAAAAGTCACTGCTTTTTGAACACAAACGCACTCCACTGAAGTTATTTAAAAGCTGTTTACTTCAAGCAGGGTATAGTGTCTAACAGCCAGAAAGCCATCCCAATTTAGTAGCACACTGTCCCAAATAAACAAAACAAATCCTGCCCACTTTATTAATTAGTTACTGTTCTTACTGTTCTTTAAGAGTTGTCCCTAATTAGCAGCTTTCCTGATTAACTGATGGCTCAATTAACTGGAATTTGCTGTATACTAGTCTCTTAAATTTTTGTGTTGAAATCCACACAATTATGGGCATACTATTGGCAAAATTCCTGGAAATGTTCTGTAATTTTTAACAATTGTGTGCAATTTTCTGTTCTTAACATAAATCATGGAGTGCATTTTCTATATATTTTGGCATTTGCTGTTATTCTGAATTCTACCAGTCAGTGTGTATTCTTATGGTAATGAGTGTTCAACTGAAATGGGGTGAGTTTGAAAATGGAAATCATGTTTAAAATGTGTAAAATCTGTGTGTTGTGCTCTTCTATATTCACTCTTCAAATAAAAATGTTCTGATTCCATTTGAATATTTAAAAGGTCAAACGTGTTAAAAAATATTTTCACCTCTCTGATGAATGCAATTAGACCATTTTAAAGTTAATGTATGTCAGTAGTTATTAAAAGTAATTGTGGCTTATGGGAGTATTTGCTCTGTTTTTAGATATTCCAATATCTTTGTCACCTCGCCAAGTCCAGACAACTTAATCACCCTTTTTGAGTTTGTTTTTAAGGGATTTGATGCATTACAGTATCAGGTAAGAGAGCAAGTCTACTTGAGTTGTCATAGAGTTATAGAATACTTCACAGAAACATGCCCTTCACCCTATCTGGTCTGTTGTTCTGCACAGTCCCACTGACCTGCACTTGAGCCATACCCCTCTATTCAAGCTTCTCTTAAATGAATCTGCTACATTCATACCACACTCGTACCACCCTCGGACTGAAGAGGTTCTCCTCAATTTGGGGTTTTCTCTCTTTCAAATCAGCAGTAGTACTCATAAAGAACATAAAATTTGCAGTATATCATTGATTTTGTTCAACTAGTGAATAAAGACTGAGTAACTTCTTACAGGGAATGCATAGCTGATTGACTAATAACGTTCCAATCACTGACCATTTTATCAAACTTTTGTCGCTTTAAGAAAAAGAGTCGTCTTTTATTGGTTGTTATCAGGGTTTGTATAATTACTTTTTTCAGGAACATCTGGACTATGAAATAATTCAGTCCTTAAATCCAGAATTCAACAAAGCTGTAGTTCGAGTTAATATCTATAAAGAGCACAGGCAGACCATACAGGTAATAATAGTACTCTATCGATTTCTCTGCTTCTGAGTTGCAAAAGTGAATGTGATAATATGTACTGATGCCCTCAGTTCAGTCCTTTCCTGCCTACATCCGTGACACTTCACGTGCTCTTGATCTGTTCAACGGTTTCAAGTTCCCTGGCCCTGATCATCTTATTTTCATTATGGATGTCCGGTCCCTATACAGCTCCATCCCCTATTTGGAAGGCCTTAAAGCTCTCCGTTTCTTTCTGGACACCAGACCCAACCAGTTGCCCGCTACCATTCTCGTCCGTCTGGCAGAACTGGTCCTCACTCTCAGTAGTTTCTCCTTCGGCCTCTCTCACTTTCTTCAAACAAAAGGTGTAGCAATGGGCACTTGTGTGGGCCCCAGCTATGCCTGCCTTTTGTCTGCTATGTGGAACAGTCTATGTTCCAAGCCCATACTGGTATCACATAATTCTCCATAACTTCTGCCATCTCCAACGGGATCCCACCTCCAAGCACGTCTTTTCCTCCCCTCTCACTTTCTGCTTTCTGCAGGGATCTCTCCCTACGCGACTCCCTTGTCCTGTAGAGCTCCCCACTGATCTCCCTCCTGGCACTTATCCTTGCAGGCTGAGCAAGTGTTGCACCTCCTCCCTCACTACCATTCAGGGCCCCAAGCAGTCTTTCCAGATGAGACAACACTTCACCTTTGTGTCTGTTGGGGTCATCTACTGTATCCGGTGCTCTTGGTGTGGCCTCCTGTATATTGGTGAGACCCGACGTAGATTGGGAAACCACTTCATCGAGTACTCATGCTTCATCCGCAGAAAAAGCGGGATCTCCCAGTGGCCACCCATTTTAATTCCACTTCCCTTTCCCATTCCAACATGTCAGTCCATGGCCTCCTCTACTGTTGCAATGAGGCCACACTCAGGTTGGAGGAGCAACAACTTATATTCCTTCTGGGTAGCCTCCAATCTGATGGCATGAACATCGATTGTTCAAACTTCTGGTAATGCCCCCCCCTCTCCTTCATCATTCCCCATTTCCATTTCCCTTTCTCACCTGAGTACCTTATCTGCCCATCATCTCCTTCTGGTGCTCCTTCCCCTTTCCTTCCCTTCCACGTTCTTCTGTCCTCTTCTATCAGTTTCTCCTTTCTCCTGCCCTTTATCTCTTTCACCAATCAACTTCCCAGCTCATTACTTCACTCCTCCCCCTCCACCGGTTCACCGATCATTCACTACCTTCTATTTCGTCTCCCCTCAGCCCTCCTCCTAACTCTGACCTCTTTTTTTTCTCCAATCTTGATGAAGGGTCTCAGCCTGAAACGTCGACTGTTTACTCTTTTCCATAGACGTTGCCTGGCCTGCTGAGTTCCTGCAGCATTTTGTGTGTGTTGCTTGGATTTGCTGCATCTGCAGATTTTCTGTTGTGCTGATGCAGCTTCCTTTTCTAATAGTATGATATATAAAGCAATTACAGGATTTCTGTTTTCCCGTTGCCAGTACATTCACCCAGCAGATGCTGTTAAACTGGATCAGGCTGAGCTTGTGGTTATTGATGAAGCAGCTGCAATCCCACTTCCATTGGTGAAGAAACTGATGGGGCCTTATCTTGTTTTTATGGCATCCACTATAAATGGGTATGTGATTGTTTTCTTGCCGAAAGCCATATGATAGCAGTATTTTCTTTATGCAAGCTGACTTGAAATTCACCCATAAATCCGAGAATCCAGATGGGAGAAGCACCGGCTGTGACAATATCTGTCTGTTAGTTTGAAACAAATGTGCAGGGGAATTATTATTTGCTATCGCTTACCCTTTGAAAACGTGGTAATTATAAGATTTGTGTCCCATAGCTTTAGTTGTTGAATACAGATCGTTAATCAGAAAAAAAAAACAAGTGAAATAATTTCAGATATTAGACATGCATTTGCATTAACGTTGTTAAGAGTTTTAAAGTTCTAGCTGATGTTTCCTGTGGAGAGAATATTCTGATATAATGGCAAATGTGGTATGTAAAATACATTGGAAGGTGCATGATAAATGGCTGAACTTCAAAGGTTCAAAAGTACGTTTAATTTCAAAGTATGTATACTTTATACACCCTTGAGATTTGTCTCCTTACCATATAATCATATAACCATATAACAATTACAGCACAGAAACAGGCCATCTCAGCCCTTCTAGTCCGTGCCGAACTCTTACTCTCACCTAGTCCCATCGACCTGCACTCAGCCCATAACCCTCCATTCCTTACCTGTCCATATAGCTGTCCAATTGAACTTTAAATGACAACATCAAACCTGCCTCAACCACTTCTGCTGGAAGCTCGTTCCACACAGCTACCACTCTCTGAGTAAAGAAGTTCCCCCTTGTGTTACCCTTAAATTTTTGCCCTTTAACTCTCAACTCATGTCCTCTTGTTTGAGTCTCCCCCACTCTCAATGGAAAAAGCCTATCCACGTCAACTCTATCAATCCCCCTCATAATTTTAAATACCTCTATCAAATCCCCCCTCAACCTTCTACATTCCAAAGAATAAAGCCCCAGCTTGTTCAACCTTTCTCTATAACTTCGGTGATGAAACCCAGGTAACATTCTGGTAAACCTTCTCTGTACTCTGTCTATTTTGTTGACATCTTTCCTATAATCCGATGACCAAAACTGTACACAATACTCCAAATTTGGCCTCACCAGTGCCTTGTACAATTTCAACATTACATCCCAACTCCTATACTCAGTGCTCTGATTTATAAAGGCCAGCATACCAAAAGCTTTCTTCACCACCCTATCCACATGAGAGTCCACCTTCAGGGAACTATGCACCATTATTCCTAGATCCCTCTGTTCTTCTGCATTCTTCAGTGCCCTACCATTTACCATGTATGTCCTATTTGATTAGTTCTACCAAAATGTAGCACCTCACATTTATCAGCATTAAACTCCATCTGCCATCTTTCAGCCCACTCTTCTAACTGGCCTAAATCTCTCTGCAAGCTTTGAAAACCTACTTCATTGTCCACAGCTCCACCTATCTTAGTATCATCTGCATACTTACTCATCCAATTTACCACTCCATCATCCAGATCATTAATGTACATAACAAACAACATTGGACCCAGTACAGATCCCTGAGGCACACCTCTAGTCACTGGCCTCCAATATGACAAACAATTATCCACCACTACTTCTCTGGCATCTCCCATCAGGCAGCCTTAAGACAAAGAAACCCAATAGAACCCATTTGAAAAAAAAGACTGTCAAACATCCAATGTGCAGGATAGAAAAAAACAAATCAAGCAGACAACTGAAGTTCACAAAAGTGACTCTACAACCTGAAACTAGTCATCACTGCAGCTGATGCATTATCCCGTTAGTTGCAGAAGCCTCAGTTCAGTGCAGGGGCAAGTAAACCCCGCATTGCAGCTAGCTGAACAAGCCTGTCCTTTGTCTCCAGTCCAGTACCCTGATGTTTTTAATCTGGCCCGGCATTTAAACCATTCCTAGCCCTCAGATTGTTCCTTGCTCTCAGGCCTTGAAGTTTCCATGGCTTATTTTGAACTTTTGCTTGTACGTGAGCAATTCATTTTCTATAGTGCTGTGTAACCAAGTTCTGTTTAGGTCTTTACCTGTTGTATGTAATGAAATTGGAACATGTTGTTAACAGTGAGGTGTCAATACATTTGCTAATGTAGTTACTGAGTACTTAATTTTGTTTTATTTACTAGATGTCAAAGCTAGAGTTTAGGACAGTGGTTTAGGTGTGTCGGCATTTCATTGCCCTGTGAAGAGAACTTGGTGGCAGCTAGCTAAAAACTACTATAAAATAAGTCAAGTTTTCATGATGTTATAACCATTCTAAAACTATTAAAATTAATTGAAATCATTGAAATTTAGTATTAAATCATTTAGAAAAACGCTTTAAGACTCAGTTTAATTAAATCAGAAAACATACAGTACTGAGAAAAAGTCTTGGGTATACCCTATAAAAAGTATTCACCCCCTCCCCTTGGAAGTTTTCATGTTTTATTGTTTTACAGCATTGAATCACAATGGATTTAATTTAGCTTTTTTTGATACAGATCAACAGAAAGTGTTTTGTGTCAAAGTGAAAACAAATTTCTGCAAAGTGATCTAAATTAATTACAAATATAAAACAAAATAATTGCATATGCATTCACTCCCTTGAAGTCAGTATTCGGTAAGTGCACAATTGGCAGCAATTACAGCCTTGAGTCTGTATAGGTATGTTTCATATCAGCTTTGCTCATTTGAACATTGCAATTTTACCCATTCTTCTTTACAAAACTGCTCAAGCTCTGTCAGATTGCAAGGGGATTGTGAGTAAACAGCCCTTTTGAAGTCCTGCCAGAAATTCTCAATTTGATCCAGGACTAGACTTAGCCACTCCAGGACATTAACTTTGTTGTTCTTGAGCCATTCCGTGTAGCTTCAGGTCATTGTCTTGCTGGAAAACAAACCTTCTCCTAAGGCACAGTTCTCTTGCAGACTGCATCAGGTTTTCCTCCAAGATTTCCTTGTATTTTTCTGCATTCATTTTACGCTTTACCTTCATAAGCCTTTCAGGGCCTGCTGCAGTGAAGCATCCCCACAGCTTGACGCTGCCACCACATACTTCACAGTAGGGATGTTGTGTTTTGATGATGTGTGGTGTTTGGCTTCCTTAACCCTTTTTTGGCATCAATATCCACCCATCTTCAGGTATGAAGGCACAGGGCGTTCACTGTCTTTGAAACTGATACAAGAATTGCGACAGCAAAATGATCAGACCAAGGTCAGCAACACTGCAGAGAATAAAGCTACTTCCACTGCCAAACTCAGCTCAGGTATCAATATTACCTTTTCTCATATTATAGTTTCTTTATTCAGTTTGGTCAGGAATCAAGCAAGCTTGCTCATGTAGAAGGACATCCTAATCTTTATGACTATATCAGTCCCATGCATAAATAGTTGGGACAATATTTTTTTCATATTGTGTATTTTCAGGCTTTCTGGTAGATTTTCTGAAAGCATATATTTTAGCTGATTTCAGATTTTTGGTTCCTTTAGCTACCTGATAGAATGACGTGTTCTCTGTCTGCCAGCTTATTTCCCCTTTTAGTCTCCTTTTGTTTTCAGAAGGAAATTCTTTGGTACCATAATAGATTAATTTTCTTGCACTATCCATAGAATTGAAATATTTTGGGAAAAAGATGTTGACAAGGAAATTCAATAATCTCTTTATTGTTTGCTTGTGGTTGTTGCACCATTTGCTGCCCTCATTTGAAAATTTGAATTCAAGTTATGCATTGGCAGACATAAAACAAAATGTGCCCCCTTTGTTGAATTTCATAAATGCCCATCCAGGACCAGAATGTACCAAGGCTTTTACTCCATTGTCTGCATATCATAAAAGGTGATTATAATGATGGCATACCTTGGTAAAGAATATTGTTAGATTTATATTTTAAAAAAACAATGAAAGAAAGATTTTTTTGGAATTAATAACATACAAGAAAACCATACAACATTTTGTTTCTCCCTGCTAGAAAAAAGCTTCTCAGCTTTTTTTCCACTTCCTGGCCCTTAACCTTGTATACCACTGCATTTCATGGATATATCAATAAAGATTGCTGTTTCTGCCTGCTTTCAGATAAAGCGTTCCAGGCCCACAACATCCTCTTATGTGGAAATAAAATCTCTCAACTTCTAGTCTTTTGATCAATTACTTTTAAGTTTGGTTATTGATATTCATATTAAGGGAAATTCCTTCCTTCCTTTACATCTCATAATTTATGTAGGTAACTTAGTAGTTCTCATTAGTATTCCATCTCTAATGTCTTTACTTATTGGCAGTGAGATCCCTACATGAGGTTTCTTTAAATGAGGCGATTCGATATGCCCCTGGAGACCCTGTGGAGAAGTGGCTGAATGATTTGCTCTGCTTGAACTGCCTGAATGTCTCCCGAATCATGTCAGGCTGCCCACTTCCAGAGAAATGTGATCTGTATCCTTCAGATAATTTCAGTTTACCTTGAATAATTTTATAGCTGTAAATGCTGAAGAATGTGGTTGGTTAGAATAACCAGAATGTTAATCAAATCTGGATTCTTCTTCTCTGTAGTTGGTAACAGCATCTTCTATGTTTGCTCTATTTTCTACACTCTGATCTCATCCCTTCTCTGCACTCCCAGAAACCCATGCTTGCTTTCCACTTTTACATTTAAAAGTTCATGCTGTAACAACATAGTGTCACTACATGCATCTTCCACTTTCAGTATTGCAGCGGAGCTGTTCCCTCCTAAAGGCACGGATAATTTTTTCCATCTATCAGTGCCCATTCCCTTTCCATTCATCGTTCTATGCAACTGCAGTAGTTCTTTCTCGCTCTGGGGTATTTCCTGTAAACCATTTCCCTGCTGTATTTCCAAATTTTATATTTTACTCAATATCAGAATGTTGTCTTCTCTTCATTAGACATACAGTTGTAGATTGGGTGATTGTGCAAAATGTCTGTCTCAAAACTGAACTCCAAATATCCATTTCTCTTTCAGCTCAGTTCTGTGTTTTACTTCCTCTCTGACGTCTCTTTGTTAGCATCCAACACTCTTCTACAAAACTCAAGGGACAGTACTTATCTAATATGGTACATTATAGCTTACTGCATTTAACGTTAAGCAATTTTAATTGATTGGAATTTGGTGCATTTTCATTTTGTGTTTCCAACATCAGAGAAGTATTTTGCTTTTACACCTCTAGCATGACCTTCGTTCCCTATTACAGTTATTCCTCTATTGTTTCTCCTGTTTCCTGCCTTGCTATAAACCTCATCTATACTCACTCTGCATCTTCACGTTTGCTTTAACTTCTAATTATTTACTGTTCTGATGAAAGGTTGTCAATCTGAAACTTCAACTGTGCCTGTCTTCACAGAGTTGGTCTGGTCAGCTGAGTGTTTAGAAGACTTATAACATGGAAGCCAGTCAGTCCATTATATTCGCGTCAGTTCTAAAGAAGTCACTGAGTTTAATCCTACCTTCTAATGCTCGGTCTGCAACTCTGTATTCCATGGCTTCTTACACATCCAAGTACCAATTTAATGACTTCTGGGTCTTCAATCCACCCAAGTACTGAGTTTCAGATCCATGCCAGTTCTGAAAATTTCCCCCCTTCATCTTGGCTTGAATTCCAGTACCAAATGCTTTAAAACCCCCTGATTTGTGACTAATGTTAAGGGAAATGGATCCTTCTCATTTATTCTGGAAGACGACCTTTATTCGTCAGTTAAATCTCCTCATAGTCATGGAAATTTATTCATTATTTATAACTACAGCTTTCCAATCATGACACCATTCTCATAATTTGTTCTCCTAGTGTTGACCAGAACTGTATGCAGTTGTTGAGCTATAGTCTAACTAGGTTATATACAGGTGTTTATATTCTACCTGTTTTTATATTCTGTGCCTTGGCTAATAAAGGAAAACAGTGCATTTGTCCTTTTAACTACCTGTTGACGACTCACTTTATCTATAAGGATCATTCCAGAGTGCCTGTGGTTGCTTCACTCAATATTCTTCCTTTTGAATTTTGTTAATAAGTTTCAAACTTCACATTATTAGTTTAATCTGTAATCTACTTTATTAAATTCATTAAAAATGACAATCTGAGTTCCATTTACCTGCAAGGAGGATGAGAAAACCACGTGTGCCATTTTTTAATGTATTATTTCTCATCCTTTCAATCTCAAAATATTGGTTTAGTAAAGATGTGACTATTCAAATATATATGACAATTATATGTGTTTGGTAAGGACAAAAAAATGTCCCAAACCTGGACTGTTTTTGAGTCTGGTATAGGACTGCTGGTTATCACTTAAGAGCTTAGATGTGAAGGTATTTTTGCAAAAGCTGTGCAGTTTTATGGTTTTTGCCTGAATTATAATTATATCAATAATTATAAATTATATCAATAATTTCTTACTCATGTAAGAGCTTGTGGGAAGTACTTTAAGCAATAGCACTTCAAAATCGACAAACTGAAATTTTTGCTTAATATCGACCCTACTTTGTGCCTTGCCTTGGTTCTCTTCAATACACATTTTGGAGTGGGGGCAAGGGTGTGCCTAACAAAAGCAAAATTGCTGTTCATTTATGCCACTGAACTTCAAAGAGTTCCTTTTGCTTGTACAGCTCCAGCATGACCTTTTATTCTCGTATCATCTCTCCTCTTTACTACCTTTCCACAAACCTTCCTTTCTTTTTTTTTAACAGAGTGGTAGTTTGCTGAGGTTTTTAGCTTCCTGGGATATCTCTGTAGTCTGACCACTAAGAATTTGATAGTTAGGCGGTCACTGAGATGGCCTTTACTGAGAATAAGGCAGTTATTTTGATCATATACTTTATTATCTTAACTCATGTTAAAGCTACTATGTGAACAGAGACACACTATTCTGTTACCACAAAGCATCTGAAGCCTTCTTGCAGCGATTGATGTCTCTGTATGTGGCATCCCATTATAAGGTAAAATAATTCATTTTCAACCTGATATTGATAATTGCTGACAGCACTTTTTCTGAAAATGAATAAACTTTTAAATGGCTATAACTTGATATAAATTTAGTATTTTCAAAAGTTAAGTTGAAATATCAGTGTTTTAAATAAGTACATTCTCTAAGCATACTGGGGATAATTCTTCGGAATATTCATCTGGATTTATTAATTCACTTTGTAGAATTTGTTTGCTTAAATTCTCTTCTGTGATATCTCCACAGAACACTCCTAATGACCTCCAATTACTTTCTGATGCTCCAGCTCACCACCTTTTCTGCCTGCTGCCCCCAGTGCAGCCTACTCAGAATTCATTGCCAGAAGTACTTGCTGTCATTCAGGTAATGTGTGTGCCAGGTCACTTGGCCACGCTTAAATATTAATAACACTGCGGTACGGACTGTTCAGTTGTCTTGTGTTTAGATGGCTTATCCCGTTCAAACCCTCGTATACTGTACAAACTCACTTACATTGAAGTTTATATGGAGAATTCATAGAAGAGAGGAACGCAAGGTTTGAGGAATTATAAAAGGGATGTGGAGCTTAGAATTTTGTGTTAAACATTGAAGCAGAGTAGGCCTTTTGAACTTTCTCAACTATATGAGGGGATCACATCTGATCATGCATTTTAAGACTACTTCTCAATCCTAATCCCAATCCCAATCTCAAACCCAATCTCCATATTGTTTGTTTCACTGAGCAACCAAAATTTCTTATTTACCCTGTAGTATACACATTCACTTAGCTTTCACAGTCCCCTAAAATAGTGAATTCCAAAAGAATATATGGATAATAATCAACATATGAGTGAGAGTCAGCCTGGTATAGTATTGGAATGTTTAAAGCTGATTTGAAAATGCATTCTTGTTTATTTACAGTTGGAGGTCTTTGTCCTGGAAAATTAGCTAGCTGACATGCTTGGTACTGGTCGGTAGTAAAGAGATGCGTTAGCTAGGTTTGCTTTCTGGCCGAGTGTCTGATTTCCTTGTGTCTTGATGTGAGTAACAATGTGTATGAGTTAGAGATGTGATAGGGATTCGGGTGGACTTGTCATCACAAGATAACTAACATACTGTTTACTTTTTTCAAGTCTATTCAGCTGATGTTGGACTTGAAGAATGTGAAGGTAAAGTTCCTCTGTGTAGTTAATAGAGCCACTGCCCCTCAGTGCTGGTGACTCAGGTTTAATCCTGACCTCCACTGCTGTCTTTCAGTTCTTCCTGTGCATCTCGGGGTATTGAAGAAATGGTGGAAGTTATAGCGTTTCTGATAATTAATCAAAATTTGATGGACTCTAGACTTGTCCCAGTGGATAGGATGACAGTAAATGTAATGTCACTGATTAAGGAGGATGTAGTCAAAAGGCGGATAATTATAGGCCAGTTGGCTTAACATCTGTAGTCGGGAAAATGCCTGAAGCGATCACATTGGAAGGAATGAGGTTCAGTCTTCAGCTTCCGTATGAATTAAGTTCAATTCCTCTAACATCATTTGTAATTCAAAACTATTTAAGACACAGCATGGATTCGAGAAGGGCTGGACTTGTTTGACAAATTCACAAGTGTTCTTTGAGGATATAATATTGTATAGAGGATTGGTGGCAGAGAGTTGGGATAAATGGGTGTTTCTCTGTTTGGCAATGAGTGGTGAGTAGAGTGCTGCAAGGATGTACCTGTTCACAATATATATATTAACGATTTGGAAGAGGGGACTGAATGTAACGTATATCTAAGTTTGCTGATGACACTAAATTGAATAGAAAAGCAAATTCTCTGGAGGATGAGGAGAGTCTGCAGGGAAGTTATGCTGCAACTGCACAAGGTTCTGGTGAAGAGCTCTTGGAGTACTCTGTGCAGTTTTTGATCTCCTTACTTGAGGGAAGGTGTCCTGGCTTTGGAGGTGGTACAAGTGGGGTTCACCAGGTTGTTTCTGGAGATGAGGGGTTAGCCAATGAGGAATGATTGAGTTGCTTAGAATTATATTCAATGGATTTTAGAAAATGAGAGGGGATCTTATAGAAACGTATAAAATTATGAAAGGGATAGATAGATAGAGCCAGGAAAATTGTTTCCATTGGTAAGTGAGATTAGAACTAGGGAACATAGCCTCAGTATTCAGTGGAGTAGAGTTTGAACAAAATGGAAGAGAAACTGCTTTTCCCAGAGAGTAGTGAATCAGTGGAATTCTCTGTCCAGGGAACAGTGGAAGCTAATTCAATAAATGTATCTAGGACACAAATTTTTGCATAGCAGGCAAATTAAGGGCTATGGGGAAAAGGGAGGTACTGGAGCCATCCATGGCCAGATCAGCCACAATCTGATTGAATGGCGGAGCAGGTTCAACAGGCCAGATGGCAGACTCCTACTCCTATTTCTTATGTTCTTATGCATGGATTTCCTCTGGCTACTCTGGTTTCCTCACACGTCCTGGAGTTTGGTGGCTTGGTGGGTTATTGGGCTATTGTGAATTGCTCTGGTGTGTTGGTGAGTGCTGGAATTTGAGAGGGGTTATTGGGTGGCACAGACTCAGTGAGTTGAAGACCCTGCTTTCATTCTGTATTACACTGTTAATAGGTGTTAAGTTCAAAGTAAAATTTATTATCAGAGTACATACATGTCACCACATATGACCCTGAGATTCTTTTTCTGCAGTCATACTTAGTAAATCTATGGAGTAACTGTAGACAGGATCAATGAACAACAAACTATATAAGTGCAGATAATTAACAATAAATAACGGGCATGAAGTAACAAGATAAAAGAATCCTTAAATGAGTGTATTTATCCCCTTTCGTTCAAGAGCCTGATGGTTGAGGGGTAGTAACTGTTCTTGAACCCGGTGGTGCGAGTCATGAGGGACTTGTACCTTCTACCTGATGGCAGCAGCGAGAAAAGAGCATGGCCTGGGTGGTGAGGATCTTTAATAATGGATGTTGCTTTCCTATGGCAATGTTTCATGTAGATGTATTTAATGGTTGGGAAGGCATTATCCGTGATGTACTCGGCCGAATACAGTACACTACCTTTTGTAGGATTTCCTGCTTAAAAGCATTGGTGTTCCCATACCAGGCTGTATTGCAGCTAGTCAGCATACCTTCCACCACACATCTATAGAAGTTTGCTAAAGTTTTTGATGACGTGCTGAATCTCCGCAGCCTCCTGAGGAAGTCGAGGCACTGTTGTACTTTCTTCGCAGACAGGTCCTCTGAGATTGTGATACCCAGGAATTTAGCTACTGACCCTTTCCACCTCTGATCCTCTGATGATTACTGGCTCATGGACCTCTGGTTTCCCTTTCCTGGAGTTACAATCAGTTCCTTGGTCTATTGACATTCATTGAGAGGCTGTTGTTACACCACTCAGCCAAGTTTTCAATCTCTCTTGTGTGTGTTGATTCATAACCACCTTTGATACAGCTCACAAGAGTGGTGTCGTCAGCAAACTTGTACATGGTGTTGGAGCTGTACTTAGCCACACAGTCTCAGGTGTGAAGCGAGTAGATGGGGCTAAGTAAACATCCCTGTGGTGATCCTGTGCCGATGGAGATTGTAGAGGAGGTGCTTTTGCCAATCCAGACTGACTGGGGACTATAAGTGAGGAAATCCAGGATCTAATTGCACAAGAGGGTATAAAGGCCCAGGTCTTGGAGTTTACTGGTTAATTTTGAGGGGACAATGGTGTTAAATGCTGAGCTGCAATCAATAAAGAGCATCCTGATGTATGCATTTTTGTTGTCCAGATGTTATTGTGAGCATTAAAGTTCTTTACTACTTAAACAATGATACTGGTCTGTATAGTTAATGTGGGCAGTAATTCAGTACCAAAGTGGCCCCTCCATCTGTATAGTTATGATAGAGACACACAGTGTGGAAGCAGGCCCTTCCTTCTGCCTTCTGAGTTCATGCCACTATCAACCACACATTTACACAAATCACAGTTCATTTTCTCCATGTTCCTGACAACTCCTCTCAGATTCTCGTACTTACCTTGCCATTAGGGGAGTTTCATCGTGGCCAGTTAACTAATTTGGCTGTTTGGAAATGTGGGAGGAAAGTGGGTTACCTGGGGAGGATGTGCAAACTCTTTACAGATAGTACTCTGGTATTCCTCCTTCCCTTTCTCCCATAGTCCACTCTCCTCTCCTATTGGATTCCTTCTTCAGCGCTTCACCTTTTCCACCTATCACCTACCAGCTTCTCCTTTCACCCCCCTTCCAAAACTCACCTACCCTCCCCCTCACATGGCTTCACCTCTCACCTTCTATTTTGTACTCCTCCCCCTCCCCCCACCTTTTTATTCTGGTGTCCTCTTACTTTCTTCTAGTCCCGAAGAAGGGTCTTCGCCCAAAACATTGACTCTTGGTTCCATTTCATAGATGCTGCCTGACCTGCTGAGTTTCTCCAGCATTTTGTGTGTGTTATTCTTGATATGAACAATGTTTCAGATCCCTTATCTAAAAATCTTACTGATGAACTCAGATAGGAATTTGTCGTACTTTTACTTGTTTTTGCTAGGTGGCCCTTGAGGGAGAAATCTCCAGTCAGTCTGTAATGAACAGCCTGTCTCGTGGGAAGAAAGCATTTGGAGATCTCATCCCTTGGACAGTATCAGAGCAGGTAAGATACCACACAGACATTGGACATTATCGATAATGTTTTACATATCAGCAGTGCTTAAGTATATCAGCAAAAGACTTAATACAAGTTGTAAGTTTTATCTTATGAATGTCTAGATGTATAGCTATATCAATATTGATGTTCTTAAACCTCTGTGCATAATCCCATTGGTTACAAATGGAAATTTTCTGGAGCTTTAGGTAGAAATTCATTTTCATCCTTTAGAACATAGACCATAGAACAGTACAGCACAGGAATGGGCCCTCAGCCCAGAATGCTGTGCTGAAGCAAATAAATTAGTAATCAAATGGCTATCTAATCTAATCCCATATGCCAAACAATGTCCATATCTCTCCATTTTGCTCACAATCTTGTACCTATCTAAATAGCTCTTAAAAGTTCATAATGTATCTGCCTCTCTCACCACCCCAGGCAGTGCATTCCAGGCACACAACACCCTACTGTATGTAAAAAGAAAACTTGCCCCTCACATCTCTTTTGAACTTGTCCCTCTCGCCTTAAATGCATGCCCTCTGGTATTAGACATTTCAACCCTGTGAAAAAGATACTATCTGTGTACCCTATGTCTACCTCTATAATCCTCTATCGGATCTCCCCCCCTCCCCCATCCTCTGCCACTCCAGAGAAAACAACACAAGTTTTTCCAACCTCCCATTATAGCACATGCTCTCTAATCCAGGCAGCATCCTGGTAAACCTCTTCTGCACCTTCTCCAGAGTCTTGACATCCTTTCTATGCAGGGGCGACCATGCAGTACTTTAGATGTGGCCTAACTAGAACTTTATCACAGATGAAGATCAGACCACATTTTATGTGAAATTACTGCAGAAAACCAGGTAATTGCAAGGAGTTCATAATTTTTTTCTTGCAACTGTATCTACATTTTCATCTAGGTCATTTATATACATCACAAACAGCAGAGGTCCCAGTACAGATCCCTGCAGAACACTGCTAATTACAAGCCTCCAGCTACAATAAGTTTCTTCGACCACCACCTTTGCTGTGCTCTATGAGCCAGTGACAGTTATTTGGTCAAATGGATGTGCTAAGGAGTATTTTTGAGTTCATCTTCCCTAATTCTTCCTCTTGAGTTGGGGTGTTGTTAGCCACACACTTAATTGATATGGGAATATGATTTCCACTAGAAGAGACTGTTTTGCTTATGGTATAAAGAGGGATTTCAGTGTTGTTTCACTGGATCGTCTTCCTGCAACTTCCTCAAACCAATATAAGTATGGGATGGAGCATCTCTTATTAACATTATGGATGTCTTAGTAACCTGTACCCTTTTTGTTAACAGTTTCAGGATCCTGACTTTGGAAGCTTGTCAGGAGGACGTATCGTCAGAATTGCAGTGCATCCAGATTACCAAGGGGTAATAAAGACTTTTTTTTCTGAATTTAGTATGAAGTATTGCACTTCCATTTACTTGGCTGTGCACTAGTCTCAAAGTCTGCCACTTATGGTAAATGACTGTTGAATGGTATGAGAAACATGTTTTTTTGTGTGTTTTGGTATCATACTGAAGTCTTAGTTGAAGATTTGAGTTAAAGCAATGACTTTTGGAACTTGAGTTGGGAATGTCGCTTTTTATATCATATGCTGATGTGGTATGGTGTATACAGGCTTATGAGTTTACATTGTGTAAATGAATGATTTTTATTAAAAAAGATTTATATTTCCTACTTGTATCATAAGTACAGACATCAGTGTTTTCATAGCTCCCAGTTACAGTTTTGTCTCACTTGTTAGAGATATTTTCCCGAACAATCTTTTTATTGCATGTGTGTGGGCTGCATTAAAGTTACCCAATGGCTGCAAAATGTTTCAGCTTGGTGTATCATTCATTCGTGTAATAAAGCCGTACAGCCAAAGTAAACTTAATGTATGTAAGCAAATTAGGGGCATCTGTCCTCAGCCCAACCTTCCACTGCCTTAACAGGAATAGAGTACTACCCAACGAGCCTCTGGATCCAGTACATTATTTTCTTCACTTTCCGACATCTTCAATGGCTTCCTACCACCAAACACATCTTTACCTCCCCGCCCTCCCAACTCTCCGAGGGAATTGATCCCTCTGTGATTCCCTTGTCCATTTGTCCCTCCCTACTGATCTCTTTCCTGGAACGTATCGGTACGAGGGCACTTGCCCATTCACCACTTCCTTCACCACCATTGAGTGCCCCAAACAGTGATTCCCTGTGTGGTAACACTTCACCTGTGAGAGTGTTGGGTTATCTGCTGCATCCAATGCTCTTGGCGCAGCCTCCTCTACATCAGTGAGACCCATTGTAGGTTGAAGGACTGCTTTGCCAAGCACCTTTACTCCGCCCACAAGCAGGATCTTCTGGCTGCCAACCATTTTAAGTCCAATCCCCTTTCTCATTCCAACATGTTGGTCCATGACCTCCTCCACTGCCAAAATGACACACTCTCAGGTTGGAGGAGCAATACCTCATATTCTGCCTGAATAGCCTCCAACCTGACTGCGTGAGCATTGATTTCTTAACTTCCTTTAGTTTCCCTCCCCTCCCTGTTCTCTCTTCTTCCATTTCCTATTTTGGTCTTCTTAACATGCCTACCACCCCTCTCTGGTGTCTCTCCTTCCCTTTTTCCCATGGTTCACTCCCATCTCTTATCAGATTCCTCCTTCAGCCCTTGAACCTTTCCACTTATCAGCTCCCAGTTTCTCACTTCATCCCCCCCCCCATGCACCTAACTTCCCCTCACCTGGCTTTGTCTATCACCTTCTAGCTTGTACTCTTTCCCCTCCCCCACCTTATTCTGGCTTCTTTCCCCTTTCTTTCTAGTCCTGATGAAGTGTCTCGCCCAAAATTTCAACTCTTCCTTTTGCAGCACACTTTCCAGCATCTGCAGATTGTCTTGTGTTTGTGATTTTTTTTTTCCTTTCCATAGATGCTGCCTGACCTGCTGAGTTCCTCCAGCATTTTGAGTGTGTTACTCTGGATTTCCAGCATCTGCAAAATCTCTTGTTTTCATAAATAAATGAGAGCTTTGTTCTTTGCAGTCAAGCTTTTGAGAACTAAGATGAGTGTTCAAAGCAAGTTTGAGAAAAAAATGTCAGCAGATTATTTAAAAAATTTTTGATACTAATATCACAATTGTAGACTTTTTTTTATGGTGTTCAATAATCAAAATTATTTCTGTAATGCTTTTTCTATGATCTTATGGCCAGATGGGATATGGAAGCCGAGCAGTTGAGTTGCTACAAATGTATTATGAAGGAAAATTTCCTTGTCTGGAAGAGCAAGAGGGCCATAAGTCCACTGAAATAACCACTGTCAGCAGTGAGGTATGGAAGGATCGATAGAGTTTTGAATTGCAAATGATATTAAAGGAACTTATTCAGAAGCTTAAGACTGTACCCCATACAACTGAGTTGTCATAATCAAAAATTTATTTGAACATTTATAAAATAGCCAATGCAGTGTATTGTCACTGGACTGTAATTATTTCAGGAGCACTTTAACCATTAAAATATTTTCTATAATATAATTATGCATTTGAATTTCAGATTGAATCTTTTGCTCATTTTCTTTCAATTCTCATGCTTGTACATCTTCCTGTTGGGGTACAAATCTGATTTTCCTAGAAATGAAGTTTACTTTTACTGCAGCAGAAAGATTTATGTTCAATTGCAGCAATAATTTTGGCATCACAATAGGAGTTAGTTGACTTGGCACTTTAGTAAATGATATTTCAACGTTTTATAGACACAAAATTGGGAAAGAGTGAGACAATTAAATTTATCTCACTGTGCTGAAAACCTGTTGCAATATTTATTACCTTTGGCTGACAGTTGAATATTTTTTAAACAAATACAGATGTATAATATAATTGTAGGTTATTGTTTTTTACCTTGGAACATTTTATATATTCTGTTAATGACTGTTACCTAAAAGAAGTAGGTGAAGCACTTAGTGAAATGAATGCTGAATAGGAAGCAAAAATTTTGGAGAAATGTTAGAAATATTTTTATGGTAGTAACTAACTTTGTAAAGGAAGTAATGAAAGAGGGCAATTTTGGAAGAAAATTCAAGATCTGAAATTACTGGGTGTCAATCACCAGGGTGGTTGAGGGATCGGTTGTAATCTAGAATCTGAGAAACGAATGACTGGAATGGAGAGATTCCAAATTTGATCAATATTGCTAAACTGCAGCATCTTTTCTCTACTGTATGGTGCTATCATGCGTCTATACAGCATGATACCTATGATAGTTATTCTTAATCCATCTTCCTGTTAGGATAAATTGTTTGTTGCTGTTGAAAGCAGTGCACATATATATAGCTAAGTCTTTTGCACAGTACTGTATATGTCAACGTGGAGCAAAAAGTGAGTTTGTAAATCCGACGGGAGAAAAGGATATTAGGAACGATGAGAGGGTTCTGCTAGGGGTGGGGCGTGGGACAGGTGGTAGAGGAGCAGTGTAGGGGGTGGCATGGGTGCAGTCACACCCAGCCCTGAATCACGAGGCAAGGTCATTTGATTCCAAACAATTGGTTTATAGATCATTACTGAATGTCTCTCTGGTGTTTCCCATTCCTTCGCCTCTCCCTTCCACTCTTCCCAACCACAATTCCCCTCTCTTTGCTCCCTTCCCACTCTCAGAGTACAATAGAGACCCATATCAGGTTTGTCATCACTCACATTTGATTTTTTTTCGCGGTAGCAGAGCATTGCAATACATAAAATTATTACAATACTGTACAAAAGTCTTAGGCACCCTATCTATATATATATGGCCCAGGACTTTTCCACATTATTATTCTTCAAGTGAAAATATATTAATCCCACAACAAATTGTTAATGTAGTAACCTTGAAGCTACAGTGATTCTGATTTATATTGTATTTAAAATCCTTCTACAATAGACTATAAGCTTACTGGAAGAGACCTTGACTCCGCGCAGAGACTTGCCACCGTTACTGCTGAAGCTTAGTGAACGGCCAGCAGAGAAGCTCGACTATGTGGGAGTATCGTATGGACTCACATCACAGCTGCTGAGGTAAGTTAGAGTGTTTGTTTAATTTTCACAGCAGATGTTTTAAAGTATTTTGTTCTTGCCAACTTCTGTCTGCTTCATGTATTCCTTTCAATAATTATATATTTGATTATTTTTAAGAATTTTAAATGTTTCCCTTCCTGTTTGACTGCCAACATAAACTAATAGTTATGTATTTTACAAAAATAAGATGCTTCAACATTAAGTTTTCAAAAAAGAACCTCAGTAAATCTGTTCTGAAATTAATAACATTCAAAGGAAAACTGAACAGACAAAAATTAATCTCTATGGATTTTGGATATAAATCCTTGATCAGAATTGGATTGAAATATTAACTTCTCTTCAATGTGCTGATTGAGCAACTGTAAATTTCCAGTATTTGCTATTTTGTTTTGATTTTTTTAGTTTTCCTACTGGAGAATTTACTTTGTAACTTATTGATTGCTGCTTGTTAATTACCTTATGATGTTCTAAATATAAACTGTGAGAAGTACCTTAAATGTCGTTTTCTCATTCTAAAACAGTAGGCCTTTGAATAAGATAATAACTAAAGTTGGATAGAAAAACACTGCAGAAATGATAGAAATGTGTCTGTGTTCTTGTCAAAGAGGGACGTTTGTTAGGATGAGGGACAGCTTTGGAGCCTGAACTGAATTTAGCCAATTTAAATGCCAAGTCATCTAGAAGAACCTTTTTTATTCCATTAAGCCTTAATTTATGTATTTTCTATCGGCAGAACACTGCTTTGATGTGACAGTCATTCAGGTGACAACACCACCCATACAATAGCAGGTGTTTCAAACTCAGTTATCCAGAACTTCAATGCAGGTCCTCCAGCAAATAAAATAAGTAGAAATCTTGATCTACTCAAAGGTGTACATATTGACTTGGATCTAGAGTAATGGAAAGAGTCCTATTAAATTGTTGGCACCCGATTGCTGTTTGGCGATTATTTTCCTGGTACACCACTTCATACCCTAGTGTGATGGTTCAGTGGTAGATATTGACAGGTGAAATTTGCATGGCGATACCCTCAACTTTACAGTCGTTGCTTGAATTTTCTTTGATTTTGATAAATTTCTGAACAAAGACTGCTTCTCATCAAATCAAAAGATTGGCTGATAAATTAATGGCATTGCAATTTGCTGCAGTATTGCTATTACACTGATTAAACAGTGATGCGGGACCACTTTGGTTGGATGTAAAAGTGTGCTGTGGTATTGAACCAGCTGGTAAATTATGGCCATGAATTATGGAGATTTAAAGCTATATTCAGTGTGCCTGTTCATCAGCAAAGCAGCACTTGCTAGTAATATGCTCATTATTTTAAGTTCCATCAGCACTGTTCAACTTTAGATTTCATTACAGCTTTGGTCTGAACATGGAGCGCAGTTGGAAATCTAATGCAATAAGTGCAGTATTTATACACTGTTCATCTCTCTGTAAGGATTTTAGGTTTTACCAACAGAGGCACCCCACCCCTCTGTCTACTCACCTGTTCTCTTGATGCAATGTGTATCTTTGGATGTTAAACTCCCATCAATAACCTTCTTTCAGTCACAACTCAATGACAGCCCACAACGTCATACCTGCCAATCTCTCAGTGTGCTACAAGATCATTCTCCTGAATCTGTATACTGCGTGCATTCAGCTATAACACCTTCAGTCCTGTATTTGACACCCTTTGCTATTTTGCCCCCATATTACACTTCAACTCACCCCTCTGACTGCAATTTTGACTGATACTGTTCCCCCTCAGGTTCGCGTGGAACCTGTCCTTTTTGTGCAGGTCTTATCTTCCCCAGAAGAGAACTCAATGATCTGGAAATCTGAAAACCTGTCCCCTGCTCCACTTCCTCAGCCACTCATTCTTCTGTACTATCATCCCATTCCTGCCCTGACTAGCACGGGGTACTGGGTGTAATCCAGAGATTGCTACCTTGGAGGTCCTGTTCTTCAGCCTCTTCTCTAACTCCTTATACTCACTGCGCGGGACCTCCTAGCTCTCTCTAACTATGCCATTGGTGCCAATGTGCACTACGACCTGTGGCTGCTGACCCGCCCTCTTGAGAATCTTATCCAGCCGCTCTGAGACACCCTGGACCCTAGCGTCTGGGAGGCAGTGTTCCATCCTAGTGTCTTTTTCATGGCCACAGAATCTCTTGCCCATCCCCCCTATCAAGTCTTCTATCACTCTATCACTCTGCTCTACCCTACTTTACCCTTCCTATCTGAGCCTCAGTGCCATTGGCCTGTCTGCTGCTGTGCCCCGATGGTTCATCCCACAACAGTATCCAAAGAGGTATACTTGTTGCTGAGAGAATGGCCACAGGGGAATCCTTCACTGACTGCTTGTCCCCTTACTTCTAGTTTTCATGGTCACCCATCTACTCTCTGAAGCCTGCACTCTGGGCATGACTACCTCAGTAGAAGTGTCATCTCTGAGATTTTCAGCCTCCCAGACAATCCAGAGTACATATAGCTACAGCTGCAGTCAGTCAGGAGCTGCAGCTGGATGTACTTCCAGCAGATGTGGTAATGAGGTACCCTGAAATCCCACATCTCACAGGAGGAGCATGCCACTGCCTTCACTTCCATCCTGCCTACACTTATACCTATGGCTCTAACTTAAGGTTAAGCTCTACTATCAACTAAATAATCCCAGATGACTCGGCACCCTTAGCCTCTGCCTGTTGAGCCAAAGTATGGCCACTCTAACACTGGCACGCTCCACTTACACCTCATTTCTTTTATTGGCTTCTGCTAATTTAATAATAACCCAAGCGATCTACTGCCCTGCAGACAATTCCTGTCAGGCCCCAGTCACTTTTTAAACCTGGTTGATAAAGTCCGTACGGAACTGTCTGCAACTCACCCCACGATCTCCTGCTATGCAGACTCCGATGAACTGTCCTAGGTCCAGCAGGCTGATGCAGTCACATTTCCATCCAAGTTGTTGTGCACCGTTCTGACTCTGGAAATAAACTGTTGTTCTTCCTCCTTGCTGGATCTAAATCCCTCAGCACCCTACCCAGCAGTGCTGTGGGAACAAGTGGTAACTGTCTTTCCAAAGGTAAGTAGGGTTGGGCAGAAAAAGCTGCTTTGTCAACTATAGTCATTTCTTTGTAAATTAATTTACACACAAATACTGTTAAAAGAAAAATACTAAGCTATGCTTTGGAAGAGGCTGAGAATTAATTAAGAAATTTATACTGAGTCATTTCTAGGTAAGGTATATCTAATACTTGATATATCTAATACTTTGTGCACTTCTATTTCAAGGTTCTGGAAGCGAGCTGGATATGTTCCAGTCTATCTAAGACAGACACCCGTAAGTTATTTTAATGAGAATGTTATTACAATGTATATCACAAGGTTTCTTTGCTCCTCAGTGTTCTCTGTGGCCCTACTAGTCATGGTACATATCCCATCCTTATCAGGTACGTCACCTCACACTTACCAGGATTATATTCCATCTACCATAGCCCTGTGCCAGTTACCAACTGATACACAGGCCAAAGACCACCCTCCCTATTTTCAACACCACCACCAAATTTGTGTCCTACGCAGTCTGCTCCCTGTATCAGCGTGGAAATTGTTAATAGGTAAACAAGTAACAAGACATTCCAACATCGATCATTATGGTGCACCGTTGATCACAGGCTTCCATTTACAAAAACAAACTGCCACTGTCAACCACTTTCTAATCCAGTTTTGCATCCCATTTGTGGTCTTGCCTTGGATATCATTGGATCTAATTTTTGCTTCAATATACAAGGAGTGATTGATAAGTTCATCACCTAAGGTAGAAGGAGTCAATTTTAGAAAACTTAGTACATTTATTTTTCCTGCACTTACACACTTAGTCCAGTGGTCGTGGAGCATACGGATCCCTTCTTTGTAGAAGTCGGCGCCTTGAACCTCCAGAAGTAGTCCACAGCAGGGGTGATTGATAAGTTCGTGGCCTAAAGTAGGCGATGAGGGAAAAACTTAAAACTTTCTGCATTTTCACTCAGAGTTGAACTGCATGTGCATGTATCAAGAGCTGTATAATTCATCTCCTTCTACCTTAGGCCACGAACTTATCAATCATCCCTGTTGTGGACCACTTCTACAAAGAAGGGATCTGTATGCTCCACGACTGCCGGACTCAGTGTGTACACGTAGGAGGGGACTATGTTGAAAAGTAAATGTGCTAGGTTTTCTGAAATTGACTCCTTCTACCTTAGGCCACAAACTTATCATTCACCCCCTGTATTTAGTTACCAATTCAAAATAACTCAGTTGAATCAAATCAGACAAGATCTTCCATCAACAAATTTGTGGTGACTATCTGTGTTCACTTTCTATTTATAATTAATCCTGTCCTTCATTTTTTTCCAATGATTTCACTCCCAGATTATAGACTAACTGGCCTATAATTACCTGGAATAAGAAAGGAAAATGCTGCAAAAACTCAGCAGATCAGGCAGTGTCTGAAGTAGCCTATGTTTTGGGTTTGTGACCTTCAGTCAGAATTTTTATCTTTCCATAAATGCTACTTGGTCTGTACTTTTTTCTTTGGAGTTTTGGTTTTTACTTAGGTTTTCAACATAAGCAGTGAATTTGATTTTTCAGTAACAACTTGGCTTTTCCTTGCTGTCCTTCTTGAATAAAGGTAATTTTTACTGGATTAAAATTGGACATCAACGCTATCAGAATTAGGAATTACAAGTGTTCACTTTAACTGCCTTGAAGGAAGGAGAGAATCACGCAGTGAATCCTATTATTTTTGAATCCTATTATTTGATAGCAAACTTTCTTGAAAATATCATTTGCTGTGCAATGATTTCTCTCACTTTTTCTGATTGAACTTGCTATATTCCAAAGCCACTTGCAATATTCAGAAGCAACTTGCAATTAAAGAGATTGAAGATGATATTTGTTGATATGGTAAAGACTATGAAGTTGTACACCCAAAATAATGGATTTGCTTCAGCTAACTTGATTCATCAGATTAATGGTGAAATCAACCTGTAGATAGTAGATTTGGTTTGGTTCAAATCCTCAAGCAATTTGTTGATAGTAATCTTTGAAATGGGCTGTGGTGGTGTATGTTATTAATAACACCAGTGTATAGTTACATTAATAACCGTGCTATCTCTTCGAGACATTTATAAAAATTAGTTGTTTCAGCAGCCAAGGTCTCAATTCATAAAACTTAATAAGCAATAAACAGGCTGCAATTGCATTAAAGTATCTTCCTTCATATTTTCTTAGAATTACCTTCAGTGAGGCAAAGATGTTCATAGTATAACTGTGGGCATGAGGGAAAGTAAAGTAAAAAGCAGAAGTGGGCCATTTAACCTTCGGATCCATTTCAACATTCAGAGAGAACGTAGCTGAACAGTGATGCAACTAAATATCCTACTTTTGCCGTTTGCCTTAATTGCATTTAGTTAACAATATCATATTTAAATCCTGATTGCTTTTTGCAGAGAACATTGAAAACTACTTCCACTTATGAATATAAGTATGGCAGGACCAGCTCTAATTTTATACTGTGATCTCTAATCCTATAGCTTCTCTTCACTTAATCTTATCAGTTCTGTCCTGAATCAAATCCCCTTAACCACCTAAATTCCAGGGTGGAGATCTATTGCGAATGTAACTTCTCATTATTTAAAACAAATGAGTTTGAAGGTTAGCTTGTATCAATGACATTTATGGTTGTTGGTGATAAAACATTAAGTTAGATTGCTTCTTAAGTTTATAAGTTTATAACTTTACAGTGATTAGTCATTGCTTAAGTAATAACCTTGTTAAACATTGCACTAATTCATAACTAAGAGCTTGCATTTACCTTATTAAATAATATCCTGTCCAATGCCTGTGTTTCTAAACCTTTGAGAAACTAGAGCTATATACTGTACTGTAACTGTTTGTTTAAAAATGTAGGCAATTACAACAATTAGTGAAGTATTTGTGGTTAATTGCAGAATGATTTGACTGGTGAACA
Organism: Mobula birostris; assembly: GCF_030028105.1. Taxonomy (NCBI): domain Eukaryota; kingdom Metazoa; phylum Chordata; class Chondrichthyes; order Myliobatiformes; family Myliobatidae; genus Mobula; species Mobula birostris. The sequence goes on from NC_092380.1 coordinate 82,221,642, forward strand.
TTCTTGTATCATGTTGAAAATACTGAATGAGGAGGAGTTTGTGGAAACTGCACAGAAGAACTGGCTTCATGCTTACTGGGCAGGTACAGTACAATAACAGATTAATGGCTGGGGATTGGAATACAGTGGATTCTGGTTAATTGGGCCATTGGTTAATCGGGGCAGCCACTTATTTAGTACAACTCAAAAGTTAATTGAGAAAGTCCCTGCTGCTGACCTCAGCGACTCTAACAATCCAGAGCAGACTCATAACCAGGACTCCACTGCCATTAATGCAGGTTCCAACAACCTCGGACATCTCTAAAGTGCCAATCATACAACCTCCAACTCCATCTCCAGCCTTGACCTCCAGGCCGGGTTTTTACGCGTTGCCACTGGATCCCCCATCACCCCTTCTTTCACCGTCACACTGCAATCCTGTCTCTCTCAGGTCCCATTGCCAGCTCTTGGATCCTCGGAGACTCCATCTTCCTCTCACCCTGCCATCCTTGAACACCCCAAACCTCCCTTCCCCTCAGACACTACCAAACCCCTTCCCCCCTCCAATCCCAGCTCTTATCCATGCTGGGTTTTCACCATCCTCTCCGACCTTTCCCTCTTTGAGACAGAATGTTCTGTCCTCAGTAAGGGCCTCACTTTTATTCCCCTGCTCCCACACCTCAGTGAGTTCTGTGCCCGCCACGACAGTGAGCTCTTCTTCCGCCACCTCCGTCTCCAAGCCTATTTCTTTGGCAAGGGCACCCCACCCCGCACCGATGACCCCTTCTCCCGTCTTCAACCCTCCTCCTCTTCCTGGACACCCGCCCTGATCTTCTGCCTGTTCTCGCCCTTTTCATTGCCAACTGCCGACGGGACTTTAACTGTCTAGACTTCAACACTCCTCTCGCCCATTCCAGCCTCACTCCATCCAAACCATTCATTGGCCCTCCATTCCCCCCACAGTAAAGGTTGCGTTATACTTCTGCGTCAAATCGACGCCGTAGGTTTGACGCAGAAGCCTGACGTGCACCTCTCCCAAGATGTAACTACGCATCGCGGCAATGTAGACTGCAACAACTGTGATTGGTCCGCTTGGTAGCATCGCATTACCTCCTACGCTGCAATAGCTTGCCATTGGGCGACTGAAGGGCAGGGAAGGAACTCTGGCTGCAATGCTTTCCATAAAGCTTTACAGACCTCCGGAATTATGGAGGGCACATTTCGCTTTTACGAGAAAAGACGCTCGCTTTAAACTTGTTTACCCCAAGAAGGACTACCATGACCATGAAGGAACACCAAGCCATTGTCTCCCACACCATCACCAACCTTATTGACTCTGGATATCACCCATTCACCGTCACCAACCTCATAGTTCACGCACCCCGCACTTCCTGTTTCTACCTCCTATCCAAAATCCATAAATGCGCTTGTCCAGGTAGACCCATTGTTGCAGCTTGTTCCTGCCCCATACCTCGACTCTGTTTTATCCCCCTGGTTCAGTCCCTCTGGATCTTTTCAAGGATTTCACGTTCCCTGGCCCCCATCATCTTATTTTTACTATGGATGTCCAGTCCTTATACACCTCCACCCCCCACCAGGAAGACCTCAAAGCTTCCTGTATTTTTCTGGACACCAGACCTGACCAGTTCCCCTTCATAGCCACTCTCCTTCACCTAATGGAAATTGTCCTCACTCTAAATAATTTTTCCTTTGGTTCCTTCCACTTCCTACGAACAAAACGTGAAGCCTTGGGCACTTCCATGGGTCCCAGCTATGCCTGCCTGTTTGTTGGCTACGTGGAACAGTCTTTGTTCCAAGCCTACACTGGTGACTGTCCCACAGTTTTCCTACGCTACATCGATGACTGCATTGGTGCTGCTTCCTGCACCCATGCTGAACTCGTCAATTTCATCCACTTTGCCTCCAACTTCCATCCTGCCCTCCAATTCACCTGGTCCATTTCCCACACCTCCCTTCCCTTTCTCAATCTCACTGTCTATATTGCCGGAGAGAGCTTATCCACTGATGTCTATTACAAACCCATGAACTCTCATAGCTACCTGGACTATACCTCGTCCCACCCCTTCTCTCAATTTCTCTGTTTCAGCCGTATCTGTTCTCAGGATGAGGCTTTTCATTCTAGAACGAAAGAGATGTTCTCCTTTTTCAAAGAAAGGGGCTTCGCTTCTTTCATCATCAATGCTGCCCTCAACTGCATCTTTTCCATTTCACACACATCTGCTGTTACCCCATCATCCTGCCACCCTACCAGGGATAGGGTTCCTCTTGTCCTCACCTACCGACCCACCAGCCCCCGCGTCCAGCACATAATTCACCGAAACTTCCGCCAGCTTCAAGTGGATCCCACCACCAAACACATCTTTCCCTGCCCCCATTTCTGCTTTCCGCAGGAATCTTTTCCTTGTCCATTCAAACCTCCCTATTGATCTCCCTCCTGGCACTTATCCTTGAAAGTGGAACAAGTGCTACACCTGCCCCTACACCTCCCTCATTACCATCCAGGGCCCCAAACAGACCTTCCAGGTGAGGTAACACTTCACCAGTGAGTCTGTTGGAGTCATTTACTGTGATTGGTGCTCCAGGTATTGCCTCCTATGTATTGGTGAGACCCGACGTAGATTGGGAGACCGCTCCACCGAGCATCTACGCTTCATCCGCCAGAAAAAGCCGGATCTCCCAGTGGCCACCCATTTTAATTCCACTTCCCATCCCCATTCCAATATGTCCATCGATGGCCTCCTTCACTGTCGTGATGAGGCCACTCTTAGGTTGGAGGAACAACACCTTATATTCCGTTTGGTTAGCCTCCAACCTGATGGCATGAACATCGATTTCTCAAATTTCCGCTAATGCCTCACCATTTCCCATCCCCTTTTCCGTCCCTCACGTTATCTCCCTGCCACTCGTCACCTCCTTCTGGTGCTCCTTCCCCCTTTTTCTTTTTTCCATAGCCTTCTATCTCTTTCACCAATCAACTTCCCAGCTCTTTACTTCATCCCTCCGCCTCCAAGTTTCATCTATCAGCTGGTGTTTCTCTCTCCCCTCCCTCCACCTTTTAAATCTACCCGAGCTTTTTTTCTCTAGTCTTGATAAAGGGTTTTGGCCCAAAATGCCGACTGTACTTTTTTCCTTAGATGCCAACTGGCCTGCTGAGATCCTCCAGCATTTTGTGTATGTTGGTTGGATTTTCAGCAACTGCAGATTTTCTTTGTTTGTGAAAATAACAAGATTCCCAACATTTATTTGGGACACTTACCAAATAAATTAGGACAGTAGACTTCTGGCGAAGTTTCTAACGAGCAACAGTCACGTTCACTTGCTTGGCTGTTAGAGTCTATGCTGTGCTTGGAGTGAACAGTTTTTAAATAGCGTCAGCTGTGTGCGTTTGTGTTCAAAAAGCAGAGACTTTTGTTGAGTGGTTATTGAGAAATAAGCAGTAAGACAATTCAGAACTGTTTGCTCACTAAAGTTTCAAGCATTCAGGCTTGGAGATCTGGAAGTGGTCGGGAGTGAAAATGAAACAATTTCACTACTTCATCACGTTAGGAAGTACAAAGAATTTGATGCTATCAACAATCATCTTGAATGTTACAATGAAAATGAATATTTGAAAGATGCAGTCATTGAAATTATTCAATGAAGGCAGTCCATTATCTGCACCAGGTGTCTGCACAGATTTTGTACATTTATAGAACACAGCAACATACTCTAGATGAAATCCTCTGTCACTTACTATTAGGTTTTATAGTACTGTATTGGTAGTGTTCTAATTTGTTTTGTATTGCATTTAAGTAATTTGTTACTCACTTAAACTTCTTTTAGATAACTTTTTAACTACAGGTATTTCATATAACTTTGGCTAATTGGGGCACCCACTTAATTGGACCAAAATGCACTGATCCTGAGGTATCCCATTTACCCAGAATCTACTGTATTAGCTTGTGTGATTCTAAGTTGCTTCCATCTTTTAACTTTAATAGTGACATTGGCCTGTTAACTTTAAATTGGTTACTACCTATTGTGATGTTGCATAGGAGATAGTCATTCAGTAAATGTGTCTGAGGCTTTTCTTTGACTGACAGCCAGACTCTCTTCCCTGTTTTTTTCCATATAACTCTGATCTTTTATATTTCAATAGGAAGAGGAACAAACTAAATGCTTTGCCAGTTCAGTGCATTTGGCCGAAGTTCCTGTTAAATTCATTGATGTAAATATTCCTCCTTTTGAATAATTTAATTGTTGATGCTTCCTGTCTGTTTCTCTAAGTATATTATGATTATTTTCCAAATACTGTTCTGCTGAAGTATTCTTCACTTGCCCAACCTTATTACCTCAAAACTAGATCCAGTATTGCTTGCTTCCTTGTTTGGGCTAGAAATACACAGACCAAGGAAATACCCTTGAATGGATATTGGGGATTTCTTCCCTCTCCCCTTTCCCTTTACATTCTTTCAACTTAGTAGAACTATCCCAGTGATTGCTCCTTTTGATTATTTGCTTATTAACCTATTTCTTCACCAAACTATTAACTGTTGGTATAGAAAAAAAAAGTTAAAAGAGCTCCTCTTTTCTTCCTTTATTCTAACCAAATATTTCCGTCTTTGATCTTTCTCTACTGCATGATCTCCGTCCAGTGCTGTTGAGGGTATTTTAATTATTTTAATCTCTTCCTTCCTTGCTTCAACCTTTCTGACGAAGCATTTGTTGTGATACAAATCTCCAGGTGGGAAGATAATAATTCTAGCTATATTGATTCTGTTTGGAATATTGGAAACAAAGGGAGGATTTTTGGTGGCAAGACCTGCTGTATTGTCAGGCTTTGAAGGTATAAATGCGGCGTGGAAAAAATTAACCCCCCCCCCCGCCCCACAAAAGGTAACAAAAAATGACGTTTAGTTTATTCATGCCCCTTGGAACCTTGCGATGAAGCACTACAAATATTTCTGAGAGGTTCAAAAATAATCGAATACCATAAGATATAGGAGCAGAATTAGGCCATTTGACCCATCGAGCCTGCTCCGCCATTTCATCATGGCTGATCCAATTTTCCTCCTAGCCCGAATCTCCTGCCTTCTCATCATATCCCTTCATGCCCTGACCAATCAAAAATCTATCAACCTCTTCCTTAAATATACATAAAGACTTGGCCTCCACAGCTGTGTATGGCAAAGAATTCCATAGATTCACCACTCTCTGGCTAAAGAAATTTCTCCTCATCTCCATTCTAAAAGGATGCCCCTCTATTCTGAAGTTGTGTCCACTAGTCTTAGACTCTCCCACCATAGGAAAATATTTCCTTCCACCGGGAGGGAATATACAAGGGGTGGTTGATAAGTTTGTGGTCTAAGGTAGAAGGAGTCAATTTTAGAAAACCTAGCACATTTATTTTTCAACATAGTCCCCTCCTACATTTACACACTTAGTCCAGTGTTCGTGGAGCATACGGATCTTGGACCTCCAGAAAGTGTCCACAGATGGGTGTTTGATAAGTTCGTGGTCTAAGGTAGGAGGAGATGAGTTATACAGCTCTCGTTACATGCACATGCAGGTCAATTCTTTGAGTGATTATGCAGAAAGTTTGAAGTTAATGACTCATCTCCTTCTACTTTAGGCCACGAACTTATCAAGCACCCCCTGATGAGTTATTAACTTCAAATTTTCTGCATAATCATTCAAAGAGTTGACCTGCATGTGCATGTAACGAGAGCTGTATAACTCATCTCCTCCTACCTTATCAATCACCCCTCGTAAATGCTAAAAGCTCAAAAGAAGAATCCTTTTGAATTTCAAACATTTTAAATTGACATATTAGCGGATATTAAAAATACTGCAAATATTTATATTTGGAAGTTTTTAAGCTAACAGGCTTTTTGAAAGTTATATTAAATTACCATTTTCCTTCCTGAGGCTCCTTTAGCTAAGCCTTTCTTTTCAAGGAGAAACATTCTTGGCTCCCCTTGTGGCTGTTTGGACCTGGGTGTAATTTACTGACAAGTTCATAATATAAATTCTGGGTAGTTAAGCTTAATTCTAACATACTTGCTGCATTTTCTAATAAGTGTAGTACAGGCTCATAACAAATTATTGATAGCAGTTTCAGGATTTCCAGTATTCTAAAGACATCCAAAAGCTATTCTAAGATCTGCAATGTAGTTGCAAATTCTGATTTTTTTTTTCCCCTTGCTAGCACACAAAAAAAAATAGAATTCCTATTTTTCTCTTCTTTAAGCTAAGTTTCTGTTATTCCCTCTCAATCATAGCCATATGTATGCAACTCATCAACTTTATTTGCCTTCTGCAGTCGTTAATCAAGCACTCAAAATTCACATTCAACTGCTTGTCATTTACCATCTGTTCTGATTATAATAAAACTGATCATCTGCCATCCAGTTGTTTGCAACTCTGGATGGTTTGGCATCTGGCTCACCAAGTGATTTTCCTCTGCTCTCTTCAAGTTCGCTGAGGCCCTGTTTCCCACATTTCCTCTGAGTGCCCAAGCACCGGGGCCCTGTTTTAAACTTGTGCTGTTATTTTGCTCATCCCTTCTTTCTTTTCATCTGAAATGCTTTACCCAAGTATCCATTGAAATCAGCACTAAATGACATCTTACCAAGCACTATCTGTGAGTTAGGTACCCAGCTTCCAGTGCTACTTGTAATATATAGCATTGGGATTGATGTCTTTTGGTGTCTTTTTTTAAATGTCACCCCTACTACTTGATGCTTTGACTGTAGGACCTTGTCCATTTTCCCTTTTGTCTTTGGTTTCTACCTGGATGATGATTTCTGACTGCACTACTTGCGTTGCAGAATTTTGTGTCCCCTCTGCATATTCTTGACTCAATAACTTAGAAGGCAATGTCAGTGGTTTTGAAAATTCTTGTCTTTCAACTGTTAGGTCTCCAAAAGCTACTTTGTTTCATCATTACTGTGAACCATCTCCCATCCTGTTTATTCCTGTAATTCATGGTGTCATATTCTCACCTGTACTACTTTGACTTGTTTTTACTTTCAACATTGTAAAACAGTTGGTGAATGAGTGGTACGATTCTGGAGGATTCCTGCACTACCCTCTGGAAGGTTGTCTGCTACCCAGATAGTTTTTGATCAGTGATAACCAATTTCATTTGACTTAGTTATTGTTGGATCTTTTTTCTTCTTGGAAATTTTTCTCACTTGTTCCTCACTCATTCTGATCGCATTCACAACGCTCACTGCTAAAGTAGTACATGAGTTTTGTGCAAATATTTTGTGTTTGTGATCTGAACTTTATAGAAATGTAGAAATCTACAGTGCATTACGGGCCCTTTGGCCCACAATGTTGTGCCGACCATGTAACCTACTCTAGAGGCTGCCTAGAATTTCCCTAGTGCATAGCCCTCTATTTTTCTAAGCTCCATGTACCTATCTAAGAAGCTCTTAAAAGACCCTATTGTATCTGCCTCTACCACCTTTGCTGGCAGTGTATTCCACACACCCACCACTCTGTGTGTGAAAAGCTTACCCCTGACATCTCCTCTGTACCTACTTCCAAGCACCTTAAAACTATGCCTCTTGTGTTAGCCATTTCAGCCCACGGAAAAAGCCTCTGGCTATCCACACGATCAACACCTCTCATCATCTTATACACCATTATCAGGTCAAGTCACCTCTCATCCTCCATCGCTCCAAGGAGAAAAGGCCAAGTTCAGTTAACTTTTTTTTATAAGGCATGCTCTCCAATCCAGGCAACATCCTTGTAAATCTCCTCCACTCTCTCTGTAGTATTCACAACCTTCCTGTAGTGAGGTGACCAGAACTGAACACAGTACTCCAAGTGGGGTCCAACTAAGGTCTTAATAGCTGTAACATTGCCTCATGGCTCTTGAACTCAATCCCACGGTTGATGAAGGCCAACACACCACACACCTTCTTAACAACACTGTCAACCTGCACAGCGGCTTTGAGTGTCCTATGGACATGGACCCCAAGATCTCGGTGATCCTCCACACTGCCAAGATTCTTACCATTAACATTATATTCTGACTTCAAATGTAACCTCCTGAAATGAACCAGTTCACACTTACCTGGGTGGAAGTCTATCTGCCACTTCTCAGCCCAGTTCTGCATCCTACCGATGTCGTGCTGTAACCTCTGACAACCCTCCAGACTATCGACAACACCCCTAACTTTCAAATCAGAAGTGATTTTCAATTACATTTCCTTGCAGATATGAGTTCATGGATAGAAGCTTAACCAAATAATTGTCACCAGTTATTTCTATTTTCAACCAGTGAACAGAAAACTATTCAGTTAATGTTAAATGATATCTTTGATGCACAAGCAATAAATGTTATTAATCATACAGGCTTAAAATAACAAGTGTGGTTTGAAAAGCAGTGGAAAGTAATATTTTGAAGGGACACAGTGTTGAAGCAATCTGATTGAATGTGCAAATATATGGATAAACTTGCAATGGTCTCTGCACAGATTTTCGAAGACGGTTTCTGTCTCTCCTCGGCTACCAGTTCAGTAAGTTCCCTCCCTCTGTGGCACTGAATATTCTTCAGAATAAAAACATGAAAGAGGAATCAAAACAATGTAAGTAACCAACCAAGCATTTTGTTCATGAAAATTGTTTCATAAGTATAGTGACAAGCATAATCATAACAAGTGAATACACTGTAGAATACTCAGTAGTTTAGGTGATTGAGCAGTTAGTATAAATTACAACAGTTAAACAACAATGTAGATATTACTACAGGGTTGCTTTTACTTCAGATACTTTGATGCAGGTGTAGCTTTGAATTTGTATGTCAACAGTGAAGGCTTTTGGTATGATTGGTGTATGTGCAATAATTTCACCTTTTTAAATTCCTGACTGAAGTTAACTGGATAACCACTCATTTTTGGTTGCGTGCATGTCCACTCCCAAAACTTTCTTGGTGTCTAGAGAACTACATTTCAGTAATTGAGCAGGATGCTGTTAATCTTTGGCGTATTTTGCACCAGTGCCTCAAGGACACATTTTATTTGTAAGTTTCTTCTCAAAGGAGAAATTATTGTATCTATTGTGTTATTTTTCCATTCATGCAGTTGATGGTATTTAGGCAAAATGCATAGAACAGCGAGAGTTAAGATTCCAAAGGTCTTTCGTTCAAATTAATTTTGAGACACAAGGGGTAAACTGTTTGAAATTTATAAATAGTGAAATACCATGGATGAGGAGAACCCAGAATATTTTAGCTGGTTAGAACATTGTGACAGAATTTAAATTAATCAAACCATTTTAAAAGTATGGTATCTTGAGAGTTTTTGTTCATTTGAGGTATGAATGTTTAACACCGAGTTCAATATGTGGTTTTAGACTTTTGAAAGATTAAGCTGTAGCTGTCTTCCAGAGGAGTAAGCTTGATGCCCTTTCCTGCTTGTTTAATAATAACATAAAATGTAAAATTAAGATAAACCTTATCTACATGACAATTAAAATCTGTTGAACATTTTAACTTGTTTATAGTAGTTATTTTATGCTTCTTTTCACAATATGTTCCAAAAATAATTATCACAAGACATTTTTAAATGGATTATTAATTTGTTTTTGAAGGTTATTACTTCAATCTCTGGCATAACCTATTAAAGAAAAATATATGTAGAATGCATTCCCTAGCCTCTCCAACCTCCCATTAACATCTTGTTTAGCCAAATATAGGTGTAGGGCACATCTTGTATACCCTACTGACTTACAGTCATTAATGTTCTTTTATGTATTTCCCAATATAGAGTTCAGCATTACTGGTTTACTCTCTGCCCATTGGGATGAGAATTGCATTTAAAATTTAAGTAGGTTGTCAACTTTCTCAACCAAAGGAGATATTCCAGGGATGCAAAATAAGCTTGGACTTTAAGTGATAGATTTTAAATGCTTTTTTTTAATTGTGTAGCTTGGATGCTGTGGTGGCCAATACACTAAAATTAATCTTTCTATGCATATGTTGATTTTACTTATATACTTTTCTCTCTCTCAGCACTAAGCAGATCTCAGCTGGAAGCTAAATTTACACCATATGATTTGAAACGTTTGGAGATGTACTCAAGGAATATGGTGGACTACCACCTAATCATGGATATGATCCCTTGTATTTCTCAGCTCTACTTTTTGAACCAGCTTGATGATATCTCATTATCTGTTGCACAGTCTGTACGTATTACACTAATTTTCAGCTTATGGATTATGTTCACATTATTTGACATGAATAATTCATTTTTGCACCCAGTGTTTCTAATTTTAATGGATTCTCAAACCTAACATTTTCCATCAGTTCTTTTTAAGTTATGAAGCATTTACACTTAGTTTCTATGAATGAGTACAGATGTGAAGTTTGAAAATCTTAAAACAAAACTTTAAGACAGTTATTTTACAGAATGACAGTAAGATTGGATTGGAGCTCAATATTAGATGTCCAATGATTCATTTGGGTGCTGGGGAACATAGTTCATTGGTAAATAAGATGGATAGATTCTTGATAAACAAGGTAGGGTGAAAGATTTCTGAGGACAGATACAAAAATAGAGTTGAGATTACAACCAAATTTCGATGATATTAAATGGCAGGGTAGGCAGGAGGGGTCAAGAGGCCTCCTAATTTGTATGTGTTTAGATCTTAGAGTGATTGCCAGCAGTGAAATTTTCACACTTCAGCGTGGTAATATTGAGCGTGAAAAGTGCTGACTTAAGTTTAAAAAAGTATTTAAGGCATTTTATTCCCACTGTGTTCAATTGAACAGCTGAAGCCCTAATGTTGATAACCATTCCCCTTGGGGAATTTGTGATAATATTGATAATACTACTGCATTCTTTAATCTTATTTTCCTGATTCATATCATGATTGGCACAGTATTCTGTCCTAATGTGTAGGCATTAGAGCAAGTTCTTGAGGGACTTAGCAGGTCAAGCAGCATCGATGAAAGGAATAAGCAGTTGACGTTTCAGGCTGAGACCCTTCTTCAGTGCTGGGAAAGAATGGGGAAGAAGCCAGAATAAGAAAGTCTTTCCACAGATGCTGCCTGACCTGCTGAGTTCCTCCAGCATTTTGCATGTGTTACTCTGGATTTCCAGCATCTGCAGAATCTCTTGTGTTTAAGTTCTTGAGGGAGGGTTTTTAAGGTTTTAGATGAGTTTTGTAATAACAATCACAATTATTTTCAGAAAAATTTACAGATTACCTGTTAATAATAATTTCTACTTGGTGTTGTAAAATGAAAAGTTTAATGGGAAAATAACTTAGCAAGAGTTTAAATTCATGTGTGGCCTCATCCTGTTTTAAGGCATTACTACTAGGTATTGGACTTCAACACAAATCTATTGACCAGCTGGAGAAGGAAATTGATCTTCCGAGTAGTCAATTAATGGGTCTTTTCAACCGATTAATCCGCAAAGTTGTCCAGGTAACTGAATCATTAGATAAACGATGTTCTTTGTAGTCAATTGTAAGAATGTTATTGCAGAACCACCTTCTGCAAAGTTGTATATTGAAGAGTCATCTGCCATTGTAACAAAGTTAACGATGATCAGTACTTGTCAAAAATTTCTCTTTGGCTTGCATATCCATCGAAATATATTTTGATCTTCATATGTCGAATTCTGGATCAACAAGATAATAAACAAATTATAAAATGCAGACAAGTTTTTTGTTATTTTGATGGTAATTGCAGAATGAAGTTTTGTCTGGGGTCAGGAGGTGATGCTCTAAATGTTTACTGAAAATACGGTGTCAATTAACAACTTATTTCTAACATCACATCTTTCTCTATGCTACCTTTAAATTGAAAATATTGTACCTAAAACATTTAATTTGAAATGACTAGTAATCTGGAAGCTGATGAGCAAAATTACATCTATCCCATATTGTTGGTTGAAAATATTTTGGAAAAATAGACTTTGTTTTTTTTTTGTGTGTGTTAGCTCTTCAGTCGCATCCTGGAGAAAGATATGGAACAGCAAATGATTACTGCGAAGGAGGTAGTCATGGAACCTACAGTCAAATCACTATCTGAGGATCTGGTATGTGCTGATCGACTTGTTTAGGAGTAAATAGTTTCATATGCAGTAAATGAAACTCATGATTTCTTTGACTGCATTTTGATATAATTGTAGACATTTAACACAAAAGCCTTATATTTAACCTTATTTTTGTGGTATAATTACAGCATTTAAAAGACATTTTCTCAGGTACATGAATAAGAAAGATTGAGACTGATATGGGCCAAATGGGACTAGCTTAAGTTGGTTTCTTGGTTGGATAGGATGAGTTGGACCAAAGTGTAAGCCTCTATACTGTATAACTCTGTGACGATGTCTGGCAGAGCAGCATAACCCTGAGGCATTACTCTCTTTAAAGCTTTATACAATTATCCTAATCCACACACAAAATATAAAATAAGCATAGCAGTTGTGTAGCACTTTATAGTGCCAGTAACTTGGGTTTAGTTCCTGCCGCTGCTTGTAACGAGTTTGTACATTCTCCCCCAAGACCCCTTGGTTTTCTAGGTGCTCTGATTGCCTCCCACATCCCAAAGACGTACCAGTTGGTAGGTTAATTGGTCATTGTAAAGTGTCCCTTGATTAGGTTAGGGTTAAGTCAGAGTTTGCTGGCCGGTGTGGCTCGAAGGGCGTATTCTGCACCGTATTTCTAAATAAATGAAATATTTCCATGATGTGACAAAAATAATATAAAATATTATAAAAATGTCATGTATTTATGTGGTCCTTGTAATCTAATGTAATCTGGCACAACTTTAATTGTAGCTGCAAATTTGGTGTATTTCTTATTGATTGAATGAAATTCAACTCTGCTATCAGTCTGAAAATGATCACTTTGGGTTCATCTCTATTGGTGAATAATCCCATCTATGTCCTTTGCCTAGCTACACCTTTTTATAATACAATAATTGTATATATTAGAGGTGATGGACAGAATTGCCTCTCTCTTGATATATCCATTTGTGTCCAAATAAGCCCAAGAAACTTTGATCAGTTTTTATTCAGCTTGATTCATTATCAAGAAAAGCATTTAACCATGTTTGGCTAAAATTTATAAATCCATAACGTATCATTTTTTATCAGAGGTACAGCAGTCAATTACCACTAGATCAGCACTAGGTTATCCCTTTAGCCATGATAAGTCTGAGTGAATACTTGGAAATAATAAATTTAGTGTATTGCTTTAGATAAATATCCTTAAAACAAGTAAATATCACTTAAAAGTAATTTATCTCCAACTTATTTGAAAAGACGATTACGTACCAGGTATGTAGCACCTTTCTAAATATCTTGTATTGATACTGTTGTTTCTTTCTAAAGGAGGAAGCAGCAAAAGAATTTGAAGAAAAACACAAGCAGGAAGTTGAAAAGTTGAAGGGAATAGATCTAACTCAGTAAGATTGTGTTGATGAGATTGAATTCAAATTGATGAACTTGGTGTTCTTTATGCTTCTAACTAGAAGCATAAAGGGTAATTTATAGAAGCTACTTGGACTCTATCCTAGTTTACAAACTTTAATACATAACATTTGCTTTGACTGTTGTGTGGTTGGGGTAAGATAATCGGGAGTTTTAACCCTAGAATTTTTAATACTTGCCTAATATTGAAAACCTGATCAGGTGAAGATGATTGTAGTTGATATAATTTGTATTCTGTCAGGTAAATATATTTCTATTAGTTCAAGCATCTGTAAGGGGAGAAGGTGGGTTTCTAACCAGATGTTTCTTGGACCATTTTTGATTAAAATCCGTTATAGCTTTTATAATGTAATTGACTAAGCAGTTATTATCAAAGGGGACTTCTTCATGGTGAATATTAGAAAATTAAGAACATAGGATAGAGGCAAAGGAAGGCCATAGATCTTCTCAAACCTGTTATGTCAATCAGTGAGATCATGACTGATCATCTCCACTGCCCTATCCCCTTATATTGTAATTATCCATAAGCAGCATTGTATTTATGGAACATAGTGACTGAGCTGTTTTTTTTTGAGATAGACATTTTCAATGAATCAAAATATTGTGAATGAAAGAATTTCTCCTCATGTTAGTACTAACCATCTGTCGAACTATCCTGAGAATGTAGTCTCTATTTCTGACATCTTCATCCAAGCTCCACCTGTGTTTGCTCAGCTTCCAGCAGGGGGTGCTGAGTTGCAGGAGACCAAGCCCCCGGCCTATTTCCAACACAAGCCTGGGAGTATTTAATGCTGTTACAGCACTGCTTTCATTGTGCTCATTTAGAAAAACTTAACAGGTCAGGGATTCTGTTTGTTAGTAACTTGGTTTGTATGGCTTAACCTCCCTTAGCCACTTTAGGACACAAGAATTATCTTTTAAAGAACATGTCCCTTGTGTTTTAATATTTCCATTTGCATTACGGTACTCTGCCCATTACAGTTGATCCATTATAGTTCTGGCATATTTGGCTTAATTTACATCATGATGCCTTATTTTGTAGACTCTTTTTCTTACGTATTCATCTTGCATGGGTGTGAAAAGTCTCTTTTGGATTAACCTTTAATTATATAACTTAAGTGATTATTGGCAACTAATCAGTTTTACACAAACTTTGGTTTTCATTATAACTTACTGTTAAAATGAAAATTTTTTATAACTTCTTGATGGCCAACTTCTATATCCTGAACTCTAGGAAGCTGGTTGATATCTTTCATGCTTTTCCTCTGCTTGCGCCGTAGAGATGTGATGTATTGCTTGGTCCGGGCTGCAGACATTAATATCAATTTTGTTAACCAGGTATATGATCCGTGGCAATGACGATGAATGGAATGAAGTACTGAAGACAACAGGAAAGAATGCCACAGTTATCAGCATTCAAAGGTGACACGCTTACCTGTCTGCTGAATTTTTTTTGAAGCATCACTGTGTTGATAGAATGAGCAGTCTGAACACTGCTACAGTCAAATAGTATCAGGGAAAGATCTTCTTCAAAGGGAGAATGCGGGTGAGAGAAAATAGAAGTTCTACAAAATGTAGTGTATATGTATGATGTCAAGGGGATTCAGAGAAATGAGACAACATGCAGCACCCATCAAAAGTAAATTATGTTCTGTCCAAACACACAAATTTATAAGTTCCATTTCATGACCTTAGGATATTTCCAAAGTGCTTTATTATTCCTGAAACATTAATATCTTTAAATAACTCGCAAACAGTGAGATATTCTTTTGTTTCACAAACTTGCTCTTCTTGAGATATAGTTTTCAATAGGAACACATGGTCAATTTGTATAATTTTTTCAACCTTTTTAGTGGCAAAAGAAAACAAGATTCAACGGCGAAAGGCGATCACCGATTGGAGAAGAAACGGATGAAAAAGAACAAGGAAAAGAAACAGAAGTGGGCAAAATAATTTACATAAACCAAAAGACACAATTTCAAATTCAGTAACTTATTTCATGATGGGCTTAATTTTGTATAGGATGTTTTCAATATCTTCAGGTATCCAGCAGAAAGAAATATGATTGGAATGAGAAAGAGAAAGGTCGAAAATTACTGAGATCTGTTGCATTTCAATTCAAAATTTTGGAGACCTTACAGAATAGAAGATCACTACTCTATTCCATCATTAAATGTGTTAACACTGACATTTCCAGGTTTTTGTTATATTTTTAATACTCGGTTGGAATGTTGTGTTGAGTCTATGGATTTATATAAAGACATAAAAGACAATTTAATAAGTAAAAATGGAACGGGACTAAATCTATTAAAAGTTGTTTTTATTTTCAATTATGATTAGTGTGTTTTATTCATCTTTAACGTCCAACTAACTTTGTTGCATTGATCAGTAAAGGCTAGGTATGTGGTTCGTTCTTCTTTACAGCACTTTGGTTAGTTATATTTAAGTTTGGAAAAGAAAATCAGTCTTTGTGAGTTTGAAAGAGTTGATATTTTCCAGATAATTAGAAGAATTGATGAATTGTTCACCAATTAATTTGTGGCGTGCAGTTTATTGATACCAATATGAGACTTGTGTTGTTACAACTTGAATATCATAATTGTGATCACTTTCTGGATAGGTGACTACATTCATAATTGTAGAGTATTTTGAATTAGCTATTTAATTGTTTTCTTTCTTTTGATTCAGTCTTGGGGTATATGCATGACAGCCAGGGAAAAAAAAAACTGTTGGAAAAAAATAAGTTCCTGTTGTTGAATACTGCTGGTAGAGTGTTGATGGACTAGCTTCTTGGATTACTGCAATCTTTGTGAAGGTGTTCTTATTGCTGTTGTTTCCAGGATCCTAAAGCTACATTTATCTGGGTATTAAAGGTAAGTAAGTTTACAGCTCGGGCTGATGGAGTTCAGTTCCCACGTCCTCTAGGGAGTTTGCACATCATCCTCGTAGAATGCATTGGTTTTCTCCAGGTGCTCCCGTTTCCTCCCGCGGTCCAAAGACAAACCGGTTAGTAGGTTAATTGGTCCCATGATTAGGTTAGGTTTAAATCAGGGGTTGCTGGACACATAGCTCGAAGGGCTATTCCACACTATATCTGTATCTCTAAATAAATAAGTCAGTTTTAAGAAAAAAATCGGATGGCCAGTGACAGTATTTTGCAGTATGGAATACTTAAGGCAAAAAGAAGAAAAGAAAGCCCTTAGATGTATTCAATAATTAATTAAAAAATACTTGTATACACTTATTTGGAAGGGTGGAGTTTCAGCTCCCTTAAACCAAATTTGTGACATGCACTAACTTGTAGTACAACAGTGTGGTAGTCAGTATGACTAACTGAGAAGTATTGAAGTTGCCCAATAGGGTTACAATTCTCTGACAGAAAACTTGTGTTTAAAGCTGTGCAAGAACATCAGTTGCAAATTCAAGTGTGCAAGTTTAGGTTTAAACAAAAACATTTAATAAACTGAATTTGAAGCTGACATATAGCACATTGATTGAAGCAATATAGCAAATTTGGAACTTTGTGTGTCTTTCAGGAATCCACTGTGCATCTCTAAATCATCTTCATTTGGTATAATTGGACACCAGGGAACTCCATTTGAATAAAAGAAATAACTAAGAAATGTTTAGCATCGGTGAGGGAGAACAGAGCAGACAGGATGGGCCAAATAGTCTAATTCTGTTCCTATGTCTTATGGTCTACGAACAAGTTTTGGGGGTAATGAGACTTGTGGGATTGCTGTCCAGAACTCAGCCTGGACCTGATGGATTAAATGGCCACCTGTTTTATTAAGTACTTTAAAAAAAAAATGATAGTTGACCATTCAGCCCCTGAAGTCTCTTCTAAGTTAGGAAATTATTTTATTTACCTGCGGTTGATTTGATTTTGGAAGAATTGATAGTGTTCAGTGCAATGTTTTTATCTCCTAAATGTCTCCATATAAGGCATAGAATACAATTTTAAAAACCAGTTGTTCATAATTTAGTTTGCCGAATATTGAGTCATGTTTCTGACTGTTCAAAATTCCAATATTGCTTGTCTTAATTAATGTTCAAATGGATCTCTTATGGTTTATTAAAGAAAATGTAGAGAAAATGGCACTTTTGAACGAGAGTTAAGATGTAACCATTTTTACTCTTTTAGGTGTATCCGTGGGTAAATAGACCTTTTGTGAGAAATCTTACTGATCTATAGGGAAATAAAGACCAAAGTGCAAATTTAAATTTGTTCATAAGCATATCAACAAAGCAAAATTGTTTCTCCAGTTTTTATTTTAAAGATTTTGTCAACAGTACAAAAACACCAGTGTACCAGCCTTGGTGGTACTTTCTCAGAATTAAGTCAGAAATTAATATTTTCATTCAGGGGTACTGTACACTCCCACTGCCACCCTCCCTCCCCTCGACAAAAATTTAGGCAGTTTTCAGTTGGATATTTTAATCACTTCTACATTAAACTAAGTAAATAATTAACTTCCCAATTAAAAAAAATACTAACCATTGTCACCCAGTGACCTACTGTAATATCTGCAATTCAATTTGATTTCCTTCTCTGCTTAACTCAAAACAACTGTTTGTTTTGCATTGTTCTGCTTCATAATTCCAAATTCTGAAGTCTCTTTAGAACTTTCCACCTTTCTTTGTTTCATGGACAATCCTGAAGTAACACTCTAAACAAGCTTTTTGTTCCCTATCTCTTGTTACAACAGTCAGCCATGTGAAATACCTTAGGGTGTTTAACCTTGTTAAAACCAATATATAAATGAAGATACTGAAGAACATAATTGTCTCAATTATTCATTCTGTAATTATTGTACTATTTGAATTGTAGTATTTTGGTTTTGGAATATTTAATGTCACATTATGCCTTTTAATGTGCCCTAATGTTTGAAGCGGCCATTGAATTTAATGGTAATCCTTCAGTACAATTTAGAAAGTACCTTTTACCTTGGTATTTACAAATTGTTTTGCTTTCATTATCGCACAGCCTACCTAAGAAACTTGCAGTATACTAGAGGCTATTTAGCTAATATTTAACACTGCATTCAGTGGCAGTATAGAAACTGTTTTAAATCTGCTTCCTAAAAATCAGTTTTATTTATATGCACCTTTATGCTATCCATACTTCAAGAACTGATTATACTTCAGGCAGAGTTTATTATCAATGTTCTTCAAAGCATTTGTTACTTGTATTTAGACAGGAGACTGCTAAGCCCGCTGTTATCCTAAACTAGTGCAAAACTAATGTGCTGTCACTAATCTGTACATATTATTATCATTGATTTTTATTAGTCCATCATGGACTCAAATAACTTCGGTATGGGCTTTACAGGTCAAAAGATCTTAACGCCTTCTAGTAAAACTATAGATTTTAAGGAATACATCAATAAGACTGCCTTTAATGAATGATTTCAGATAAAACCCAGAAAATCTCACGTAAGATCTAAGCTGGAATACAGTTAGAAACTGAGATTCCTCATTATTTTTAACAAACTGATTAATACCTTTGCGTAAGATTCTTATTATAACAAAGCCATTAATCTGTTTATTGACATGTTTTATCTTACAATATTGAAGAAAATTGACAAGTGTCAATGATGCATCCCAAAAATATGCACAGATTAATTTCAATCATCTTCGTGAAGTTTTCCATTTTCATCTAGAAATGTTATTTTTGGTCTCTCCATTACTAGTCTGTGACTGGCATATACATATTATGCAAACTAAAGATTAATTACCCAAACTAATAGAAACAACATTGACTACAATCTTTTACTTAAAATCTGAAAATAAAATGCCTGTAGTTCTGTGCACTGAGCTTGCAATGTACATGAAGTTTGAGATTTCTTTCTGACTCTATCTTGCTTTATCATTTGATCCCAAGGAAAGGCATGTATATAGAATAATATTTCAGTCAGATTTGGCATATCTATTTTGATCTGTCCCTTTTCAGTTTAGGTAAAAAAAAACTGTTCAAATATTCCTTCACTATTTCTTCAATGCATCCGAGGCTTTAGAGAGGTACAGAGCGAATAAAAATTAGATTACCCACAACCAAATCAAGAAAAGTGTTGGTAATTATCATTAATTCAGAGTTCACTTTAGTGTATCACATTTACCTCTTTTAGTAGTTCTTCACATTGCCAAAGAACTGACTCTCAAAGCTGCAGTCAGGATTAGACCATATGAAGTATTTTGTAATGTACATAATGCTTTTCCAGTTTATTGAAGGGCAGGTTTTTTATACTCTTGATGTGATGTAGATAGACCGCATTCTATTAGCTAATGCTATATCCAGGGCCTGAAGAGGGTCTGGGCCCTGCAGTTTGCTATTGCGTCCATAAATCAGCTGTCTGAAAGACTCTTGATCAAGAAGTGCACTGAAGTTTTTCAGGAAATAGCTCTCAGTGTAAGAAAGTAGCTCGTATGCATTGTGTATCTGAGGAAACCAAAGTAAATAAAACAAATTGAGGTAGGCAAGCATTTCCAATTTCACAGAGACAACAAGGTGAAACTAACAATCTTGCATTGTTTAAGGCATCCTGAAAATACTTTGCGGGTATTTAATTACTTATTGAACTAATTTCAACATTGATAAATCTGGTTTGTAAAATTGTGCAATACACAAACCCCAGATGAATCAGATGACCATATATCTTTTTTAAAATATTTATTTGCAGGATCTGGGCAATATTGGCAAGACCAGCATTTCTTGTTAATCCTGATTATTGTTAGTCAAAGAATAAAAATTGCTGACATTGGAGAGGGTACAAAGGAGGTTTACGAAAATAATTCTGGGAAAGAAAGGCTTATCTTATGAGCAGCATTTGATAACTCTGGGCCTGTGCTCTCTAGAATTTAGAAGGCGGCAGTGCGGGGGATCTCACTGAAACCTGTTGAATACTGAAAAGCCTAGAGAGAGTGGATATGGAGAGGATGTTTCCTATATCAGGGGAGTCTTGGACTAGAGGGCACAACCTCAGAATAGAGGGAAATCTAGAATGGAGATGAGGAATTTCTTTAGCCAGAGTGTGGTGAATCTGAAATTCATGGTCACAGACGGCGGTAGAGGCCAAGTCATTGGGTGTATTTAAGGTAGAACTTGAAAGATTCTTGCTAACTTAGGGTGTGAAAGACTACGGGGAGAAGGCAGGAGAATGGGGTTGTGATGGAAATGAATCAGCCATGATGAAAAGCAGAGCAGACTTGATGGGCTGAATGATTTAATTCTATGTCTTACAGTTTTCATAAATTTACACACACTAATGATGAGTGAAAACATGGATGGGTGGGTTAGGAATGTCACAAGTAACAAAGATTGGTGGTATGTGTAGTGTAGAAAATTGCCGAAGGATACAGATCATTTGCAGGTATGGCTGGAGGAATGGCAGATGGAGTTTAACCTGGGCTAGTGTGTCACGTTGCACTTTAGAGATCAAATGTAAAGAAAACTTACAGTTAATAGCAGAATTTATGTGGAGAGAGGGATTTTGGTGTCCAAGTTCATAGCTCCCTGAAGGTAGTTACACAAGTTGATAGCATGATTTAAAAAAAGTGTATAGCATGCCTGCTTTTACTAGACTCTTGAATTCAATGTCATGACAAGTAGTTATGTGCAGCTTTATAAAACTCTGGTTCAGCTGCATCTGAAGCATTGCATTCAGTTCTGGTCACCACACTATAGAAGCTATGTGGAGGCAATGGAAAGAGTGGAAAAGAGGTTCCCCAGGATGCTGCCTGGATCAGAGAGTGTGTGTTACAAGAGGAGGGTGGGAAAACTAGGAGGGTTTTCTCTGGTGTGGAGGAAGCTGAGGCGGGACCTGATGTAAGTTTATAAAATCTTGAGAGGCAAGAGACGGGCAGTAGCTTTTTCCCAGCATTGAAGTGTATAATGCATTTAGGGAGAGAGGAGGGAAAGCACAAAAGAGATGTGCATGGCATGATTTTTTTTTCCACATAGTAAGTGGTGATGCCTGAAAAAGCACATGAATTTGCAGAGAATAGGGGGATATAGACTTGTGCAGGCAGAAGGCATCAAGTGTCATTGGCTAAACTAGTTAAGCACAAGATCTTGTGCTGAAAGGTCTGCTCCTGTGCTGTACTGATTGATGTTCTATTGATATTTGAAGTTTGCTTCCTTACTTATCAGTAATTTCAAATAGTATTTGTTATTTTGATTGACTCTAGCATCTTACTCCCTGCAACACATATCAAAGTTGCTGGTGAACGCATCAGGCCAGGCAGCATCTCTAGGAAGAGGTACAGTGGACTTTTCAGGCTGAGACCCTTCGTCAGGACTAACTGAAGGAAGAGCTAGTAAGAGATTTGAAAGTGGGACGGGGAGGGGGAGATCCAAAATGATAGGAGAAGACAGGAGGGGGAGGGATGGAGCCAAGAGCTGGACAGCTGATTGGAAAAAGGGATATGAGAGGATCATGGGACAGGAGGCCCAGGGAGAAGGAAAAAGGGGAGGGGGGGGAAACCCAGAGGATGGGCAAGGGGTATAGTCAGAGGGACAGAGGGAGAAAAAGGAGAGAGAAAGAATGTGTGTATATAAATAAATAATGGATGGGGTACGAGGGGGAGGTGGGACATTAGCGGAAGTTAGAGAAGTCAATGTTCATGCCATCAGGTTGGAGGCTACCCAAATGGAATATAAGGTGCTGTTTCTCCAACCTGAGTGTGGCTTCATCTTTACAGTAGAGGAGGCCGTGGATAGATACATCAGAATGGGAATGGGATGTGGAATTAAAATGTGTGGCCACTGGGAGAACCTGCTTTCTCTGGTGGACAGAGCATACGTGTTCAGCAGAATGATCTCCCAGTCTGCGTCGGGTCTCGCCAGTATATAGAAGGCCACATCGGGAGCACCGGACGCAGTATATCACCCCAGTCGACTCACAGGTGAAGTGTCGCCTCACCTGGAAGGACTGTCTGGGGCCCTGAATGGTGGTAAGGGAGGAAGTGTAAGGGCATGTGTAGCACTTGTTCCACTTACAAGGATAAGTGTCAGGAGGGAGATCAGTGGGGAGGGATGGCGGGGGGGAAACGAATGGACAAGGGAGTCGCGTAGGGAGCGATCCCTGCGGAATGCAGGGGGGGGGAGGGAAAGATGTGCTTAGTGGTGGGATCCCGTTGGAGTTGGCGGAAGTTACAGAGAATAATATGTTGGACCCGCAGGCTGGTGGGGTGGTAGGTCAGGACCAGGGGAACCCTATTCCTAATGGGGTGACGGGAGGATGGAGTGAGAGCAAATGTGTGTGAAATGGGGGAGATATGTTTGAGAGCAGAGTTGATGGTGGAGGAAGGGAAGCCCCATTCTTTAAAAAAGGAGGACATCTCCCTCGTCCTGGAATAAAAAGCCTCATCCTGAGAGCAGATGCGGTGGAGACAGAGGAATTGCGAGAAGGGGATGGCATTTTTGCAAGAGACAGGGTGAGAAGAGGAATAGTCCAGATAATTGTGAGAGTCAGTAGGCTTATAGTAGACATCAGTAGATAAGCTGTCGCCATAGATAGAGACAGAAAGATCTAGCAAGGGGAGGGAGGTGTTGGAAATGGACCAGGTAAACTTGAGGGCAGGGTGAAAGTTGGAGGCAATTTTAATGAAGTCAACGAGCTCAGCATGCATGCAGGAAGCAGCGCCAATGCAGTCGTCGATGTTGCGAAGGAAAAGTGGGGGACAGATATCAGAATAGGTTTGGAACATGGACCGTTCCACAAAGCCAACAAAAAGACAGGCATAGCTAGGACCCATACGGGTGCCCATAGCTACACCTATAGTTGGAAGTGGAACAAGTGCTACACATGCCCTTACACTTCCTCCCTTACCACCATTCAGGGCCCCAGACAGTCCTTCCAGGTGAGGCGACACTTAACCTGGGACTGGGGTGATATACTGCGTCCGGTGCTCCCGATGTGGCCTTCTATATATTGGCGAGACCCAACGCAGACTGAGAGACGGCTTTGCTGAACACCTACGCTCTGTCCGCCAGAGAAAGCAGGATCTCCCAGTGGCCACACATTTTAATTCCACATTCCATTCCCTTTCTGACATGTCTATCCACGGCCTCCTCTACTGTAAAGATGGAGCCACATTCAGGTTGGAGGAACAACACCTCATATTCCGTCTGGGTAGCCTCCAACCTGATGGCATGAACATTGACTTCTCTAACTTCTGCTAATGCCCCACCTCCCCCTCGTACTCAATCCGTTATTTATTTATATACACACAGTCTTTCTCTCTCAACACACATCAAAGTTGCTGGTGAATGCAGCAGGCCAGGCAGCATCTCTAGGAAGAGGTACAGACCTCTTCCTAGAGATGCTGCCTGGCCTGCTGCGTTCACCAGGAACTTTGATGTGTGTTGCTTGAATTTCCAGCATCTGCAGAATTCTTGTTGTTGTTTTCTTTCTCTCTATCTCTCTCTCTCCTTTTTCTCCCTCTGTCCCTCTGACTATACCCCTTGCCCATCCTCTGGTTTTTTCCCCCCCTCCCCCTTTTCCTTCTCCCTGGGCCTCCTGTCCCATGATCCTCTCATATCCCTTTTGCCAATCAGCTGTCCAGCTCTTGGCTCCATCCCTCCCCCTCCTGTCTTCTCCTATCATTTTGGATCTCCCCCTTCCCCTCCCACTTTGAAATCTCTTACTAGCTCTTCCTTCAGTTAGTCCTGACGAAGGGTCTCGACCTGAAACGTCGACTGTACCTCTTCCTAGAGATGCTACCTGGCCTGCTGCGTTCACCAGCAACTTTGATGTGTGTTGCTTGAATTTCCAGCATCTGCAGAATTCCTCGTGTTTACGATCTTACTCCCTGCCCTGCCATAGTCCGATAGATTATGGTTTTTGTGGTTGTTGATTGTTGACAGTATTAAATACAGTTGAGAGATCTCCAACAGAGTCTGCCAATCATTTGGTACTTGGGCAGAGGAATGCTATCAGTACTTATTTGGCCATAATCAGAATCAGGTTTATTATCACTGGTATGTGTTGTGAAATTTGTTAACTTAGCAGTAGCAGTTCAATGTAATATATAATATAGAAGAAATAATAAATAATTACAGTATGTATATATTGAATAGATCAAAAATCATGCAAAAACAAATAATAAATATTTAAAAAGTGAGGTAGTGTTCATGGGTTTAATGTCCATTTAGGAATTAGATGGCAGAGGGGAAGAAGCTGTTCCTGAATCACTGAGTGTGTGCCTTCAGGCTTCTGTATCTCCTACCTGATGGTAACAGTGAGAAAAGGGCATGCCCTGGGTGCTGGAGCTCCTTAATAATGGACGCTGTGTTTCTGAGACACTGCTCCTTGAAGATGTCCTGGGTACTTTATAGGCTAGTGCCCAAGATGGAGCTGACTAAATTCACGACCCTCTGCAGCTTCTTTCAGTCCTGTGCAGTTGGGCACCCCCCCCCCCCATACCAGATGGTGATGCAGCCTGTCAGAATGCTCTCCATGGTACATCTATAGACGTTTTTGAGTGTTTTTGTTGACAGATCTCTTCAAACTCGTAATGAAGTATAGTTGGTGTCTTGCCTTCTTTATAGCTGTATCAACATGTTGGGACCAGGTTAGGTCCTCAGAGATCTTGACACCCAGGAACTTGAAGCTGCTCACTCTCTCCACTTCTGATCCCTCTATGAGGATTGGCATGTGATCCTTCATGTTACCCTTCTTGAAGTCCACAATCAGCTCTTTCATCTTACTGACGTTGAGTGCCAGGTTGTTGCTGCGACATCACTCTACTAGTTGGTATATCTCGCTCCTGTACGCCCTCTCGTCTTCATCTGAGATTCTACCAACACTGGTTGTATCATCAGCAAATTTATGGATGTTATTTGAGCTATGCCTAGCCATACAGTCATGAGTATAGAGACAGTGGAGCAGTGGGATAAGCACACACCCCTGAGGTTCATCAGTGTTGGTCGTCAGCTGGGAGGAGACATTATCACCAATCTGCACAGATTGTGGTCTTCCAGTTAGGAAGTCGAGGATTCAATTGCAAAGGGAGGTACAGAGGCCCAGGTTCTGTAACTTCTCAATCAGGATTGTGGGAATGATGGTGTTAAATGCTGAGCTATGGCCAATGAACCGCATCCTGACGTAGGTGTTTGTGTTGTCCAGGTGGTCTAAGGCCGTGTGAAGAGCCATTGAGATTGCGTCTGCCGTTGACCTAGTGTAGCGATGGTCAAATTGCAGTGGGTCCAGGTCCTTGCTGAGGCAAGAGTTCAGTCTAGTCATGACCAACCTCTCAAAGTATTTCATCACTCTCGATGTGAGTGCTGCTCAAAACGGTAAGTGTTTTCAGGAGAGGTGTGAAAGTAAAGACATAAATAATTTTACTTTAAATAGACAATGTATGCAGCACCAAGTATTAATGGGTGATGCTGACAGAGAAAAAAGTGACCAAGCAAATTGATTATGTTTCATGTTTTGTATTGCTGATTAAATTGGATGCAATGTATTGCTGCTGTATGTTAATAAATTTCATGTCATATGCCGGAAATGATAAAGCTGATTCCGATTCTGAAAGAAAGTGCTTTAAAAGAACTGACTGAACTTACCTTAGCATAGCAATAAATGATGACTGCATTCTCCAAGTTCATAATTTTGGTGCAGATGATCTCGCAATGCCTCTGCAATGCTTCTAGTTCGAACAGGCTTGCCGCAGATAATAGCTTAGAAAATTAATGAAAGAAAACTCACTTAATTACTACATCTTTTCAAGAGTCTGTTGGTACACGTTACAACTTAAGTAGGGTAGCAGTCAAAAATCTTAATGCCTTACTACACTGTTGGCCTTCTCCTTTCTTATAATTAGAATATGTAAGCTTAACAGTAAATGCTGAATACTCAGCCCTCACTACTGTCCAGCTGTTAATACATTAGGTCTGATATTTTCGACAAAGCCTTCGCAGGATTGTAGGACATGCCCAGAAGATCACACTAATTATAGGAGAAAGAGCACAAGTGATGACATCTGTTCCTCCTTCCAGAGGTGTCACCTGCACTGCTGAGAATTTTCAACATTTGCAATGTTTTTGATTTTCACTGCCTTCTTCCAGTTATTTAAACAATGGTAATCCTTTGTATGTGTACATTATTGTAAATGTCTTTGGTACCCCTTCAAATACTTTCACTCCACAAGTATGGTACCCATATTGGTCACAGTATTCTAAATAACGATATTGCATACATTGCTAGTATCATTTAATTTTAATGGTCTAGAAATAACAGTAAGTTACATTAACTGTTATGTTTTTTTCATTGGGGGGTGGGGTTGTTGGTGTGCAGGAGCAGGAATTTGGGTAGGAAACATGGTT
This sequence comes from Mobula birostris, assembly GCF_030028105.1. Taxonomy (NCBI): domain Eukaryota; kingdom Metazoa; phylum Chordata; class Chondrichthyes; order Myliobatiformes; family Myliobatidae; genus Mobula; species Mobula birostris. The sequence goes on from NC_092380.1 coordinate 82,248,405, forward strand.
TACCTGCAAGCATTGGACTTTCAATTCTGAAACACCCTTCTCTGACCTGATTGGTAACCAATCAGACTGGGAGCATTCAAGAGCAGACCGATAGGCTGGTGACATCGTGGGTCTTTGGTGAGTGGGGAACGACTTTTAGTACTCTGGTATTCTTCCCAGGGCTGAAGGCTTCCCAAATATAAAAGGTGTCAATTAAAATGGAGCTTTGTAAGCCTCCTTGGCATTTTTACAATGCCACTCCATCTGCTTAAAGTGATGGGGCTGCTTTTACTTTAAATTCCAGAGGTGGCTGGATCGAAATCAACATCTTGACACGTTTAGAGTCTTTCTTAAGTTATTCCCTCACCTGTACTCAATCCCAAATGTTGTCTATGGAAAATACTTCCATATGCTGTCTATAAAACCCAGAATTCCATTTACTTTTAATAACTGCACTGTGTTGTCAACCTTTAGAACATCTACATACCAGGAACTGCGTGAGGATCAGCACCATGAAATTAAATCATAGAGTTATGCAGCATATAAACAGGCCCTACAGCCCAACTCATCTGCCCCGACCAAATTCACTAACTGGCCCAAATCCCTCCACACCAGAGATTCCCAATCTGAGGTCCATAGACCCCTCAGCTAATAGGTAGGGGTCCATGGCATAAAAAAAAGGTTGGCAACCGTTCCTATTCATGTAACTGTCCAAATGCTCTTTAAAATGTCATAGTTGTACCTGTCTCTACCTCTTCCTCTGGCAGCTTGTTCAATATACTGATCGCCCATTGTGTAAAAATGTTGCCTATTTTTTAAACTTTATCCCTCTTACTTTAAACCTATGTCCCTTTGGTTTGAACTCCCCTACTCTTGGTAAAAAGACCTTGGCTATGGACTATGTCTTTTCCCCTGTGCTCTCAATATTCTGACTGACAGACAAAGATAAGTTCGCCAAATGCCTTCTTCAGCTATCTGTGTGGGCACTTTGTTCTACAACGCTCCCCAGGGCCCTACCATTTACTATGCGCGTCTTAATGTGATTTGTCTAACCAAATGCAACACCTCACATTTTTCTAAATTAAATTCCATCTGCCACTCCTCTGCCCACCAGCCGAGTAGAACAAAATCTTGTCGCCTTGGATAGCCTTCTTCACTGTCCATGATACTGCCGTCCATCCAATAATTTACTAATCATACCACTTAGTTCTCATCCAAATCACTAATTTCTTTTAATCCCCATTTGTTTTCCCCCTCTATGGAAAAGCTGCTGAACGAGTGAGCTGAAATACTCACTTCGACAGGAACAACAAAGGATCAGTATCATTCTGCATTTTCTTATATCTCTACATACTGTCAGTCTGCCTACTGCAGATTTTTTACAAATTGTCCAAAAGTCATTGGGCACTAGAAAATGCCAGGGGAGGAGAGCTGAGGTGGTGTGGGAGAGAGCAGGGGCCTCTATTGGGCATGTTGGGATCTGTACTGGATTTGGGGCTGGCTCCTCCCATCAGTACTGCCCTCCAGTGTTTGCTCAGTGCAAGAACAAACTGGACCAGGGCAATCAGGGCCTTGGTATACAGTATATTATTTTTTTTCTTTGTGACTATGTTTTTCTGAAATCGTAACCATATGTGCTATTTGTGTTACGTGCAGTGTTCTGTGTGGTGTTGCTAATGTGTTTTACACCTTTGCCCCAGAGGAAAGCCGTTTCAATTGGCGAGATTCATGCATGGTTGAATGATAATTTATCTTGAACTTGCCACTCTTACTGCACTTGCTAATACAGTGGATTCCAGTCGATTGGGACAAATTAGGACCAGTACATTTTGGCTCAATTGAGTGGCTGCACCTTGTTAGCCAAAGTTTCATGGAAATAGTTTAAAAAAGACACACTACTGCTTAACTGAGTAACAAATTAGAACATTACCAATACTACTACAGTACTATAAAACTGTGTATTAGTTCCTAAGATTTATTGATGGAAGAATTCAATCCAGTGTACACTATCATGTTCTTTTGAGTGACTGTGAATTAACAAAATCAGCCCAGGCACCGAGTGCAGATAACGGACTGCCTTCATAGCATTCCTACATGAAGTGTCAAAAAAATCCCTGCTTTTTGATTCCATGTCCGTCAGCCTGAATGAATACCCTAACACAAACATATGCAACTGGCACTAGTTAGAAACCATTCGGCAACAGTCTCCTGTCGCAATTAGGCAGCGTAGTGTCCCAAATAAATGACAGGACTCCTGGCTATTTTCTTGATTGGTTCTTGTTCAAAAGTTGCCCCAAATAAGCGGCTACCCCAATTCACTGATGGCACAATTGACCAGAATCCACTGTATTTAGAGTCTAGCTTGGTTAAGGGAGTGTTAATAAATCTACTTCACAGTTATTGCAGCACCTGATAGCATATGAAACCTCAACTTTTACTCTTTGGGTTATGTAATAATGCTCGTCAGCCCAGAGTTGAAGCCATTAGCAACTCTAAACTTCCGTTGTAAAAGCATCCAAGGTAGTATTAGCATGGCAGCCTTTTATCTTATTGGCAAAAAAAAATCTAATGAAGTATTGCAGTAAGACCAGTGCTCAGGAAACGGTACCCGCTTTATGCCAATGTTCAGGAGGGGAAATTAAAGAGAGGAACCCAATGTGTCTGAAATATGCACAAGGAAATGCCATTTTAACTCAGGAGTTCTGATTTATCTGCATGGTGCTTTCTCTCTATAACATTGGGGCTTCTTAAAAAAAAACTTCACATTGCCAAGTCCATAACTGGAAGACAAACAGTATACCTTGTTGAAACTATCTAGGTTTCAGTTATGAGGGCAGTAAGGGAGAATAGGAAAAGCCTGCAGAGGAGCTCTTTCTGCTTGATAACAGCCATGAATATTTATGAACCAACCCATAATCTACTTTTGTCAGGGCTTTTCATCACAAAAACTTCCCAGAGGTTTCCGTAACAGTAACTGGCTCTGCCTCTGTTAACTCTAGAGTTCCCAACTCCAATGCTTCCCTATTAACTTCTCACATTACATACACATTTAAACAGTCTGTATCCCAAGTTGCACCAAATCTCACTCTCCTGCCTGCTATGGTGCATAAGAATTTCAGACCAGAGGAGTCTCAAATGCTATTTTAAAACATTCAAAGCCTTTCCCTTTAAAGCAGGATCAGTGAACTGACCAACTCAGATTAGAATAAAATAGAGATTGAGTATGAAAGTACTTCCTTTTGTTCTTCTGCTGTGTTTAGCAGTTCACGATTTTGCTGCTATCATTATCCACCATTATTATTTAGACCACTAAATGCTGCAGGCTTTTCGACCGGGGAAAGGGGTACAGTATGCTTACGTCCAAGCCTGATTTCCACCAACATTCACAATTTCATCATGAAGTAATTAAATCATGCAAAGCAGAAACAGACTGACAAATTTGCTCGTTGTATCTGGGGGACCCGTGCCCTCAGTGACTCAGCACCATAAAGGGCTAATGATTCCTAATTGATTCTGCCTGAACAGAACCCACATCCTGAATGAATCATACGTCTTCAAGTTATTTACACTGCATTTCAGTTCTAACTTCACATTTTACAATACCATGATGTCATAATTCTTGAATATTGCTCATGGAAACTCAAAATCACGTTTTAAGTCAGTTGTACCCAAAATACAAAGTGTAGGATTTGGTTTCTGAAAATCATGCAAGTATTATCTCAAGACTTACTCTCCCTGAACTGGCTCCCACTACCTCAAGAATGCAGTCCTTATTCTTGTAATTAAGTATAGAATGACACACTTCTGTAACTAGAGTTATAAATTATTTCCTTCACTTCTCAGAGTGAACTGCTGTGCGTATTCTTCTTGTGTGTGCCTGCACATGCCCCGGCCATGGTCTCTGACACTGACATCTAAATGCAACTGCCTACCCACCCACCTTTGTGCTTTAAGACCTTAAAGACTACATCTTTGAACAAACTTCTTTCTTGCAGTTCTGGTCTCCTTTCTTGAGGAAGGATAGACTGGCTTTGGAGGCGGTGCAGAGGAGGTTCACCAGGTTGATTCCAGAGATGAGGGGGTTAGACTATGAGGAGGGATTGAGTTGCCTCAGACTGTACTTGCTAGAATTCAGAAGGATGAGAGGAGATCTTATAGGAACATAGAAAATAATGAAAGGGATTGATAAGATAGAGGCAGGAAAGTTGTTTCCACTGGTAGGTGAGACTAGAACTAGAGGCAATAGCCTCAAGATATGGGGGGGGGGGTAAATTTAGGATGGAGATGAGGAGGAACTGCTTTTCCCAAAGAGTGGTGAATCTATGGAATTCTCTGTCCAATGAAGCGGTGGAGGCTACCTCAGTAAATATATTTAAGACAAGGTTGGATAGATTTTTGCTTAGTAGGGAAATTAAGGATTATGGGAAAAAGGCAGGTTGGTGGAGATGAGTCCATGGTCAGATCAGCTATGATCTTACTGAATGGCCGAGCAGGCTCGACGGACCAGATGGCCTATTCCTGCTATTATTTCTTATGTTCTTATGTAATAATACTTGTAGAAATTATGTCTCAACAACTGTTTTTTGATTATGCTGTGAAGTAGTTTGGAATATTCCACATGGAAGTAGTTGTAGTATTTAACAATCATTATAGATACAAAGTGTCCTTACCTCCAGCACATCAGAAATGGGTAAAGTTATTGAATCAGTATCACCGTAATATAAATACTGCATCATCAGCTAGAGGGGTAAAGACAGCTCAGATTAGAACAGCTTGAAGCAAAACAATCATTTTCTGATGTTTTTAAAAAGATGCATTTTACAGGCACTTTAGCACCACATAACCCTATCCACGTCAGAAGGAATTGCTTATTATTATAAATTCTGTGTAATTGTTTAGTTGTCGTTAAATAGTTAATGTTAATAGACAATACTTGTAATGGTGGCGAACAAAGCAGCAGATTTCACCTTTTGCATACAGTGAAACATGAATACAGACTCCTAACTTGAAGACTTTCCAGCTTTCAATAAACATTCTTGGCACTGGTAACATGAGTTAGCATACTGGGTTATGGAGTGGAACCAAATGTGCTCACTCAGTAATTGTTGAATTGTGCCCTGATTTTTCTGAAAAGCTGTGAGACCTATTGTTTTTGAGAGGTGTTGGCAAAACTTTCTAGTCCAACTTCCCTAATCTTGTGCAATCTCTGATGACCAGTACAGTCATAAGCAAAGGAATGGAAGGGGAAGTTCAGAGTCTCATAACAGGAGACAAGTTGAAGGGCAAAGAAAAAATAGACAGGGTAAACTGGGAAATAAAGATTTAAAGGTGACAATAAAATGAATGGGACAATTTTATAGCATGAGTTCATTGCCACCAGCATAATTCCAGAGTGCTGCAGTAAAAAGATATGTACCTGGAAAATGTGATATTTAACTTCGCTGATCTCTATACACTTGCAAGGTGGGTTCTCCAGAGATGTCTTACTAGTCAGCAGCATTTTAAACCTAAAGTGCAAGAATTGAGATGAATTTCTTGTTTAACAGTCTTATAGAAATTGCATTATTTCCATGATTTTAAATACCTTCTTCCATTCCCATTGCAGTATGCATCAGCCGTCAGCTGGAAGCTCATTCTGAGCAGAAATCTCATCATTATGCCTACCCTTAGCCTTCCCACTACCGGAAACTTACTGGGATGAGTTTACATTGCAGAATGCTGCACCACAAAGGCTTTGATGCACAATATTAATGGCTGCTTACTCACTTATAACTTAAAATAGTACCAAGGAAATTTTAATTTATTCTTGGACTATGGACAAAGCTGTTATTTCTAAAAACAGAATTTTCCCATTCTAGTGTTAATTGCAAATGTTAACATTGTGATATTTTATTTCTACATTAATAATTCGGTTGAAGTTGCTGCACAAAAGAACACAGGCTCATTTATCTGAACTGCTCTGTAAAAGGGAGCACCAAATCAATGAAGCATGCAGCAGAGGAACAGTCTCTCTTTTGGTCAGCCATGCAGACTGACTGTACTGCCCTACCAGAATTCGACTTCCCAGAGTGCATCACCTCACACTTGTACGGATTAAATTCCACTCAGGTCTACAGCTGATCTATGTCCTTCTGTATGCTTAGACCATTGTTTTGGCTGTCTTTCACTCCATCAGTTTCATATTGTCTGAAAACTTACTAATCATACCCAAGTCATATAAATTACAAACAGAAGGCGGCCCCAGCAATGATCTTTATAGCAGACTACTTGTTACAGACTACCAGTTAGAGAAATGCTCATCCACCACTACTCCCTGCTTCCTATCACCAAGCCAGCTTTAGGTTTGTATCCTTTCTGCCTTGACTTTCTGGACCAACCTGCAAACCAGAACTTTGTCAAAAGCCTTGTTAAAACCCACATAAACAGCATCTATTGCTTTAGCCTTAAGATGACATTTCATTCACCCACATTGATGGTTTAAGCATTCCCAGTGTTTGGGGGTGAGATGCAGCAGCCAAGGTCAAAAGTAGAAACAAAACTATTTGTGGTGCTTTATCATACCTGTTTGAGGCAGTAATTAGGAGAACTTTATGTGCATAAAATGGCTTTCCTTCTACCAAGAATGTTAAATCTGACATGTCCTTATTGTTTAGAAAACGAGGATCTGGAAAGCAATGAAGAAAGAATGTTCAAACAGACAGTTAAAGAAAATGTTCAATAAAATTTGATTGTGGCAAATGCATGTCATGTAGAGGACATCATGGGAAGCAAGTGCTCGAAAGGAAATACTGATTACTAAATATCAATTAGTGGGAACTTATGAGGGATGTGGGTTTTAGGCAACATTCCATTGTAGTAAAGAGGAATGTGAAAGGGATGGGAAGAATATTTTCTCATAAACCACTTATTTCAACTGCATTCCATCCTGAAGTAAAGGGTTTTGCTCAATGAGAATGATCTGATAAAGCTGGAAATTTCCCTAAGGATGCATCAGATAATATGTTCCAGTGTCTCAAACATCTATAGTTATTCTGTGAATTCCTTATCGATGCAGTGCTGGGATGTCATTTAATGCCAGTTCTTAGATGTTACGGTTTCAGGTTGTAATGCATTGCTGGTTCAAATCAGGAGGTCAAGGGGGCCAGCTGGGGATTCAGTGTTCATCACAGCAACCCTCAATATAGTTGGGAAAACATCCCTCAATCTCATTTCCAATGACCATGCAGGGATCACATTTGGAAGTTGTATGCGCGCCAAAGTGGGGACAACGTCATCGTTAACAGTTTGTCTGTGGACAATCGTGGGCTTCATTTTAAACTGTTCTAGTCAGGTAGGTTTCAGTTCACCCATTTCTCATCCCGATGACTTCATCTGCTTAGAAAGCAAGGGTGAAAGATTGAGCTATGAAGCAGGAGAACATAAAACCCTATTCACCGCCACCCAAAATTCTGAGCAGTAATGACATACCTAAACGAGCAGGTGGGTTTCTCTTTATCTCGGGTATACCAGGAATAGGACCATTGCCGTAACAGTGAATAAAGATTGAAGCTATCTGTTGATTAACGGCATCATTCTGTGGGGGCAAAGAAGTACAGAATAAGGGCTTGGGAAAACAGTGATCAAATTTTGTCATTGTCATGTTCCAAGCTAAATATACCAGTTTCAGAAATAAATACCTTTTCCATCAATACTGCCACATATTCTCTACTCTGGAAAGATTTAACTAGTGATGAGATGAGTTCTGTGTATACTGCTTCATGGCATCCTTGGATGCCTTATATTTTTTAATGGAATATTGCAATAAAAATGCATTCTACCTTGCTAACCCTAAGAATGTCAAACATCAGTGGAAGTCCCTCTTGAATCAGCTCCTCATTGTAGTCCTCCTCTTTGATCGTAATGAATTCCCGTAATACATACTGCATCACAGGATATCTGCTCTGATGGTATGAGGTCCTCAGAGATTCTATCCACATATGTAGCTTCCAGGGGACACCTAGGTAAAGAACGGAATGAGAGATGAAACCTAATCCTTAAAAATACTGATATTCTGTACGTTTGAAGATTAACTGTAATTAAATGTACAAGATGACAGGATCAAACCATTTCAAAATGATAGAAATTTAAAACATTTAATGTCACAGATCTATTCCAGGGACCTCACCATGTGACCTAGGTTGACATCAGCCTTCCAGAGAATAGATGATTTTGTGTTTTTTTTTGTTAAAATGAGGCACTATTTACCTGTGAAGGTGGATTGAAACAATGTCCCAGGAGATTATTCCATGAGAATGGGAGTTTTCCTCATGTCTTGTCTAATCACCAGAAGAGCAGGGAATGGAAGGATGCCAATTAGTCCATCCATCTGTACACAGGAGCAACCGAACTTCCCAGCCTCTCCTCATCGCCTTCCAGTGTTTTTTCTTTTTAAGTGTTTATCCCATTCCCCTTCCCCATTTCATCTTTTTATTTCTTAGCTGCAAAAAGCATTTTGTTTTCCTTAGGTGCAGGCGGTGATGTCTATTATCTGTCAAGTAGGGGACTGTGCACAATTCTGATTTGATGGAGACGGATGTGAGAGTACGGAGGAACATCTGGAAAACTTCTGAAATGCCCACTTCACTGCCGCTGCTACTGCGTGGTAACTGGAATCTCCGGAGCAGAAGGCCCCGAAGTCCCCGGCTTTGCTTGTTTCAGCAGCCAGGGCGAGGTCGAAGGTGCTTGGCAGAGGATGGCGTTCGGGAGGCTGTATCGGAGAGGCTGGTTGGAAGCTCAAAGTTTTCGGACGGATGGACTCAGTGTTGGCCGGGGTCGGCTGCTTCCAAGGCATCGGCAAGTTGACAGTGCCTGGAGGTTTATGGCAGGGAGTTTTTCCCTTTTGCCGCCTGCTATCGGGGACTCGGGAGTTCATCAACTCAGGAACCTTTGAGACTTTTTTACTGTGCCCATGGTTTGTTCTTCATCAAATTATGGTATTGCTTTGCACTGCTGTAACTATATGTTATAATTATGTGGTTCTGTCAGTGTTAGTCTTTGGTTTGTCCTGTTTTCTGTGATATCACTCCGGAGAAACATTGTATCATTTCTTAATGTATGAATGCATTTCTAAATGACAATAAAAGAGAACTGAGTGTTCTCATAATCTAAAGACTAGGAAGAATCAATCTTCAGGTCAAGTTGAGGCCACTAATTCCAATTTAGTCTGGAAGCTGTATTGTAACAGGCCCTGAGGAAAAATGAACCACCGAGATCATGCTCGGTGATTGTCTCCAGTGATCCAAAAAGGGAAGTGTGAAGACAGAAACAGTAATGGATACAAGCTAAGCTTTGAGAGAGACAGCATTTTGAGATTTACTCTCTTGAATTGAACAGTCAGTTTGGAAATTACTTGAGAATCAGATAAAACTATATTTTCACAACAAGAGGTCAAAAAGGCGTCCAATATCCTACCAAGGTTCCTCAGCTCCATGGTAACATCGAGATAGCCATGTTCGGCACTGTAGTACATGGCTTCCTGTAAAGATTTCATTCTGGCTTTGCAAAGTTTCACTTGTCCCTCATTTATGCTTCCAGTCTTTGAGATATCACTCTCAACTCCCTCCGCTAAAATTTCTTCCAGCGATAGGACATCAGTCTTTGGAGCTTGGGGTGGTGTAAGCAACTTGCGCAGCACATTCCTGGGCCATGAGAAACAACAGCAAGACTTAGTTACTAAAGCAAGCAAAACTGATGTTTTTTTTAATGACTTTTTTAATCCAAGAATTAGCCAAAAAAAAAAGCAAAATTTAGTTGAGATCCTGCCAGTAGTAAAGCCAATGTGCTTTATAAGAAAAGTAGGTTCTTACTGGATACTAGTCCTACAAATTTATAAATCCAATACATTGCGCAGTTGTTTTCATGAACGTAAAATCTGCAATGCAAACAATTCCCGCTGATAATAGACAAACATGCTGGAATTGCACAAAATCAACATGTGAAAGAAAAATCGAAACTGCTGGAAACAGTGGGCCAGGCATATTTCAGGCCACAGACCCTTCAGATCGAGAGATATATGAAAAGTTTTATGCTGCACAAGAGTCGGCAAGACAGAATGGACAAGGGAAATACTAGAGATATTCGCTCTCCAACACACAGATGCCTTTATTTAATCAGCATGTCAGCCTTTTCAGAGTTATTCCCTTTTCCCTTTCCATGCTTCCCCTCCCGCTCGACAACCTTAAACTAACTGCTTTCTCTCTTCTCTGTCTGATGAAGGGTCTTGATCTGACATGTTAACTCTTTCCCCTTTTCACAGATGCCGATCAACCCCTGCTGGGAGTGTGCAGTATCTTTTGTTTTTACTTCAGATTTCCAGCTCCTGGTCTGTTTTTTTAAAATAAGTATTTCTACTCTGATCCACCAGAAAGATTTAATCCAAAACACTTTTATTTTTCTTTTCCTGGTACTGACTGACTAACAGCATGATTTCCTTATTTTCCATTCATCTTGAAGTTAATGAGCAACATGTAATGGTGTTGTCCTGCTTCTCACACATCTTCCCACCTACTGCTTTAAATGTGATTTACTTTACTTTATTGTCGCCAAACAATTGATACTAGAGTGTACAATCATCACTGTGATATTTGATTCTGTTCTTCGTGCTCCCTGGAGTACAAATTGATAGTAAATATTAAAAATTTAAATTATAAATCATAAATAGAAAAGGGAAAGTAAGGTAGTGCAAAAAAAGAATGAGAGGCAGGTCTGGATATTTGGAGGGTACGGTCCAGATCCGGGTCAGGATCCGTTCAGCAGTCTTATCATAGTTGGAAAAAAGCTGTTCCCGTATCTGACCGTACGAGTCTTCAAGCTCCTAAACCTTCTCCCGGAGGGAAGAGGGACAAAAGTATGTTTGTGTCCTTGATTATCCTGGCAGCACTGCTCCGATAGCGTGCAGTGTAAAGTGAGTCCAAGGACGGAAGATTGGTTTGTGTGATGTGCTGCGCCGTGTTCACGATCTTCTGCAGCTTCTTCTGGTCTTGGACAGGACAACTTCCATACCAGGTTGTGATACACCCTAGAAGAATGCTTTCTACGGTGCATCTATAAAAATTAGTGAGTGTTTTAGGGGACAGGCCAAATTTCTTTAGCTTTCTCAGGAAGTAAAGGCGCTGGTGGGCCTTCCTGGCAGTGGACTCTGCTTGGTTGGACCAAGTCAGGTCATTTGTGATATTGACCTCGAGGAACTTAAAGCTTTTGATGGTCCAGTTCCTTATTTTGCATCACATACTCCACTAGCAAAGAAAATAAAGTTTTCTGAGATACAACATTTCTCAGACACTGGAATCTGGGGCAACAAACAGTCTGTGGAGGAACTCAGAAGGTCGAGCAGCATCTGCAGAAGGAAAGGAATTGTTGGTATTTCAGGTCAAAACCCTGCACCAGGACTCTGATCTAAAGTCTTCTGAATTGATCTTACTGATATTAAAATGAAACTACCACAGCATTAATTGACAACTGTACAAATGAACTGCATATCCTATTAATTTATTTGTGTGATTTCTCTACTGTGCTATTTGTGCATTAATTAATGCTCGACTCCTTTTTGTCACCTGTAAGGTGTAGTTGAGAAAAGAAACATCTAACGTGTAGAACATTATATTTCCCACTGTATTATCCATCAAGCTATGCTGATTTATTCATTCACCAGTCGCACTGTGGTTACCTGTGTCCGTGGGCTGCCGCGTGGCTAAAGCAGTTCATGTTCTCGTGCAGCACTGATGTCATCCCATTCGTGTCGAATACATTCAGTAAAGGGTCCGCACCCCTACTCAGCAACAAGCTAACCAGCTCATAGTTTCCTAGAAGAGAACCATGTGGGATTTTCAAGTAACTCGAAAACAGGAAGGATACCGCAGCTGTGTGCCAATACTAATCTCACACCTAAATATGTAGAACATTGGTTTATTCTAACTGGTGAAAATTAAGCTGTGTTTTCTGAGTCTTTTTGTGTTGAGCCTGATTCAAGTGATCTTCTGATATTGACATTACTATTATTCACTGAGGGGAATGGTCTTCCCATCTCTATCAGCTACTGACGCTCACTTCCAGGTGTTGCTGAACAGCAATCATCAAAATTAATCCTTGTTCATTTTATCTTATGTTGACCAGAGGGCAGTATGGCTGAGCTACCCACTAGTTTAGAAGACTGCCTAAATCATTTTTATGAGATGTGGGTGTTGCCAGCAAAGGCAACATTTTTTGCTTTTTGTTCAGCTGCGCTTAAGAAAAGGATGGTGACCATCTTTGAGAACAGCTGCATTCTATTTTAAAAATAAACTTTAAAACACGTATATCTTTAGAACATGTACGCTAATTTAAAGATTAGTGTCACATAGGTTATCTGCACAAGTCAAAAACGTTTCTTTATCCAGAATACCTACTACTTGTTTTCCCCTAAGCAACACGGTGAAAATGAGTATCCAGTGAATTTTATGCAGCTGAGGGATGTCAAATAGATTAAGGTTTGATGCACTCCCTCCTTATTCCAGCATTCAACATTGAAGCATTCATTGTAAGCACACGAACAGATGGAAACGGAAATATTTACAAACTGACTGGCAGGCCAACTTCCATTAATTTCTGCTAAAAAGATTTCAATTGAGGAATGATTTCTACACAGTCAGCAGAAAAATGTTTAGAGCTGTTTAGCTACAATAATGTAATAGTTCTTGACCCTGTACAACTACAAAGAATCATACAGAAGGACTCTAGTTACAGTGAGTACCATAATAGCACTCAGCTTGGGAAGCATACAAGCAATCAACTGATAATCACTTTCTTTGTGATCACATCCTGTGATCTATAATGAAAAGTGTGAACACAGAGACACCGAGCAATGACAGGTAAAAGCTCTGCTATTAAGCTGAACAATTAGTTCCTTCCCCGTTATACCAATACGAACCTGACAGATTGTCAATGGTTATTGCTGTGAAATGAGGGCAAACAGAGGCAGACCCCACAATTGCTGGCAATATTGGATTGAAAGGAGCAGAGATGAAGCCAGTCAGGAAATCAGGAAGTAATTACAAGACTTTGAAAGCCTGAAGGCTGTGAGAGGAACAAAGATAAAGTACAATTATCATAACTTTTCCATAAAATTAGCAGGTTTTTGAAGTTTCTAATACAAATGTTTAAAATCTTTTAAAGAAATATACAATTTGAAGAAGCCCTAATAAAAATGTTGTTGTAATTGCTTTTAGATGTGTTATATACATAAGCACATACACACATAATACAGTCAACTGAGTATTGCAAAACTTGATGCTTTGCTTAGAGAGCTGAAGCTAAGGCTATCTGGAGCTGCCAGCCATGAATGAATTAGCTCCTTTGCTCTTGAAAAGGTCACAATATGTGATCTATTTTTTTTTACACAAAGTGATGCTTATACTTTCTATGTTCAATAATCTACATCGCTGTCAGCTTTGATGTATTAGGGGACCCAGAGATTGTTATTTAAATGATCCATATCAGATAGAAGTTCAAAACACTAAAGATCTGCAAAGACATTTTAAACATCAATGTGACTAAGTTAGAGCTTTGTTTGGGTACTGATGTACTAATGGTCTGCATCTTATTATCTAATAGAAACCAGAATATATTATTCAAGGTCACTGAATTCCAAGGAACATCTGTGCAACATTATCATGATTTGTGACAATAGGTTAGTCGTTATTCAGTGTCGTCATAAATACAAGTTTAAAAGTCAGGGTCTCGAGTTGTAATGAGTAAACACATTTAAGGATGTTCGTAATCTTATCACACAGAATCTGCAGCAAGTTCCCCTAATTGTTACAATGACTCCTGATCTATCTTTAACTTTCTTCCTTTTCACTGTTTGCAGATGATCCAAAGCCTAGAGGCAAACTAGTAGGTAAAAACATTTAGGGGCAAATAGGCTAAGTGAACGGTCATGGAGATGAAAAATTTAAGTTAATATTGAAAAGTGCAAGTCATCCAGTTTGATAAAAATGCAGAAAGATGGAGATTACTTTTTAAAATGGCAAGAGAGGGACCTGGGTTTCCTTGTACAAGAATCATGAGATTAATATTCAGGTTCAACAGGCAATTAGGAAGTCAGATATAATGTCAGACTTCACTGCAATGGGATTTGGGTTTAAGAGTATAGACATTGTGGTTTAATTCCACAGAACCCTAGTAAGAGCTCAGCAGGAATGCTATGTACAGGCCTGTTTTTTTTTAAACCTTGGAAAGGATATACTTGCAATAGTGGAAGTACACTTGAGAATTGATTCATTTCTGGCTTCACCCTATCAGAGATGTACCATTTCCCCTATTCATACCTTTCCTACTCTCCAACTTGTTCTAGCAATATCCAAGTCTGGAAAAATGTCTTCAGCCTGAACATTAACTCAGGTTCTCTTTCTACATATGCCACCTTTCCACATATTCTGTTGACCGTTTTAAGTGTTATGTTTTTTACTTCTGATTGCCAGGTTACTGGGTTCAAGAACGAGGTGAGATAAAAGGAGCTTGGGCTTGTACCACCTCGAGGTTCGAGGAACGGAAAGTGAACTCAGTGAAACTTACCGAATTTCTATGTCTCGAGAGAAGATGTTTCCCATGTTTGTGCTACTGAAAACCAGGGATCACAACCTCAGAATCAAAACAGGAACTTGGCCGTTCAGGACAGGAATGAGAAGGAATTCCTTCATCCCTGAGGTGGCGAATCTTTGCCAGGCACTTCTGCAGAGTAGACCCAGCAGGCTGCTGGATTTTTGGATAATCAAGGGATTTGATTAATGAAAGAGGTGCTGAGGTGAAGGAACAGCCACAATCATATCAAATGGGGAAGAAGGGGCTGAATTCAGCTTTTACACGCAGTGGCCATTTATTAATACACCTGCTTGTTAATGCAAACATCTAATCAGCCAATCATGTGGCAGTAAGTCAATGCACAAAAGCATGCCGACGTGGTCAAAAGGTTCAATTGTTGTTCAGAACCAATCATCAGAATGGGAAAGAAACGCGATCTAAGTGACCTTGACTGTGGAATGTTGTTCTCAGACAGGGTAGTCTGAGTATGTCTAAAACTGCTGATCTGGGGTCTTCACGCACAACAGTCTTGACAGCTTATGGAGAATAGTGTGAGGAAACAGACAAAAGAAACACAGTGAGCAGCATTTTTGTGGGGTGAAAATGCCTTGTTAATGAAAGAGGTCAGAGGTTCAAGCTGACAGGAAGGCAACAGTAATTCAAACAACCACACATTTTAGCAGTGGTATGCAGAAGAGAGTCTCTGAGTCAAAGCTTGAGGTGGATGGGTAAAGCAGCAGAAGGCCACAAGCATACTGTACACTCAGTGGCCACTTTATTAGCTACAGGAAGTACTTAATAAAGTGACCAGTGAGTGTATATCACTACACTGCTGGATATTAAATACTCCTTACAAGGAACCCATTAAATCAAATGCATTGCTCTGCCTTAAAGCAAAATAATTCCACTTTATTAAGGAGCAACAGTAAACCTGCCACAGTTCCCACCTATCAAATTAACTGTTTACATAGATTTCAGAATTCTACCACACTCTCACAAATGCACTGTTACAAACATGCTCAAGTAAACTTAAGTTCAAAGTGTTCTGAGCAGAGGGTGTTTCCTTTGTGCTTGCAGCATATTGAAATGATGTCACTTGCAAATGACATCACATCATAAATCACTTCCCAAAGGGGTAGCAGATTTATAGTTATTCAAACTGTTGCTGAATTAAAACAGCATTGTTTGAAGTTAAGTTGTCCTATTAAGGTCAAATAGCAAAAATGTGGTCTGTAAATAATTCCATTTAAACTATTTGTAACAGCAGACCGAGATCCTGAATCACACTGAGGAACTGCTACGAAGCCTCTTCTCTCAGGGTCATTAGCTTCCCTCTCTGTCTTTAAGCTGGTTTCAAATTTACTTGCTCACTAGATATTCCTCCAGCAAACGGATAAATGAATAATAAACTAGACGCAGTAACTACTCAATCAGAAATACAGCGTCAAATCAATACCAATACCCTTGAACAAGATTCCATTTAAGGTAATAGAGGGAAATGTCCTGGAATCAATTAAGTAGTCTGGGTTGTGATGGGTGGATTGTCAGTTTGTTCTGGACAGATGGCCCAGCATGGACTGATTGGGCTTTCTTCTATTAATCTTGAGAACTTGCGCAGGTTATATATCAACTGGGGCATTCCAATCTGCTGGGAATAAAAGACAGGCCAGAGCTTGTGCAGATGAAATGGAAACTCCTACTTTATCGAGCACTGGGTGGGTGGAGATGCAAGAGAAAGGAGAGATTACCTGCTGCTGAAGCCAGCTGAAGTGGCGTCTCGGCAAGATTATCCTCCCCGGAATTAATGAGCGTACCTTCCACATTTGCTCCAGCATCAAGCAGCAGCTATAAAATGCAGCAATAATATAAGAATGAAAAAATTTTACACATTGAGAGCTTTTCCCAATACAAACACACTCTGAAACTCTTCACAAACATTTACAAACAATAAGCAACTACTGAGGCAGTTTAGAAGATATCAAGTCAATGATCAATATTTGGACAATGAGATATGCTGTAGGGAGCAACTTAAACAAAGAAAGTGAGATGGGAGGTTTATGCAGGGCTGTTTCTGAATTTAGGGCTCCAGCAGCTGAAGAAATGGCTACCAGCTGCGGAGGCGTTAAAGACAGGCATGAGCAAGTGACAAAATTATGGGAGGGACGATAATCTTTTTGATTGTTAGAAGTAATGGTGAGGGTTGAGAGCTTGAAGTCTTTGAAAATAAGGATGGGAAAATAAGAATTTTTAAATTGTGCCAAGGAGTGGAGCAAATGCGAGTTAGAAGACAGATGATGAGAAGTGAATGGGACTCAGGAGCATTTAAGAACCACCAAAGTTTAACTTTGGATAGCCTGAAATTTACAGAGATTCCAGCAAGAGGGGGCTGGGTCCAGACAGGAGTGTGTTGGGATTGTGTTATCTAGAGGCGGCAAAGACACGAACAATGGTTTCAGCAGTGGAAGAGCTGAGGATGGAATAGAGAGAGATGGTACCACGTGAGTAGCCAAAAGCAGTGGTAGCAAGGATAGAAGGTCAGCTTGGGTTTAAATGTTACTGAGGGTGTTAAAAATGCAAACAACAGGAATTCTGCAGATGCTGGAAATTCAAGCAAAACACATAAAAGTTGCTGGTGAATGCAGCAGGCCAGGCAGCATCTCTAGGAAGAGGTGCAGTCGACGTTTCAGGCTGAGACCCTTCGTCCTGCATCCTGACGAAGGGTCTCGGCTTGAAGCGTCGACTGCACCTCTTCCTAGAGATGCTGCCTGGCCTGCTGCGTTCACCAGCAACTCTTATGTGTTTTGACTGAAGGTGTTAATTCAGTTTCAGATGGTTGTGATGGAACGCTTAGGGAGTGAGGCTTATGCCAAAGACAGTGGGTTAATCATAGTATTTCATGGCTGGAGATTTTGCCTTGGTTGGGACTAAATAAACAAAAACTAATGAGGAAGAAAGATATTTAAGGATTTAGAAAATAGAAATCCAGAAGCATATTAAGAGAAAAAAACAGGTTCATATTCCTTCCTCTCCACCAAGACCACACCCCCCACCCGAAACCCCAGGACATGAACTTTTACAAGTGTTTCGGTGGGCACAAAGTATCACCTTAACCCAACAGAAGTGTAAGTCACCTGCCTTTGTGTGTTAAATCAGCTGGCTTCTGCTGCTAAGTATTCAACTATAAAATGTAATAGATATGGTAACACTGATAACTAATGATAAGAAATGAGAAAGGATCTAAAAAGCGTGGATTGGGACAGGTTGTTCTCTGGCATGGATGTGATCAGTAGGTGGGAAGCCTTCAAAGCAGAAATTTTGAGAGTGCAAAAATTTGTATGTTCCTGTCAGGATTAAAGGCAAGGTAAATAGGAATAAGGAACCTTGGTTCTCAAGGGATATTGCAACTCTGATAAAGAAGAAGAGGGAGTTGTATGACGTGTATAGGAAGCAGGGAGTAAATAAGGTGCTTGAGGAGTATAAGAAGTGCAAGAAAATACTTAAGAAAGAAATCAGGAGGGCTAAAAGAAGACATGAGGTTGCCTTGGCAGTCAAAGTGAAGGATAATCCAAAGAGCTTTTACAGGTATATTAAGAGCGAAAGGATTGTAAGGGATAAAATTGGTCCTCTTGAAGATCAGAGTGGTCGGCTATGTGCGGAACCAAAGGAAATGGGGGAGATCTTAAATAGGTTTTTTGCGTCTGTGTTTACTAAGGAAACTGGCATGAAGTCTATGGAATTAAGGGAAACAAGTAGTGAGATCATGGAAACTGTACGGATCGTAAAGGAGGAAGTCCTTGCTGTCTTGAGGAAAATTAAAGTGGATAAATCCCCGGGACCTGACAGGGTGTTCCCTCGGACCTTGAAGGAGACTAGTGTTGAAATTGCAGGGGCCCTGGCTGAAATATTTAAAATGTCGCTGTCTACAGGTGAGGTGCCGGAGGATTGGAGAGTGGCTCATGTTGTTCCGTTGTTGAAAAAAGGATCGAAAAGTAATCTGGGAAATTATAGGCCAGTAAGTTTAACGTCAGTAGTAGGTAAGTTATTGGAGGGAGTACTAAGAGACAGAATCTACAAGCATTTGGATAGACTGGGACTTATTAGGGAGAGTCAACATGGCTTTGTGCGTGGTAGGTCATGTTTAACCAATCTATTGGAGTTTTTCGAGGAGGTTACCAGGAAAGTGGATGAAGGGAAGGCAGTGGATATTGTCTACGTGGACTTCAGTAAGGCCTTTGACAAGGTCCCGCATGGGAGGCTAGTTAGGAAAATTCAGTCGCTAGGTATACATGGAGAGGTGGTAAATTGGATTAGACATTGGCTCGATGGAAGAAGCCAGAGAGTGGTGGTAGAGAATTGCTTCTCTGAGTGGAGGCCTGTGACTAGTGGTGTGCCACAGGGATCAGTGCTGGGTCCATTGTTATTTGTCATCTATATCAATGATCTGGTTGATAATGTGGTAAATTGGATCAGCAAGTTTGCTGATGATACAAAGATTGGAGGTGTAGTAGACAGTGAGGAAGGTTTTCAGAGCCTGCAGAGGGACTTGGACCAGCTGGAAAAATGGGCTAAAAAATGGCAGATGGAGTTTAATACTGACAAGTGTGAGGTATTGCACGTTGGAAGGACAAACCAATGTAGAACATACAGGGTTAATGGTAAGGCACTGAGGAGTGCAGTGGAACAGAGGGATCTGGGAATACAGATACAAAATTCCCTAAAAGTGGCATCACAGGTAGATAGGGTTGTAAAGAGAGCTTTTGGTATATTGGCCTTTATTAATCAAAGTATTGAGTATAAGAGCTGGAATGTTATGATGAGGTTGTATAAGGCATTGGTGAGGCCGAATCTGGAGTATTGTGTTCAGTTTTGGTCACCAAATTACAGGAAGGATATAAGTAAGGTTGAAAGAGTGCAGAGAAGGTTTACAAGGATGTTGCCGGGACTTCAGAAACTCAGTTACAGAGAAAGGTTGAATAGGTTGGGACTTTATGCCCTGGAGCGTAGAAGAATGAGGGGAGATTTGATAGAGGTATATAAAATTATAATGGGTATAGATAGAGTGAATGCAAGCAGGCTTTTTCCACTGAGGCAAGGGGAGAAAAAAACCAGAGGACATGGGTTTAGGGTGAGGGGGGAAAAGTTTAAAGGGAACATTAGGGGGGCTTCTTCACACGGAGAGTGGTGGGAGAATGGAATGAGCTGCCAGACGAGGTGGTAAATGCAGGTTCTTTTTTAACATTTAAGAATAAATTGGACAGATACATGGATGGGAGGTGTATGGAGGGATAAGGTCCGTGTGCAGGTCAGTGGGACTAGGCAGAAAATGGTTCGGCACAGCCAAGAAGAGCCAAAAGGCCAGTTTCTGTGCTGGAGTTTCTATGGTTTCTAATGTCTATATATCAGCAGGCATGAGAAATTACAGAGAAATATATATCAATCTAGGAACAGGCAGAACTTATTCATACTCAGACTCAAGCCTGTCTGCGAACCTTGTTTCCAGCTTCAATAACCATGGATTCCAATCGCTTACTATTTCCATTTTATAAATGATAGTATAGGTAAGTACCTGTGACATCTGATATTTGTGTATCATTGTTCCACAGTCAAAAAGAATCCAAAATTAAGTAAGTGCAACTTTAAGTTGTTAATATTTTCCCAGTTACATCCTGCACGTGCTACATATTACTGTTGTAGAGACCAGCAACATAACTATTGCACAAAACACCCCTATTACAGTTTGGGGCCTCAGTTCAAAGTTTAATTCTGACGTCATCTGTAAGGAGTCTATATGTCATCCCTGTGGAATGTGTGGCTTTTCTCCGGGTCCCACGGTCCAAAGTCGTACCAGTTAGTAGGTTAATTGGTCATTATAAATTGTCCCGAATTGTGGGTTGCTGGGGATTTGGCTTTAAGGGCCTATTTCATGCTGTATCTCTCTCAATCAATCAATCAATCAATCAATAAATAGATAGATAAGATTCATCAACTTCACAGCATTACATATTGCTCATGAAGTCTTACTTTCATCTCCCAGTGAAGGTCATCGCTACCATCTTCTCTTGATAATTTTTTTCTTGTATTTACTGTATTTCAGCAAACTATGTCTAGCCTCTTGCATTGTCCTTGTTCTTTTCAAAAGATGCACCACAAATTAAATTCTGCATTCAAACCTTCTCATCAGGTTTTAACCCTTGAAAAACTGTTACTTAAGTTATCCTCTAAAACTGGATGAGTAAGTTCTAAGATTTGAATGTTTAGAATGCAAGAATATAAAATATAGAAAAGTAGAAAGCTTTTCAATTACATCATGGCTGATTCAACTTTCTTCATACCTTTATTTCTGCTCTCTCTCCAAAACCTCAACTCTTTTAATAATTAAAAGTCTCCATCTCAGCATTGAATGTATTCACAGATTTAATGTCTTCAGCCTTCTGGGGCAAGGATTTTCAAACAATTTCAACCTCACAACCATTTGATTGAAGAAATTCATCTTCAATCATAAATGTGCACGTCTTTACTCTGAGACAATAACTTCTAATCCTAGGCATCCTGTGAGGGAAATTCTTCCTAATATTTACCCTCTCAAGCTTCCAAAGAATCCTACATGTTTCAGTAAGACTGTCTCTTATTCTTCTAAACTCCAATGAATACACATTCAGTCAGACCAACCTCTTCTTTTTAAGGCAATTCCACTAAAACCCAGGACTGCATGGCTTTATGGGGGAGGTTAGAGGCAGATGATAAAGAACAATGGGAGTTTGGAGTGATTTCTGCTTTTTAAGATAGCTTTTAAGTTGTCACCAGGTTTGCCAGTTATCTTTATCAAAGAATGACAATCTGGTCCAAATCAAGAAAGATTTTTTGCAGATTTTTGTCTGACAGAATTAGCAGTTGCTCTCTATACACTGTAGATGAGGCAGATGTCAGACTTACCATAATACATTAGCAGAGAGTACTGTTAAGGCTTATAAAAGGAAATCCAACAATAGACAATTGGGAACATTACATGTGTGGAGTAAGAACTATAACTATCCAGCCATCCCAGCCACTGAGGTCAGATCTGGTTATGATACCTGAACAACGGGGATATGTCCATGCAGTACAGCGAACGTGAGAGCTGTCCAGTGCCTGCTGTCCGGGTGCACCGAAGGATATTTCTGAGTATTCCCAGGAAGCTGAGGAGATAAGATGTATTTTTTTCTCTCATTATCGACAGATATTTGAGAAATAGAAGCAAGGAAAGTTTATGGTGTCTGGAATTTACTGCTGTAAAATAAATGACTCACTGAAAGATCCAAATTTGCAGCAGCATCAATTAACATCTGGACCATGGCTTCGTCCCCTGCAGCGCAGGCATACATAAGAGGTGTCATGCCCTGTACAAACATAGCTCAAGAACGTCAGTGGGGAAATGGCTGATCAGAAGCATGCTTCAATGTTAAAACACATATAATAACCAGATAAAGCTGGCCAGCACCAGCACTGGAGTTTTAGCAATACACAGAAATCAAACTTGGATTTGTGTTTTAATCTAGATCATCAATGTAAATATCACCTTGAGATACTTGGTCACTAAAATGTAAACAGATTTACATTTGTCACTGGTCTGGAGGTTTGTCATACTCAGTCTACATAATACACTTCCCCTCAAATGAAACTTCGTGAATTCTGGAAAGTAGCAATTTTAGATCAATGCCTAAAGACCAACTCTAAAATATAGAAAGCTGCTTTAGACAAACTTTCTTGATTATTGTTTTCAAACAGAGATTAACTCTTCTCTGAGCTATTAAAAACAATGGTGGATTATTAATATTCATCATGTTTCTCTTTTTCAAATTGTTTTCCTGTTCATTAACTATGAGACCAATCTAGTTGGCCTTTGTTTACTGCCCAGAACCACCATAAAATCCCCACAACAGCCTAACTCATTGGAGGTACACTGGATTCCAGATACTTGGACCATCAGTTAATAGGGACAGTTGAACAAAAACTAATTGAGAAAATAGCTGGATCCCTTCATTTATTTGGTACACTATGCTGCTTAATTGGGACAGGAGACTGTTGCTGAACAGTTTCTAACTTGCAGCAGTTGTGTGGTCATTAGGTGCTACACCGTACTTAGAGCAAACGTATTTTAAATAGCATCAGTTGTGTGTGTTTGTGTTCAAAAAGCAGTGATTTTTGTCACTGATAGTTGGCGAGAAATAAATTAGTAAGGCAATTCAGAACTGTTTTGCTCACCGCGGTTTCAAACATTCAGGCTTGGAGATGCCAGAAGTGACCGGGAGTGAAAATGAAATGATTTCGCTACCTCAACAAGTTTGGAACTAAGAAAAATTTGAAGGTATTGGCAATCATCTTGAATGTTATCATGAAAATGAAGATTTGAAGGAAGCAATTGTTGAAATTATAGCGTGAAGGCAGTCCATTCATGTCTACGCTGATTTTGTTCATTTACAGTCAATCAAAAGAACACACAGTGTACACTGGATGAATTCCTCCATCGATAACTATAAGGAACTACTACAGTTTTATAGTCCTGTAGAGGTATTGGTTGTGTTCTAATTTGTTCTGTATTTCATTTAAATACATAAATATTTATTCAGTTAAACTGTTGTCATTTTTTATACCTTTTTAACAATTTCCATGAAACTTCAGCTATATGGGGTAGCCACTTAATTGAGGCAAAACGTACTGGTCCCAAAGTGTCCCTATTAACCGGAATCCACTGCATTTAAAAAAGGAGGTAGAAACAGTTTTGAAAGATCAAAGAATTGACAAAGAAGAGAAGTTGGGGCCTGGGATGGATCTGCCATGATCACATTGAATGGTGATAGAGGTGCGAGGGGATAAGATCTGCTCCTGCCCCTGTATTCTCATGCTCTCAAGTATTTACTTAGTCCAGATAATGGACAACTATCTTGCTAGCCTGAAAGTTCCCAGGACTTAGCTGCATGTCCTGAGTAGTGGCAGCCAAACTTGAGCCCAAACTTTGCTAGCTAAATGTTTCTGGCATTCAGACATCTGAAAATATCAAAAAAAGTAAATGATTAACATTTTTAAGTAAGGAACTTTTCATTTAAAATATTAAATCAAAGCAACTGAAGATCAGAACTCATCCCCTTTGATTTTTAATTAGTCCCAATTTCCCATGGAAGTCATAATAGGCCTGGGATTCCCCACCCTATCTACAAAGTGGTGCTGGGGAATCTCAGCAAGGCGGAGCTCTTTCTCTGGATGATATGACAATTGCAACGGAAAGTCTATTGACAAATTGGCACCATTTATTCACTAAGTTTGGGACTCTGAAATTTGATGACCTGTGCAAATGGAAGCAAGCCTGGTGTTTGACAGGAATAGTACCACATGTGCCTGATTCAGATTTATTTATCAGATGTACATCGAAACTCACAGTGAAATGTGGCGTTTGCGTAAACAACCAACACTCCTGAGAATGCGCTGGGAGGCAGCCTGCAAGCGTTGCCACACATTTACAACCCAATGCACCTGAACTACACAAAGGCAGAGGGTGATGGGGAAGAGGCAAGTTCAGCTGCCTTGAGTCAGAAACTAAGCAGCATCCCTGCCAGTTTTAGTTAAACTGCCATGTCCCTAGGCTGACAAGCCTGTGTCACTCTTTGCATTGCTCTAAGTCTGACTGACTACATGCATAGCTTTTCCCCTCACTCCTCCAATGACAGTTGCCTTCTGTTGTGCGGGACTGATGATATTAGCTGTGAGATCGCCAGAGATTATCTACATTGATTTTAAGGAAGTAAAGTATTTTGATAGAGAAGAATAAGCATTTCAAGGACACCCACAAATTACCCTTGAAGCATTTCGCCAGCGACCTCTGGAATCCGGGAAGGATCTTTTGTGATCGCTCCACTAGTATGTCTTCACTTACATTGAGCGGAAGAGAAGTGTGAAAGTAGAGCAGAAACACTAGCTTGATCAATCTCAACAGACAGACGGTATTGATCTCACAGACCAGTGTGGTGTTTCTTGATGTGTCTCATGTAGTTCAAAACATTAACCGGCATTCGTCAGCCTGTGCAGCGCGATGCAGGCCCCAGGTCTGGATGTAAGGCCCCAGGTCCGGATGCAGGGCCCCAGGTCCGGATGCAGGGCCCCAGGTCCGGATGCAGGGCCCCAGGTCCGGATGCAAGGCCCCAGGTCCGGATGCAAGGCCCCAGGTACAACAGAACCAACATTTCACTGAGAGTCACCTTTTTTTTTATATAATTCTATTTATAAAGCCCAGGATCCTATGTGCCATTTAAATAGAACTGCTGTTGTCTCCAATCTTTTGTACACAAATACACTCATATCAGTGTTCCTACATCTCCTTTAGAATTGTGACCCTATTTCCACCGCCCTTTAGACTTCTTTCCATCACAACAGGTCACTTCACAAGTCTCTGTGTTACACTTCTTCTGTCAGCTGTCTGTGCTCATTTCACCATCCACTCGAACTCTATCACTCTTCTCTTTACTAATATACCATATTTGCAAGCTCCGTGCCTTCTGGAGTATTTTGAAATTGTTCCATGAATGGCTCGGTTCAAGTCCAGAAATATATTATCTGCATTTCTTCCCTCAAACAAAAGGATATCAAGTACTGTTATGGGATGTCCTGGGATGCCGAAGGATACAATGCTTCGTGTCAATGTCATATTTTGTCCTTCTTACACAGTCTGGTGCTTCATTAAGAGTGTTCAAAGATACCTTGACATAAATGTAATACAACTCGAATATAATTACTTATTGACTTTATGAGATGTTATTCTCTGGATGCTGGAGCTATACATGGAAAAGTATTGGCTGCTCGTTAATTAGATTTGCCTCTTATCATCCTGTCCTATTGACTGTAATGGAATCAAACATTAGGTAGTGATTACAACAGCACTGGATACTCTTACATTCTTCATTTGAATTTAGAGATACAGCATGGAAACAGGTCCTTCTGGCCCAGTGAGCCCACACCACCCAACTGTGACCAGTTAACCTACTAATCCACGTGCCTTTGGAATGTGGGAGGAAACTGGAGCACCTGGCCAACACCCATATGGTCATGAGGAGAATGTAGAAACACCTGACAGACTGAACCTGGGTCGCTGGAGCAAAACTAACCAAGATATCGCCATGCCACCTCTCTTTAAAGCCAGTGACCAGTGACCAGTGACAAATTTCTCCCCTATTAACTATCATTAGAATTTTTCAGTGTCACCATATTGAATCAGTGAAAATCAAGGAAGGAAGCATGATTTACCTGGTTATCCATGGTGTTGACACCATCAATTCCTAAAAGCTCTATGGCCTGATTCACCAGATCTGTTCTGCCACAGCTCAACATGCGAAATCCAAGGTCTTGCTGGAACTTGGCTGTGGCAGCTTTTGCATCCAGTCTACGAAATGAGCTGAAACAGTCCTCAGTTCTAAGGAAATGCATTACAAGTGTTTGCATGGGCTGCCAGTACAGGATAATCCAGTCAATTAAAAAAAAACACAATATTCCTTCCCTTCTTCATTTTTCTTCCCCCTTTTCTGATGACATTGAATTTTATTTGCCAGAATAATATTTGCAAGGTCATGACTTGCCTAAATTGTGAATTTATATTAACTCCTGCACTGGGAGTATTGACCTCAATCCTAGCCCTGTACAGCAGGGGCACAGTCACACTGCTGGCAAGAGTTGGCAGGTGGAAATCAGAGTTTTTCTTCCCCACCTCAAGAGGGCAGGCACCAGGTGGTGTTCTAGTGTCAGAAACAGGGATCTCCCTTGTCCGTCTCTCTCAGCGACTCACCAACTTCTGAAGTTTGGAAAACTTTGCTGAGTTTCTTCGGCTGCTGGTTTACGAGGCTCTGAGCGATGGCACTCCAGAGCCGCAGCCTGTGAAGGCACACGCTGCTCAGGGCACACTCACGCTGCAACCACCCCTGTTTTCCTACCCGGCCTTCTGCTGGAACCTCTGCTTCAGTTAAACCTTTAAGCTAACAGCACTAACGAGATCAAGAGGAGACAAATATCAGCTAGGATTCAAATTTGTTTCCAAATCATTATGGGAGTTCAGAGTAGGTCACCGAACGTGAAAATAAATGTCATGTTCATAATGTGCACTAGTTCTGCTTCTTTAATTATGCATGCGGCCAGTTTTGAAACACATTGCAGACTATAAAAAGGAAATTTTTATTGATTTATTCAGATATAGGCCCTTCTGGCACTTTGAGTTGTGCTGCCCAGCAATCCCCCGATTTAATCCTAGCCTAATCACGGGACAATTTACAATATCCAATTAACCAATATACCTTTGGACTGTGGAAGGAAACTGGAGCACTCAGAGGAAACCCACGCTGTCACGGGGAGAACATATAAACGCCTTACAGGAAGTGGTAGTAATTGAACAATGGTCACCTTTACTGCGAAGCGTTGTGTTGAAGAACTATTCATTATGGTTAAAAGCCCACCAGCATAAAGCAAACAGATGCATTAACAACATATACTTTGAATGCATTTAGTTAAACATACATTAATCTAGTTTAGTACACAACTCCTCACTAGCAAGGAAGACTATGAAGAAACGATGTTTGGGAATTTTTTTTAACCAGCTAAGGAGATTAACCTATCATAAACAGGTAATTTTATACAATATTAGTGCAAAGATTTCATATATCTCTCTGAAAGTCAAAGCATTTGAACAGTAAAATCAGTTTCAAAGCACTTGTGAAAACTGGAATTAGAAATTGGATCATTCAGGCTATCCTGATAACTTTCAAATGCACGGTTATATTTAAGAGTGGTGTGTGTGTGTGTGTGTGTGTGTGTGTGTGTGTGTGTGTGTGTGTGTGAGAGAGAGAGAGAGAGAGAGAGAGAGAGAGAGAGATGCACGGTTATATTTAAGAGTGGTGTGTGTGTGTGTGTGTGTTTTACCACGAAGTCTTGGCATTGCATTATATCGATCTCCTATCTAGATATGATACTTGGTTCAAGGATGGACTGTTTTCCTTCTGCCACTCAGCTCGAGATAAACTGAATTCCACAAAGGAGCTGCACATACTTCAGTTGCCGTGGTTCACAATCCAGCCCTGGTAGCAGCAAACGAGCTGTCTGTCTCACATCATCACTGTCGACGGTTAGACTGCGCCGATGTTCAGCGTGTGTGATGGCTACTCTCATCCACTCCATTAATGGAGGCAGCAACATGAACGGCCTGATGGAAAGTACAAAAGATAAAAACCCTCAACATTAAGCTGTAGGAAAAGCAATTTTAGCAGTAACAAATATCAATCCAATGCACTAAGCACACTGCAGGTTGAGGATGCTGTCCAGTTTCAGTCACCAAAAAAACAAAGAAAATTGTGTTAGACATTATTTAGAACCACCTTGCACTCATCATCAGTAAAACCAAGGAATTAATTGTAGACTTGAGGGAGGGGAGGTTGAGGAGACACAAACCAGTGCTCATAGAGGGATCAGCAGCAGAAAGGGTGAGCAGTTTTGAGTTTCTGGGTGTTGACATCTCTGTAGATCTATTCTGGGCTCAACATATTGATGCAATTACAAAGGGGGCATGTCAGTGGCTATATTTCATTTGGAATTTGAGGAGATTTTCTATGTCACCAAAACCTTTAACAAATTTCTACAGATGTACCGTGCAGAGCACTCTAACGGCTGCATCACTGTCTGGTAAGGAGTGGCCACTGCACAGGATCAGAAAAGGCTGCAGACTGCTGCATTTTCTCCTGTCTGAGGCCATTGCAACCTCAGCCAGCTCCATTGTAGCCCCTCCAGCATTCAGCACATCTCCAAAAGGCAATGCCTCAAAAAAGTGGCATTCGTCATTAAAGACCCTCATCACCCAGGACACACCATCTTCTCATTGCTACCATGCGGAAGGAGGTACAGGAGCCTGAATGTCTTAGGAACAGCTGTTCCCCTCTGCCATCAGATCTCTGAATGGACAACGGACCAACCCATTTATAATACCTTACTATTTTGGCTCTCTTTTTGCACTACCTAATTATCAAATCATCCTGCTCTTGTACCTTGAAATCCAAGTAACAAGTTAGAAACCCAGTTTAGAATCAAAAGTAAATAAAACCATGAACACCTCGCACTGACACTGAAAACAAACGCTGGAAACCTAGAAACAGACAGAATACATTGCAAGTCAGTCAGTCTTTGATTATTAATGCTTTAGAACACGGGCCCCAGGGGGCATGCCAAATTTCATAGGGGCCACAAGTATAAAACAAAAAGCTGGGGCCACAAGAGCTTCTGAATGGGCCATGATAAGTTTATTGTTTTAATGAAATATTACTGAAATATATAAATAAAAAAGAAATGAACGTTCGTAATTTAGTTGGAACCCAGAATGATATGATTAATGCAAATGAGGTAGCAAAACAGCTTAGAGTAAGAGAAAGAGTGAGAGTGTGTGAGTGTGAGAGAGTGTGTGAGTGAGAGTGTGTGAGTGAGAGAGAGTGTGTGAGAGAGAGTGTGTGAGTGTATGAGTGAGAGAGAGTGTGTGAGTGAGTGTGTGAGTGAGTGAGAGTGTGTGAGTGAGAGTGTGTGAGTGAGAGTGAGTGAGAGTGTGTGAGTGAGAGTGTGTGAGTGAGAGTGTGTAAATGTGAAAGAGAATGAGAGAGTGAGAGTGTGTGAGGGTGTGAGAGAGAGACTGAGAGTGAGAGAGGGAGGGAGAGTGGGGGAGGGGGAAGGGGAGGGGGGAGGGAAAATGATTTGCTGCATGTCAATCGTTATTTTTGACTCTGCTTGGACATGCACAAGTCACCGTTCACACCCTGCAGGGCAGCCCACAGAGCCCTGCTCTACATCAGCCCCCAAATCACAAACTGCGGATTGGGCAGGGCTGTCTGCAGCAAGGCCAAGTCGAGTTTGCAGCACAAGGCTGGTTCTGTTTGCCTTCCACTGGCCCGTGTGTGTTACAATACTTAAAAAAACATGACATGAAGGCTAATGTTACTGCACTGGGGTCACCTTGCAGAAATTTGTCTAAAAATTTAAATTATTTAAAAAATATATTGCCTAAAAATCTAGTTTTATTTTTACACCTATATATACATATATATATTTAATTTTTTCTTTATTTTTGATATCAAATTAGCAGCATGGAGAACAAATTGTTGCTGCTAAGTCCGGCATATTTTATCTCTTGGATATAATTGACAAAATGAATTTATTAAACAAACAGTTACAAGGAAAGAACTGCAATCTGATATCATGCAAAGAGGTTATTACCACTTTCCTTGGAAAACGTTGTGAGTTTATACAATTTCCTTCACTGGCCACTCAAAATAGAATGATTTAATTGTGTATCTTTATCATTTGAAACAACCGTACACTGATATGGAATTTGTTTTGAGACCTGCTGGAGATGCATATTCCGGATTGGCTGGTGGATCCACTTGCGGTGAATGCCAATGATGTTAGCAAAAATTTGCAAGAATGTTTTACTAAGCTGCAGAGTTATATACCAACTCAAGCAAAATTCAAACACAGCAAGCGAGTTTCTGGGTAACTAGTGATATTCAAAATACATTTCCACAGCTCTGGGAGAAGGTACTGGAGTTTTTAATTGGATTTCCCACCTCTTATAAGAATCACCAGCATATGCCACGAAATTTGCTGTTTTTGCAGAGCAATGTAATAGAAACATAGAAAATAGGTGCAGGAGTAGGCCATTCGGCCCTTCGAGCCTGCACCGCCATTTATTATGATCATGGCTGATCATCCAACTCAGAACCCCGCCCCAGCCTTCCCTCCATACCCCCTGACCCCCGTAGTCACAAGGGCCATATCTAACTCCCTCTTAAATATAGCCAATGAACTGGCCTCAACTGTTTCCTGTGGCAGAGAATTCCACAGATTCACCACTCTCTGTGTGAAGAAGTTTTTCCTAATCTCGGTCCTAAAAGGCTTCCCCTCTATCCTCAAACTGTGGCCCCTCGTTCTGGACTTCCCCAACATCGGGAACAATCTTCCTGCATCTAGCCTGTCCAATCCCTTTAGGATCTTATACGTTTCAATCAGATCCCCCCTCAATCTTCTAAATTCCAACGAGTACAAGCCCAGTTCATCCAGTCTTTCTTCATATGAAAGTCCTGCCATCCCAGGAATCAATCTGGTGAACCTTCTTTGTACTCCCTCTATGGCAAGGATGTCTTTCCTCAGATTAGGGGACCAAAACTGCACACAATACTCCAGGCGTGGTCTCACCAAGGCCTTGTACAACTGCAGTAGTACCTCCCTGCTCCTGTACTCGAATCCTCTCGCTATAAATGCCAGCATACATTCGCCTTTTTCACCGCCTGCTGTACCTGCATGCCCACTTTCAATGACTGGTGTATAATGACACCCAGGTCTCGTTGTACCTCCCCTTTTCCTAATCGGCCACCATTCAAATAATAATCTGTTTTCCTATTTTTGCCACCAAAGTGGATAACTTCACATTTATCCACATTAAATTGCATCTGCCATGAATTTGCCCACTCACCCAACCTATCCAAGTCACCCTGCATCCTCTTAGCATCCTCCTCACAGCTAACACTGCCACCCAGCTTCGTGTCATCCGCAAACTTGGAGATGCTGCATTTAATTCCCTCATCCAAGTCATTAATATATATTGTAAACAACTGGGGTCCCAGCACTGAGCCTTGCGGTACCCCACTAGTCACCGCATAATAATAGAGAAAAAATAGTGAATTACAGTAAATATATACATGTCATATAGTTAAATTAAATCAGTGCAAAAATAGAAATAAAAAAGTAGTGAGGTAGTGTTCATGGGTTCAATGTCCCATCAACTCTTATCTAGTTAAATGTGGTTTTAGCCAAGTTCTTCACCTGCTATCAAAAGCTTGCCACCATCTTGTTGTTCTGAAAAGGGGTGATCTTTGATTACCTCTAAGCCAGTTGCAACTAGATGTTCAAAAACTCACTAGCTGGCATCAGTCACAAGTATTTCACTAAATACCCAAAGTAAGACTTTTTTCATTGCTGCTTGGAAAAATATTATATATATTATAAATAAACTATCCAATCCAGAGCTCTGAAATAGTTTTAATTTTCATAAACACCTGTAACATTATATTTAACATATAATTATACCTATAAACTGTTAAAACATAAATATTGACTGTACATTAGAGTAAATAGTACAGTTGACCAACAAAAAAAATGAACAACTAACGGTGAGGGTCACAGAGGTCACAAGTGAGACACGGGCAGAAAAAGGTTGAGAACTACTGCTTTAGAAGTTCATTCTTTAATCAAAACCAAAAAAAAAAGTTGAAAGGCATCTTAATAGAAGCAAATCAAAGGGAAAAGTGACTGGAAAAATGGAGTGGAATCATTGGAATGGCTGAAGAATGGAGGAGTGAACAGGAGTGGAAAAATAAATAAAGAAATGAAGTATGTGAGAAACAGGTCATTCCAATCAACTATCAACCTCATGCTTAATGCTACCCTGCCACATCCACCTCCATTTCTTTCTGCTCCTTTTCTCTGCTCAGAGATTAAAATATTTGTTCATCTTGCATGCTGCACTGTGATTTGGGGTTGAACGGTAGAAGTGTTAACTTTTGTGCTCTTCTGCACTCCACACAGTTTGGCATCACCTTCAACAGTGACCTTTGCAGAAGACTAGGTACAGAAAAGCTGACCTGGAGAGACAACAGTGACAAAGGTGGCTCTCCATGCAAGTGAACTTACTATCTTGCTTCCTGTAATAAATGTTTGCAGCGTAGTGGACAAATAGACATATTCGTTGGTTTATGATGAATGAGCCAGTTGTTTTTTCTCTGCAGAGCATTCTGTACAAATAAACACCCCAGAATAGCTGGAGTGTTTTGGAGCAAGAAGATTTACACAATCACTATGTAAACACCAGCAGCCATTATTGACCTGCATACCACTTCAGTTCTTAGCACAAAAGATGAAGGTCTCTGATTATTTTTTGAATAAAGAACACGCTACCTTCCCCTCCACCTTGTTTTACCTATCATTTGCCAGTGTGTACTCCTTCTCCTCCTCCCACCATTTTAATCTGGCTTCCTTTCAAGTCCTGACGAAAGGGTTTGGCTTGAAACTCCGATTGTTTATTCCCCTCCATAGTTACTGTCTGACCCAATTTTGAGTTCCTCCAGGTCTTTATGTCTGTTGCTTTGGATTTCCAGCACCCGCAGATTTTCTTTTCTTTATAGTTCCACCTAAACTGGAGGGGAACCAATATCTTGGCTGGGAGGCTCACTAATGCTAGTCGAAGGATTTAAACTAGTCTGGCAGGGGATGGGAACTGGAGCACCAGGTCAGAAAGTGGAGAAAGGACGGAGAGGGAGATGTTGTCAGGTCAGCTGAAAACAGGCAGGAGCAAAGTAATAGATACACTGGGATGGATGGTTTGAAGGGCATGTATTTTTATGTTAGACGTATTATGGGCAAAGGTGATGAACTTGGGGCATGGATCAATACATGGAACAATGATATTGTGGCCCTTATAAAGGCTTAGCTGAGAATGGGTGCTTAATGCAGACATCCCACCCCGCACAAACTCATTTCAGTGAGGTAGCACCATCAATTTGCAGGAGACTCCCGGAACTTCCGGGAGAGGTGGGATGTCTGCAATAGAGTAGCTCCTTAGCAGCTGGCCAGCTAGTTTAAATAACATTAGCTATGCTAATGAATGAATGACACCTGTTAAACTCACCTCAACATATCTTTTACAGTCTTAACCCACCATGGGCAATAGAAAAGTCACTGTTGCAAATAGCGCAGTGAGC
This sequence comes from Mobula birostris, assembly GCF_030028105.1. Classification (NCBI taxonomy): domain Eukaryota; kingdom Metazoa; phylum Chordata; class Chondrichthyes; order Myliobatiformes; family Myliobatidae; genus Mobula; species Mobula birostris. The sequence continues at coordinate 82,281,776 of NC_092380.1, forward strand.
AACACTGTCATTATTTTTGACCCTTATTAGGCAGGGGTACACTTTAGTGTAGTCTGGGGTGACGTACGTTTTATATTTTCTTTTTTTGGAACAATCTCCCATGGCACGCTCACTCTTGCGCTCTCTCTCTCGTGATTGCTCTCGCACTCTCTCTCTCTCTCGTGGTCGCTCTTGCGCTCGTTCTCTCTCTCTCTCATGGTCTCTCTTGCTCCCTCTCTCTCTCACTCACTCTCAAAAAAAATTAATTTCCGGGACATTGTATATAATTTGCGGGCATCAGGGAGACACTATTAATATGCGGGAGACACCCGGAACTTCCTGGAGAGGTGGGATGTCTGCTAATGTCACAGGGCTTTGATGTTTTACTAAAGATAGAGAGGGAGGTAAAAGGGTGGGGGAAGTTAGGGACAATACTACAGCTGTGCTCAGAGAAGACATAATGGAGGATTCATCCACTGAGAACTTGAAGCTAGGAAGGTGCAATCACCCTGATGGGATTGTGCCACAGACCCCCCAGTAGCCACTGGGACAGTGAGGAACAGATATACAGGCAGATTAAAGAAAGGTATAAAACGATAGGGCTGTTGTCATGGGGGACTTCAACTTTTCTAATATAAACTGTGACTTTCTGAATGAAAGTGGTTTAAATGGTGCAGAATTTGTTATCTGCTTCCAGGAGGGTTTCTTAAATCACTATGTAAGTAGTCCAAAAACAGGAGGGGCTGTACTGGACATGGTGATGAGTAATGACCCTGGCCAGGTGACTGACCTCTCAGTGGGTAAATGGTTAGGGAACAAGAGACAACAACTCTAAGTTTTAAGATAGCTCTCGATAAGGATAAGTAAGGACCTGGTGGGAGGGTATTAAATTGGAACAGGGCAAATTCGGCAGGATTTAAGGAGAGTTAATTGGGAAAGCCGTTTTTAGGCAAGTCCATATCTGACATGTGGAGGGTGCTTAAAGACCCACTGCACAGACTACAGGACAGGTTTGTTCTGGTCAGAAGGAACAACAAGGATGGCGTGGTAATAGAAGATGTCTAGAGAGCTGATTTTAATTTTAATTCCTGATTTTAATCAAGGATAAGTACGTAAATCTTAGGAACCTAGAATCAAATAGACCCCTTGAGGATTATAATGAAGCCAGATAAGAACTCAAGAAGGAAATTAGGAAAGTCACGAGGGGGCATGAAAATTAGGATTAAAGAGCATTCTATTTATACAACAAGATCATGAGGATAACTAGGGAGAGGGTAGGATCACTCAAGGAAAAAGGAAGAAACATTTGCTTGGATGGAGAGGATTCTTGAGTCCTTAATGAGTACTTTATATGAGTATCTACCAAGGAGAAGACATGGAAAATAGGGAGATCAGTGCCATAGGTAATGGTGTACTAGGGCATTTCGAGGTAAAGGAGGAGGTAGTGTTGGGTCTCTTAAAGAGCATTAAGATGGATAAGTCCCCAGGGCCTGATGGGATATATCCCAGGTTATTGAGAGAGGCAAGAGATGAGATTGTTGAGGCCTTGACCAATATCTTTGTGTCTTCACTAATCATAGGCAAGGTCCTGGAGAACTAATAGTTAATGTTGCTCTACTATTCAAGAAGGGAACCAGGGATAACCCTGAAAACTATGGACCAGGGACTCTCACAACATGCTAGGGAAGTTACTGGAGAGAATTCTTAGGGACAGGATTTCTGAGTATTCGGAAATCCATACCCTAATTCGGGAGAGTCAGCATGGCTTTGAGCCAGGCAAGTCAAGTCTTACTAACTCGATTGAGATTTTGGAAGGTTACAAGAGTGGTTGATGAAGGTAGAGCTGTGGATGTTGTCTACATAGATTTTAGGAGGGCATTTGACAAGGTCCCTCATGGAAGTCTCATTCATAAGATTAAGGTGCGTGGGATCAATGATGGAATGGCCATTTGGAACTGCCTTGCCCATGGAAGATAGTGGTTGAAGGGACGTATATTAGCTGCAGGTCTGTGATTAGTGGTGTTCTGCAGGATCTGTACTGGGACCTCTGCTATTTGTGATGTATACAAATGGCTTGGATGAAAATGAAGATAAGTGGGTAAGTACGTTTGCAGATAATAAGATTAGTGGTGTTGTGGATAGCGTAGAAGACTGGCAAAGGATACAACGATATAGATCAGTTGCAGATATGGACAGAGAAATGGCAGATAGAGTTTAACCCAGACAAATGTTAAGTGTTGCACCTTGATAGGTCAAGTATAAAGAGAGAGTACAAGACCCTCAACAGTGTTGATGAGCAGAAGGATCTTGGCATTCAAGTTCATAGCACCCTGAAAGGAGCTACACAGGTTGATAGGGTGGTTAAGAATGCTTGCCTTCATTAGTTGCACTGAGTTCAAAAGTCAGTAAGTTATGTTGCAACTTTATAGAACTAGTTAGGCTGCACCTGGGGTAGTGCATACAGTTCTGGTTCCCCCATTATAGGAATGATGTTGAGTCTTTGGAGAGGGTGCAGAAGTTGTTTACCAGGATGCTGCCTGGATTAGAGGACACGTGCTATAACGAGAGGTTGGTCAAACTTCGGTTGTTTTCTCTAGAAAGACGGAGACTGGGTTGTTTTCTCTAGAAAGGCGGAAACTGAGAGGAAATTTGATAGAGATTTACAAGATTATGTGGGGCAAACAGTAGGTAGATAAGACAGACAGGATCCATTTCCCAGGGTTGAAATGTCGAAAGCAGAGAGCATGCATTTAACGTGAGAAGGGGGAAAATTTCAAAGGAGATGTGAAGGGCAGGTTTTTTTTTACACCGCGAGTGGTGGGTGCCTGGGGTGGTGGTAGAAGCAGACGCATGACAGATTTTTAAGAGAATCTTAGATAAGCACATTGATATGAGAAAAATGGAGGGATATGGACATTGTGTAGGCAGAGGAAATTTGTTTAGCTGGGCTATTTGATTACTAATATAACTGATTTGGCACACCATTGTGGGCCAAGGGGCCCGTTCCTGTGCTGTACTGGTCTATGATCTGTGGTTTTCACAGTTTATGAAAACTGTGCACTGACTTTACTTTGGCGAAGAGCTGCAGCCAAACATAACATAAAGCCTTACACACAACGTGCTGGAGGAGCTTAGCAGTTCAGGCAGCAAAAGGCTGATGGGAGTAAACAGTCGACATTTCGGGCCAAGACCCTTCATCGGGACTTGCAAAGGGTCTTGGCCCAGAACACTGACTGTTTATTCCCATCCGCAGAGGCTGCCTGATCTGCTGAGCTCCTCCAGCACATTGTGTCCATTGCTCTAAATTTCCAGCATCTGCAGTAAATCTAGTGTCTATAACATAAAGACTTTTGCTCTTGTGATATTCGTGGAGGAATTTTTGCATTACTGGCATGTGGTAACTCACACTATTAGGCTCCTGTTGTCTGCTGTGAAGCTGCACAATACACTTCAGCAGCTCCCGCAAAATCAATTAGCAAAAGATCATCACAAAATACAAAAATACAATGGAAACTGAACTCTGTTAGTGGGTTGTAAGATACCTACAAGATCTGGACAGTAGTTAAAGAGTTCACTCACACAACGTCATCCATATAGTATATCCCCAATTTAGAATCTACTACCGATGCCTGGCTTCATGTTGTTACCTATATAATGCATCTGTAATGGGCTCACCTAATGGGTACATTAGATGCAACCATTATATGCAATTATCCCAAACAAATGATGGATGTAGAAGACAATTCTGCTACAGGAGAGATGCAAGGATGGTTCACATTGCCTTCTGCCATTTGAAATATTCTCTTGATCAAGCTATGTAATGCCCTTAATGTACAGATGACATATGAAGAAAGACTGGATAAACTAGGCTTGTACTCGTTGGAATTTAGAAGATTGAGGGGAGATCTGATTGAAACATATAAAATCCTAAAGGGATTGGACAGGCTAGATGCAGGAAGATTGTTCCCGATGTTGGGGAAGTCCAGAACGAGGGGTCACAGTTTGAGGATAAAGGGGGAGCCTTTTAGGACTGAGATTAGGAAAAACTTCTTCACACAGAGAGTGGTGAATCTGTGGAATTCTCTGCCACAGGAAACAGTTGAGGCCAGTTCATTGGCTATATTTAAGAGGGAGTTAGATATGGCCCTTGTGGCTACGGGGATCAGGGGGTATGGAGGGAAGGCTGGTGCAGGGTTCTGGGTTGGATGATCAGCCATGATCATAATAAATGGCGGTGCAGGCTCGAAGGGCCGAATGGCCTACTCCTGCACCTATTTTCTATGTTTCTATGTTTCTATGACTTTAGCAGCTAAAAGTCCCCCTCAGCACCACGATCACCATACCACAGATTTCTCCAACACGTTTTAGTTGAAGCCATCTTCTGGTCACTCCCCACAAACCAGAGCAACTCCATTTGTGTTGAACTGTTTTACTGTAATGTAACAATATCTGGAATCCCTGATGCTACAGAACATTCTGTTAGTAAAATATATTATTTTACATATGAATAACAGGTGTCGAAAAACAACCTGAAGTAGATTAAAACTACAAAATTGTGTAAATTTGCAATCCCATATGTAAATATGTAAGATGAATAAATGTCTGGATATAAAGTATTTATCAGAATCAAACTCTAATAATCATTCTCCCCAAAATATTGATGTCTTTCAAAGTCATGATGATTTTCATTGCATGGTTAAAATTTTAATATTTTGTTTACTTCAAGTAATTTTCTTCGTGAATAAAGGTGTCAGCTGATTTATACTACATTATCGCTGATTTAGTCAAAATGGTTTTGTTTTCCAAAGACTTAAATATATGATGTCTGAATCTCTAAAGGGGTCTCCAGCATGCTATGGAGGTTTTTAGTTCATTGGTATCAGGTGTGGGTAGCAATTCTCTGAACAGTATTACCAGGAAGCTGCAGCAGTCAAATATCTCCCTCGGTTGTGCTCACTGTTTGTGCTGCTTGGTTAAAGAGACAGACTGAATTGTTTTCTATATTTAGAATGGAATCCATTGTGAAACCTTTAAATGGTTTTCCCCATGGAGAAGTACAAGTTTAGCAGCTGAGATGTACATTTTCATTTAATAAAGAGAGAGCAAGCGAGAGGGGACAGAAGCAAATTACTAATACAAAGACGGCATGTCCAAAAATATATCACCCACAATTGGAAACTGCCACCCTATTCCTGTCACAAAAGGCAAGTTTTTCTTTTTGCTAGCAAGAATGGAATGATGCCCGTGAATTGAATCAACAGGAAAAGTAGAAATAAAAGACATGTAGTATTGTGGGTTTTTTTTGTAACAAGCTTAATTTTTTTTAGCTAAACAGACAAATATTAGTCAGATTTAATACAAGTGAAGAAGAGGTTTTACTAATTGGAGCAGGTAGTTAGGAAGTCTTGCATGTTACTGTGGGAATAAAATCATGCAATGTAACAGCAGTTTATGTTTGAGACCATGTGCCGAAAGATTCTCCATGCTTTATTTATTACCCAGAAGCAGTTCTTTCAACTCAACTGATCTGGTGTTGAAATATCATAACACATTCATCATATGTTCTATATAACCATCTACGTATTCCTTTCTCTTTGTATATTTCTATTAAGTTACATAAACATGCAGAATACATTATCTTTCACGAGCACGAACTGTCCCAGTGGACATTTTTGTCAAAGAGTGTTCTGTAGGCAAAGATGTCAGCCAACTATGCACACAGCAAGGATAGAAAAGGATGGCCAGTTTCAATCTGCCTCTTAGCAGTTTTCTTTGAAATGATTGATGATAGTCAGGAAAACTAATACTGAAGGAAAGCAAGTTAATGTCTTTCTGCAATAGCTCAGTGACAATTGGAACACAAATATATGAAACCAGTTGTTAGAAGTGACATAGTAATATGTCAAAAAGAATAAATGATGATTAATAATCTGTCGCACGATTCGTTTGGATGGATATTGTGGGGCTGCAGAAAAGAGAATGGGAAATCACCTCATTCCTTGTTACAGAATACATCAAAATGTGGTTCAAACAACAGGAATTCTGCAGATGCTGGAAATTCAAGCAACACACATCAAAGTTGCTGGTGACCGCAGCAGGCCAGGCAGCATCTCTAGGAAGAGGTACAGTCGACGTTTCAGACCGAGACCCTTTGTCAGGACTAACTGAAGGAAGTTAGTAAGAGATTTGAAAGTGCGAGGGGGAGGGGGATATCCAAAATGATAGGAGAAGACAGGAGGGGGAGGGATGGAGCCAAGAGCTGGACAGGTGATTGGCAAAGGGGATGTGAGAGGATCATATGGTTAGCATGATTGTGTCGGGGTTAGCATAATGCTTTGCAGCCCAGTGATCGGAAGATCAGAGTTCAATTCCCGCCACTGTTTCCTTCAGGTGCTCTGATTTCCTCCCACATTCCAAAGATGGTTTGGTTAGTGTTGGAAAGCTGTGGGAATGCTATATTGGTACTGGAAGCAGAACTCCTAATCTTTTCTTTAAACTATTCAGTTTTTTTAAAATGTTTGTATAATTCCCAAACTGAAGTTTTGCTGTGGGGATTTGCAATTTATTCCTGACTATATCACCCAGTACCACTAACTTCTTACCATAGCTGGCACATTTCTGAATACTGCATTTGCGAATATCCAAGCAAATCCATGCAGAAAACATGTTGTACAACCTAATATCCACTCATCTCAATTTTTAGACATCCTTAAAAAAAACCTCATTCCTTCCACAGAGTTTTGACTCCATTCGCTGTCTAGACAACCCATTCCACACTTCCACTATTCACAGGAGATTTAGGTCTAAATTTTCTGTAATCCTTCCTTTTTTAAGAGCTTGTATTTCTGTCTTGAGAGTTTATGGCAATCTTGAACATATCAATGTTGATTTGTTCGCCTCCTGAGAAGTACTTGACTGTTATCGTTCCAGAATCTTCTCCACAGTAAACAATCTCAAGCTCCACAATAATGCGTCACAAACAAGGTCAAATAGATACATAGGTTCCTGACTAATTGCTCGATGATCAATTAATCAATATAGTCAATCAATGTGTGCTCAATATGCTGAACATCATAACCTTCTCCTGGTTTCATCCTGGCAAACCGAAGCCAAGCATAACTTTTAATTCAACCTTTGGGACATGAGGATTTCTGGAAAGGCCAGCTTTTAATACCCATCTTGTACTTGTACCTGGATTGCTGAGCTTTTCCAAATCTGTAAATATGCTTTACAGAACACAGGATCAGATAAATTGACCAAATATTTTTGATAGGAGAAGCTATTGCTTCAGGGAAATCAGTGAGAAGTGTCAAGGGGGTGATCGGTCCTGGAGTCTCTACAATGCTATGAAGAGACCTTTTCAAAACCACCCGCACCCCTTCTCACTCTCATATCAGTGAAACTTGTGAGTCTCTGTTGAAAGGTATGAATTTACCACTGATACTGGGAATACACAGTACTGGGCAGGGATCACTATACTCCGTATTTTTACCTTACCTATGTCCATTAGAAAATACCTGTTAACTACTTTGCTCATCTCAAATACAAGACTCCGAATATTACTCAGATACGAGACTCAGATCTATCCTGGGCCCAACACATCGATGTAATTACAAAGATGGCATGACAATGGCTATATTTCATTGGGAGTTTGAGGAGAATTGGTATGTCACCAAAGGCTCTTGCAAATTTCTCCTGATGTACAATGGAGAGCATTCTGACTGGTTGCAACTCCATCTGGTAGAGTGGCCATTGCACAGGATCAGACACAGCTGCAAAGGGTTGCAAACTCAGTACGCTCCATTGTGGGCACTAGCCTCCCCAGGATTGGCAACATCTCCTTAATGATGTATCTGACATCAATTGTGGGAAAGTTATTGGAAGGTACTGTGAGGGACCGGATATATAAATATTTGGATAGACATGGACTGGTTAAGGATAGTCAGCATGACTTCATGTATGGAAGGTCATGTCTAACCAATCTTATAGAGTTTTTCGAGGAGGTCCCCAGGAAAGAAGATGAAGGCAAGGCAGTGGATGTTGTCTACATGGATGTTAGTAAAGCATTTTACAAGATCCCACATGGGAGGTTGGTCAAGAAGCTTCAGTCGCTCGGCGTTTAGCATGAGGTAGTAAATTGCATTAGACATTGACTTTGTGGGAGAAGCCAGAGAGTGGTAGTAGATGGTTGCCTCTCTGACTGGAGGCCTGTGACTAGTGGTGAGCCTCTGCTGAGTCCTTTGTTGTTTGCCATCTATATCAATGATCTGGATGATAATATGGTTAATTGGATCAGCAAAGTTGCAGATGACACCAAGATTGGGGGATAGTGGACAGTGAGGAAGGCTATCATGGCCTACAAAGAGATCTGCATCAGCTGGACAAATGGGCTGAAAGGTGGCAGATGGAATTTAATGCGGATAAGTGCGAGGTTTTGCACTTCGGTAGGACCAACAAGGGTAGGTCTGACACAGTGAACGGTAGGGCACTGAGGAGTGTGGTAGAACAAAGGGATCTGGGAATACAGGTCCATAAACAAGGGAAAATCTGCAGGCGCTGGAAATCCAAGCAACACACACAACATTTTGGAGGGACTCTTACCAGGCCAGGCAGCATCTATGGAAGAAAGTACAGTCGAAATTTCAGGCCGAGACCCTTCAGCAGGACCCTACTCCTGGTCCATAATTTGTTGAAAATGGCGTCACAGGCAGATAGGGTCATAAAGAAAGCTTTTGACACACGGACCTTCATAAATCAATGTATTGAGTGCAGGAGATGGAACGTTGAAGTTGTATAAGACATTGGTAAGGCTTATTTTGGAGTACTGTGTGCAGGTTTGGTCACCTACCTACAGGAAAGATGTAAACAAGGTTGAATAAGTACAGAGGAAATTGACAAGGATGTTGTCGAGTCTGGAGAACCAGAGTTATAAGGAAAGATTGAATAGGTTAGGACTTTATTCTTTAGAATATAGAAGATTCAGAGGAGATTTGATAGAGTTATACAAAATTATGAGGGGTATAAATGCAAGCAGGTTGGGTGGGATTATAAACAGAAGTCGTGGATTAAGGATGAAAGGCAAGAAGTTTAAGGGGAAAGTGAAGGGAAATGTCCACTCAGAGAGTTGCAAGTGTGTGGAATGATTTCTGAAAGAACAATGAACTGATGTACACTACCTCACCAATTTTTTTGCTCTCTTTTTCCACTACTTGTTTTATATATCTATATCTTACTGTAATTTATAGTTTTTTTATGTATTGTAATATACTGTTGCCACAAAACAACAAATACCATGACTTATGCCCGTGATATTAAACCTGATTCTAAACTTTACATATGGATTATTTATGAACACAATGAATTATTTACATTGTGATATGATTCAGTGAGGTACTAATGGTCGCCATTTTTAATTAAACTAAAATTATACGTGAGGACAAAATGTAACCACGGCTTAGGGAAGCTTTTACAGGTGCATTTAATCAAAGGCGTAAGCAGGTTAAAATAGAAACTAGATTACCAAGATGTTACCTTTCATTATTTAAGGAAACTCTAGGTGGGTCCAGGTTAGGATTCTCCATCGATTCCATCTGCGGACACCTCAGGAAGTAGTAGAGCGTGTGTAGGGCGTCAGGAGACCAGGTGACAGGCTGCTGCCTGCCATGGCGGCACGGACTCATCCCTGGAGACAAGGTGTTTGAGCACTGCAGGTGGTGCATGGCTCGGGACACGAGATCACCTGGACAGGAAATACAACCAGAACAAAAGGGTCAGACGCCAACATGCGAGACCACAATCAGAACAAAGGAGAAGGGCTGACATCAGGAGCTTACTGCTCACTGTGCCATTTCAACTCTGTAAGTGTACGCAATAGGCTTTCTTCTTTGTTCAACTGAAATGATACAGCCCTTGTATGATTCCTCTTCTGATTGTAACCCTAGAACTTTTGACAGTGGTTTCCCATCTTGACCTGGAACATCAGCGTGTCATGGAAATCAGTCTCTCCTTCACGGACTCTGTCTATACTTCTTGCTACCTCAGTAAAGCAGCCAGTGTAATCAAAGACCCCACCCACTCCATTGTCTCTTCTCCTTTGATTTCAACATTTAAGAGAAATTTGGATAGGCACATGGATGGGAGGGGTATGCAGGGCTATGGTCTGGGTGCAGGTCAACAGGACCAGGCAGGTTACTAGTTTGGCATGAATTAGATGGGCTGAATGGACTGTTTCTGTGCTGCTGTGTTCTATGACTCATCTCTCTCATCAGGCAGAACATCCAAAAGCCTGAAAGCAGGTACCATCAGACTCAAGGACAGCTTTACCTCGCTACAAGGCTATTGAACCGCCACCTAGGACAGTAAGATGGACTCTTGACCTTACATTCAACCTCCTGCACCTCATTGTCTACCTGCACAGCACTTTCTTAGTAGCTGTGTCCTGTTAGTTTTACCTTCTACTATCTCAAAGCACTGTTGTAATGAACTGATCTGTATGCACAGTTTGCAAGAGAAATGTTTCGCTATACCTTGGTACACGAGACAATAACAAACCCAATCCTATTCCAATTTCAAACTTTCTATGTTCACTGTCAGTGGTTAAGTCTCCAGCTTCAGGAACTCTTCCACAACAGGACACCGCGGTGCAGGGGTTCAGTTACTGGACCTGGATTTCCAGAGCATCAGTCCACAAACCTTCGATCCCACCAAGGTGGCAGGTAATTCCAATTCAAGCAATTAACAATAAGTCAATTTTGAAAAGAACGTGATGTCACTCACAGTAAGCACAAAACAGATAGGTTGTTGTAGCAACCTTTAATTTAGTAATGTCCTTCAGAGGAGGTAATTTGCTTTCATGGCTGATGTGATTCATTTACAACTTCAGAACCAGCAATGGAGTTGAGTCTTAATAATCTGCTCAATTCAAAGGCTATTGGGGACATTGTAGTCAGATTCACATCCCATGACTGAGTAAAAAATAAAAATATATCATGGTTTAAACAGAATGGCTGGTCATGCATGAAAATGGAGCTGTGAATCCATGTCGTCCTGCATGGTTCTCCAGTGATTACATTACAGTAACACCCTACACCACCACCTGAAACAATTCCCGTGTCAACATAGCTCAGGAATTTGCTTCTTTCAAGGAATCCTTTAAATTGCAGTAGCGCACAGGAATTCCATTCAGACGGGACCTGGTGAGCTTTGGAAAACCTGTGTCAAAGCGCTTCTGTTTAATACACAAGAAGTAGGATTCTCATAAAGCAAGTTCTTCTAAATTTTAAATGTTCAAACGCTTGTGCTTTTGGCCAAGAATCACTGCAGGCAACACATTTTCCAGTCTCGCTGATCCTGAAACTCAGAGCCATAAGGAGCTGGCCAGAACCTAAACACACAACAGACATTTGGAAGTAATAGATTCCCCAGTGTTTTTGTTTGGTGTGGTGAAGCACAGTGATGATTATTTTAGTAAATAGTTCAGTGAAGAAAAGTGGACAAGTCAAACTCAATAGGCTGCTTTGCTACGGAAAAACGTTACAGACACTTGTTTGTGTTAAAAGAGAAAGGAGGAGTGTTAACCAGCACTGGAAAAGTCTTTCGGTAATGCAAGTCTAAAGTAAAGAGGAGACCTCAAAATCCACAGCCAAGTTGGTGGTTTTCCTGATATTACAAGAAATGGATTGAATGGTGAGAATGCAGAGTAGTCAGTCATAATTTAGTCTGCTGTCAGTACAGCAGTTTAACTTATATCCTTTATGTGCATTATTACTTCATTTAAAATGCAGTTCTCTCCTACGTTAACAATGTCGTAACATTTCTTTGTAATCACCGTAAACACAATGTTTGAAACACTTCCAATTCACTTTAAGGTGAGAGGAACCATCGGAAAATTGCAGCTATTTGAACGTTTCTCCCATTTAGCTTGCACAGTTCAGTTCTTATACCAATCAGCCTGTCTGCTGCTTGGCTGAAGGGTTGCCAATAATCGTGCTCTTTGTGGAAAGAAACTAGAAACTTTCCCTTCTGGTTTAACACTCTGCATTTGAACAAACAGCCTGGACATGGGCTGTCCTCGTGAAAGCTCTGAAGGATGTAATTAGATTCCAAGCAACAGGAATCAAAGGTTCCATTTCACTGGAAAGGTTAGGTTATGCAAACTCTGAAAGGAACATTTTTTTCTGGTTATTAGTGAGTCTAGGTCAAGATTGTAGCCACATAACAAGGGACATCAGAAATATTGAGAACAGTGGGAGAGAAAACAGCACAAGAGTAAAAGTATAGTTAAAGGAAGCAAATTAGCCATTGGGACATTTATCCCTGTAATAGGGTCCAAAGAGATTTGTAATTCACCTGATATCCAATTTTCCCATTGTATCACATTCTTCCAAGTGTGTGAATATAGTTATCTTTCCCTCTAATTTTTTTTTATGTTTAACACTAATCTAGTTTTCTGCCCTAAATCATTCAGTGATTTAAATGATTGCCATAGACACAGGCTGTATTCCCAAAGTAGGATTGAACTGGAGTTGACTGCAAATTGATGTTGAGAATATACCCCTAGAACATTGCATCCACTCTGGAAATGCAGTTTTGTTGAATATATCCTTTGGTCTATTTATCTCTACATTCGGCCTGCCGTTTTCATTGACTTTGAACCTAAAAAGTGATGGAGCTACTGAAGCTTCACAGCTCCCTTTTGTTGTGTCTCCTTCATCATAACAATTGCCATTTGCAAGTATGGAATTTGTTATGTCAGAAGGTTGAGCAGGGAGGACAGTGATGAAGCTGGCAGAAGGAAAGAAATCAAAAGCAGGGCTAAAGAAATGGCTTGAAGGCAGGGAGCAGCACCCTGAGGTAAGTGTTTTTTATCGGAGGGTCATTGTTGTCATGTAGATTAGCCTGGGAGTCAATTTATACACAATGTCTCAGAAACAGCAGTGAGATGAAGGAGCCGATAATCTGTTTCTGTGGTGACAGTGAGAGGATGTATTCTGACATTGGCTGAATTCGCAGCTCATCTTTTAAGAAGAATCATGGAATTTTTTTTTTATGTCCACGTGAACCACCAGATGGGGCCTTGCTTTAGTGCCTCACATGAAAGATGGAGCTTTGCCTTGCCTCACACGAAAAATGGAGCCCTATACGTCCAGCAATAACTCAGCACTTAATGAAGTGTACGAAGATTTGAAATTCTTAGATGAGATAATAAATCAAAAAAGGAATGGCAAAATGACACAAAGGGAGAATTTAACGACTGGCCTCTCACTAACAAGCCTCCAACTCCCAATGGTGTTTCTGATGAGGAATTAAGAGGGAGAGAGTCTGCTGTTGGACGTTCTTGTTCTCCTTTGTCTTAACCTATTTTGTTCTGACACAGGAAGAATAATTTACTCTTATACCTAAAATGGCAGCTAGGTGAAAGCACAGTAGGGGTACTGTGGTGAAATTTTCCCTGCACTTCATTTTAGAGGACAACAGAGCCATTTGTGGTGTGACTGGAGAGATCAAGCTGAGTTTTATGGAACCATTTTTTTTTCAGTGGGAAAACCCACAGGCAGGAAGAATAGAAGTACTTCCTTCAGACTAGTAAAGAATCCTGGGGTCTCCCAAGCCTCGGCCATAACTCTTTGCTCAGTTTTAGAGCCTGTTTCTACTCCAGGTTAAAATGTAAAACATTTGCATTGTGATGTATGGTGCTCCAGAGCACTAACACACTGTTGAGCATCACTCAAACAATAAGCAATGCTTGTAATTTACTACACTTCTGAGGTACACGCTTCTGAGTTAGCAGCGTTGAATAAACCAGGACTCATCGCAAAAACTTTTCCACATCTGGGACAGAGGCCTGGAAGGCATCAATGGCACCTAGCCTCGCAAATAAGTAATAGGGCACCAAAACCCAGGAGAATTACAGTAAATAGGTATTTGGACAATGGATCCCTTAGTTACCTGTCTCAGCTGCTGACACCTTTGAACTTATTAGCTCAAGTGTCAAATCACTAAATAGCAATGATTTGTATTCACTGAGCACAGAACAAGGAACTTAAAAACAATTTTTAAAAAACATTTATTTCCAGCTGTTTCTCTTCAAATGTCAACTTGTCCTCTGTCCATGTTCTGGGACCAGGGAATTATGGAAGCACCTCGATCTGAATGGATTCTGGAATATGCTGAAAACATTCAATAGGTCAGGTGGTACCCGTGAAGCAGAACCCAGAACTAACGTTTCAGGCTGCTGGTCTTTCGTCAGAACACAGAAGAGTTACAAACTGTGTTAGAAAAAAAATCTGGTAAAACGTCTTCGCCCTAAAACAGTAACTCTCTTTCTCTCACCACTAATACTACCCGGCCTGCTGCAAATTAACAGCGTATTCTTTTATTTTTTCAGATTTTCAGCATCAACAGTATTTTGCTCTTCCCTGCCTAGCTGTGGCTCTGTGTAATAGGAAGGACTTTGTCTTAAAGATTTTAAGAAAATTAGCTTTATTTCTCACACGCATGTCGAAACGTACAGTCACATGTGCAGTTTTTGTTTCAGAGAACCAGCAACTCACTAACCCTAGTTGTGTCTCTTTGGAATGTGGGAGAAAACCAGAAGAAACGCACGCGGCCACGGGGAAAACCTCCTTCACCTCTATTTCTGATTGTTGGTGCTTACTGCTACACAACCAGGTATCCTTAGAGACAGCAGCTCTGCTGCGTCCATTACTAAGGGAATTTCCACACTGGTATAAACACCTTATCATTGTGCAATAAGTAATGCTTTGCATTGTGCGATAATGACACATCACTGATTCTTGAGAATTTGGATAAAATAGATTTTAATTTTGAAAAGAAAAACACTTTAAATGTTAAGAAATCTAAACTTACATGTTTACAGAACAAGGTCTCAGCAATCAAGCAATATTTCGGTGCAACCTCCTGATTTTGTAATTTTTTCGTAAAATATGTGTTTTTCCTGTCATTACTCAGTTTTTGTCAACACAGACACAATAAAAAGCTAATTATTCCTATTTATTCAGTCTTATATAGATTTAGTTTTAAATCATTGTGTCCACACCATAGGTACACATATATGCTGTTAAATGTTGAATATTCACTTTTGTTCATCTTTTATACTATTTCATGTGTACTCCTTTAAAAACTCTAACATCATGCAACTTTTATCATTAGTATTAAATATACAAAATAACAATTTTGGACATAAAAAAACATTTTTAATTTTAAAGAGACAATTCCTTTAATAAATCAACTGTTTTGGAGGAACAGATTGTAAGCATATTAATTTAAAACAAAGAAAGTTCCATCTGACGGTGGTGACTGAGACCTGACGGTGGTGGCAGTGGCCTAATTACAACAAACAATTCCAACCTCTTCACCACTCAAGTCAATGCTTCCTTGCTGAACAACTTTATCTAACAATTTGGTACAACAAATAACAATTTGTCACGTACATTTTATCCTTCTGTAAATATTAACAACGGTAAACAGCAAAATAAAAACTACAGTACAACTGCAATGCTTAAGCATAAACATCAGAAAACACACCAGGAACTAAAAAAAAAATTCCATCCATTCCTGGGCTTGAAAATCTTCAAAAACGTTCAGTCAGCTTTATCAGAAAGTAGACGATTAATATGCTCCTCCTCTTTGAAGTCCATGACTTCAGCAGACAGTTGGTAGATCTCCCTTTTCCTGTTTGCACGACCCGGTAATGGTCCATCAGTTTGACCAGAATATCTTCAACTGGTACGAAGCACATATCCTTTCCACCTGGGTTTGGATGGAAGCACGTGTTGGGTCCATGAGGGTGGAAAAACTCCACCTGAACATCTTGATGATGAGCACCCACAGTGACAATCTTAGCTAACCACCAATTTTGGTCATAAATGACTGCAAGCCAATCTCCACAATTAGTAACACCAGCAGATATATCTGTCATAGTCCCATCAGGACCACTTTGGGTTTCCTGCTCCATTTCCTTCATCAGCATTGCCAAAGGCCCTCTGTTCTTTCCCGTTGTGGTAGGGCCATCATTCTCCTCAGCCTGTCCCCTGGCATGTGTATTTTCAGTCAACTGAAATATTGTTGGGCTGAAACACTGGCACATCTGTGGCTCACTGCAGAAACATGACAATAATCTGCAATGGATGCTGTTTTCGTAAGGTATGACCTGATGGATTTTCCTCGTTGCTGGTACAGGTTTTCCTGATTGAGAAAGGAGTGCATCATATGTCTGCATGTCACCTTCAGCAATATGATAGAGCTGAGTACTGCAAAGGCTTCTCCCAACCATCTCATAGAAGATTTTGCCATCCACAATGTGATTCCCCCGTAGTACAAGGCTGTCTGCAGTCCTTTTCACAGTTCCCCCAATGCCATCGGGATCTCCTTTCCCATGTGAAGTGGCGAAGAAGTTTCAGGTTGTTCTCTGGAAACCCAGTGTTGGAGGGATGTTGCAGAGGAGTGAGAAGTCCTTCTTGTTTTTGTACTTCTTGCTGGGGCCATCTGACCAAAATTGAAAGGTATCAACTTTTGGAAATTTTAAACGAATATCTCTGAGGACTGGTTCCATGTGAGTCCAAATGGCAGAAGCATCCTGTCGCTTGGATTCTGATATTGTACAAAATCCTGCTTTCTCTTCTTTTGTGTAGTACATGCCAGTGTGCAGATTGAGCTGTGGGAGGTTCCGACCAAAATGGCATGACTGTACCTCAGAACTATATTTGCATTTCCATGCCTCAGAAATGTCCACATGCACAATTACAGAGCTTTCATTGCAGTTCTGTATCATGCTCCTGTATTCCCTGGACTGGTTCTGAACCAAGCACACACGTGTTGTTTCACTCTTTAGTTTGTCTTCATACAGTTTGATGAGCCCTGCCAGTGTGACATTGTGCTTCACAAGTCTTGTAGTGAATTCCATCTGCTGTTTGGTCCTGAACTCATTCCCATTGCTGCCACTCAACATCGGTCAACTCTTGCTGTGGGGTGGGACGTGTGTACTTGTGGAGACACCGGGTGCAGGAGTGCAGAAAACATGCCTCGCTTATCTGAGAACAACACACATTCAAAACCATCCTCCAATTTGCTAGACTTGACAATACCATATGCTCTTAGGACCTCAAATATCAGCTTTGCATTTTCATGGTAGTGGCATTGGCATGATAGTTTTGGTGCTGTGACACAGAATGGACGTAAAGCACAGAAGGCTGAAGAACTGAGTTTTACAGTTGGTTCCTTTTTGGTGAACTCCCTGTGGAGGTTGAATATTGTGTCAGTCAGAATCATTCTCTGATGCTATTTTCTTCCGTGTTATCGTGTCCTGTTTGTCAGTCGTCATTCTTGCAGCATTATGGTAGAAATCCTGAACCATCTGG
The DNA here is from genome assembly GCF_030028105.1 of Mobula birostris. NCBI lineage: Eukaryota > Metazoa > Chordata > Chondrichthyes > Myliobatiformes > Myliobatidae > Mobula > Mobula birostris. The sequence continues at coordinate 82,299,133 of NC_092380.1, forward strand.
GTTATTGTCTGAACGTAAGAGGGTATTTTGTCAGTAGTCCTTCTCTTTCGCAGTGTGTTGTATGTCAGCCCAAACCGCTTTGTCTGGTGTATCAGACGATATTTCTTTAGAACCCTGCCTGACAGAGTCAAGTTCTTTGATTTTTGAGCAGACTGTAAATTATTTTTGTTTCGATTAAATTCTTGAATGAGACAGTTGTGCAAGAGCAGGGTTTTCTCGAAGGAGGGGTTTTTGAGTTTGCTTCCCTGTAGCATCTGTTCTGTTTTTTTCCCCTGGTGATTCTTGTGTTTTTTTATTTCTAGTTTGCTCTCGTCGCCAACGCTTTTTCAGTTTGTTCTATCTTTTATTATCTCTTGAAGTTTATAAGTTTATTTTTCAAAGCTTTCATCTCTCTCAAGTATCTTGCTCGTGTTTTCTTTCTTTCCCTTTCCCCTGCTATAGACTGCCTACTGCGAGCTGGCTCCTGTATAGTCTGATCCAATGGACTATCTGGGGGAGTTTCTGGGTGTTCTGGGCCCTTTCTCTTGCGCTCTCTTGACTCTTGCTGTCTACGTTTCCACGCCTTTCTCTTACTCCTCTTTTCCCTTTCATTCAAATCACTGATAGTTTTTATCTTCTCACCCTCTACTCTCTTCTTCCATCTTTGCTTTTCCTTTCTCAGGTATTCCTCCTTTGACTCTGGCTCACTGTATATTTTCTCTCTCTGCTTTTTTTTGGTATTCCCTGTTTCTTCTCCTTTGCTCCTCCACTGATAGCTGCTGCCTAGCCATAACTTCCTAAAGTACATAAAAGGAAGGTCAGAATTTAATGGAATTACTATGAAATTGTGCAAAATTACTATGAATTTAATTATGTTTAATTTGGTGAAATTTTATAAAATGATGGTGAAATTTTATAAAATGATGATGAAATGGTGCAACTAAATGCATTTATGGTTTTAGTCATTGGGGATACATATAGTAAGGAAATATTGTAGGCCTGTGTGGAAGAAGTAAAGGGGGAAATATGTAAATTATAAATAAAGAGGTTAATGAAACATTATAAGCCATATTACTATTTAGTGTGATCATAAATTATATTCAAGCCTTCATTGAGGATGATTTGGATGTTGTGTCCGACAGAGTGATCAGCAGCACTGGGGCTCCACAGGGGACTGTCTTGTCTCCCTTTCTCTTCACCATTTAGACCTCGTACTCCAACTACTGCACAGAGTCTTGTCACCTTCAGAAGTTTTCTGATGACTCTGCCATAGTTGGATGCATCAGCAGGGGAGACGAGGTTGAATACAGGGTTATGGTAGGAACCTTTGTCACATGGTGTGAGCAGAATTATCTGCAGCTTAATGTGAAAAAGACTAAGGAACTGGTGGTAGACCTGAGAAGGGCTAAGGTACCAGTGACCCCTGTTTCCATCTAGGGGTTCAGTGTAGACATGGTGGAGGATTACAAATACCTGGGGATACGAATTGACAATAAACTGGACTGGTCAAAGAACACTGAGGCTGTCTACAAGAAGGGTCAGAGCCGTCTCTATTTCCTGAGGAGACTGAGGTCCTTTAACATCTGCCGGACGATGCTGAGGATGTTCTACGAGTCTGTGGTGGCCAGTGCGATCATGTTTGTTGTTGTGTGCTGGGGCAGCAGGCTGAGGGTAGCAGACACCAACAGAATCAACAAACTCATTCGTAAGGCCAGTGATGTTGTGGGGATGGAACTGGACTCTCTCACGGTGGTGTCTGAAAAGAGGATGCTGTCTAAATTGCATGCCATCTTGGACAATGTCTCCCATCCACTACATAATGGACTGGTTGGGCACAGGAGTACATTCAGCCAGAGACTCATTCCACCGAGATGCAGCACAGAGTGTCATAGGAAGTCATTCCTGACTGTGGCCATCAAACTTTACAACTCCTCCCTTGGAGGGTCAGACACCCTGAGCCAATAGGCTGGTCCTGGACTTATTTCCTGGCATAATTTACATATTACTATTAGTTATTTATGGTTTTATTACTATTTAATTATTTATGGTGCAACTGTAACGAAAACCAATTTCCCCCAGGATCAATAAAGTATGACCATGACTATGACTATGACTATGCTTTTGTCAACACCGTCAAACTATGTGTCACCACCGTCAGACAGAAAACCTGGCAGTGTTGACGTCTGATGATGGTGATAAAACACACTTTTTTCCGTGACATGCATGAGTTGTATACAGGAGCCACCTTGTTTTCCCCCTGTTGCTTGATGCCTCTGGCCTCTACTTAAAATGCATAAATTTATGTCATAATTTAAAATAATTCTTTCTATACAAAAGAGACAGTGTTGACACATCATGGTTGTGACAGTAGCAACATCAATAAATATGTAAAAATTATCAAAAAAAAATAGCAAACTTACAGGAGCTTGTTTGACGTTGCATTTAGCAGATGAGGAGGGTGGAAAGGGGGTCCTCAGGAATATAGTTGACCATGTGGTTGCCTGATTTTATTGGTTTTTTATAAATATCTGATGGTGTTGACAAAAACTTGGAACACATTTTGAGCAACCACAAAATAAGAGTAAATATTGTTGAAAATTCACTGCTTTTAGTTTTAAAGAGGTTTTTCACTCTACTCTTTCATCAGGCATATATATTATACATTTTAAATGATTTTTTTTCACACTTTTTAGTCAAATTGAAATGATAATCTCTTGTTTGAGGACAACTGATTTTGTGGGTACTGGGCTCTCATATAATCATATAGTTTATAAAATTAAGAACAAACATATGAAAAATTATTGCATTTGTGCAAAAGACCCTCAGATGATCAACCCTGATTATTTTAAATAAGAAAAAGTTATTCATTTTCAACGGAATTAGCACTTTTCTTAGTGGAACATGTTTTCGCCGAAGTCTCAAGAATCAGTGATGCTAAACATTGAGACCTAATGGTATCAAAAAGTTTAAGGATAATTAAATAAAAAGAACAGACAGGCAATAGGAATTCTTGAGGGTGTCTCACTCTCTGACTGAAGACTGGTGGGGGTAGAGGGCTTTCCTGGGGTGTAACCAGTACTGGGACTATCGCACTAAAGGTGCCTCATATGGACAGGGAGGATGCAAATGTCTTGTATCCTACAGTTCTGTGGGATTCAAAGTCACAGAATTGTAGACATAATTTTTGGATAGATCGTTGCTTTGTTGGAGCCAGCATCAAGGATACTACAGACCAGTTACACAACATTCTGGAGTGAGAGACTGATCCATTTCAGCACCGACCAGTAAATTTCCCACCAGCAGGATTCCCTAAAGGTTAATTAGCAGGCTGAGTCTGTGCTGCGGATGGCAAATTCATTTCAAGAGGACTAAAATATAAAAGCAAGGATGTCATGTTGAGACTTTATAAAACACTGGTGCAGCCTCACTTGGAGTACTGCGGGCAGTTTTTGGGCCCCTTATCTCAGAAAGGATGATCTCTTGTATGCAAATATTAAAGACGCATACAGCTCTACAGCTCTCCTCCCACTTGAAGATCAGATCGCAGCCTGGTTCACCTCATGCCCATGTATAAGCCCTAAGTACAGCAACAACTAGCTACCACTAAGATAGTAAAGAGCTGGTTTCCAGAGGCTATCAAGGCTTTGAAGGGCTGCTTTGAGGTTACTGCCTGGAATGTGCTTTGTGAACCATATTGGGAGGACATTAACAGACTTACTGATTGCATCACTGGCTACAGCAACTTCTGTGTGGACACTGCAATACCATCAAGGACTGTTTGCTGCTTCCCCAACAATAAACCATGGGTCACCAGTGATCTAAAGGCTCTTCTCAACCTCAAAAACCTTGGGCACGTGGGAGGTGTGGAGAGGCATGAAGAACATCATTGGCTTCCGGTAGCATAGCTGTGGAGTCTCGGAATGCAGCTGTGAATGGGCTAATGAGTTAAACCAATTCTTCAATAGGTTTGACAACTGCCCTTCCTGTTCACACCTCCATCAGCACATCATTGCAGGTGTAAAGGCACCCAGTGCTCCCTCAGCATCAGTGCCTCCCCTCCTCCCCCCTCCAATTCAACACGCGGATAAACAACACAGGCCACCACAGTCTGCATCCCTTCCTTGCCCTGCACCTATCAACCACACTTCCACTTTCCAACTATCGTCCCAATCTTCACCTGCCCCAGTCATCATGGACCCACCTTCACTACTGGCCAGGTGAGAAGAGCTCTGGCAAAACTCAGAGCATTGGGATTGGAGGGTGAGAACCTCAAGGTCCTGAAGGAGTGTGCTGAGCAGCCGTGTGGAGTTCTCCAGAGCATTTTCAATCTGAGTCTCAGCCTGGAAAGGGTCCTGACTATGTGGAAAACATCATGTGTGGTCCTAGTACCCAAGAAGGGACAACTGAAAGTCTTGAATGACTACTGTCCAGTGGCCCTGACCTCACACATCATGAAGCCCTTAGAGAGGCTGGTCCTGGCTCACTGACCCCTGATCAGATCAGCCCTTGACCCCCTCCAGTTTGCCTACCAGGAGCACATTGGCGTCGACGATGCTGTCATCTACCTGCTGAGTAGAGCTTACTCCCATTTAGATAAGCAGGAGAGTACTATGAGGATCATGTTTTTGATTTCCCAAGTGCCTTCAATACCATACAGCCCTCACTGCTGGCGGAAAAGCTCCGTTCAATGCAGACTGGCACTTCATTGTATCCTGGATAATGGACAACCTGACTGGCAGACCAGTTTGTGCAGCTTCAGAGCTGTGTGTCAGACATGGCTATAAGCAGCACTGGGGCCCCACCCCACGGGGGACTGTACTGGCTCCCTTCCTGCTTCCCCTGTATACTTTAGATACAACACTAAGTCATGTCATCTGCAGAAATTCTCTGATGACTCAGTGATTGTTGGGTGTATAAAGGGAGGATGGGAGGATGAATACAGGGCCCTGGTGGAGGACTTTGTCAAATGGTGCAGGTATAATCATCTGCAGCTGAATATCAGTGAGACAAAGGAGATGGTGATGGACTTTAGGAAGACTAAGCCTGCACTGCTCCCTGTTACTATTGATGGTGAGGATGTGGATCTGGTGAGGACCTACAAGTACCTGGGGGTGCACCTGGATAACAGACTTGAGTGGAGCACCAACACTGAGGTTATGTACAAGAATGGTCAGAGTCACCTCTACTTCCCCAGGAGACTGAGGTCCCTTGGAGTATGTAGGCCTCTCCTTCACATGTTCTACTAGTCTGTTGTTGCTGGTACAATCTTCTATGCGCTGGGGCAATGGCATCAACACGGGTGATGCCAAACAGGCTCTATAAACTGATTAGAGAGGCTGGCTCTGTTATAGGAGTCAAATTGGACATACTGGAGGTTGGAGTAGAACAAAGGACCCTATGGAAAATTCTGGCAATTCTGGACAATATTTCTCACCCTCTACATGCCACCTTGGCTAAACAGAGGAGCACTTTTATTAATAGACTGAGACAACCATGCTGCTCCGAAGAGTGCTATATGAAGTCATTCTTACCCTCGGCCATTAGGTTCTATAATGAGTCAACCTATAGCCAGGAAAGTGATGACCCTCCTCCTGTTAGACTGTTCGTGGAAAATTATTTTTAATTCTTTCTGCTTCTCTTCTAATATTTGTATATCTGCACACTTGTAATGCTACTGTGACACTGAAATTTCCTTTGGGATCAAGAAAGTATCTATCTATCTGAACCTGGAGAGTGTTCAAAGGAGATTCACGAAAATGATTCCAGGATTAAATGGCTTGTCATATGAAGAGCGTTTGATGGATCTGGGCCTGTATTCACTAGAATTCAGAAGAATGAGGGCTGACCTAATTGAAACCTATTGAATGGTAAAAGGGTTTGATAGAGTGGATGTGGAGAGAATGTTTCCTATGGTGGTAGAGTCTAAGACCAGAGGACACAGACCCAGAATAGAGGGGTGTCATTTTAGAATGGAGATGAAGAGGAATTTCTTTAGCCAGAGAGTGGTGAATCTGTGGAATTCTTTGCTGGAGGCAACTATGGAGGCCAAGTCATTGGGTATATTTAAGGCAGAGGTTGACAGATTCTTGACTGGCCAGGGCATGAAGGGATACAGGGAGAAGCCAGGAGATTGGGTCCAAGAGGAAAATTGGAGCAGCCATGATGAAATGGCGAAGCAGACTCAATAGGCCAAATTCTGCTCCTATATCTTATGGTTGTATGTCCAAAGCAACAACGTCTTTCAGGCATATTTTAAGCAGGTACGAACGAAGTTAAAAGGTCTGACCTCAAAAGTAATATTCTTCAGCTATGACCTTATACCAGCCACAATAATTGTGAAGCAGAAGGGTAATGCCATTGAATGTGTGGTGACAGAGATGATACAAGAGGGAGGACATCAAGTTCCTAGTGGTTTGGGACCCTTTTGGGGAGGGATTGACCTGTATCCTCATCATCCTTGCAGGTACTTTTAATTGAGAGCCGTTGGTTAGGTTTAAGAGGGTTTGAAAGAGGGAGCAGTTGGGCCTAGATTGAGAAATGTGGTAGGGAAAAAAAAGACCAAAGGTTAGGAAATAGAAAACAAGGAACCTGGTTGTGCGTAGAGGTGTATGCCAAAATGCAAGGAATTCCGAGCACCAGATAGAGAGGAAGGAGGCACTGACAGATGCATGAAAATGTACTATTTTAGCTATTACTGAAACATGGCTTGAAGGAAGGCAGGAGTGGCAGCTTAATGGTTCGGTTCCAGAGCCAACAGACGAGTTGGGGAGGATGACAAAGATAAAACAGGGGGTAAGGTGGGTGTTGCCAATTCTGATACAAGAAACAGCTGGCAGGAAGGAGCATATGTTAGCAGAATCTTCAAATGATTTGGCATGGTCAAAGAATAGGGCAAAGGTAAAATAGGACTGTAGATCCCGGATTAGGGGAAAGACAATTCTACCAGCAATTTTGCGAAAAGCAGATTGAGAGCCAGTAAGTAGGTTGCTGACATGACTTCTCTGTTGCTTTACAGGAGTGGGTCCACCAGTGACAGTTCAAGGGGACACACGCAAGGGGGCCAGGATTACCACACAGGGAAAAAAACTGAGGGTCATCAAATCCAGAGTCCTCTAGTGAAAGAATGCATAATAGGCAAGGCAGGCAGAAAGTTATTAAATCCTGACAAGACACCAGAGCCAGATATTTCAGAAAGCTCACTAGAATTCCAAAAGTATAGGTGTGAAATTGAAATGGAAATCAGGAAAGCAATGAGAAGACATATAAAAATGCTGGCAAGTAAAATCAAGGAACATCCAACTGTGTTTTATAAGTACTGTACATAAAGAGTAAAAGGACAGCTTAGAAGAGAGCAGGGCCCCTGAGAGACTGAGGAGGCAACCTCCACACAAAATGGAGGAGTGGAGATGCAGGTGGATTCTCAATGAAGAGAGTCTGTCTTTACAAAACAAAGGGAGATATGTCAGTGTGAAATATTGGGTTGGATTATCACAGTAAAGGAGGAAATGTTTTTGAATGGGATAAAATTCTAGACTTCAATGAAACAAATCCCAGGCTGCTAAAAGAAGAAGAGGGGGGAAATTGTGGAGGCTCTGACCATCATATTTCATCCTCTCAGCATAGGATTGAAGAACTGCTAATATTGTGCTATTGTTTAAAATGGAGGAGTGAGATGCAAAAACGTTTGTCAGTGGCTGTGTGTTTGTTAGTGAGGGGAAAAGTTTAAATGGCAGAACAATTGGTCAGGTTTTCCCCTAGAGAGTGGTGTGATATGGAACTCAGACTGACGAAGAAAGAAAAACTCACACTTTTAAAAAATACATGAGCAACCAAGAAATGCAGGCCAATGGACTAAGGGTGAAGGATGAAATTAGGCAGAGCTTTCTTTTTAATGACAACACAAACAGGATAGGCTGAATAGCCTTGTTTTGTCAGTTATTGGCATGGAAACACGTACTTTGGTCCACCACTCATCAAAGTATATAATTGTTACCATCCAGGTTTATTCTCATTATTCGCCTTATGTATAGATTTTCATAAATTATATTGTATTCCTTTTTACCTGTAAATGCCTGCAAAAATGTATCTCAATGGTAACAAATATGTACTTTGATAGCAAACTTACTTTGAACTTTACATTAGCACCAGCTCCTGCCAGGTTCTACCATTCACCTACACAAAATGGGCAACTTAGAGGAGCCAATGAATCTATCAACCCACACATTTTTTGGGTTGAGAGGGGGAAGTGGAGCACCTGGAGGAAGCCAGGTCAGTCATGGGGAGAACACACAAATTACACAGAGACAACAAAGGTCAGGACTATACCTGAAGGTATGAGGCTGTGCTACCATGCTGCCCTTCTGCGTAACAAGGTTTTCATGATTCTGTGATTATCTTATTGAAGGATAGAATAGACTTGAGTGTTCATGTGGGTTATTTCTAGTCGCAGTCCTGTCATAATGAAATACTGCATCCTTTATATTGCTGGGAGCAATGCCACAGGGGAACTGGCAGCATTAAAAGACTCTGATAGATTGCTAGGGAATGAATTCTTTGCCACCACTCCCTGTATTCTGGATTCAGATTTTAAATCAGCGGCAGGAGGAAATTATAGAACAGGATGCATGCTCTTTCCCCAAAGGGAGGGAGACAAAATCACTTACAATTCCCTCCATGCCTTCCCAGCACATGAATGGATAACACTGAGGCCAGAAGGCTGCAGTCTAGAGAGTGGCAAACTGCCCAGGAAACCAATTAGAGTGACAAAGCAAGTTTCAATTAGAATTAAATACACATATAGATATACATATATACATATACACACACATGCACACACATTATACTTAAGAATCATTCAAAGAGAAATTAACTCACTCAGCTCTGAAATGCTCCCGACGCATGTTGCCAGTAGGGACTGTTCCAGGGTTCGGAGTTCCAGCTGAGCGTAAGCATCCGCCCGCCCATCCTTGGCTGATGGTCCATTGTTGTACAAGCTAAAGTGGGCTGGCAGGGACAGCACCCCTACAAAGCAACAGAAAAGTCACGTCAGCAACACATTTACTGGAAGACGTGTACTTTACTTTGCAATCCGGATTATCTTCAGTAAGAAGCCTCTACCTTATGGTGCTATCACCTGCTGGTTGAGGCAATATGCCTATACCACTTCCTGTGGCTGGCAGGACATTTTTGTAGCCAAACATTTAGTGCTTCAGGAGTTTGAACTTCCTGTTGACATTACCTGTGCCCACCACGAGTCGCTGCCCACAGCAGTACATAGTCAAAAACTACTCTGTTGACCTTGCAAAGCACATCCAATTCCTTTTTATTTAAGGAATAAATAAACAAGGAATAAATATGCCCGTTGTCTGCTTATTCTCCATTGGATTCTAATTAAAACCTGCCTGCTGTTTAAAATAATGGTTAGGAATCTGTAAATAACGCTCAAAGTAATAAGGTAAATGTGGAATTCAGTATGTTGCTTCCTGCCAAAAACAGCATCACACACAAAATGCTGGAGGAACTCAGCAAGTCAGGCAGCATCAGTGGAAATGAATAAACAATCAACGCTTGGGGCTGAGACCTTTCATCAGACCTGGGGGGGAAGGAGGAAGATGCCAGAGTAAAAAGATGGGGAGAGAGGAAGGACTGGCTGGAAGGTGATAGGTGAAGCCAGGTGGATGGGCCTGACTGAAAGTCAGTCAGACTCGCCAAGTTGCAATCTTGGATTTTCACTGTTGGCTTTGGACTGTTGTGACTTCGGTCCAGTAGCTAGCAGCAGACAGTACAATCAGCAGCTGCACCTCACTGGCATTCAGTCCACAGCCTGTGTCACTATTGGTGAACTGTGGCATTGTCAGCATCAGCCTCAGCCTATCAGCTCTTTGGACATGGGAACCTTGCAAACTATCGTCCCCACATGAGAACGTGGAACTCAAAAATCAACAGAACTTGCACAACTGGCAAATATCAGGTTCTGACGGTATTATGTGTGATACGGAGTAAAGCTGAACTGTGGTTGACTACATAATTAATACTTGTGGCATTTCCCCCTACTGTGTCTCTTTGCTGCCACTAATACTTGAGCCAATTGGTGAAAAGTTTCTATTCAGGACCTTTTCTGGGATCAGTGGAAATCCCCTCGTATTGAGACATGAGAGCATCTGCAAGTGAGGCCTCTGTGCCAATCCACAAGTTTGTGCAGGTAGCTGTGGCCCGTTGTGGCTAGACTGAGCAGACAAGTTGTGCGTACTCCTCATCCCAAAAGAGGCAGAGGCGGCAGACCAGCAGCACCCACAAGGCGTCTCAGCAGCTCACGGACCACAAAGTTAGCTCCCTCCGAAATATCCCAATCACACCACGTTACATCGTGAGGGGGGATTGCGTCAAAGTCCGCATGCAAGCGTAATCGACTGACTGTCAGTGCACTGTTTGGCACTGCCAGTCACAGCTATTAGCCCAGATACATCAGCATGGCATTGATTCCCTTCACAAAACGTGCATCTGAAGAGCTGTACACAGAGCAGAGCCTCTGCAAGTGCTGTGAGAAAAAGATCAGAGAAATCCAGTCACAACTTCACCTCCTGACAAGTAGCAAACAGTGAAGAGGCTTGTGGTCAGCGGGAGCAACCTTCCTGACAACTAAACTTCGTATTTCAGAGTATGACAGAACAGCCACTCCACACTCAACGGCCACTTTATTAGGAACACCTGCTCGTTAATGCAAAGATCCAATCAGCCAATCATATGGCAGCAACTCGATACATAAAAGCATGCAGACATGGTATAACAAACATCGGAATGAGGAACAAATGTGATCTAAGTGACTTTGACCATGGAATGATTGTTGGTGCCAGATGGGGTAGATTGACTATCTCAGAAACTGCTAACCTACTGGGATTTTCATGCACAACTTCACTTGCCCCATGACTGAAATGTTCCCACGATCTATGGACTCACTTTCAAGAACACTTCATCTCACATCTTTGATTTTTATTGTTTATTATTCTATTTGTTATTATTAGTTGCTCTTTCATCTTCTATTTGTATTGTTTGCACACTGGTTGTACACACCAGTGAGGCCTTTCTTTGATTCTATTATGGATATTGGATTTATTGAGTATGCCTGTAAGAAAATGAATTTCAGTGTTGTATATGGTGACATATATGTACTTTGATAATAAATTTATTTTGAACTTTGAACTTAGAATTTACAGAGAAGGATGTGAAAAACAAGAAACATCCAGGAGGCCGGCAGTTCTGTGGGCAAAAAACACCTTGTTAATGAGAGAGGTCAAAGGAGAATGGACAGACTGGTTCAAGCTGACAGGGAAAGCAACAGTATTTCAAATAACCACAAATTACAACAGTGGTGTTCAGAAGAGCATCTCTGAAAGTGCAACATGTCGAACCTCGAAGCTGATGGGCAGCAGCAGCACAAGACCACAAACATACACGTGGTAGCCACGTTATTAAATACAGGAAGTACCATTGCCTTAGTCTCTGCACTCAAACCGACGGTGAGGTGTGTCCTTTAGCAGTTCTGTAGAAGTGTGAGATAATTTTCTGTTTTGACAAATATCCCTGCTCACATAATATGTTAGTTGAATTTACTCCGATATGAATTTGACGTGGTGACAATAAAACAGGATTTCTGCATTGAAATCTGAGCAGGAATAAAAATTGGGCATCTGCTAAAACAATGAGCAAAGAATGCCAATAGGTAGGATGTGCAAAGATATTCAATTAAACTAAATCATTAGTCGAATTTAAGGTGGTAAACTTTTTTTTTGCTGTTTCTCTATTAAGCTTCTATGTACTTTTAAGCACCTCCAGAGAGAAAAAGAATTCTGATGCATTTACTTTGGTTTGTTGATCTATATGTTATAGCAGCCAGCTGCTGTGGTTTTCAGTTTGTATGTCTGAAGGTGGCCATATAAACAGAGGCCCTTTCATAGGAATACAAGGTCAGTGCTTTGTGATTATTAAAGCCACAGTATCCTTCGCAATATGGACTCACTGCCAGTTTCACGAACTGAGAAAGAATGCAGCAATCTTTTTCTGTGAGTAATCTTTAGGAGATCCATCTGTTAAGAATTATTGAGTATAGCTGAAGAGATGACACATTTCAGAAGTTCAGTTCAGTAATAAAAATTCTCCAGTCAAAAACGGCAGTTCAGATGACTTCTTCAGTGGTATTGATGATTTTGAAGCTTTTCGAAAGGGAAGCCAAAGTTCTGACTGGGGAATTAAATGTTAAACAGACCCAAATTTGTCTCTTGCTATTATCTGCATGAAACCATAATCCAAAAGTAAATATACAAATATGGCAATCAAACCCAACTGTTTTACTCCAGGTTTTACAGGACTGAAACTATTAAGTTGGTAAGTTCAATCAGCAAACAATAAAATTACTCTTTAAATAATTAACCAATGTTAATAATCAGAAACTAATATAACTATCAAATGATGCAAAATACTGTAGATTGTGTTTTTGCGCATTGTACAGAAGAGCAACAATACACATCAAGGACGGTTTTCAAAGGCTCAGCCTTCCCTAATATCTGAGCTATCTCTCTCCACCTTCCTAACTACAGTTGACCATCCATCTATTTTCCACATTCCCAACTACTGGTCCTCAATCCATTCTCTCCCCAACTTCTCAAGTACCAACCCTGCTTCATACTATCCTCACATTTCCCAACTACTGGTCCTCAATTAATTCGATACACACAAAGTGCAGTGCAGGAGATTCTGTGAGCCTGATAGAGATACCCGCATGGTCTGTTGCCTCCCAGCTGCCAGGGTACGAGATGTCTCGGATCGGGTCCAGAATATTCTGAAGGGAGAGGGCGAGCAGCCAGTTGTCTTGGTACATGTTGGTACCAATGACATAGATAGGACAAGGGAGGAGGTCCTGAAGAGAGATTTCTGGGAGTTAGGAAGGAAGCTGAGAAGCAGGACCTCCAGGGTAGTAATCTCGGGATTGCTACCTGTGCCACGTGCTAGTGAGGGCAAGAATAGTAGGATCAGGCAGATGAATGCCTGGCTGAGAGACTGGTGCAGGGGGCAGGGCTTCAGATTCTTGGATCATTGGGATCTCTTCTGGGGGAAGTATGACCTGTTCAAAATGGACAGATTACACCTGAACCCGAAGGGGACCAATATCCTGGTGGGATGGTTTAATAGAGCTGTTAGGGAGGGTTTAAACTAATTTGGCAGGGGGATGGGAACTGGAATGATAGAGCAGAGGAAAGGGAAAAACAGAAATAAGTCTAAGATAGTGAGCAGTAAAGATGTCTGGAAAAACAGGCAGGTGATGGGGCAAATTTGTAGCCATTGGGATGAGTTGCAGTGCAATCAAAGCAAAAAGTACCAAATATTGGTCTTAAGGTGTTATACTTAAATGCACGCAGCATAAGGAACAAGGTGGATGATCTTGTTGTACAGCTACAGATTGGCAGGTATGATATTGTGGCCATCATTGAGACGTGGCTAAAGGATGCATGTCTCTGGGAGCTGAAGATCCAAGGATACACGGTGTATCGGAAGGATGGGAAGGTAGGCGGGGGGGGGGAGAGGCGTGGCTTTATTGGTAAGAAATGATATTAAATCATTAGAAAGAGGTGATCTAGGATCGGAAGGTACAGAATCTTTATGGATTGAGCTAAGAAATAGCAGGGGTAAAAGGACCCTGATGGCAGTTATTTATAGGCCTCCAAACAGCTGCAGTGATGTGGACTACAAATTACAACAGGAAATAGAAAAGGCTTGTCAGAAGGGCAGTGTATGATAACTGTGAGGGATTTTAACATGCGAGTGGATTGGGAAAATCAGGTCAGCACTGGATCTCAAGAGAGAGAATTTGTAGAATATCTGCGAGATGGCGTTTTAGAACAGTTTGTTGTTGAGCCCACTAGGGGATCGGCTGTACTGGATTTGGTATTGTGTAATGAACTGGAGGTGATTAGAGAGATTGAGGTGAAGGAACCCTTAGGAGGCAGTGATCATAACATGATTGAGTTCACTGTGAAATTTGATAAAGAGAAGTGAAATCTGATGTGTTGTTATTTCAGCGGAATAAAGGAAATTACAGTGGCATGAGAGAGGAACTGGCCAAAGTTGACTGGAAAGGGACACTGGCGGGAAAGACGGCAGAGCAGAAATGGCTGGAGTTTATGCGAGAAGTGAGGAAGGTGCAAGACAGGTATATTCCAAAAAAGAAGAAATTTTCGAATGGAAAAAGGATGCAACCGTGGCTGACGAGAAGTCAAAGCCAAAGTTAAAGCAAAGGAGAGGGCATACAAGGAAGCAAAAATTAGTGGGAAGACAGAGGATTGGGAAGTTTTTAAAAGCTTACAAAAGGAAACTAAAAAGGTCATTAAGAGGGAAAAGATTAACTATGAAAGGAAGCTAGCAAATATTATCAAAGAGGATACTAAAAGTTTTTTCAAGTATATAAAGAGTAAAAGACAGGTGAGAGTAGATATAGGACCAATAGAAAATGATGCTGGAGAAATTGTAATGGGAGATAAGGAGATGGCAGAGGATCTGAACGAGTATTTTGCATCAGTCTTCACTGAGGAAGACATCAGCAGTATACCAGACACTCAAGGGTGGCAGGGAAGAGAAGTGTGCGCAGTCACAATTACGACAGAGAAAGTACTCAGGAAGCTGAATAGTCTAAAGGTAGGTGCCACACATGAGGCTACTTAACAAGATAAGAGCCCATGGAATTATGGGAAAGTTACATACATGGATAGAGCGTTGGCTGATCAGCAGGAAACAGAGAGTGGGAATAAAGGGATCCTACTCTGGTTGGCTGCCGGTTACCAGTGGTATTCCACAGGGGTCCGTGTTGGGGCCGCTTCTTTTTACATTGTACATCAATGATTTGGATTATGGAATAGATGGCTTTGTGGCTAAGTTTGCTGACGATACGAAGACAGGTGGAGGGGCCGGTGGTGCTGAGGAAACAGAGAGTTTGCAGAGAGACTTGGTTAGATTGGAAGAATGGGCAAAGAAGTGGCAAATGAAATACAATGTTGGAAAGTGTATGGTTATGCACTTTGGCAGAAGAAATAAACGGGCAGACTATTATTTAAATGGGGAAAGAATTCAAAGTTCTGAGATGCAACGGGACTTGGGAGTCCTCGTACAGGATACCCTTAAGGTTAACCTCCAGGTTGAGTCGGTAGTGAAGAAGGCAAATGTAATGTTGACATTCATTTCTAGAGGAACAGCAGATAGAAGCAGGGATGTGATGTTGAGGCTCTGTAAGGTGCTGGTGAGACCTCACTTAGAGTACTGTGCGCAGTTTTGGTCTCCTTATTTAAGAAAGGATGTGCTGACGTCGGAGAGGGTACAGAGAAGATTCACTAGAATGATTCCGGGAATGAGAGGGTTAACAAAGGAGGAACATTTGTCCGCTCTTGGACTGTATTCCTTGGAGTTTAGAAGAATGGGGGAGACCTCATAGAAACACTTCGAATGTTGAAAGGCATGGACAGAGTGGATGCGGCAAAGTTGCTTCCTATGATGGGGGATTCTAGTACGAGAGGGCATGACTTAAGGATTGAAGGGCGCCCATTCAGAACAGAGATGCGAAGAAATTTCTTTAGCCAGAGGGTGGTGAATCTGTGGAATTTGTTGCCACGGGTGGCAGTGGAGGCCAAGTCATTGGGTGTATTTAAAGCAGAGATTGGTAGGTATCTGAGTAGCCAGGGCATCAAAGGTTATGGTGAGAATGCAGGGGAGTGGGACTAAATGGGAGAATGGATCAGCTCATTATTGAATGGCGGAGCAGACTCGATGGGCCAAATGGCCGACTTCTGCTCCTTTGTCTTATGATCTTATGGTAACTTTGAAGAATAACCATCACAGATACAAGCGTGAGCAACCCTATGTGAAGCATGTGGCGTGTGAACCGGGACTACGAGGGAGACCTGGCCAGCATAAGCTCCTTTGCCCGGGTAACACCTTTGCTATTCTTTGACTATTCAGGAGAGTCAGGGCTACTCAGCGGCTGTGGATGCCAAGTATTTAGTGTATGAATTCACGTACTTGTTAGTTTAAACAATAAAGGTACTTGTCAGCAAACACAGATCTCTCTGTGCCTCACTAATCATTGTTGCAAGAGGTAATATTTTTACAACACTGGTATACAGTGTTGGGTGGTCTGATGTTGGGCTGGAACTCGCTGTCAACTGTGCCCTCTAGGCAGTTGGGGTGACCCTCACTGTCAAAGCTGCCAACGGGCCATTGGGATGGATCTCGGTGTGAATGCTGCTGCAAGCTAATGCGAGAGGAATCAATGAGTTGTTGGCCAGTGAGTCTGTTACCACCGAGATACTTCTCATCTGGAAGGAGCCATGCAGCCAGGCAAACGAAGTTTCAGTCATATCCAACAAGGGAGGTGGGAGTGAACCTGGGAACCAGGACCTGTGTTGACACATGCAGCAGGTGCTGCCAGACCACAGCAGTAGCCCTTTACCTCAGTGCTGAACAACCCCAATTCTCATCGCAGCATCTCCACACCGAGGCATGGGGCGGTTCATTGGCAGGGAGCATCATCAGAGGTCAAAGTCTCACACCAGGCTCCTGGCACAACAGCAAGTAGCCAGAGTTAATATTCTTTCCTTAAAAAAGTACAGGTGGAGCATCCCAGCTACAGGACCAAGAACCCCAAACCAAATCAGCATGCTGCAAAATAGTACCAGGTGGGTGGATTGCTATGCTACACAAGAAATTTTCCTTTGACAAATTTTGTGCATTTCCCCTTTAAGCCTGATTATTACCAGCATGGCAACAAAAAAAATGTGCTGTTGTCTTCATTATACTCAAGAGGTGTATCTGGGATGCCAGGAAGAACCGTTGAGCCCTCTGGAGACGTTGTGGGCTTATCAACGAAAAGTCAAAGAAGGAGGGTGCCCACCTGATGACCCTGATGACGTACCTACCCTGCCTCCTTGTCACCACTCCAAGCCCACTGCCAACATTGAGAGTGCCAACTTACCATAGGGATTGAAACATCAAGTCCTAGTAGCTCTACTGATCTTCTGGGAGAAAAGCAGTTACTGTTGTGAAAGTGCAGCTGACGACCAGGGAAAGACCGTGTGACAGCTGACAGCAGCAAATAGACCCCAACGGGGCTGTTATGGGCTAACTACCCATAACAGCAGGCTCCGTCACCTTGTCAGGGCACAAGAGCCACCTCACTTGGCTACAGAAAGTTTAAAAAGGAGTACACCCCCAGAGTCTGCGAGAGCGGAGGCACAAGAAGACTCTCTGACTGACCTCCCGGTAACAAACCTCGGACACGACAATGAATCAAGAAGGTGCCAATACTCTTGAGAAACCAGCAGCCGGACATGTTCTTCAGACCTGTAGGTGTGGCTGGACTAAAGTAACATCAACTCGTGGTCTAAAAATTCATCAAGGACAGAAGAAATGCTTGAAAATCTCCAACCCTTGGGCTGGCTGGTGGCGCAGCAACATCGGCGGCGGACCCGGGAGCGGAGGTTCCCGGGTTCGAAACTAGTCGGGTCTGCTCCTGAGTATATTTTCTATCCGTGCCGGGTTGAGTGTCGAGATCGCAACTCGACCTCGCAAAATAAAGGGAAAATACTTTGAAAATGTCTGTGTGAGGAGTGGCTTGCCACACAGTCTCTACCTCTCATTCCACGCCTTGTAAAAGCCATGAAAAAGACATCATCACGGATGCACGCACGGACATGCAGACACACACACGCACAGACGTGCACGTATGCACACGCACAGACTCGCATGCATGCAGGTACACGCAAAAAAAAAGAGAAAATCTCCAACCCAGGGCCCCTGATTGACCAGATTCTGTTAAGAGGAAGGTCAAGACAGTCGGATGAAACTCAGCGGCAAGAAGAAACCCATAGACTGCAGAGTATCAGTACCCTACGGGATGTGGAAGAAATTTCAGGCACAAGCAGCAGTCCAAGATACAGCCAGTCACATCGTAAAGTGGAGAACAAGGACGTAAGCCGTTGGTGAAATGGCCAGTCACAGCAAGGAGTGGGAAACCATCAATGCAGATGTGAGCCTGATCTTAGGTGGCATCAAGGGATCAGCAGAAAGGAAGTTGGAGAGGATGGGTGACCTGATCTACAGCTACAGAAAGGAGAAAATTGGAGTGAAGGAACAAGACAGCAGGAAAGATATGCCTCCTCCCCCCAAATCCCGTCGTCTCTAGGAAATCCAATGACTTGTTAAAGAAAGAAGAGGTCTGAGGAAGGTATTGAAAAAAGCACCAGCAGAAGAAAGGGAGGGCATCAACCTCCTTCAAGAGGACCTAAAACAGAGGCTTTCGAAGCTGCGTAGAGCAGAGAATTTAAGGAAACAACGCAAAAAGAAGGAAAAAGCAAGAACAGACTTCTACAAAGATCCCTTTAAATATGTGAAAGGCACTTTCACAAAAGAGAAAAGCGGATACTTGAAAGTATCAAAAGAGAGGGTTGAAAGACATCTCAGAACCATCCACACTGATAAGCAAAAAGATGAACCGATATTTGTCTCAGCTGACATCCCACCAATCTCACCCCCACCACATCAGCCCTCCCAAGCTGAGTGAGGTGAAAGAAGCAGTGAAGAAGGCAGGTTTGGCATCAGCGCCAGGCCCTAACGGTGTTCCATATTGTGTATACAAGAACGCCCCGGATGTTCTGAAATTCCTTTGGAAAAACATGAGGGTTGCGTAGGAAAAGCAAGTTATCCCCAAAGCCTGGAGAAGAGCTGGGGGAGTTCTAATCCCAAAAGAAAAGAATTCATCCACCATCAAGCAGTTTCGCCAAATAAACCTTCTGAACATAGAGGGCAAGATCTTTTTCAGTGTGTTGGTGCAAAGACTTAAGAAGTATCTGAAACAAAACCATTTCATTGATACGTCAATCCAAAAGGCTGGCATAGCAGGCTTCTCGGGATGCCTTGAACATACCAAGCGTCACATGGCATCAAATCCAGATGGCTAAGAAAGAAAGGATATGCATGTCTTGTTCCTCGACTTGGCCAACGCCGATGGATCAGTTCCTCATTCCCTACTGTGGACTGCTTTTGAATTCTTTCAGGTGCCTGCAACAACAACAAATCTGGTAAAACACTACTTCCAGGATCTGCAAGTTTGTCTCACAATATCAGACTTCACCACAGCGTGGCAACCACTGGAAGTAGGCATTATGGCGGGGTGCACCACCTCCCCATTGGCCTTCACTATGGCAATGGAGCTCATTATCAGCGCCTCAAAATGGGTTGCGGGAGGAAAAGGGCTACAGTTTGGTCAACAGTTACCACCGATACGAGCCTATATGGACGATATAATGATACTGACGACAACTGTCCCCTGCACCAAGAGACTTCTGGAAAAGCTTCCTCAAAACATCACATGGGCGAGGATGAAGATCAAGCCCAGCAAGTGCAGAAGCATCTCCATTGTCAAAGGTCAAGTCACGGATAAAAGATTTCATATTGATGGAACACCTGTCCCAACTGTTTCAGAAATGCCAGTGAAGAGCTTGGCCGATGGTATGATGCTAAGCTCAAGGACACTGAGCAGTTTGAACAACTCAAAAAGGATACCATCATGTACATAGCTCGCATCAACAAGACCTGGCTGCCAGGAAAACTCAAGCTGTGGTGCTTCCAGTTCAGCATACTCCCAAGACTCATGTGGCCTTTAACAGTGTATGAAATCCCCATCAACAAGGTGGAAAAGCTCGAAAGAATGATCAGCACACATGTGAAACAGTGGCTTGGACTTCCGCGATGCTTAAGTCCTGTTGGACTGTATGGGAATGGCAGATTGGAATTACCAATTGCAAGTCTTGTGGAAGAATTCAAATGCACCAAAGCAAGATTAGTCATGAACCTCACTGAATCTGAAGATACTGTTATTCGAACAGTGGCCCCCCGTGTGGCAACTGGGAGGAAGTGGACCCCATTGGCCTCAATCTGGCCAACGCCGGTGGATCAGTTCCTCATTCCCTACTGTGGACTGCTTTTGAATTCTTTCAGGTACCTGCAACAATAACAAATCTGGTAAAACACTACTTCCAGGATCTGCAAGTTTGTCTCACAATATCAGACTTCACCACAGCGTGGCAACCACTGGAAGTAGGCGTCATGGTGGGGCGCACCATCTCCCCATTGGCCTTCACTATGGCAATGGAGCTCATTATCAGAGCCTCAAAATGGGTTGTGGGAGGAAAAGGGCTACAGTTTGGTCAATGGTTACCACCGATACGAGCCTATATGGACGATATAACAATACTGACGACAACTGTCCCCTGCACCAAGAGACTTGGTGCAGAGTGCTAAGTCTGCTCTTCACTTCAGGGATGAGGTTGGTGGCCAAGTCCAACATGGGAGAGCCGGGCTCGGGCTTGTCCCAAAGGCTCCTCAATGGCACAAGGCAACATCAATGCAGAAGAGACAACTCGTGGTGGAGGAGTTGAGAAGACAGGAGGAGGCAGAGCGACACGCTAGGGACGTCTCAATGGCCAAGCAGGCCCAATGGACTAATTGGGAGAGCCTGGAAAAGAGGAAACTTAGCTGGCGTGACATCTGGGAGATAGAGGGATCTCAGCTAAGTTTTGTTATCAGAGCCACTTATCATCTCCTACCCACACCCCAGAACCTGAACCAGTGGTGGGGAGAAGACCCCGCTTGCTCTCTTTGTTAAGCACCTGCATCACTGAGGCACATTTTAACAGGATGCACCACGAGCCTCACCCAGGGGCGGTACACTTGGCGGCATAACCAAGTTCTCAGACAGCTGGCATCAATCTTGGAACAGAGGCGAATCACCACAAATGCTCTCTCATAAACATCAGCAGGAAATGTCCACATCACACGATTTGTACCAGCAGGCCAACCTCCAGAGCACCATATAACATCAAAAGATGTAAGCATTCTGCAGGTTGCTCGGGATTGGAAATGGAAAATGGACATGGTCTTGGAAAAAAAGCTTGTGTTTCCCCCAGACATTGCGGCTACAACACTCCAGTCAGACATGGTCCTGTGGTCCACAACAGCCAAGCTGGCATATGTTGTGGAATTGACAGTACCATGTGAAGATGATGTCAAAGAAGCATATGAGAGGAAAAAGACCAAGTACTTTGAACTGGCAACTGAAGCTGCCCAGAATGGCTGGAAGACCAAGATTTTCCCTGTAGAAGTGGGATGCAGGGGATTCGTTGCTACATCTACGACCAGTCTATTGAGGAAGATGGGGGTGAGAGGTCACTCCCTCCAACAAGCAATCAAGTCCTTGTCAAATGCAGCAGAAAAAAGCAGCAATTGGATTTGGATTAAAAGGAAAGACAACAACTGGGCGGCAAGATGAAGACAGGAGGGTATGGAACTGAGGGGGGTGTATCTGGGACGCCAGGTAGCACCGTTGAGCCCTCTGGAGATGTCGTGGGCTTATCAACGAAACGTCAAAGAAGGAGGGTTCCCACCTGATGACCCCAATGACGTACCTACCCTCCCTCCTTGTCACCACTCCAAGCCCACTGCCAACATCGAGAGTGCCAACTTACCATAGGGATTGAAACATCAAGTCCTAGTAGCTCTACTGTATAGTTAACCATAGATACAAAGGTTTAACAGAGTTTACAGTGGAAACAAAAATGAAGGGACTGGGAATGCAGTTGTTGTTAGCTTAAAATTTTGTCTGTGATTACCATCCCAAACAAACTCAGGTCCAGTTATTGGAATTCTGACAGCTCTTTCTGCAACTGAGGCAGCCTTCCATTCAACTCTGCTTCTGAGGAGATAACAACTTCTTACACCTGATATAATCAAACCAAATCTGTGTGAGGTAACCAATATCACACTCACACACACCATGGGCAGGGCACCTTTGTGCTGCTCACTAAGGCAGCAATAGGTGCACCAGATCTTGTGCCATTGAACGTCCTTTCCCAGCCATCCTGAATCCTGGCCCACTGAAAGAAGATTTAATGGGACAATGACAGGATTTGGAATCAAAAATAATGTAACAAAAAAAAGTAGTCCTGTTACAGAATCATTATGCAACATTATCACCTTATGTCTACACAGCAGCAAAAATGGACCACATTTTTGACTCCACAGCAGTAAGTCGTATGAGAAAATTGTGCTCTGTCATCCAAAGCAAGAAGAAACAATTTATCAACACAACGTGCTGAGAACTTGCCAACAAATGTAACATGAGAGCTGAAAACACAGATCACTGAAGAATTAATATCAAAGAAACTTGGAAGGAAAACTTTAGAAAGCATGTCAAACTGTCCAAACTAATATCATTGCCAACTTTGGAGAACTGACTACTCGCTGGAAGGCCGTAAGATACCGCTGTGAAGAGAATCAAAAGGAGAAAATGTTCACAAGGGCAGGACATGAATCAAACGAGTCACAGAAGAAAACCACCAGCACCAGGACAGGAAGGATCTGGTGGTGCTCCAATGCAGTTTAATATATTGTGAAGCCCAGCACATTCCTGGTGGAACTCTTGGACTATGGATCAGCTATGTTGCTTTCCTTGCTTATGTGAAAAATGCCACAAAGATGCCATTAAGAGTTATACCATAAATTCACATTCCCAAAGAATGTCATAAACTGCGTCAACCACAACGACAGCAGTATTCCCTTGTTGACATTAATGAACTTCACACTCTATTCTGGCTCTTGACTCAGGATTAAACCATACAATATCCAAAGTAAAGTGAATGGCTTCTAGTGCAGAGTTGTGAGGGGACAATCCCCATTGGATCTGTTGGCCAAGGAATCTAGTTAAAGCTGTGTAAAGCTGAAAAGTAAGTTGTCAGACCTCTCGCATGGCCTGCAGTCAAGACATAAAATAACTGGAGACACAAATTTGAATGCTGGCATAAAACTGGTTGTACTGAATCAACTGCTACAGCTCTATCACAATTTTCCATTTGACAAGGGGGTAATTGTGGTTGGTGTATGTGATGAACTGCCTCTACACACCATTCCTTCCCTTTCATTCTGAGGCTACTTCACAACGGACACACAAAAAAATCTGTATTTGCAGCAGAGTTCAAAGCTTTTTGTCATTAATTATCAAAAGGATTGATTTGGTAGGGAGGAAAATGCATAGTAAGGGTTTCCGTATGTTCCTGTTTAAAAATAAAAGATACATCTGATCCTGAATTTATGAGTTCCTCTGTTCTATGGAGTGGCTTTGATTACAATGAGATGATGCATTTTATTTAATACGTCTTCTCCAGATGAGATGCAGATGGTATATATCACACAGTCAGCCTCTTTCCCATTTTTGCTGAAGTTTCATGAACCAGTTAGGTAAAAACTTGAACAGTGCGATGTCCTGAATGCCAACAATGCTGACAATATCTCAATAGACATGGAATGTCAAAAAAAGTGAGGGGGAATTCAAACCAGCTGGATGGTAAAAGTATTATTATTTCTTTCTCCCTTTCAAATACACACTCACACTCACACTCTAAACTCCTGTGAAGATGCATGTGGAGGAGAAACTCAAGTGCAGTCTCCGGCTGCTTGGGGGGATGGCTGAGTTAGATGGGTAGATTTAGAGAATAAACATACCAGTACATGGTCACCGAAACAATTGCCAATATGACAACATGCATCCTGTCCATCTATTTATGTATTATGCTTTCAATTCTTGTACATATTGTAAACTTGTCATGCTGCAATTACATCCTCTGGTATTCTACTGGGACAGTAGAACAGTATAATAAGTTTACATTTGCAGTTTTGATAAAAATGTGGATATGGGGATTTCTAATAGCTGGAAATCCCAGATGTGAATGCAGAATTAAGTTTTTAATGAGCTATTAGATGATCCCTACAGTCCCAGTCTGTCTTTCTCTCTGCTGCCTACAAATTACAGTTTTCCTGCCTTGTTTCCCCTAGTGGTGCATCTCTTGGCTCAGTTCTTTATTTGTGGCTTTCTTCTCCATTCTTTTCTGATTCTCACTCATTTATCTTTTTACTGCGGAGGTGGAGAGGCAGATTTGATGAGCACTCCATGTTACAAAGGGGAAAGAAGCTATTAATGAATGCTTTTGGGATGGGGCATTTGGCAGCCAGCTTCCATTCATTTCCCCAGTCACCCTCCCTCAGTTTTCCCAGACCCTCATTGATTCCTAGATACCAGCAACTTCTTCATCTTCACAGTACCTTCTCCTTCCTCTTCCCATTATCCTTGCCACTTTCCTTTTGAATTAACTTAACCCCTGAATCAACTAATACATTTCATTTTTCATTTAACCCACCATTTGCCATCCACTCACTTGCCCCTCATCCAAGATGTACAGGTGAAGATCAGATCTTTTCATGTTTCCTTATTTTCAGAGAGTCATTGTTTCTTTTCCCCTAATTTTAATAATGCTATATTTAAAATAATTAGCACAGCTACAGTGAGGTGCCGGAGGATTGGAGGATAGCTAATGTTGTTCCATTGTTTAAGAAAGACTCTAAGGATAAGCCAGCAAATGATAGGCTGGTGAGCCTGACATCAGCAGTGGGAAAGTTATTGGAAGGCATTCTTAGGACTTGATATACAGGTGTCCACCGCTTTTCGAACGTTCGCTTTACGAAACCTCACTGTTACGAAAGATCTACATTAGTACCCTGTTTTCGCTTTCAGGAGGTGTTTTCACTGTTACGAAGAAAGGCAGCGCGCGAAAAAATCAGCGCACGATAAAAGGCAGCGCGCGCCCCAAGCAGCCGCTCTCTCCTGGATTTGGAACGGCATTGCTTTAACACGTTGCATTGAGTAGCTGTTAGCAAGATGAGTTCTAAGGTGTCGGAAAAGCCTAAAAGAGCTCGTAAGGGTGTTACACTTAGCGTAAAACTAGACATAATTAAGCGTTTCGATCGTGGTGAACGAAGTAAGGACAAAGTGAGTTTGACTTGTGGAAGCTGACGAAGATGATGTTGAAGAGGTTTTGGCATCCCATGACCAAGAACTGATAGATGAAGAGCTGATGCAATTGGAAGAAGAAAGGATAACAATCAAAACCGAATGCAGTAGTGAAAATGAAGCAACTGCGTGAGATTTTCACTGCAATGATAAAGTACAAATTTAATTTTGAAAGGGTACGTAGCTTTAGGGGATATTTGCAAGATGGTTTGAGTGCTTACAAAGAACTGTGTGATAGAAAAATGTGCAAGGCTCGGCAGTCAAGCAAACCTTCCACATCAGCCACAGCAGACGATGAATCTCGACCTTCGACATCGAGGCGGGCAGTCATAGGAGAAGAAGAGCTGCCTGCTCTAATGGAAACAGACGACAAGATGACACCCCAGTGTCCCACCACCCCAACCCTCAGGCCACGGACAGATACAGTACCGATACGCGGAGAATGCAGCGGTAGCCGGGAGGCACACAGCACATCTTTAAGAAAAAAGCCGAAATAAACACGCTAATTAATTAGGTGCCGCCTAGCACGTAATTGTCGGCCCAGATCAGAGGCGATGCAATGATAACACCGGTTTGGAAGACTCCACATTAAGCAGGCTAATTGGTAGCAGGTGAGGTATCATGACTGGGTATAAAAATAGCGTCCATCAAAGCCTCAGTCTTTGCAAGCCAGGATGGGTTGTGGCTCACCCCTTTGTGCCAAAATTCGTGAGAGAATTGTTAGTCAGTTCAAAAGGAACATTTCTCAATGCAAGATTGCAGAGAATTTAGGTCTTGCAACATCTACAGTACATAATATTGTGAAAAGATTCAGAGAATTCAGAGACATCTCAGTGCATAAAGGGCAAGGTCGGAAACCACTGTTGAATGCGTGTGATCTTCCAGCCCTCAGGCAGCACTGCCTAAGAAACCATCATGCTACTGTGACAATTATAGCCACCTGGGCTCGGGAGTACTTTGGAAAACCATTGTCACTCAAGACAGTCCGTCGCTGCATCCAGAAATGCAACTTGAAACTGTATTACGCAAGGAGGAAGCCATACATCAACTCTATGCAGAAACGCCGGCAAGTTCTCTGGGCCCGAGCTCATCTCAGATGGACCGAAAGACTGTGGAACCGTGTACTGTGGTCAGATGAGTCCACATTTCAGCTAGTTTTCGGAAAAAACAGGCAACAAGTTCTCCGTGCCAAAGATGAAAACGACCATCCAGATTGTTATCAGCGAAAGGTGCAAAAGCCAGCATCTGTGATGGTATGGGGGTGCATCAGTGCCCATGGCATGGGTGAGTTGCATGTACGTGAAGGTACCATTGACTCTGAGGCGTATATTAGGATTTTAGAGAGACATATGTTGCCATCAAGGCAACGTCTCTTCCTGGGACGTTCACGCTTATTTCAGCAGGACAATGCCAGGCCGCATTCTGCACGGGCTACAACAGCGTGGCTTTGTAGACACAGAGTGCGTGTGCTTGACTGGCCTGCTGCCAGTCCAGATCTACCTCCTATTGAAAATGTATGGCGCATCATGAAGAGAATCAGACAACGGAGACCACGGACTGTTGAGCAGCTGAAGTCTTATATCAAGCAAGAATGGACAAAATTTCCAATTGCAAATCTACTACAATTAGTATCCTCAGTTCCAAAATGATTAAAAGTGCTATTGAAAGGAAAGGTGATGTAACACAATGGTCAACATGCCTCTGTCCCAACTTCTGTTGAGTGTATTGCAGCCATCAAATTCTAAATTCGTGTATGTTTACAAAACACAATTTAGTTGGACAGTAAAACTATTGAAAATCTTTTCTTTGTACTTTTGTCAGTTAAATAAAGGTCCACGTGAATTAACATATCACAGATTTTTGTTTTTATTGCATTTTGGAAAATATCCCAACGTTTCGGGAAATGGGGTTTGTAGATCTGAAATCAAATTTTATGCACATGAATTGGAACTCCTACACATGCATATTTCAAACTAACAGATTTTGATAACACAAACACGAGGAAATTTACAGATGCTGGAAATTCAAGCAACACACATAAAAGTTGCTGGTGAATGCAGCAGGCCAGGCAGCATCTCTAGGAAGAGGTATAGTTGACGTTTTGGGCCGAGACCATTCGTCAGGACTAACTGAAAGAAGAGCTAGTAAGAGATTTGAAAGTGGGAGGGGAAGGGGCGATCCAAAATGATAGGAGAAGACAGGAGGGGCAGGGATGGAGCCAAGAGCTGGACAGGTGATTGGCAAAAGGGATATGAGAGGATCATGGGACAGGAGGCCCAGGGAGAAAGAAAAGGGGGGGGGGGAACCAGAGGATGTGCAAGGGGTATAGTGAGAGGGACAGAGGGAGAAAAAGGCAAGAGAGAAAAAGGAATGTGTGTACATAAATAATTTTGATACCATTTGTGATACCTTACCTGAATCTTGCTGCTACAGTTCTATCTCTATTTAGTACTCTGTATGTTACTTAACAAGTTATTTAAGACCTGTGCACTGTGTTTCCTTTGAACACATAGTGATTGGCTGCTCGGACAGTAGAATGCTGAGCCAGCATTAGACAGTAGCTGCCATCTCTAAGGGAGGGATTTCTCACCACAGGAAACACTAACTCCCTGCTGGCCGGTGAGGTGCACTTCACCACTACAGCTGGAGGTAATCAAACCCTTTATTCAGAAGCTGCTTTAGAGGTACTGCTCATGAGAAGATCCAAATCAAAGTAACAAGAAGAGCAATTCATTTAGCCCATAGGACTGACAATGATCCACCCACCCACACATACTCACCCTTGTACATTCAAATATTATTTACTTGCCCCACCACTTTTGATGATCGCAATAATTGCACATCATTTCTTCATCCTATTCTATCGCAATTAAATTGTCATTTCATAAGTAAATTACATTTACACTGTTTCTACATTCTCTCATGATTTATATTCATCAGTAATTAACTTCATTTGCTTCCTCTGATGTCCTGTCACCAAACCAGTCCAGAGTTTACCACAAGAGTTAGCTTTCACAAGCAATTTTATGTAATCTCATCATTGAATGCCATTTGTAAAAATTGCAAGTCAGAGCAGCACTAATACTGATGCCTTCAATATTCAGTTCGGATATCCTGCCTATCACCTTTCTGCCCTGAAACTACTCAGCAGTCTGATCTAATATCTTTTCACCCATCTCATAACATATACACTTTTGTGCAAAAATCTCACCTTGTCCAACAATGCAAAGTGCATAATGGCACTCACTCAGCCTACCTGCTGAATCTGTAAACTCTTCAAGGAAATTCCATAAATTTAAACCGATATGCCCCATTTATTCTGAACACATTCTGACACCATAATCAATCCTTCTAGATGATCCCTTATTCAATTCTTCAACTGTCACAAACACTATACAGAGAAACAGGTGTGAGAAAAAGAGACGGTGGGGTTTAAAAAGCCTCGAGCAATAGCCAGGTCAGAGAAATAACTTGAAAGTAAAAGGCACTCAGTACTAATGTATAAAATGGAGCAACAAAGATTCTTAGTTCTCTTGCTGACCTATCCCAGATAGGTTGAAATGAAGTTATGCTTTTCACTACACTTTAAATATAATGCTTTAAATCACTTGCATTTATCTAACACAGAATATACAAGTCTTTGATCCAACTCCAGCTCTTCCCGTGGTAGCGCTTTCCAAAATTCCTTTCTTTTTGGTCTTTGTCTCTAATCCATTTTAACAGACATTGTACCAAGCAAAGAACTCAACTTCCTTATAGATGACAGACCCACTTTGTGCAACCTATTTTGAAGTTCCTTCCAAGTTTGAACACACATCAATTAATGTTCATTTTTAAGGCAGGCACAAAAATTTCACATTCCCTATAGTTGTGTGTTTAATATTTCACAGTAATATTTGAAAAAAATTGTAAATATATTGTTTGATTACGCACGTTTTTATTGTTTACGTAATGAATTGTGGGTTGTATGTAAAAGTATGTTAATGGCATATGTTATTATGTCACCACATCATATGTGGATGCCTTACTTAAAGTAAAACAAAGACAGACTTGCACTCCTGACTCCTTTGTTTTCCTTTCAATTAGTTTTTATGTTTTGGAGAGGAAGCTTTAAAAGAACCAGAGATTACTAAATCTCCTCTGCACCCTTTCTATGGTTTCCACGTCCTTCCTGCAGTGAGGCGACCAGAATTGAGCACAGTACTCCAAGTGGGGGTCTGACCAGGGTCCCATATAGCTGCAACCTTACCTCTCGGCTGTTAAACTCAGTCCCACGATTGATGAAGGCCAATGCACCGTATGCCTTCTTAACCACAGAAGCAATAATTTAACTCACACTAGTATAAACTTAGATTGAAATTGTATTAACAAAATATTTTAAATTATAACTGTAATGTATGGATCTATTTCTTTTAATGCAATGGCTCCCTTAACAGTAACTAGTGACTGATAACTTACGCATGCGCATTGATTTGTAGCTCTCTCTATGCGTGCACACTTGGATTGCTCTGTCTTTCTCTATGCAATGTGAGTAGACCAGCTAAAGCCACTCCAGCATGTGTGCCTTTATATAATTGATAGACAGTTGCACAGTCACAACAATAACAAACAAAATAAAGATAAAGACCCATCACTTATATGTCAGAGTATATCATGCACATAAACGTTGAAGCTCAGTGTTGCATAATCATTCAGGTTTGCTTCACTTCATTTACTCACGGTACAGAAATGATTCTGCCCTGAAGAACCAGTCCAAGTAAAAAAAATAACTATCCCGGCAACATCCACAGAAAAAGGTGTCAAACTTTATCCAATCTCATCCGTTAACGGGCTCACTCAAAGTTATTTGTACATTTCCCGTGAAACCATAGTCTGCAGAAAGTATTTTCTGTCATCTGCATCCGTCCTTCCAAATTTATTTGTCTGAGTGTTTCACCATGTTTCTTCGGTATTGTTCATTGTCTGTTTCCATCCTCCGCCTTTCTCCTTCTTTCTCGAAACTTCTTCAATCCCATACTCTCTCCAGAAATTGGCTACCCAAACTTTTCTCGAACACCCTTATTGGCAAAACGTTAACATAGCAAATACTATTGGCTAATTACAACAAGCCTAACTTAATCAACTGAAATATTATTTTAACAGCAAAATGAAATATCCGATTGAAACTGTATATTATAAAATGTATAATGTAATTAAAATAACACTTTTTTTTAGATTTACATTTGGGGGTGATCTGCAAAAAATAAAATGCCCAAAAGCGTAACTATATTAATGACATAGAACGTGGTCTTGAACCAGGGTATTACAAACATTTCAACTAGTACTTGTATGGGAGAGAGTTTACCCCTGTTACTGATCAACAACCACTGGAGTCCATTTTCAATCCACAAAAGGTGGTCATGCCCCGGGAGGGGGGAGAAGATGGCGACACGACGACAGCGCACGCGGCCACTTCGGTGATGAATATCTGTTATCTGTCATGTAGGGGACCATGCACAGTTCTGATCTGATGGAGGCAGATGTGAGAGCACAGCGGAACATCTGGAAAACTTCTGAAATGCCCGCTTTGCTGCCGCTGCTACTGTGTGGTAACCAGAATCTCCGGAGCAGAAGGCCCCGAAATCCTCAGCTTTGCGTATTTCAGCAGCCGGGGAGAGGTCGAAGGCGCTCGACAGATGATGCGCTCGGGAGGCTGTATCGCAGGGGCTAGTCAGAAGCTCGAAGTTTTCGGACGGATGGACTCAGTGTCGGCTGCTTCCAAGTATCGGCAAGTTGACGGTGCCTGGAGGTTTATGGCAGGGAGTTTCTCCCTTTTGCCGCCTGCTATCGGGGACTTGGGAGTTGATCGACTCCGGATTTTGAGACTTTTTTTTTACTGTGCCCATGGTCTGTTCTTTATCAAATTATGGTATTGCTTTGCACTGCTGTAACTATATGTTATAATCATGTGGTTCTGTCAGTGTTAGTCTTTGGTCTGTCTTGTTTTCTGTGATATCACTCCAGACTTCAACTACTGCACAGAGTCTTGTCATCTTCAGATGTTTTCGGATGACTCTGCCATAGTTGGATGCATCAGCAAGGGAGATGAGGTTGAGTACAGGGCTACGGTAGGAAACTTTGTCACATGGTGTGAGCAGAATTATCTGCAGCTTAATGTGAAAAAGACTAAGGAGCTGGTGGTAGACCTGAGGACAGCTAAGGTACCAGTGACCCCTGTTTCCATCCAGGGGGTCAGTGTGGACATGGTGGAGGATTACAAATACCTGGGGATATGAATTGACAACAAACTGGACTGGTCAAAGAACACTGAGGCTGTCTACAAGAAGGGTCAGAGCCGTCTCTATTTCCTGAGGAGACTGAGGTCCTTTAACATCTGGCAGACGATGCTGAGGATGTTCTAAGAGTCTGTGGTGGCCAGTGCTATCATGTTTGCTGTTGTGTGCTGGGGCAGCAGGCTGAGGGTGGCAGACACCAACAGAATCAACAAACTTATTCGTAAGGCCAGTGATGTTGTGGGGATGGAACTGGACTCTCTCACAGTGGTGTCTGAAAAGAGGATGCCGTCTAAGTTGCTGCCATCTTGGTCAATGTCTCCCATCCACTACATAATGTACTGGGTGGGCACAGGAGTACATTCAGCTGGAGACTCATTCCACCGAGATGCAGCACTGAGCGTCATAGGAAGTCATTCCTGCCTGTGGCCATCAAACTTTACAACTCCTCCCTTAGAGGGTCAGACACCCTGAGCCAATAGGCTGGTCCTGGACTTATTTCATAATTTTCTGGCATAATTTACATATTACCATTTAACTATTTATGGTTCTATTACTATTTATTATTTATGGTGCAACTGTAATGAAAACCAATTTCCCCCTGGGATCAATAAAGTATGACAATGACTATGACTAAGAAACATTGTATCATTTCTTAATGCATGTATGCATTTCTAAATGACAATAAAAGAGGACTGAGTGTTCTCATGATCTATACTAACAGCAGCAGCACGATTGCAGAGGTGGGCTCCGTTTCTCGGAGGGCACAATTACAAGATCAAATTCAAGAGGATGACTAATCATGGAAGTGCTGATAGATTGTCCTGTTTACCTTTGGAAAAAGAAATACCGGAAAAATTTACAAAAGAGGACACTCCTCTTGACATACTATCCCAGATGCAAATTGAAAGTCTCTCTATTGCGGCAGAGATGATTGAAACGGAAACCAGAAAAGACTCCACACTGTCTCAGGTCTACGTGGCCACCCAAAATGGCTGGAATGTGCAGCAGGATCTCCAATTCCGCCCCCCCCCCACCATTTTTACCAGCGCCAGGATGAACTTGCCCTTGACAGGAGTTGCCTTATGTGGGGATTAAGAGTTGTTGTACCATCCTAGCTAAGAGCTGAAGTGTTGGTGGAGGTACATGCCGGTCAGCATGCCGGTGTGGTCAGAATGAAGGCATTGGCCTGTGACAGGCCAGCAGACCGAGCAGCTTGCCATGCATTGCTTGGGATGCCAAGCGCAGCGCCTCTGCACCTCGGGGAACGGCCAGCACTACCCCAGCAGAGGACCACGTAGATACTGCCCGACCATTCACAGGGACAAATCTTTTTAGTGTTAGTTAATGCAGCTACAAAGTGGCCAGAGGTGTTCCCAATTGCCTCCACTACAGCCTCACGCACTGTTAATGTGTTGAGAAGCCTCTTCGCAAGGACAGATGTTCCAGAACACTTAGTCAGTGACAATGATTGTTGTGGAACAGTTTCAGTCATTCCCGAAAATTGAACGGAATAAGACATATTACATCTGCACCGTACCACCCAGCTACAAGTGGCTTCCACAGCAATTAATTCTTTGGCCCTGAATGGGTACAATTTAAAATTTATTATGCCTGTATATAGAAGTTGTAAATATATTGCTTGATTAGCATTTTTTGTTTACATAATGAATTGCAGGTTATATGTAAAAATATTTAATGGCATACATCATTACAATGCCACGGCATATGCATACGCCTTGCTTAAAGCAAAAACGAAGTTAGGATCGAATTCCAAGCTCGCATGTTTTCCTTTCAATTACAGTTTATGTTTTAGAGTTACAAAACGTCACACCTATTCTTCGCAGACATGTGCTGATCATTAAATGAAGCACCATTTAAAACAAAATTCAACTGGTGCTAAAAATAGTGTAATCACATTTTGTTTGTAAAATTAGTTGCAGTACACAAGAAAACCAGGTAAATAAAAAAATCCATTTTTAGCTCCAACTCATGTCCAAGTGGAAAATAAACAAACAGATTTTAACTAAGCATTACACGTTGGAGGAAAGGAAGCCAAAACACCATCAAAATAAAAAGATATAAATGTTCCAGAAAGCAAAATCTGTCACAGGGCATTGCTATCAATGCCATAGTCCATAGATCTGGTACTGATCTTAGTCTGATTGACAGAGTGAGTTTTTGGAACCAGGATTTCACAAGTTACCACAACTGGAAGGTTCTGTCGAATAAATTTCTAATTTATTTTCAGCACTGTTGATTCCTTTCTCTAATTCAATTAGCTGTCATTCCTCACATTTTCAGTGCATTAAGAAATGTGGAGATAATGCAAACTGCAGATTTTACAAGGAATTATGCAAATGTTTCTGGAACTAGCAGACCTGGGTCTCGTTTCTGGTGATGCAGGAAACACTGCAATTAATAACATCAAACCACTAACCCCACAGTCACACAGCGCTCAAGAGCTCCCATCACCACCAGCAGCCCCACACAGCAGTCCAACTGAGAGTGAATGATTGAAATCAATTTAAACATTAGCAGGCTGATCTCACTGGCAGCTCTGGGATTTGTCCTAAAACAATACAGATGCAAGATGCCTGCTCCATCACTTAAACTACTTGGATTGAAGATAGTTTTACAACACTATTAGGGTTTACAGTCCTGTTGGTTGAAGCTGACAGAGGCAATTTCAAGTTTCTTAAAGGAGTAAAGAATATCCCGCAGGTCAGTTGCCCTAAAAGTGGCCAGAGGTGTCTTTTATTCAGATATCTGTTAAAACTAACAGTAATGTTCTGTTGAATTATTTGGAGTGTTGGAAGTTCAAATGTCTGTACAACAGGAGAAATGAAGTTGACAATGTCACAAGCTGTAATTTCTATTTAGTTTCCTTTTGCTTCGAGCATTCCCAAATGGAACACCATTCAACAGCCTGGCAGCCATAACACCTTCCTGTTTGTAAAGTGCAAAGTCATTTTATTACTGCTGAGTACACATTTTTATACACCATAAATCCTCCAGAATAATCCATTTTCAAATCCAACAGGACCTCTATGTTTTTTTTTGTACAAATTCAAAAAGACCATGTACAACTTTTGACTTATGTCAGAAGTTTGAGCTCATAATCCGGTTTGATCCTTCAACACAGTACACAACCACTTGCCAGCCAGTCAGCATCTATTGTGAATATCACCCTTTGCCTGAATTGTCAAAGCCCTTCCCACATAATCCATGACTGAAAGATCAGATTTTGCTGATCGAACAAGAATGAATTTTCTCATTGTCCTCCCAACCCAAACCAGGTTAACTTGTCGTCCATCTCACTAGCCTCGCAGGACTTTGTTGTATCAAAATATCTGGAGCATTTTCTTGATTAACATGGGTTGTGCTTCAGAGTAAATGATTTCACTGTAATTACATTGCAGAGAAAATAAAGGGCAGCATGAATTCAAGCTCACCTTTTCTTCTAAAAGACCCGTAACTGTGGCCAACTCGTAAATCATGTTCAGGTTTAATTATCATTCTAACCAGATATGAATACAGGTTTCCCCCGCCATCCGAAGGTAGAGCGTTCCCATGAAACGGTTCGTAAGCCGAAATGTCGCAGACCCAAAAATAACCTACCAAATCATGCCAAATAACACATAAAACCTAAAATAACAGTAACATATAGTAAAAGCAGGAATGATATGATAAACACACAGCCTATATAAAGTAGAAATACTTCTCTACAACGATTGCCTACACAGGTCTCCGTAGCGAAAATCTCACGCAAGCGCCGTTGGCATAAACGCGCTCTCCAGTAACCTTTAAACTATGAAGCTGCCAAACCTACCAAATAACACATAAAAATACGTAGCCTATATAAAGTAGAAATAATGTATGTACAGTGTAGTATCACTTACCGGAATTGGGAAAACAGCGCCGAGCACACTGATGATGGTGTGTTAGACTGAGTCGTCGCAGGCTGGGTGGTGCAGTGGCCCCCACCCTCCAGGCCGCCGATTGATACATTGCCGTGAAGCACGCAGGAGTAGCCGGGAGACACATAGCACATCTTTAAGAAAAGGGCTGAAATAAACATGCTAATTAATTAGGTGCTGCCCGGCACGTAAATGTCGGTGCAGATCAGAGGTGATTGCCGATTGCGTCGGCACTGATCTGGGCCGACAATTACATGCTAGGCGGCACCTAATTAATTAGCATGTTTATTCTGGATTTTTTCTTAAAGATGTGGTGTGTGCCTCCCGGCTACCGCTGCATTCTCCACGAATCGGTACAGTATCTGTCCGGGGCCCAGGTGTTGGGGTGGTGGGACACGGGGCTGTCATCTCATCGTCGATCAGGGCAGGCAGCTCATCTTCTCCTATGACTGCCCGCCTCGATGTCGAAGGTCGAGGTTCGTCGTCTGCTGTGGCTGATGTGGAAAGCTTGCTTGACTGCTGAGCCTCGCGCATTTTTCTATCAAACAGTTCTTTGTAAGGACTCAAAACATCCTGCAAATATCCCCTAAACCTATGTACCCTTCAAAATTAAAGTCGTTCTTTATCATTGCAACGGAAATCTCACGCAGTTGCTTCACGTTCAATTCCTGGACGACTTCACGTTCGCTACTGCATTCGGTTTCGATTGTTATCCTTTCCTCTTCCAATTGCAGCAGTTCTTCATCTATCAGTTCTTGGTCATGGGACGCCAAAACCTCTTCAATATCATCTTCATCAGCTTCCACAGGCCAAACTCACTTTGTCCTTGCTTCGTACACCACGATCAAAACGCTTAATTATGTCTAGTGTTACGCTAAGTGTAACACCCTTACGAACTCTTTCAGGCTTTTCCGACACCTTAGAACTCATCTTGCTAATGGCTGCTCAATGCAACGTGTTTAAACAATGACGGCGAGAATCCGGGGGAGAGCGGCTGCTCGGGGTGCACGCTGCCTTTTAACGCGCGCTGATTTTTTATCGCACGCTGCCTTTCTTCGTAACAGTGAAAACACTTTCTGAAAGCAAAAACAGGGTACTAATGTAGGTCTTTCGTAACAGTGAGGTTTCATAAAGCGAACGTACAGGGACACCTGTATAGCCAAACAAAACATCATTCTTCTCGGGCCAATGTGCAAAACACATTACCCACAGCACACAGCACACAGCAGACTACACATAGCACAAATAGCACATATGGCTACAATTTCAGAAGAACTTACTGTCACAAATAAAAAATAATAATATTGCCCAAGTCCCTGAGAGGAATGACTGTAGATTGATGGTAAGTTGCCTTGTTCTTCCACCGAGCAAACACAGGAGGGCAACACTTAGTGAATACTAGAAGGCTACCCACTGCATTGACCCAGAATACCACATGGGCAATTAGGGAGGGGCAACAAATGCCAGCCTTTCTCATCATACCGAGAACCTGAATAACTAATGAATAACGTTTATGCAGTAAACCCTATTTTCACTGTGTAGTCATTTTGACAGATTGTTTGTCATTATATTAGTTTTGATCATGCCCCTTTGTGCATTTTGTAAGAATTATTGTGAGACAGGTGTGCAGTGGGAGTCTTGATATGAGGTGCAATAGATACCACACTAGAGGAGATGGAAGATGTGTTATCAGTTCAGCAGAGGAGAGGGAAATTAAAGGACAAACTGGATTGTGAAAATTGCATGGCAATAAATGGCATATAATGTGAGTGAGTGGTTATTTACCTTTATATTAGATATCTCCCAATGTTTATGCCATCTCAGCCTCTCAGAAGCTACCTGCAGCCAATTTTTAATTTTAGTCACCAGAAAAGGTTATGAGATTACGGTGATTTCTTTTTAATCAATAAAATGCTTATTCCCTCATTCTTCAAGCTGTAAGAATGAAACTGCTCTCAGTTGCTGTTATCTATGATATTTAAGTATTTATAGATTCAGGCAAATGGTTGACAGCTCATCTAGGAGAAGGAAAACTCTGATATCAAACCTTTGCTGCCTTGCAGCCATACCCACTTAAAGCCCGAAGGAAAAATCCTGAGCTAGTGTCTCTAAGGCAGTCCTTCATTCAGTTCAACGCTGACTGGCAGCTCCTGCGACACTGCTGGTGCCAAATTGTATCATTCTCCGCTCATCAGATGTGTGGCGAGGGGAGTTTGCAACACGGGCAATAGCTTGCTCTCCATATTGTACTGCCCAGGCTTGCATATCTAGACAGCTAGGCTGCACGTCCATGGTAGGCCCGACCGATGGAGGCCTCACTCACTCACAAGTATTTATGGTGATAAGACATAATTTAGTGAATGCAAAAGACAGAGATGAGAGGGATGGAAGCAAACAACATCTTGTCCTCTCATTGTGTACAAAGTCCATGGTAAATTCCTGACTATAATGCCTGTTGTGTTTGCTGTGTGAGTGAAGAGAGCATGGGATCAATGCACACACACTTTGATTATTATAGAAATGGTTCCACATGTTCTCAGATTTAAGACAATTTTCAAAGTATATTCAGCAAAATACCAGACATCCCACCCTGCAAAAACTCATTTCAGGGAGGTAGCACCATCAATTTGCGGGAGACTCCCGGAACTTCCGGGAGAGGTGGGATGTCTGCAATAGAGTAGCTCCTTAGCAGCTAGCCAGCTAGTTTAAATAATGTTAGCTATGCTAATGAACGAATGACACCTGTTAAACTCACCTCAACATGTCTCTTACAGTCATTTGGGCAATAGAAAAGTCACTGTTGCAAACAGTGCAGTGAGCAACACTGTCATTATTTTTGACCCCTGTTAGGCAGGGGTACACTTCAGTGTAGTCTGGGGTGATGTACGTTTTATATTTTCTTTTTTTGGAACACTTTCCCATGGTGCATGCGCTCTCTCTCTCTCTCGCTCCCTTGCGCTCGCTCCATCGCGCTCTCGCTCTCTCTCTCTCTCTCTCTCTCGCTCCCTCGCGCTCACTCCATCGCGCTCTCGCTCCCTTGCTCCCTCTCTTTCTCTCTCGCGCTCACTCTCACTCTATCTCTCACTCCCTCACGCTGACGCGCTCTCTCTCTCTCTCTCTCTCTCTCTCTCTCTCTCTCTCTCTCCCCACCCATGCTCGCTCGCTCTCAAAAAAATTGATTTCCGGGACATTGTATATAATTTGCGGGCATCAGGGAGCCACTATTAATATGCGGGAGACACCCGGAACTTCTGGGAGAGGTGGGATGTCTGAAATAAGAACTCAGCACACACAACTACTATCTGAAGACTAGAAATATGACTTGCGTTGTGGCTTTGAATATCAAGTTTAAAATAAATAATAAAGGTAATCAAAACATCCCCATAAATCAGAAAGAATCATGTTATTGGTGAATAGTTCAGGTTTCCTGTGGGTAAATTTTAACCTTTAACAATTTTTTAAAAACTTTTCACTGGATGCCTTTGTTACATTGAAGGCATCTGTTAATCTTGAGCCACATCTATCCAGTATCTGTTCTGGAGTCATGCTCTAACTCCTTTGAGACACGGTGGCACAGTAAAGACCATTGCTCTGCAGTGCCAAAGGTCCAGAATCCATTGTGATCTCAGCTGCTGAGTGGAGTCTGTAAATTCTTCCTGTGAATACACAGCTTTCCTCTGGGTCTGGCTGCTCAGGTTTCCTTTCACTTCCTAACTACGTGCAGGTTGACAAGTTAATCCTCCAAAAGTACCACAAACTTGTTGTGGTTTGGAGGCTTGTGTGTCTCAGTGACCTACAGAGCTACGCTGCCTGGAGTCAGGGCTTTGTGCTTCGGCTCTTGGTAGGGTCACCCATGCCACAGGTCAAAGGCCAGAGGCCAGAGGAAGAGTGCTCCACCGGTCCTCCAGGTTTAGGTGTTCAGCTCAAGGTTGACAACCCTGACTGGTCAAAAATATTTGTTACAGAAATAGCAATGGAGAATCCTTCTACATCGGTGTGTGGCGGTATGGGTAGACCGAGACAGAAGAATTTTACTTCTGCCCGAAACACCAGCAACGTGACGGGCAGTAAGTAAGCGATGGGTAATTGGCCCTTGTGCGTAAGTGAATGATAGGATCTGGATGGCGTTGATGAGAAGCAAAATATGGCATCAGTGTAAAATGGATAGTTAATGGTTGGTGCAGGTGCAGTGTGCTACAGGGCCTGTTTCCCTGCTGTATCTTTCTGGACTACAACCATGTACAGCAGTTTCTAGAAGCTAATAAGGAGAGTAAACAATTTTCTAAGTATCCACTGAGATTATCTGGATCTCAGTGGCAATCTCTAGACAAAAGCCAGCAAAATAAATGCATAAATCCTCTCTTCTTCTAAAAGTTTCAGTTACTGTGTTACTCCTCACATTCTGCCAAAACTGTGCAAATGCTCAACATCCTTTGCCCCCATCCCCACAAGTACCTTGTTACAATGAGTTCTTTTTTAAACAAGTTAATTTATTTTTTTAACTGAAATGAATAAGGACATACAATATGAGGTGCAAGACTCAGTAGACCTAACAGGAAGAACAGACTGATTGAGAAGCAGAGACTTACTTTTTAGGGTGTTCAAATTCTGATTCTGCAAGTACTTTGGGTTTAAGTAACGTGAAGATACCAGTTACTGATCGAGCTTTCCAATCACAGCATTTGATGAAAGAGACATTGTTCAGAAGAATTTATCACTCTGATAACTACTGTTGAACGAAGGCAACCTTTATTTAAAAATTTTTTGATAGATTTACTGACATTTGTAATTATTTAAATTCTACAGGTCTCGTTGCTGTGGAAGTATTTATACATAAAGATAAATAATGCTTACTTCCTGCTGTTTAATAATTATTCATTTAACCTTCCATTAGTAAATAAATTAAACAAACTTCATGTACTATAGTATAAACTGAGGGCTGCTTTCAATAAAATAAGAATCAAAAATTCATAATGGTTCTCCATGAAATTTAATGAAATAAGGTGGAAACATATTGAGGCTGTAACCTGATCAGTCTTTGCTTTTCTGCTTATAATATCATCTGAACTTTCAGCAAGAGTTGAACTTTATAATCACTGGCGTAACCCATCAGTTCTAATAAAGTCATTACTCAACCTGACCTGCGTAAAACAAAGCAGCCGTTCACAATTATAAGCAGCATCAGCTCTCATTAGTGAGACAAAAATCTAATATTTCTTTAGAAATTTTGTGGAGATTTAACCTATTGTTTTTCTATCTACTTCCCTTTCTCTTTTCTCATTCCCCATTCCCTCCTCCCATCTGGAAAATATGGAGAAAATGTCTCAATGGGAACTAAATGGACTCTGACCTCCAAGTAATGACCACAAAGCAATGGCGGTGTCAATGGTCTCTTGTGGTTTTAGGGAGATTTTGTTTTCAAACCAGAACCAAACATGGTCAAAGTGTAGCAGGACAAGGTTTTGTTTCTGAAATAATTGCTTGCTTTATTTAAACCAGTTTTGTTTGGCTATTCTTTTACGTTTTGTGCTATGGTGTGATCCAGGTCACCTTTTCCCAAGTATTGCTGAGACAAGTCCTTTATTTTAGTGGCAATCTAAGCATTGGCAGAGATGTACTTCCTTACTCAAAATGGCCATTTTATTTCAACGGTACAGATAGTGCTCAGACCCCGGAAGGAAGAAAGATAAACTGGCATCAGTGGGAAGCAGCTGTATTTAAAATAAAACTGGACACTTTCCCCATGAGCGGGCTTTGCACATTTTGGCAAGAGTACGTGACCAGGATGCAAGTTGGGTTGAAGCTAACACCATGGTGGCTTGGACCTGTTTAAATGCTTACTGGGAATGGGCAACGCGTACTACAAATAGCGTCAATTTTATTTCTATCTTGGTCTTGTCTATTTTTCTTTAATAAGGACCGAGTCATAATTATCAAACAGATTAGTGTTTCAGTTTAATGAAATAGATCCTGCTCCTTTCCCTATACAGACACTGACTGACCTTTATACTTTATACTTTATTGTCACCAAACAATTGGTACTAGAATGTACAATCATCACAGCGATATTTGATTCTGCGCTTCCCACTCCCTGGAATATAAATATTAGATATTAAAAATAGTAAAAATTAATAAATGCTAAAAATTTAAATTATAAATCATAAATAGAAAATAGAAAAATGGAAAGTAAGGTAGTGCAAAAAAACCGAGAGGCAGGTCCGGATATTTGGAGGGTACGGCCCAGATCCGGGTCAGGATCTGTTCAGCAGTCTTATCACAGTTGGAAAGAAGCTGTTCCCAAATCTGGCCGTACGAGTCTTCAAGCTCCTGAGCCTTCTCCCAGAGGGAAGAAGGACGAAAAGTGTGTTGGCTGGGTGGGTCGTGTCCTTGATTATCCTGGCAGCACTGTTCCGACAGCGTGCGGTGTAAAGTGAGTCCACGGACGGAAGATTGGTTTGTGTGATGTGCTGCACCGTCTTCACGAAGATCTGCTGAGTTGCCCTGGAGTTTTGTGTTGTATCTCAATCGCTGCAGCCACACTGGTCTGGAGCTACCACAGAATGGTTTACCACCCACAGTAACGTCTTGCCAAGCTTCTAAACTTGGTTAAGCCATTCCACTAGCAGTATAGGCTCACTTTCAAGCACTCTACAACTCGTCTCCTTACTATTTATTTTGTAACTGTACAGTTTGTCGTGTTTACTTCGGGGTGCCACGATGGCGTAGCGGTTAGCACAACACTACTGCAGCTCGGGGCGCTGGAGTTCCGAGGTCAATTCCAGTGTCTCCTGTACGTAGGTTTGTCTGGTCCTTCCTGTGTGCGTGTGGGTTTCCTCCGGGTGCCCCAGTTTCCTCCCACAGTCTAAAGATGTACCGGTCAGTAGGTTAGCTGGTCATTGTACATTGTCCTGTGAGTAGGCTAGGGTTAAATCGGTGGGTTGCTAGGCGACACGGCTCAAAGTGCCAGAAGGGCCTGTTCCATGCAGTATCAGTAAATAAGTTTTCCACATAGGCTGTTTGTCAGTGTTTGTGCATAGTTTTTCACTGATTCTTATGTATTGCTTTGTTCTACTGTGAATGCCTGCAAGAAAATGAACCTCAAGGTAGTATATGATGACCCATACGTACTTTGATGATAAACTTACTTTGAACGTTAAAGGCTTGGCTGTGAATATCTCTGACATCTCATTCAATACCATTTGAGAGCTGTTGATTAAGCAAGACTAAAAATAATTTTTTAAAAATTAAAAGTTTAAATTAATAATGAAAATGAACTACAAGTTGCCTTTCTCTCTCACTTACCACTCCTCTCTACTGAAACAAATGGCTTTGCTGACCTGTTTGGTAGCAAACTTCCTGGATTCACAGAGGAAACGCATGTTTCAACTCTAACTCCCCATTGAGCTCAGCACCGTCATTCTGATGGTGGAAAATCAACCGTGCAGAAGTTCAAGCTTTCTCTTTTCACAGCCTCCGGACTCCTTAGTTCCACATGGCATTTCCCCTCCGTTTCATTCCCATGCAGGGTTTATGAGTGTCTATGCCATCAGCTTTTCATTGACATTAAAAACCTCACATTTACAAACTTGAACCAGAATGAAAACTAATGGAAATATTTGTTT
This sequence comes from Mobula birostris, assembly GCF_030028105.1. Lineage (NCBI taxonomy): Eukaryota > Metazoa > Chordata > Chondrichthyes > Myliobatiformes > Myliobatidae > Mobula > Mobula birostris. Next base: position 82,341,860 of record NC_092380.1, read on the forward strand.
ATTTTTAAAGAGATGAACATTCACTCACCGCCAAAGATATCTGCATATTTTAGACTACCTACAATCATCGCAAACATTAGGTAAAGTGATGGGTCTCAAAATATTTTAGGAAAAACTATTAGGGAAATCGATGATCCTCTATATATCTTGCTTGCAGACTGGAAAATGTGAAACATTCTAAGATGTTAACTTCTCTTCTAGATGTCTTTCATAATTGGTTAAACCTTGTTCACTGTATCCAAGGACAAAGAAAACATTTATGTCTAATAAGTGTGGTAGATTTCAATGACCTTCTTCGGTACTCAAATTTCCACTACATAGATCGGCCGAGATAATTCAATTTGTGCCAGTTCCCACAAAGAAACTCAGAGTATTAATTTATTGGAAATGAACATAGAAAATACTGAAAGTGTTCAGCCCATAATGCCTTTGTAGAAAGAGTAATAGAGTTAACGTTTCTAATCATGGGCCCTTTATCAGAAAAAGGTTCTTCAATATGATAAGTAGCTCTATTTTCCTTGCCCTCGTCAGATTAGATTAGATTAGGTTAGATTATGAGGACACTCAGTCCTCGTTTATTGTCATTTAGAAATGCATGCATTAAAAAATGATACAATGTTCCTCTAGTATGATATCACGGAAACACAAGACAGACCAAGACTAAAACTGACAAAAACCACATAATTGTAACATAAAGTTACAACAGTGCAAAGCAACACGGTAATTTGATAAGAGCAGACCATGGGTGCGGTAAAAAAAAGTCTCAAAGTCCCGATAACCCCAACATTTCACGCAGACGGTAGAAGGAAGAAACTTTCCCTGCCATGAGCTTCCAGCGCTGCAAACTTGCCGATGCAGCATCCTGGAAGCACCCGACCACGGTCCGACTCTGAGTCCGTCCGAAAATTTCGAGCCTCCGACACCGAGCACCGAGCATCATCTCTGCCGAGCGCTTCGACTCCGCCCCGGCCACCAAGCAACAAGCAAAGTCGAGGATTCAGGGCCTTCCCCTCCGGAGATTTTGGATCATACAGTAGTGGCAGCAGCGAAACAGGCATTTCAGAAGTTTCACCAGATGTTCCTCCGTGCTGTCACGTCTGCCTCCAGCAAATCAGAATTGTGCATGGCACCCTACTTGACAGATAACAGATATCACCACCGGAGAGGCCGCACGCGCTGCGTCACGCTGCCATCTTCTCCTCCTCCTCCTGCTGACTGTTTCTAGAATATTTTGGTCGTTTTTCATATCACAAGTATCTACATTTTAAATTTTTTTCTTTTCTTTTTTAGAAATAAAAGTCACAGAAATAGGACCTTCAGCTCAATTCATCTATGCTAACAAAGATGTCTATCCGAGCTTGTCCCACCTCCCCACCTTTGGCCCACCTCCCTCTATATCTTTTCTATCCACATATCTGTCTGTCTTTTAAACACTTCCACTGGCAGCCCTTTTCATTTTCCCAGCTTTCTCACTCTGCAAAGAGTCAGGTCTTTTCAAAATCTTTTGCCTTTCACCACTGGCAGCCCTTTTCATTTTCCCAGCTTTCTCACTCTGCAAAGAGTCAGGTCTTTTCAAAATCTTTTGCCTTTCAACTTAAATCTATGACATCTAGCTTTAGACCCTCCTAACCAGCAAAAAAAGACTGTGGCCACCTTATCTGCCACTCATGATTTCATATACATGGGAGGAGAAGATAGCAGCATGTCGTCCGCGCGCAGCCTTCCGGTGAAAATGATATTGTATCCGTTAAATAGGGGCTGTGGACAATTCTGATTTGATGGAGACAGATGTGAAAGCACAGAGGAACATCTGGAGAAATTTCTGAAACGCAGGTTCGCTGCCGCCCTTACTGGGTGATCAAGAATCTTCCGGAGGGAAGGCCCCCAAATCCCCGGCTTTGCCTGCTGCTGGCGACCAAGATTGAGGTCGAATCATTCGGATAGAGATGGTGCTCGGTACTCGGTGTTGGAGGGCTGATTGGAGGCCCGAAGTTTCCGGACGACTCAGAGTCGGACTGTGGTCGGGCAGGGCAGGGAGAGTTTTCTTCCTTCTCCCGTCTGCGTGAGATGTGGGACATTTGAGAGACTTTGAACTTTTTACTGTGCCATGGACTGTAATGGTATTGTCACACTGTTGTAACTACATGTTATAATTATGTGGTTTTGTTTTTTCAGTCTTGGTCTGTCCTGTGTTTTGTGCTATCACACTGGAGGAAATGTTGTATCATTTCTTAAAGCATGCATTACTAAATGACAATAAAGGAGGAGTGTGTGTCTTCATAATCTATAAAATCTAATCTAACTTCACTCCTTAGCCTCCTATAGTCCAGGAAAGAAAGGTCCATCTTATCCTGTCTCTCCTTAAAACTCAAGCCTTCATTCCTGGTAACATCTTTGTGTGGCTTTTCTGCACCCTCTCCAGTTTAATGACATCCTTCCTATAGTTGGGAAACCAACACCGTGCACAACATTCCATTTGTGGTCTAACCAACCACTTTAACCGTTGCACAACATGATATCCCAACTTCCGTTCTCAATGCCTTGACTGATGAAATCAAGCACGCCAAAAGCCTTCTTCCCCCAGTCTAACCAAAGTTCAAAGAAAAAATTTTATCATTGTACACGTCACCACATACAACCCTGAGATTCTTTTTCTGCAGGCATACTTAGCACATCTATAGAACAGTAACTGTAAACATCAGGAACTGTTAACTGTAAACAAACTGTGCAAATGCAGATATAAATAAATAGCAATAAATAACAAGCATGAAATAGTAATGTAACAGAGTCCTTAAATGAGTGTTGCTATCCTCTTTTGTTCGAAAGCCTGATGGTTGAGGAGCAGTAACTGTTCTTGAACCTGGTGGTGCAAGTCCTAAGGCTCTTGTACCTTCTACCCGATGGCAGCAGAGAGAGGGAGCATGGTCTGGAGGAAGATCTTTGATGATGGATGCCGCTTTTCTACGGTAATGTTTCATGTAGATGCTTTCAATGGTTGGGAGGTTTTACCCATGATGTGCTAGGCCGAATCCACTACCTTTTGTAGGATTTTCCGCTCAAAGGAACTGGTGTTGCCACACCAGGCTGTAATGCAGCCAGTCAGCACACTTTCTACCACACATCTGTAGAAGTTTGCCAAGGGTTTCGATGACATGCTGAACCTCTGCAGACTCCTGAGGAAGTAGAGGCGATGTTGTGTCTTCTTTGCAATAACATTTATATGATGGGTCCAGGACAGGTCCTCTGAGATAGTGACACCCAGGAATTTAAAGTTACTGACCCTGTCCACCTCTGATCCTCCGATGAGTACTGGCGCAAGGACCTCTGGTTTCCCTCTCCTGAAATCTACAATCAATTCCTTGGTCTTATTGACATTGAGTGAGAGGTTGGTGCAATTACACCACTCACTCAAGTTTTCAATTTCCCTCCTCTATGCTGATTCATCACTCCTTTGGTACAGGCCACAACAGTGGTGTTGTCAGCAAACTAGTATATGGTGTTGGAGCTGTATTTAGCCACACAGTCATAGGTGCAAAGTGATTAGAGCAGGGGGCTAAGCACACAACCCTGCAGTGCTCCTGTGCTGATGGAAATTGTGGAAGAGGTGTTTTTACCAATCTGAACTGACTGGGGCCTACAAGTGAGGAAATCCAGGATCTAATTGCTACCACTACGTCGTAGCACAAGAGGGTATTGAGGCCCAGGTCTCGGAGTTCACTGATTAAAGGGGATGATGGTGTTAAATGCCGAGCTGTAATTGATAAAGAGCATCCTGATGTATGCATCTTTGCTGTCCAGATGTTCCAGGGTTGTGTGAAGAGCCAATGAGTTGCATCTGCTGTGGACCAGTGGCTTTGGTAGGCGAAGTGGAGCGGATCCAAGTCACCATTCAGACAGGAGCTGATATGCTTTAACACCCGCCTCACAAAACACTTCATCACTGTGGATGTAAGTGCCACTAGGTGACAGTTATTTAGACAGGTTACCACATTCTTCTTGAGCACCGGTACGATTGAAGCAGGTGGGTACCACACACTGCCAGAGCAAAAGGTGGAAGATGTCCGTGAACACACCAACCAGTTGGTCTGCACAAGTCTTCAGTACTCAGTCAGGTACTCTATCCAGACAGGATGCTACTTGTCAATGCTTTTGGGGAACTATCAGGGAACCATGTACCTAAATTGCTGGCTCTCTCTGTTTTACAACACTCTGCAGGGTCCTGCTACTTACTGTGCAAGTCCTTCCACAGGTTAGCTGACAAAAAGGAAACATCTTGTACTTGTTGGAGTTGAGTTCCATCTGCCAATACTTGGACACTCACCAGTTCTTATAGCTCTTATAGCAACCCAGACAACCATCTTCATTGTCCACTACACCACCAAATTTTGTGTCATCCAGAAAACTTCCCAACCATGTTAACAACATTGTTATCCAAATAAATAGAAGGTTTGCTGACTGGCTAGAAGCAAAGAGTGGGAATAATGGGGGCCTTTTCTGCTTGGCTGTTAGTGACTAGTTGTGTTCCTCAGAGATCAGTGTTAGGACTGTTTCTTTTCATGTCATATGCCAATGATTTGGATGATGGAATTGATGGCTTTATGGCAACAACTTGCAAATGATACCAAGATAGGTGGAGGGACAGGTAGTGCTGAGGAAGTGGGGAGTCTGCAGAAAGACTTTGACAGTTTAGGAGAATGGACAAAGAAGAGGCAGGTGAATATAGTGTAAGGAAGTGTATGGTCATGTACTTCGGTAAAAGGATTAAAGGGATAGACTTTTTTGAACATAGAGAAAATACAGAAATCAGAACTATAAAGGGACTAGCGAGCCCTTATTCAGGATTCCCTGAAGGTTAACTCGTAGGTTGAGTCGATGGTGAGGTAGGCAAATATAATGCTCGCATTCATTTCAAGAAGACTAGAATATAAAAGCAAGGATGTAATGCTGAAGCTTTATAAGGCTTGGCCAGGTTGCACTTGGAGTATTGTGAGCAATCTTGGGCCCCTTATCTAGGAAAAGAAGTGCTGGGATTGGAGAGGGTCCAGAGCAGGTTCATGAGAATTATTCCAGGAATGAAAGGGTTAACGGATGAAGACCATTCGATGACTTTGGACCTGTACTTGCTGGAGTTCAGAAAGAGGAGCATCTCATTAAAGGCTATTGGATATTGAAAGGCCTGGATAGAATGGATGTAGAGAGGATGTTTCCTATAGTGGGAGAGTCCAGGACCGGAGGGCACAGCCTCAGAATAGAAGGATGTCTCTTTATAACAAAGATAAGGAGAATTTCTTTAGCCAGAAGGTGGTGAATCTGTGGAATTCATTGCCACAGATAGCTGTGGATACCAAATCATTGGGTATGTTTAAAGCAGAGATTGATAGGATCTTGATTAGTCAGGGCGTCAAAGGTTATGGGGAGAAGGCAAGAGATTGGGATTGAGATTACAGTACAAGTTGATTACTATGTCCTTTCAGAAAAGACTGAGCCAATAATGGGACTCGTTTACATTTGATTTTGTGTATAAATCCTGCACAAAAAGCAAAATTTATCTGCTTGGATGATCACTTTCAATAGAAGTTTTCCCCAAATTAAACTTGGTGTTTCTGGATGTCATTCCCCACTCAATTTCCCATAATATCAGAATCAGGTAAGAATTAGGTGTGAAACTCATCAAACTGTGTGAGTCATTTTAGTTATTTAGTGATAGAAATTGTATCAAAAAATTGTGACCCACCACCTTAAAAATGAGTTCACAACAATGCGAGGACTTTGCAGTAAATAGTGGGCAATGTGTGATTTAAAGATTCTTCCCTCCATTAACTCCAGAATATTGTTTTTAATGTTGAAAAGAATCCTTACATAAAGCTTCCAGTCAAAGAAAGAGATTGGCTTACATGTAAATACTGAGACTGGCAGTTTTACTTCAGCCTATAGGCCTGACAGTGGGAGCTCAAGGCCTCTGTGATCACAGAGTGCTTTCAGCTATGACTCATGGTAAGCCATCTCTCCCCTGTGAGTCTGTTGGGGTTATATACTGTGTCCAGTGCTCCCGGTGTGGCCTCCTGCACATCAGTGAGACCTGACATGGATTGGGAAGCTGCTTCGTCAAGCACCTATGCTCCGTCTACCAGAAAAAGCAGGATCTCTCACTGGTCACCCATTTTAATTCCACTTCCCATTCCCATTCTGATATCGATGGCCTCCTCCACTGTCATGATAAGGCCACGCTTAGGTTGGAGGAATAATACCTTATATTCCGTTTGGATAGCATCCAATCTGATGGCATGAACGTCAATTTCTCAAACTTCCAGTAAAGCCCCCCACCCCCCCTTCTCCATTTCCCATCCCCTTTCCCTTCTCTCATCTCCTTGCCTGCCCATCGCCTCCCTCTGGTGCACCTCCCCCCTTTTCTTTCTTCCATGGCCTTCTGTCTTTTTCACCAATCAACTTCCCAGCTCTTTACTTCATCCCTCCCCCTTTAGGTTTCACCTATCACCTTGTGTTTCCCTCTCCCCTCCCTCCACCTTTTAAATCTACTCCCCAGCTTTTTCTCTCCAGTCCTGCCGAAGGATCTTGGCCCGAAACGTCGACTGTGCTTTTTCTCCGTAGGTGCTGCCTGGCCTGCTGAGTCCCTCCGGCATTTTGTGTGTGTTGCTCTTCCCTGTACCACCTATGTACCCTTACCCCTTCTTGGTCTGTTTTCTCCTCCCCTAGTCACCACTCTTCCTCATCCTGACAGTATCTCAGACTGCATTGAAGGGAGTCCTGAAACATTGAAACAGCCTCTCCAGACCACCCTGACTATAAGCACATAGTTACACTAATCCTAAATTAATCCCATTTTATTCCCCCCCCATTTCCATCAACTCTCCTCGATGCTACCACACAATTCGATACTGGGGGCATTTACAATGGTCAATTAACCTCCAAACCTGCACGTGTTTGGTCTGTGGTAATAAAATGGAACACATAGAAACTGCACAGAGACAGCCCCACCAAAGGTCACAGCTTCACTACGTCACGCTGACCAGCTGCAATCTGGGAATCCTGCAGCCCGAGTTTTAACACCTAAAAGAGTGGAAGCCAACATAATGATTTCTTGAAGCAAGCAAGTTCCGTTTTTGCTTTACAACAAGAGTTGGTGTTAGTGCCAAACTCAGCAATTATTTATTAAATACACTTAAAGTCTCCATCATCGTCAACACAGGTGCCCCCAGGGCTGTGTGCTGTGCCAATTGTTATGGCCAAACATCTGAGTGATCACATTGTCTTTTCTTTTTAAATCTTTTTATTAATTATTATTGAAAATCAACAACAGAAAAAAATACATCAAAATAATCAAGGTAACATATCCATACGTAAAGTAAAAGTTAAACTATCAACCAGGCTGAGCAATATATCAATAGTAATCAAAGAAAACAAAGTATTAAGGTTTTTTTTAGTGGAAAAAAGGAAAGAAAGAAAAAAAGAACCCTTACTAACTAAAACAGAGAAAACCCCTAATAACTAAAAAAAAGGAAAAAAAACCATTTGGAGCACAAACCTGGAGCTATGCGCCATACAAGCTTCCGTAAAAAAAAAGACATCAAACCGCCAACCAAACCCATATAACCAAGCATCAGAGAAGGACCATCTGTATTAACTCAAGTCAAATGGTAATAACGGGCAAAAGAACCCCACCTTTTCTCGAAGTCAAATTTGGGATCAAAAGTTCGACTTCTAATTTTTTCCAAACTAAGACATAACATCACCTGAGAGAACCATTGTATCAAAGTGGGAGCAGAGGCATCTTTCCATTTTAATAAAATAGCCCTTCTAGCCAATAATGTGACAAGTGCAATTACGTGTTGGTCTGATATAGAAATACCATGAATATATTGAGGAATTATACCAAACAAAACTGTCAATTTATTAGGTTGTAAATTGATTTTTAAAGCTTTAGAGATTGTAGAAAAAATAGATTTCCAAAATTGTTTCAATACAGAACATGACCAAAACATATGTGTCAATGTAGCTATCTCAGTTTTGCATCTATCACACTGACGATTTACATTAGGAAATATTTTAGACAGTCTCTCCTTCGTCAAATAATAACGATGTACAATTTTAAATTGAATTAGAGAATGACTGGCACAAATCGAAGAAGAGTTAACCAGTTTCAAAATTCGCAACCAATCCTCTGTTATCAAGGTCATATTAAGCTCTCTTCCCAATCTTGCTTGATCTTCAGTAAAGGATAATTATCCTGTTGTAATAGTAAATTATAAATTTTCCCAATAAAACCTTTCACTAAAGGGTTCATTTTTAAAATAATGTCTAACAGGTCAGAGTCTTGTATATATGCAAAATTACTTAAATACTCTTGTAAGAAATGTCTGACCTGTGATTACATTGTCAAGTTCTCCGATGACTCGACAGTGGTGAGGCTTATCACCAACAGTGTTGAGATATCCTACAGAGAAGAGGTGGAAGAGCTCAAGGCCTCATGCCAGACAAATAATCTCAAAGTCAGCGAGACAAAGGAGATGGTCCTTGAGTTCAGAAGAACTTACACCACTCAAACCCCTCTTACGTTGACTGCACAGCAGTGGAAACTGCGAGCAGTTTCAAATTCCTGGGAGCGCACATCTCACACAACATCTCACGGTCCCAGAACACATCCTACACAATCAAGAAAGCTCACCAACACCTCTACTTTGAGGAGACTGAAGAGAGCTGGACTATGTACATCTATACTCACTTCATTCTACAGGTGTGCAGTAGAGGGCATCCTAACAAGCAGCATCATTGCTTGGTAAGGAAACTGCACAGTGGCGGACAGGAGGTCTCTACAACGGGTAGTCAAAACTGCCCAACGCATCACTGGCACCAGCCTACCCACCAAGTATACAGAAAGGTGCTGGTAAAGGGTCAGTAACATCACGAAGGATCCCACCCACCCTGCTCATAGACTGTTTGTCCCACTCCCGTCATGGAGGAGGTTATGTAGCACTCATGCCAAGACCACCAGATTCAAAAACAGTTACTTTGCACGAGTAGTAAGGATGATCAACACCTCCACCCATTCTCACTTCCTATCAGTCATCTTATGTAGACACTCCTGTGCCCAGCATCACTTTATGAACATACAATCCATCTATGCCAACAAGCTGTCTTACGTTTTTATATTTATTGTGTTTTATTATTATTATTATGTTCCTTATCTTATTGTCCTCTCCTGTTGCATCAGATCCGGAGTAACAATTATTTTGTTCTTCTTTACACTTCTGTACTGAAAAAAATGACATTAAACAATCTTGACTCTAAAATCTGCTGGAAGTCCCAAGTCAGAAATGGGCACCATGTCCCTGCATCAGGGTTGGCAGAGCAGCGTAGTGGTTAGCACAACACTGTTACAGCAAAGCAACCCAGGCTCAGTTCCCACTGCTGTCTGTAAGGAATTTGAACGTTCTCCCAGTGACCACATGGGTTTCTTCCAGGTGCTGCCGTTTCCTCTCACAGTCCAAAGATGTCAGGGTGAGAAGGTTAATTGGTCTCGTGGGTGTAATTAGGTGGTGTAGGCTCATTGGGCCTGAAGGGGCTGATAACGTGCTGTATCTCTAAAAATAAAAAAACAATTTAAAAAAATGAACAAAACCCCTAAGCTGCAGGGCACCTATTCCTCTGAATAAAACTGAAGGCAGTTTTGTCTCAGTTCATGTCTGGGTGTCAGCTGCAACAAGGGAGGAAGGGGATGGAAGGAAGCGTCAGCTGGAATGCTACCAATAGCGAGCCAGCTGGTTGGGGAATGCTACCAATAGCGAGCCTGCTGGTTGGGGAATACTATCAATAGCGAGCCAGCTGGTTGGGGAATGCTACCAATAGCAAGCCCGCTGGTTGGGGAATGCTACCAATAGCGTGCCAGCTGGTTGGGGAATGCTACCAATAGTGTGTCAGCTGGTTGGGGTATGCTACCAATAGCGAACCAGCAGGTTGGGGAATGCTACCAATAGTGAGCCCGCTGGTTGGGGAATGCTACCAATAGCGTGCCAGCTGGTTGGGGAATGCTACCAATAGTGTGCCAGCTGGTTGGGGTATGCTACCAATAGCGAGCCAGCAGGTTGGGGAATGCTACCAATAGCGAGTCTGCATTCAGTGTCACATGCTGATTGGTTTGACAGGGCAGCAAGGCTACAAATGAAGTCAGACCGAAGATTGGTAACAAACAAAAGGAGTGATTGAGAAAAGCCTCAGACCACATGAGGGTTGGAAGAATTGAGGTGAACTCAGTAGAGAGGCCAGGGTTTATAATGGTTGACAGGAAGAATGGAAAGTGGGAAGTCAGCATAAATCCAGCATATTTTCATTCAGATAAGTAATTTCCCTCCAACACAGACACTTTAGTGCAACTCTTGCTACAATTTAAAGAAGGGTGAGATTAAATAATGAACAAAACAAACTCTAATAATCTTATGCAACACACATAAAAGTTGCTGGTGAACGCAGCAGGCCAGGCAGCATCTCTAGGAAGAGGTACAGGGAGTTTCCAGCTCCTGAAAAGGTCATGCAACACAAGAAGTTGAGTGCATTTTAACCATTACTCTGACCTGACACAATTGCTGACATCAGTCCCTCTTAAAGGAATGGGATCGAGCACAATGTGAGGACTTCAAATCTGTTACAACATGCACTCTGCACTGTGCTACTAACTGGGCAAGCTGCAAAGCTCAGAATAGTAACACATAAACTGTCAGATCTGAAAAAAAAATGCACAAATTAAATTAAAGGTTTTACTGGCTTAATTGAAAATAATGTAATTGAATATAGTACAACATAAACAATCACTTTGTTCTGTGAGCAGGTGCCAGCTGTACTTCGAGGTGCCCAAGGGCTGCACTCCTTTATAAGTCTAAAAGGAACATCTATTATAAATGTTGAATGAAAAACACACTGTTAGAAAACGGAAGAAGGCATCTTTAGAAAAGAGCTTCTAAATTCTGCAGCAGAACAGGACAGCATGTGCCTTACCCCAAAGTTTCCAAGAGGTCGTGATTTAACAAAAGATACTATTAAGAAAATTCAGCGAGAGACAGTCACCCTGATTGTGTGTAAGGGGAAGTGATAAGCTGAATGGATAGTTCAGAAAGAAGGAGCTCAACTGTGAAACAGTCAAATCTCAGAAAGTGAGAACAGTCTGTTATACAGAACCAAAAGGGACTCTGTCCTTGCTCTTCAGCTAGTGCACAGCTCCATAGATTCCCAAGGTTGAGAATGTGCACGGGACAATTCTTCACATTAATTGTGTTCCCTTGTGCATGAGAAATGGTCTAGGCTGTATCCAAATAGTTTCTAATTAATGTTCTGTTCCAAGATACAAGACAATGAAGGACAGTAAAGCCTATTCTGTCCAGCTTCATTTAGGTGCAGCCACTTCCTTAACCTGACCTCAATTCTCTCTCCTGCATTTCTCATCACTCCTAGTAACAGTAGAACGATGGACAGACCTATTAAGGTAAAGTATCTGACTGAAAATAAAATGGGTAACACTAGTGCTGTCGAGGCACAGAAATTTACCAAAATACTGCTTCCTCTGTTCAACCTTTGATTGGAACCGAGATTGAGAGCCCTGTTTTAGTTAGCTGAGACCCTAATGTTTGATGTAATAAAGAGTGGTTTCAGTATGAAATCAAAATAGAGGACAAGAAATTAAATTAATTCAACAAAGTAATCTCAGTTTGTGCTGCCTAAGTTAAATACTGCGACCATTTGAAGCTTTTAAGAACAAAGGCTTGTGACATTTACACTCCAAATTTTCATCAGTCTGATCTTGATCTCTGTAACTCTGTTAAGTTCTGAAACAACATATATGGAATTCCAGTTGACTCTCTTCATCCTCAGATTTTCTTTTGATTTTGGGTGAAAGCCACAATGTTGATGAAACTTTAATAAAAATAGAACTTCTGCCAAAGTAACGATGGTGGCCTGGGAGAAACCACGAGGAAGCTTCTGTAAAGGAGCTGCAAGCACAGATAATCTCATATGCACGGTGGGCTGATCTCAACAGTAACTTACACCTCCATAACTTTCACATTTTGCATTTCGAAAATGTTTTCATTAGATCACCTGCCCAGTGCCTGGGCTTGGAACCACTAAATAAAATGTTAAAAATACCTAATTTTCCTCTTTTCTTCTGTTGAAAGTGTAGTCTATAGATAGGCAATGTTTTCATTTCATATGTGCAATATCTCTTACATTGGTGCCTAGATATCTATTCCTTTGTAGAGAAAAAAAATCACAACTAAGAGAACCCACTGTGAAAAGAACTGAGAAATTAATCTGACTATTTTTCTTCTCTAGTTTAGGAGTATTGGTAACGCTTGTGTCATCAGACTGGGCACAGAATCTGTAAACCTGCTGCTGTTGAGGTTCAGTAAATAAGATAAAAGGATTGGAGGTGATTTTAGCTATTTGGTCCTTCGAGGCTTCACCAACACTTAAGAAGGTAACAGCTAATCCACTTCAATTCTAACCACCAACATTGTCATGACATCCCCAAATCTCTATGTACTCAGGATATTTAGTCATAGTCATAGTCATAGTCATACTTTATTGATCCTGAGGGAAATTGGGTTTCATTACAGTTGCACCAACCAAGAATAGAGTATAAATATAGCAATATAAAACCATAAATAATTAAATAATAATATGTAAATTATGCCAGATGGAAACATACTCAATGACTGGACATACTTCACTTGCCAAAGTTGTATGAGATCACAGCAACACTTGTTTGCTTGTACTCCAATCCCTCTGTAATAACAGCTAACACATCATTTGCTTCCCTAATTGCTTTCTGAATGTACTTGTCATGCTTTCTAGGATTCCGGAGCAAAACACTTGGGACCCTCTGAATTTCATTTGTCTCAGCCATGCACAAATATTATTCACCGTAAACTCCCAGAATCTGGGATTTGTTGATGCGTTTGTGTATTGTAGAAAATGTGATTTACATTTGCAGTTAGTTCCTTCTATTATTCTCTGCAGAGGGTATTTAGAAACAAAAAAAAGCACTGGAGGATACTTCTATGTAATTAGATAATACAGATGAAGATTTGTGATGTGGAAATGGAAATTAAGTGAACACATATACACACTAACAGAGGATATAAACTTTTTGGTTTATAGATGCCCACAGATTTGCTATGTATTTCCAGCGTCTTCTTTATTTTATATTTGCAGCAGTTGAACAGTGTTCCTTGAATTGGAACAGGCAGTGTCTGTTTGAATACACAACCTTCGCAGTATACACTTTGATTGATAAGCTGTTTCTTTATTAATAGTCCAATTGCTTCAGCATTACAAATTATCTCTTAGCCTCAACTCCCTCTCATTACTTTGCCCAGAAGAGCTGCCTCCATTTGTTTTGTCATCTGTGACTTGAGCTGCCTACACAATGCATCCAAATAAAACACAAGAGGACACATCTTCAACATGAGTACCAATCAGCAAAGTTTAAAATTGAATTTGTTGCTATTCCATATTAGGTACTGACAATCAACACAGAGTCTCAAATCCATTTCCTTTTCCAAAGCAAATCAGAATTAATTTTAACATAGTAAAATCATAGTAAAATCTTTTCGGTCCACAAGGCTGAAAAGACACTCTTCAATCCAGCCAGCAACTTGAGTTTAATTATATTATTCTATTTGCTGCATTTTTAAAAAAGTCACAAACCTCACCAACAGCACAGTGTTTTCAAGGCTCTCTTTCCAGATGTGTGGATACACTGGCACATTTCCAGCAATGCCACTAACATTGTTTCACAGGAATCTTTGTCAGAACTCCCTAGGTCAAAAGGTGTACTGGATTTAATATAGTCATTTTTTTTAAATTATGCAAAAGCTGCTTAGATATAAATATTTTAACTGTGCATGAACTTAAAAAATGTACAATCAAAAACATTTGGTAGACATAAAACAAATGGCTGAATATAAATATACATCATAAATATCCTTTTTATTATAAAGTAAGATTCAAAGTGATAAATATTTAATATAAAGTGATAAATGTTTAATTGACAAGTATTGGCATTGGATATAGTATATGGAAAGGGGCTAATTTTAACTCCAGTACACATTCTCCCTTTCTTCATTCTAATATTTTCAGGGTCAACATATTCCTTTCACTCTCAAACACGTTGTCTCTCTGTTTTTAAATGTGTAAAGATATTAGCAGGGAAATATAATGTTCTTGCTTCAGTGGAGGATCGACATGTATCAAGAATGCCTGAATGTGAAAATTAAAATGGGTCTCCAGGTGATATTTTATTTATGATCATTTTGCTTGGTTAAAGTATGTGAGAAATTCAGCATCTAAAGGCTTACTGACTCTGTCAATGACCTTAGCTACAGTTAATTATCAGACAGGATGGTATCTGTCAAATTAATTATTCTCTCACTCTAGGCAGCAGGAAGCAGCAATTAAATTTTGTTCTTTTCTGTTGCAAAATGAACACAAGAAACAGTTATCATTATAACGTTTATATTTTCAAATTTAATTTGCCCATTGTATATTTTGCTTGTCGTGACCTGCGTATTGGTTGTGGTTCTTGGAGGGAAATGAGAAAAACCTGAAAACACTAGAGACTTCAGGGCCATGACTTTCTTAGCTGCCTGACAGGCAGGTGAAGGGGCTGTGGAAGCAGATGCAATAGTTTACTTGCAAGGGGGAAAATATCCAAGCTATTACAAAGAATAGGGGTTTGGGGCAAATTGCTACAATTTTCCAGAGAGCAGCTTTGTTGCAACATGGCCCTGAACTTGTAAATGATGTTTCTCTGGTCCACTACTGCAAACTATCTTGCCCTCCGAATGGCTGCAGTTCTTCAATATGTTGACTCTTCACTAATCTCTGAGAATGGCCCAAATGCCAGCCAGGTGCAAACAACCAATGCCCAGTTCATAAAGATATCTTTACTCAACATTCTTCGGCAGCAAAGGTACTTGGCTCTTCAAGGAAAAGAAGCAACGTCTGCTTCTCAGGGCGCTTTAGGATGGCCATAAATTAGACTTGGGCTCTGTGGCTCAACCAAAATAGAACTAAACATGGGGTTAACTTCCCCCTTTCTGAAATCCTGGACCTAATTGTAAAAACTTTGCCCTTCCCAATGATTAGACTGTCTGATTATTGTAGAGATAATAAATTTTCTATGTTTGATTCCACAAGAAAAGTAATGACATTATTCTTCTCTGAAGGTGCTTTTTGTGTGTGTGTGTGTATGTGTACGTGCCTGTGTGCGCATGTGTGCACGAGCGCGCGCGTGTGTGTGTGTGTGTGTGTGTGTGTGTGTGTGTGTGTGTGTGTGTGTGTGTGTGCTCTCCTAGTGAACTGGTTTGGCTCACAGTTAATTAAAAAGGACTTGTACATACCTGGCATGCACATGAATGCTGGCTGGTCCTTTGATTTGCTGGGTGCAAATGCCAAGCTGTAATTGATTCATTACAGTAAAATAGCATACATTGCAAAAAATCAATGACAACAGCTAAAGTAAACACACTGGCATTCCCTGTATTCAATTCATAAAAAAAATAAATTCCAGCTCAAATCTACCATAAACAAGCTTATGAACCATGCCAATGAGTTCAATTCATTCTCAAGTAAAGTGTTTCAAAAATAAATTCAGCTCCCCCCACCTACCATTCCTCTCCTTCAGAAAAAATCTTGTTTAAAATTCAAGAGACTTTCATAGCATTTCCTGGATTGCCATTCATCCAGAATGCCACCCAGGCTCTAGATGGTACTAATTGCCATACGCTACCTTGCTCTGTAACTACACTCCCCTGAAGTGATTAATGAACACAGTCAAAAGTGGAAACAATCTCCATGGATTGTCACCTTGTCGTGGTGGAGAAGCTTGTGTGGTCCTGAGATCCCCAGAGCGATGCCGTCTGGAGCTATGCTCCTGGTAGGGTCACCCATGGCGGTAAGGTCGAGGGTGAGGTCCCTGACAAAGAACAATCCAACCAAGACCTCAACGGTGGAACAGGCTGACGGAGTTATTTCAAATTCAACGGCTGTGAAGGCAGATGAAGGCTGCAACAAATCCATCAGCTCCAATTGTCGTGGTTTCCATGCCATTGGAATCAGTTGGTTGATTTGTGAAATATCATGTGCTTCTTGGAGTGCAACGTCAAGTACACGTTAAACAAATACACGCACAGGCGTCTTCGCTCTGTAACAGAACAAAGACCATCATCCTCGACCTCGAGGGATAGCCACAACGACAACGACGGAAACAACAGCCAGCTTTTCTCCACTCTGTCCTGGAATCACAATCCAAGTGCAGCAATCCGAATGCAGGCCTGGCTAGGAGTATAAACGAACCAGGAACCCAATACCTTCCCAATCAGTATACCTCTTACCCACATTGGCATTAAGTGAACTTTTAGTGTCCTGCTTTCATTAAGTCGCTGCATTTTCCCTTAAAAATACATAGAGTCAAGGTTGGTTCACATTTCACAGGATCGCCATACCGTTAACCCCTTAAACCATAAGAATAAGACTGATAACCTGTCATTAATATGAACAACCATCAACAAATGAGATTTCTAAGTGTCCAGGCACAAATCATACCTAATTGAGCCTTTCATACTTTCATGTCTATGACCATGTGGTTGATTCCGGGTAGAAATTCAGACAATCAGCAGGGACAACCATTATACCTAAAGCTTTATAATATCAACATATGATTGCCCAGGGTGTTAGGAGGTGGGTGTAGGAGTATTTCTGGTCTAATCCCATTTGCTATCATCTAGTTGAGGTGCAAAGTCATTCTAATGTCAGGCTAACTGGCTCCACATTTAGATGAGCAAAAGTCTTATACAATTGAAGGCTGAAATAATTTTTAACCCTTAACTTGCTTAGGCAGAAGACTACAATGATTTCAAGAGTGCTCCCTGCATGCCTGAACTAACTTGGCATCCAGTGTCCTGTAGTAATTCTGAGCCCTTCGATGTCAATTTGATACCCAATTTACACCTGAAAACTGGTGATGCGTGGTGTCGTTAGGCCAATAAACATTTGCCTCACTGTGAAGGATGGTCAAGTCACCATCAATCTAAACATTAAACACATCCAGACAGGCATGGATAATAAGAGAAGTACCACAAAATTAGAAATGCATTGAAATATCTGGATAAGATTTCTATAATGATTATTAGCAGAAATTTCATTTGTGGTTTCACAATACTTGTGTTCAAGTAGTGAGAAATATTTTTCTCGCAGAGTGTCGGCAAAATAATAACTGGGCAGCTGGAAAGCCTGAGCTGGTTCAATGCTTTCACTGACCTACCCTCTGGATTTCCCTCTCATGTCCTCATTTCATCTGATAATTTTAATTGCATTCCAATACAATGCTAGCATTCATTCTGAGAGGACGAGAATATAAAAGCTAAGATGCGACTGTGGACTTTCGGAAGGTGCAGCTTGACCAGTCCTCACCGCATATACAAGGCTCCTCTGCGGAGAGGGTTAGTTGCACCAAACTCCTAGGAGTGCACATAACAGGTGATTTCACCTGGTCACCACCTCTTTGGTCAACAAAGCATGGCAGTGCCTCCACTTCCTGAAGAGATTGACACCCCCCCCCACCCCTGATCACAGTCTGGTACGGAAATTGCAAGGCATCTTACTGCAAGACCCTACAAAGAATTGCAAGGACTGCTGAGAAGATCATTGGGGTCTCTCTTCCACCCACTAGAGATATTTATCAATAGTGCTGCGTATGCAGGGCCTTTAGCATTGTTAGTGATCCCTCCTATCCGAAGAATCTCCTTGACCCTCCCCCACCGCCCCCCACAATCAGGCAGGAGGTACCATAGCATAGGGTAAGAACTGGAAGAACTGTTAGGATGGGAAACAGCTTCTTCACCTAGGCTATAAGCTACTGAACTCCCTGCCACCATCCAGGCCTCATCACGTATGAAGCACCAGTAGAATTATACAGTTTACTTTTTAACTTTTATAGTATATGCACCTTACTATTTGTTAATTTATTTGTGGCAATATTATTTTGTATGTTATGTGTGTGAGTTATAATGACTGTGTTACGCATCTTGGTCCAGATGACTGTTGTCTGGGTTGACAGTGTACATGTGTGCAGTTGAAAGACAATGAACTTGAACTTGAGGCTTTATAAGGCATTGGTTTGATCACACTTGGGGTATTGTGAGCAGTTTTGGACCCCTTATCTAAGAAAGGATGTGCCGGCATTGCAGAGGGTCCAGAGGAGGTTCGCAAGAATGATCCCAGGAATTAAGGGGCATTTAATGGCTCTGGGCCCATACTCACTGGAGTTCAGAAGAATGTGGGGGGAGGGGGTCACTGAAACCGATTAAATATTGAAAGGCCCAGATAGAGTGGATATGGAGAGGATGGTTTCTATCGTGGGGAAGTCTAGGACCAGATGGCACTGCCTCAGAACACAAAGATGTCCCTTTAGAACAAAGATGAGGAGGAAATTCTTTAGCCAGTAGTTGGTGAATCTGGAATTTATTGTCAGCACTGTCCTAGAGGCCAAGTCATTGGGTATACTTCAAGTGGAGGTTAATAGGATATTGATTAGCAATGGTGTCAGAGGTTACAGGGAGAAGACAAGAGAATGGGATTGAGAGGGAAAATAAATCAGCCATAATGGAAGAGCAGAACAGATTCAATGGGCTGAATGCCCCAACTCTGCTCTAACTTATGGTCTAAATAATCATAGCTTCATCTCTGTCAACATTCCTGTTCGATTGCAGTGATGTGCCGAGATGGTCCCTGAAGCAAACACTCCAAACTTACCAACGGATGAGGTATAAGAGATGAGGTATTGGGTTTACTCAGCTAAGCAATTCCACAACCAACAAATAAAAACCAAAACTCTACACTCCCAGACAACAACCAATTAAGTAGCTAACAAGCAGAGGAAACTCCAAGAAACTCCTCATTCTCAGGGGTGGTGAGGCCCCACATGAGGCTAAAACATTCTCAAAGGCACTCAGGCAAAAATATTGAGTGGATGATTCACCTCTGGCCTGCTTCCAAGTTCCTCACCACTACTTAGCTCCAGATGTCATTCAAGCATTGGTCTGACAATCACAAAGTACTGTGTCAATACATGAATGTGTGGCAAAGCACAGCCCCAATGCCACTTTCAAATTCATTGACAACACTATTCTTGTCAGATGGTGATGAACCAGCTTACCAGAGCCAGATAGTACATTTGGTTGAGGGGTGCTGCAAACAACAACCTCTTGTGCCACGTTAGCAAAGCTGAAGAAATTATTGTTGACTTAAGGAACGGGACGGACTGCGAACGCACACCAGACTGCATTAGTGGATCAGCAGTGGAGAGTGTCAGCAGCTTTAAATCCCCTGATGGTTAACATATTGGATGACTTATCCTGGATCCAGCACAAAGATGCAATCATAAGGAAAACTTTTCACCATCTTTACTTTCTTAGGAGGTTAAGGAGGTTTGGCTTGTCATCGAAAACTCTAACAAACTGAAGGAGCCCTGATGAAGGGTCTTGGACCAAAACGTCGACTGTACTCTTTTCCATCTGTGCTGCCTGGCCTGCTGAGTTCCTTCAGCAGTTTGTGTGTGTTGCTTTGGAATTTGCAGCATCTGCAGATTCTTTCATGTCTGCGACTCTAACAAACTCCGACAGATGAACTGTTGGAAGTGTCCTGACTGCATGGTGGTTTGGGAGAGCAACTCAAATGTGCTGCAAAGAACAGTGGACTCTGTCCAATCTGTCACTCGCACATCCCTCCCCACCGACAGGAAACACTACCTCAAGAAGGTAGCATCTATCATTGGCGATCCCCACCATCAGGCCATACCATCGGGCAGGAGGTACAAAAGCCTGAAATCCCACACCAGGAGGTTCAAGAATAGCTGCTACCCTTCAACCAACTGGCAAAACACTTATCACTACAGTTTAGCAACACTACAATCACTTTACACTTAACCGGTCTTTACTTTTGTTCTAATTGTGATCTTGTTAAAACTGTGCATAATTTGTTTAATTTACGTTTTCTTGTGAGTGCTTCTTTCATGCTGGCATGAGCCCGTGATGCTACTACAAATTACTTTTTCATTGTACCTATGCATGCACGTACTGCGCATATGAAAATAAACTCCACTTTGTCACTGAATAGCTATAGTCTCTAACAGATGAATGTCACCATTTCTCATTGTTCAGTGGTATGAGTGCGCATTTCTGGGCCTTTATTGACTAGTTTGTAACTGAGATGAAATCAGAAAACATGCCAAGGTTGATTTCAACTCTCCCAGGAATTTTTCTGACCAAGTAAAATTAGCGTTTTCCCTCACAGAGAAATGGGATGAATAAGGTGTGCAAGCAGTTCTAAATATTACCAAGCAACTGCAACTTTATTTAGAAACAATGAGGAGAAAAGAAGCCACTGTAAATCTGACAATGTTGGACACTTGGAGAGACAGCAGAATCAATCAGAACCT
This sequence comes from Mobula birostris, assembly GCF_030028105.1. NCBI lineage: Eukaryota > Metazoa > Chordata > Chondrichthyes > Myliobatiformes > Myliobatidae > Mobula > Mobula birostris. The sequence continues at coordinate 82,362,363 of NC_092380.1, forward strand.
GAAAGAAGAACAATCGGCTACAAGAGCTCCTCAGAGCTACATTTGCAGAGTGAATTAGGTTGTGATAAATTGCTAAACCAGACACATCATCCACCCTTTCTCTCATAGATGCTAATTGGTCTATTGTACAATTTGAGCACTTCATGGCTTTGCTTCAGATTTTGAATGATGTCAACTTATAATGTCCTCCATCTGCATTAAGACTTGCCCCCAAGGCAACAGGGCAATATTAGTTATAAGGCTCCCGCTGTTCTCAGCAAGTCAGACCACCTTCCCTGCTGGTATTTGTTGACATGTGATACCAGCGATGCTGCCAGCAGAACTGGAATTGTGCCACATTATAATTCCTGTTCCTAGCAATGATCATGTGGTCCAGAGAGAATGGAAATGATGTGCAATTATCTAACTATGAAATTACATTTCACAGGCTTGTTGGCTGTGTTCGAGACTTGTTTGATCACTGCCTGTGTGACTAATGAAGTGTCATTGACTGCAGATCTCAAACAACTGCAAGTTTTAAAAATCTCTTTTTTTTTCCGGTACCTTTTCTTGCCACTTTATGAACTGACAGTTTCTTCTCTTTTGAGGTCAAGAATCTCTCTCATTTCAGTTCTCCCGGGACAATCTACTTCCTGTTTAGTGTGAAAGTCGACTGCGAATGGTATCAGGCATCATTATCATGTGTTAGCGTCTGCTTTTTTGTTCGTTCTGAATGATTAATGATTTATGCTTCATTCCAAGTTCCCTAGCTTTGCAATGTCACTGGCAACCACAATAAACAGAGGTTGTAATGCAGCGAATTTCCTTTCAAGAACACCGTTAAAATACTGGTCCTAGACTTTGAATACTAGCAAATTCAGAGATAAAGAACACAAACAAAACTAAATTTAGGGGGAAGGAATGCAGTGTTCTAACAAACAGAAAGATCTATGTATGGGACATGGCTCAAACAGTTTAGGATGTTTGCACCCAAGTGCACGCCTGAAAGGTAACTGTGTAAGATAGCGAGAAGCAAAATGTCGGCTGAGGCCAGGCAATTGTTCTAGTCTTAGCAGTTTGCTCACAATGCCAACAGACTGGCCCCCTGGGAAAATCTCTCAACCAACTCGGGAACAAAAGCTCAATTCATTCACATTTAGTGCAGGGTATAAGCAGTGCTTCTCCCATCGCACTCATCCTACTTAACATGTTTTGCCTCTCTTTCAGGTCAAATGCGAGGCTTGTTAACGTGGCTTTTCACCTCAATATGTGCCTCATTAAATGCGGGCTCACCAAGCGGCTTTTCGCTGTTCTGCACTATTCTCGCGCGAAAAAGTTTAAACAACACCTCAGTGCCGTCAATATTTTATAAATACGATGAAGCCCCCCCCTTTTTTTTCAAGCTTTCTAGAAGGTTATGGATGAACCTCAGAGGAGCTGCGCTAGCTCAAATATGACAGAGATATTTCCCTTCTGGTTACAGCCCATTTGCTGAACGTGACAGCTGGTGAGCGGTTCAGCAGTTTGCTGTATCTTATTAACTATGTAAAGGACTGCTCCTGTTGGCTGAACACAGGCTGCAGCGCTGGATTAAGAATCGTGGGGTGTTCGGTGAGGTGTGGGGGGCCTCCGCCCCAGCCGCTAAATTTGCTTCGACCTAAACATGCATCACATTGAAAGAAAGGAGTCCCATGGAAGGCTTGCACGCTTCATTACTAATAAAGCTAATCATATCACGATTTGGCACCGCTTTTATGGGTGTTGCAGATACTGAATGGGCTCAAATGGAGCCTAAGGTGACTATACATATTTGTCTAAGTGGCACTGGGCACTATATTCATCATTCTGCAGCTTCCGCCCGCTGGAGGTGCACGGAGAAAGCGGATTAATTGGCGTGAAATGTGGATTTAATCCCAGTGCTGTCATTTGAAACTCGATGTCTGCGAACACACCTGACCACATATCAAGGAAAAAGGACTCCATCCCCTCCCCCCCACCACTATAAAAAGGGATTACATCACACCACACTTCTAAATTAGCCAAAATTCATTTCTACTGGCAGTTGCTGCAATTAGTTCAGGTGCTTGGTGATTTCCTGGGTTCTTTAACGTTACAATCTAGTGAAGGATAGATGGCTGAGGATCGTGAATGGCCGTAGGGGCACCTACGTTCAGAGTCGCACCTTACGCACGAAAAGGGCGAGGGAAGCCCGCCCACAACCGCCAAATAGTCAGCGTCGGTGATGTGTCTATCATCGTTGTACAGCGGGTTGTAAGGTGTGGGCTTCAGACGTGGGTATGTCAAAGAGGAGGGCCAAGGGAAATGTGGAAAATTAGGTGTGAGTCCTGATGAATGGTGATCCTGGAGGTGAGTCTGGGGCATTGCGCCTCGTGAAACACTCGCAGCAGTACTGTAGGATTAAACATCAGATGATGCACCAACTGACCACACGTTGGATCACCGAACTTTTTTAACAGTGATATCCTTATCTCACATATAACCTCATTCCCACAGAAACGCCGCGACGTATAACTGTGGTCAGGAGAAGTAACTAAATTTAAGTGTAGTTATCCAATGAGTACTAAATCCAAAGCTTGCCCATAACTGCCACACAGAGCAAACAGAAGATATTACCCAGGTGCTGATTTCGGACTCCCAGCTAGGATTTCCGAGTTACATGGCGCTCAGCCACATCACGTTTTATTCCACAATATTATTCTAGTTCACAATCTCGGGAGTGCTCAGCACATTTTTATTACGCACAATTTAGAATCCTTTTAAACTGTGGGATATATTGGTTATTGACGTCTATGGAACATATTTCTAGCAAACACAAAAAGAAAGCTTGTAAAGTAGGTAAGGCAACCTAGCAAGTGGTAGAAAGGCTGAGACAAATAACTTGGCATCATTCAAAGCAGTTAAGTAACAACTTTCTGGCAGGTTTGTGAATTTTAATCTAGTAAAGAGATGATAAAGTAAGAAAAGGATGTGCTTAGGTTACAGATGCTACAGCCTTTTTAGCTGAGACTTCCTTTAAATCTGGGGAAGAGGGCAAAAGAGGGTTCTGCAGTGAGGAAGTATAATGAGTTGCCCAAAGATGTTTGGCAGATTAGGCTTCACTCCCTCACTGACAGGTGACATTAAAGCCTGTGACTTCAGTTAAAGGACAAGAATCATGTAACAGTATGTGACACACAACCAGACCAGCACATGCCCGTAAAACATTAAATATGTTAAATTATCCAAGCCTTTACCAGGGGTTTATTCAAAACAAAGTTGCCTTCCAATAATTTTTGGGTCTTGGGCATTGTTGGCAAGGCTAGCATTTCTTGCCCTTTTCTGGTAGCCTTTGAGAAGGTGGGGATAACCTGACTATTGAACTATAGAAATCTTCCTGATGAAGGTGTTCTCGCAAAGCTTTTGGCAGGGAGTTCCAGAAACTAAACCCAACCATAACAAAAGACTGGTCATTTACTTACAAGTCAGGATGGTGTGTGATTTTGAGGGGAATCTGCAGAGTTTGGTGCTTTTGTCTCTGATAGTAAATGTGTCAGGTTTGGGAGGAAATGGTAAGTCACCTGGGCAAATAATGACAGTGCATTTTAAATGGTTCCTCCTGGAGCTAGCCTATAATGATGGAGGAGGCGATCAATGGTTGTGTGGTTGACGGAGGATCAATCAAGTGACCTGCTTCAGCCTGGATAATATTGAGCTACGTGAGAGTTGCTAGTTGTAGAAAGCATTCTGTCGTACAACTGACTTGTGCTTTATTGGTGACAGAAAGGCCTTGTGTATCAGGAATCAAGTTATCTGCCTTGGGATACCCAGTTTCATGGTACGAGGATAGTAGTTAAGTTTCTGGTCTAAGGTCATCCTCGAGATGCAGATGGTCAGGGCTCTATAATGGTAATAGCATAGAATATCAAAGGATGGTGGTTAGTGACTGTCTTGTTAGAGATGGCCACTACCTGGCATTTTCTTTTTTGGCACAGTTCTTTCTTGCCACTTATCAGTCCAAAGTGTTAGCCAGGTCTCCTGCATCCACATGTTACCCACATAAAAGTGTTATCCAGCTCTACCTGCTGCATTGTTGCAAATGGAAATGAGCACTCATCAATCATCTGCAAACATTCCCATTTCTTAACTTATGATGGATAGGTTATTGATGAAGTAGCTGAAGATAGTTTGGCTTAAGACATTGCTCCAAGGAGCTTCTGTAGTGATGCTCTGGGTCTGGGATGATTGACCATTGAAAATCAAAGCCATTTTCCTTTGTGAAAAGAATTACTCCAATCACTGAGTGTTTTTACAGGCAAACAACAGGAATTCTGCAGATGCTGGAAAATCAAGCAACACACATCAAAGTTGCTGGTGAACGCAGCAGGCCAAGCAGCATCTGTAGGAAGAGGTACAGTCGACGTTTCAGGCCGAGACCCTTCGTCAGGACTAACTGAAGGAAGAGTGAGTGTTTTTCCTTGGCTTAACGACTGCAGTTTTTACAGAGTGCTACACTCTATCAAACACAGGCTTCTTGACAAGGGTAGTTCCTCTCACCCAATCCTCAGAACTGTTTGTTGACTCACATTTAGACTCGGGCTGTGATGAGCTGAGTTTTTCCCCTTCTCTCAGAATCAAACTGGGTACCAGTGAACGAGTTATTGGTGAGTTTGTGTTGCTTGAAACACAGTTGAGGACACCTGCCATCACCTTGGTAGTAATTGAGTGGACTGATTGGGTGGGAACTAAGAACATCTTTCACTCATTTGATTCATTCATTTAAAGGCTGTGCTTAGATTACATTTAGACCAAAATTCAGAGAGATTATGGAAGCCCAGGACATTAAACAGACTCAAAATAACTCTATGGTATGACTGCAGGTCAGAAAAGGGAATAATGTAAATGGAGAGGGGTCATCAAATTAAAAAAGCAAATTTAATGGTAAAACTTTACAGTAAGTGTCGCAAAATTAGATTAAACAATTAACATAACAGGCTGCTAGCATGAAAGTTAACCAACAGTTTCATCTTAAAACAAGATTGAATATAGATTGAACATTAATTACGGAGTGGTATGACTTGGGCTATTTATGAACACTTTAATTTTATCAATTTTCCATTACAAGCTTCAATATTACTCTACTGTTTGTAGCAATGCAAACCAATGTATTGTCTGTTAACATAATATATTTCAGATTAAGATTCATTTAAGGTATCACATGTCCATTGAAACATACAGTGGAATGTGCAGGTTGCATTAACAACCAATACAACCTGACGATCTGCTGAGTCAATTTGCAAATGTCACCACACATTCCAGTGCCAACATAGCGTGACCACTATGTTCACAGAACAACACCAGAAAACAACAGCAAAACAAACCCCGATGATCACACACAGAAACACACACAACCTCCAACCTCAGGACCGGCCGTTTCCGGTCTCCAGCCTTCAGTGGACTTCATTGGGTCTTCAATTTCCCCAGTGGACTTGCAGGCTCACGAACCTAGGATTCCAGCCATCAGACCTCAACGTCCAAACGACCTTCAGTCTTGATCTTCGGTACCAACCTCGGACTTGCCAATCACAATGAATGTGGACCCAGGCTGCGAACCTGGACCTCCAGGCCTCAAACTCTGGACACTCCAGTGAATCAGGACCCAAGCACTAGGCCTCAAACTCCGGGCTCACCGACTCCCGTACCTAAGGGCTCACCATCCCATGTCTCCTGCCTGCACGGAACTCTAATCACTAAACCTGCCAACGATTCCTTGATCTGTGGGGGGGGGGGTAATTAGCCCTTCTCATTGCTGGTCTACTGTCCCGACATCCAACCAGGCACGTTCTTTGTCCCAATATCCATGTCACTGGCCTTCAGATGTGCAGTGAAGGCCTAGATTTCATCCTGACCTCTAACTTCCCCATACCCGTGTCTTTAAATGCTAATCTGACCTCTAACTGTCTAAGGCCTTACATGACTCATAAGTACCCTCCCTGTCTCTGGAATGTACTTTAAAATTGACAAAGTCTGAGCCACGACCTTGACAGAGATTGCAGCTCTGTACCATCGTGACCAGTATTTGCTCCAAAGGGAATCTATACGCCAAAAAAAATCAGGAAACTGTCCTTAGATTTTGCATACATCATAAAATGAGTAACAGCAGTTCATACTTTGAACCCCTCAGATGGCATAGAACTCCCGTCATGAGTTGAAAACTACTTTGCTTTGATTCCTGTTGTGACCCAGAAAAGCCCACACATTGCATTATCCAATCAAAGCATTTCTGATGTCTGATTTATAAATGAAAACTACAGGAAGTCGACATCAATGATATCTTTGCTCTTATTTCAAAGCTTCAAGTAAATCCAAAAGGTGTAGGGTGGGGGAGGGTGACCAGGATGTAAGGGGAGGTGGGGAATGTAAGTACACAGGAGAGCCTAAAATCTGATTAAAGAACAATTGTTTTCAGCCATTCCCTTTTCCCAGTGGCTGCAGATTCACTACAGAGCCTACAAGAAATGCGAATATAGTGTGTACAGTTGTGTGGCGGTTTGACCTCTACCTTGCCGAGGCCAGGTGGTAACTCTCAGATACATCCGCTTACTTAGCCCTTGAAAAGGACCCCACTCCAGACCATCAGGCCACTGTCCCCCACGCCGTCACTAAGCTCATCAAATCTGAAGATCTCCCATCCACTGCCACCAAACTTAGTTCCCTTCGCCTGCACTGCTCGTTTCTACCTCCTTCCCAAGATCCACAAACCTGGCTGTCTGGGCAGGCCCATTGTTTCTGCCTGCTTCTGCCCCACTGAATTTGCATCTGTACACCATACTCCATTCTATCCCCATTGGTTCAGTCCCTTTCCACCTACATCTGTGACACATCACATGCTCTCTTTCTCCTCAACAACTTCCAATTTCCTGGCCCTGACTGCCACATCTTCACCATGGATGTCCAATCCCAATACACTCCTATCCTCCATCAAGACCTTTAAGGTCCCCACTTCTTTTTCAATAAAAGATCCAACCAGTTCTCCTCCACCACCACCCGTCTCCATCTGGCAGAACTGGTCCTCACCCTGAACAATTTCTCTTTTGGCTCCTCCCGCTTTCTCCAAACTCAAGGGTCATCTGCATGGGATCCAGTTATGCCTGCCTTTTCATTGGCTACATGGAACAATCCATGATCCAAACCTTTCCCGATAATGCTCCTCAACCCTTTCTGCACTACATTAATGACTGCATTGTTGCTGCTTCATGCACCCATGCTGAGCTCATCGATTTCATCAACTTTGCCTCCAACTTCATTTGGTTGTTAGCTGGGGGTGGTAGTGGGGATAAGCTCCCACTACCTATTAAATGCTCCCAATGGCATGCATCTCGAATAGCCTCTGACAACCATGTCCGGCTCCCGGCCTACACGTGTGGCTTAGCTACTAAGCCCAGCATTTCAACTGACAGGAGAAGGGGGAAAATTGGGTTACTGGTGCCCTAAAACCAATCACTTCGGGCAGATGAGGCTCATCAGCCATGGTTTGCAGCTCATTTAGGATGAACTCTGATCTCAAACATCCGCTGCCTCGCGGCTATGCCCACTCATGAGAGAGGCTTCAGAAGTAAACCCCAAGGAAAAATCTGGACCTGGAGTCCCTAAGGCAGTCCTACGTTGAGGTCAACACTAACGGTAACTCATACACTACTGCTGGTGCCAAACTGTATCGGTCTCTGCCTTCCTCTTGGATTCATCAGCTGCATGGAGAGGGAAAGCTTGCTCTCCATAGCACAATGCCTTGGCTGGCTTACTGTCTTGCATATCATGTAGACAGCTAGGACTCAATATCTATGGTAGACCCCAGCCAACAGATAGGCCTCCAACTTTGACCAAATTAATTTGGCCCATTTCTGACATCTGTCTCCCCTTTTGTGATCTCTGCTTCCATTTCTGCAGACAAGTCGTCTCCTGACATCTCTTATAAACCTACCAGTTCCCACTGCTATCTTAAATATACCTCTTTCTACCCTGCCTCCTATAAAAGTGCCATTCCCTTTTCTCAGTTCCTTTGTCTCTGCCATATCTGTTTCCAGGATGAGGCTTTCCTTTCCAGGACATCAGAAATGTTCTCCTTCTTCAAAGAATGGGGTTAACCTTCCTCCGCTTTTGATGTTGCCCTCACCCACATCTCCTCCCTTCCTGGACATCCATGCTCAGCTCTTCTTCCTGCCACCTTAACAGGGATAGAGTTTTTCTTGTCTTCACCTACCGCCCCACGAGCCTCTGCATTCAACATATCATTCTGCACAGCTTGCACCATCTTCAATAGAACACATCTTTACTTTGCCCTCACTGCCTGCTTTCTGCAGGGTCATTCCTCTGTCCATTCTTCTCTCTTCATTAATCCCCCTCCTGGCACGTATCCTTGCAACACCTGCCTCCCTCACCTCCAGTCTGGGTCCTAAACAGTCCTTTCAGGTGAAGCAACACATCACCTGCAAATCTGTTGGGGTTGCCTATTGCAGTGCTTCTCAATGTGGGCTATGCTAGATTTTGTCAGGACCACAGGAGTTTCTGAATGGGCCATGATAAATTTACTGTTATAATGAAATTTTACTAATATATATAAAAGAAATTAATATATGTAATTTATTTGGAACTCTGAATGAAGAGAGAGTGGGAAAGTATGGTAGATGATGCAAATGAGGCAGCAAAACAGCTTGCCTTGTGTGTGGGGGAAGAGAGTGTGGCAAGCCAATCGTTATCTTTGACTCTGCTTGGCCATGCACAAATCACCGTTCACACCCTGCAGGGCAGCCCATGCAGCCCTGCTCTACATCAGCGCCCAAATCACAAACTGCAGATTGGACAGGGCTGTCTGCAGCAAGGCCAAGTCGAGTTTGCAGCAGGAGGCTGGTTCTGTTTGACTTCCACCGACCCATGCATGTTATAATACTTACAAAACCTGACATGAAAGCTTCGGTTACTGTAGTGGGGTCATCTGGCAGAAACAGCTACTCTGCAACGAGGCAAGAATGCGTGAAGCCTACAAATGCATCACTATCTGCCGTTACAACCTCCATTAAATCCCTGATACTTATCATATTTTGAAAGGAAGTTCAATTCATTTTTCTTGGTGAGTACATGCTCTTTATTGCCACAAAGAATTTGCATATATAATGGCATTTTAAAAATATTTGCCTAAAAATTAAATTATTTTTAAAAATACTGCCTAAAAAGCTAGTTTTATTTTCATCTTCTGATGACACGTTAAGTTTTTGAATAGTGATCAAGTCAGTGAGGGCAAGCTTTTTGCCTGAAAGCTTAAAACATAACAAAGGTGAAATTATTTTTGAAGTGACGAGGTGTTTCTTAGAAAACAATATTCCGCTGGAAAATACAATGGCTTGTACAACTGATGGTGTCGCTTCGATGGTTGGAAGATACACGGGTTTCATTACTTATTTAAAACATGCAGTGCCTGACAGTTTTTTTTTACACACACTGTGTCATCCACCATTAGCATTTGGTGGCAAAACAAAATTGGGAGGAAGTTTGCATGATGGCCTTGCTGCTGTAATAATTGCTGTCAATTTCATCAAATCAAATGCACTTCAAGGTTGTCTTTTTTGACAGGTTTGTGAGGAAAAAGCAGATTTTGAATGTCTACTAATACATACAGAGGTCCGGTGGTTAACAAAAGGTAATTGTCTTCATCGCTTTGTTGCACTTTGGGATAGGTTTGTGGCATTTCTAAGCGATAAGTAGCTTGGAGAACAAATTGTCTTTGATAAGTCTGACATATTTTACCTGTTGGATAATAATTGACAAAGTGAACTTATTAAACAAACAGTTACAAGGAAAAAACTGCAATCAGATATCATGCAAAGAGGTTATTACCACTTTCCTCGGAAAACGTCGTGAGTTTATGCGATTTCCTTCACTGTCCACTCTTAAAATAGAATTGCAAGATGATCTGATTGTATACCTTTATCATTTGAAACCATTGCACACTGATACGGAGTTTCGGTTTAGAGATTTGCTGGAGATGCTTATTCCAGATTGGATGCTGGATCCATCTGGGGTGAATGTGAATGATGCCAGAATCAGAATAGTGTGGAGGAGCAGAGGGATCTGGGGGTACATGTCCACAGATCCCTGAAAGTTGCCTCACAGGTAGATAGGGTAGTTAAGAAAGCTTATGGGGTGTTAGCTTTCATAAATCGAGGGATTTAAGAGTCACGAGGTAATGATGCAACTCAATAAAACTCTGGTTAGGCCACACTTGGAGTACTGTGTCCAGTTCTGGTCGCCTCACTATAGGAAGAATGTGGAAGCATTGGAAAGGGTACAGAGGAGATTTATCAGGATGCTGCCTGGTTTAGAGAGTATGTATTATGATCAGAGATTAAGGGAGCTAGGGCTTTACTCTTTGGAGAGAAGGAGGATGAGAGGAGACATGATAGAGGTATACAAGCTATTGAGAGGAATAGATAGAGTGGATAGCCAGCGCCTCTTCCCCAGGGCACCATTGCTCAATACGAGAGGACATGGCTGTAAGGTAAGGGGTGGGAAGTTCAAGGGGGATATTAGAGGAAGGTTTTTTACTCAGAGAGTAGTTGGTGCGTGGAATGCACTGCCTGAGTCAGTGGTGGAGGCAGATACACTAGTGAAATTTAAGAGCCTACTAGACAGGTATATGGAGACAGGTATTGTGGGGCCGAAGGGCCTGTACTGTGCTGTACTAATCTATGTTCTATGTATGTTTTTATGTAGAATCAGGTTTATTATCACCGGCATGTGTCGTGAAATTTGTTAACTTAGCGGCAGTTCGATGCAATATTACAAGAATGTCTTATTGAGCTGCAGAGTGATATAACAGCTCAAGCAAAATTCAGACACAGCGAGCAATATTTCTGGACAACCAGTGATATTCAAAATAAGTTTCCACAACTCTGGGAGAAAACAAAGTTATTTTTAATTGGATTTCGGACCTCTTATCTTGTTGAGTGTGGTATTAGTCAAGCTCATAACCGTCTTGACGTTGTGAAATGAGGTGATGTTTGATTATCTTTAACTAAGTTGCAACTAGCTGTCAAAAACTCGCTAGTTTGAAAGTCACAAGAATCTCACTAAATACACAAAGTAACAACGTTAAGCACTTTTTCATTACTGGTTGGAAGAATATTATATATATTATAAATAATAGTTTTATTTTCATATACATCAGTAACAATATACATTTGTATAATACCTGTAAACCTGTTAAAACATTGATATTGAGTGTATATTAGAATAATTAGTACAGTTGACTGAAAAAAAACTCTAGCAACTCACAGAGACTATGGAGGGTGGGGGACCACAAGATAAATGAAAGTCACAAGTGAGCCACAAGCAGAAAAATGTTGAGAACCAGTGGTCTATTGTGTCCGGTGCTCCTGACGTGGTCTGCTTTACATTAGTGAGACCCGACGTAAATTGGGGACCGCTTTGTCAGGCACCTCTGCTCCATCCGCCATGAGTGGAATTTCTCAGTGGTCAACTACTTTAATTCTTATCCCCATTCCCGTTTCGTCATGTCAGTCCATGGCCGCCTCCTCTGCCATGATCAGACCACTCTCAGCTTAGAGCAGCAACACCTCATCTTCTATCTAGTTAACCTCTAACCTGATGGCATGACCATTGATTTCTCCTTCTGGAAATTTTTTTTCTTTTCCCCTCCCCTTTCCCTCTTCTTCTATTCCTCACTCTGGCTTCTTCTCCTCACCTACCTATCATCTCCCCTGGTGATCTTCCTTCTTCCCTTTCCTTCATGGTTCACTCTCCTCTCCTATCAAATTGCCTCTTTTCCAGCCTTTTACCTCTCCCATCCACCTGGCTTCACCTATCACCTTCCAGCTTGTGCTCCTTCCCCTCTCCCCATCTTTTTATTCTGGTGTCTTTCCCCTTCCTTTGAAGGATCTCAGCCTGAAACATCGACAATTCATTGAATCTGCCTGACCCACTGAGTTCCTCCAGCATTTTGTGTGCATTGCTGAGAATACAGCAATTAATTACATGTTTCAGATTACAAAGAATATCCTTGCCTCAAGCCTTTCCCAGATACTTGTGCATTCTTGAAAATATTGTTATTAATGGATAATTTCAGTTGAATGCAAGCTGCTCAGAAAGTCTAAAACGCTGGGAGAAACTTTAATAGCATTATAGGAAACTGCACCTTTCATGAGCTAAGAGCATTTGGTATGATTGGACATAAATTTTGTATTTTCTATCCATCCATTGTTGCTCTTGAGTTGATGAATCAGTTCTTTCCTGCACTGTAGTGGTCATTGAGGTGAAAGTCACTCAGGTAGAGAGAAAGTTCCAGAAGTTTCATTCAGAGATAATGAAGAATGATAAAATATTTTACAGCCAGTAGTACTTAACAAAGAAATAATTCATTCATCCTTTCAAAGCACAAATTATAGGCTTCTGCACAGCACAGCGTGTATGGAATTTGCAACATGCAACCACTAAAATATTTGAATACTGGGAATCTCAGTTAGAACTAGCAAAACTCAATAAGGTCTGGATGAATATTTAACAGCAGTGGAAAGGATGCCAAAATTGTGTTGGTAAGAGGCTAGTTTCCTAAATTGTATTGTAGCTACATTCATCTGGGAAAGGATATCATTTCAGTGATTATGTGACGTGGGCTCTAAGTGGTCTGGAGGTGAGGCAGAATACTTGCTCTGGTAGCAAAAGGACTTATGACCAAAACAAATACGTCTTGTCAGAGATGATCCCCAGAATATCGACGGTAACAGTGCATGTCCTGGCACTTGTCCTGTCTTGAATATTGAATGACACTTTTCAGTTTAACTCTATGTGCTACGGAGACTACTTCAAAAATCAGATTTGCAAATGGAACTGAATACTGCATAATCATCAGCAAGGATCCCTCTACTGACTTTATACCGAAGGAAATATTATCAATCAAGCAGAAGATGGTTAGGCTGAAGACATTGCCCTGATGAACTCCTGCAGAGGAGCTAACCCACAGCATCCAATGATCAAAGCTATCTTTATGTCAGTTATAACTTTGGCTTTTCCCTGCGTTCACCTTCAGTCTTATGTTCAATTCTTTGATGCCACATGAGGTCAATCCACTTTGATCGCAAGAACAGGTACTTTTCAAAGCTCAGAGTAAATTTATTATCAAAGTACAAACATGTTACCACATACAACCCTGAGATTCATTTTCTTGCAGGCATTCTCAATAAATCCACAATAGAATCAATGAAAGACCGCACCAATTTGGGCACTAAACCAGTGTGCAAAAGAAGACAACAAACTGACAAGAATATTGGAAATGGGGTCAAATACAATTTTGCCATGTGTTTGTTCTCTTTTAACCTTCCACATGCCCAGCCCAGCCGCCAAGCTTTTTATCTTGAAGACAGTAATTTAAGCCTTTCTTCCAATAGCATACAAGGTGAAGGAGTACTGGATCATCATCTGGTCTGTGGTTGCTTTGTGAGTGGGTGCGCATCATTCCCAGGGCTGGAATGATTGACCTCCAACCATGTCCATCTTTCCTTGTGCGAGGCACATGACTCCAACTACTGGAGTGTTTTCTCATTGATAGTTATTGATCTCAACTTTACTAGGTGCCTTTACTCTGCAATCTTTCAATTTCAGAAAACTCCATTACCTTAGGTCAAGCATGGTCTTGCTCATCTAATCTCTGGAATTCAGCTCTTGGTCTGTGTCTGGACCAAGGCTGTGCTGAGGTCTGGAGCCAAATGGTTCTGATGCAACTCAAACTGGGCATCGGTGATGGACGACGTCCATTACTTCACTGATGCTTGAGAGTAGACTGATTAGGTTAGAAGTTAACTGGATAGGTTGTATTCTGCTTTTAGCAATAGGGATACACCTGGGCAATTTTCCACTTAGTCAGGTAGAAGCCAGTATTGTAACTGTACTGCAACAGCTTGGCCAGAGGCACAAATCTTCAATATCAGAGGAGAGATTTTGTTGGATCCCATAGCCTTATCTGTATCCATCATTCTCAGCTGTTTCTTGATATCACGTGGGCGAAACAAAGTGACTGAAAACTAGCTTCTATGACTTGCAGGCCGTCCATTAATTGGGGTTGACCATGGGGTTGTCCCAGCTTTCTATGCAAGCCAGGGCAGTACGATATGCAGAGCAAGCTGTTGCCTATGCAGCTGATGAATCAAAGGAACGGCAGAGACTGAATTAGTGTGGCACCAGCAACGTCAGTTGCCAGTCAGCATTGAACTCAATGTAGGACTGCTTTAGGGACTCTAGCTTTTCCTCATGGTTTACTCCCGAAGTCTTCCCATGAGTAGGTATGGTGGCTAGGCAGTGAACGTTTGAAATCAGAATTTTCCCTCTCCTAGAAGAGCTGCTGACCATGGCTGATGAGCCTCATCTGCCCAAAGCGACTGGTGTTAAGGTGCTAGTAACCCACCTTTGCCCCTCCTACTCTCAGCAGAAACAGTTCTAAGCCGCATGTGAAGGCCAGGAGCTGGACTTGGTTGTCAGTCTATTTTAGGCACACAGACCATTGGGAGCATTTAACGGGTAGTGGGAGTTTATCTCCACTACCTCCCCTGGCAATGACAACCTTAAGGAGCTTCTATGACATATACAACCTCCAAAATACGAACAAAACTACATGATTCTCCACTGCAAACTTACTAAGGACTTGCAAAGGTTCAAGGTTATCACTAATGTTTTACATGAGAGACAGAATAAACTGTAAAGAATTCTGTTTATTGTAATATTTCATTCCCACTCACATTAACACCTTTAACATATGTCTATAAATCAAGACCACTGTGCTCTTCTGGTCCATTTAAATTTCAGTGATACATTTCCTTTCATATTTTTCTGTGTCAAATAATTATCGCCTCCCATCTGCCTATTTATTTTCTCCACATGGTCCGCATTGAAATTTGTCATCTCTCTCAATCTGACATCAGTGCACACTTAAGTACATTTCTTTCATTAATGGATAATCAATAAGAAAAGTATTGATTACCTCATTCAGCAAACACTCACATATTCCTTGCCATTCAACCTATGATTTTCAAAGATGAGTCAAGAGAAGTAAAAATCAAATTTTAGAAATACTATTGTGCTCAGCTATAAGATAGAATTTTGTTTGGCAAATTTATTTGTAAAGATTATCCATCAGGGTCATATTATTGTGAATGATCAATATTAAATACAGACAAGTGAAGCGCCATTCTGTGATTTAACAAAAGCTGCCTATCTCAATCACAAATGGCACTACGCTCAAGACTGCAGAACAAGCAAACCTGACATGCTTGGTTGTAATATTAAAGGGAGATCCCTTTAATTTACTTTGCACTGACTTGGTTGTGAATAATTATCTTTGATACATCATCCACAAGCTACCTCATTTTGCTCCTGCACCTTATTGTCTACCCACACTTTCCTCTGTAGCTGTTACTCTTTATTCTGCATTCGGTTTCCGTTTCACTTTGATCCACCTCAATGCATCGTGTAATGATATGATCTGTATGCAAGACACACAAAATGCTGGAGGAGCTCAAAAGGCCAGGCAGCATCTATGGAAAAAAGCACAGTCGACATTTCAGGCCAAGCCGAAGCTGAAGATGCTGCCTGGCCTGCTGAGTTCCTCCAGCATTTTGTGTGTTGCTTGGATTTTCAGCATCTGCAGATTTTCTCCTGTTTGTGTATGCAAGACAAGCTTTTTATTGTTTCTCAGTACATGCAACAACCATAAACAGATCCCAGTTCAGCGAAACACCTGGCTGCAAACTCATTATGGCCAAAGCTTAAAAATATATTTTTTTAAAAATTATGTTTTTGTATGCTCACAGTTAAAAGAAAAAGTACTGGGCATAATTTTAAAAACTCATGCAAACAAATTAATTTAAGAAGCTAAATACTTGGCTAGGTGTCATGGTTACTAGAAACTTTATAGTAACACATTGTTTCTAATGACTTGGCTGTCAGTGTGAAATAATAGCTTAAGATTATAAAAAATACACAATAATTACTTCCAAGTTTCAAGCTTCCCTCACATAAGTAAAATGGATTAGAAAATTTCACTTGTACTGTCAGGATGGGAAAGTAGCCTCTGAGCTTTAATTATCATGCCAATAGCCCAAAATTTAAACAGAAAATAGAACCCAAGATTGTTCTCAGTGCTGACAAACTTAACCTAATACTTGTACAACACAAGGAAAGATAAAAACAGATCATAGTTTGCTGCACCTCCCAATCTGATGTCACTGTAAACTTGAACAATGCTTTCTCACTTTCTAAATCTATTGAATTCAAGTGCATGAAGCAGCATTAATGAAGACCCATATCAAAATTCAGACCAAGAAACTTCCAGAAATATTCTTGTTACCAGATTACAAGAGATTTCCACAAGCTGAGACATGGTAGCAAATACCAATCCTTGGTAAAATAATAACTAGGGAACTGTGTGAACTCCACCAGTCCCACATCATAGAAAGGATAGGGAAACAACAGAGATATTATTCCACAAATTCATTAGGATGCCAAATGGGAACAGGAAATGCAAATGTGAGCAAAGCCTTGGAGGATCACAGCTATTTTTGTTAGATTGGAAGAAAAAAAAGAGGACTATTTAACAGGTAGCAGAAGAAACACAAATGATTGACTACGACTTTTATGTTGGCTTTGGAATAGGCAGCCTTTTTTTCCCAGTCAGTGGTAACTCCATCAATAAATCATTCATGTAATAATGTTCTTTTACTAAATTATGCCTTGCATGGAATCACTGCACACCGATACAGAGAGCTGGCAGTACGATGATCGCTTCAGAAAACTTGCAAGCAGCCAGATTCACTGCTGGGGCTTCTATTTCCCTTAAGCTTTCCTCTGTAAGACTCCCTAGGCATTATATACAGGAGCAAGCATTAGTATCAGTGGTTTCCAGCAAGATGGTGCCAGTGACAAATGTTAACATCTTGCAGACAGCTTACAAAACTACTGGCGTGCTCTTTTTCTCCTTCTAGATATACTTCTTCTGAACTGCGATCGATCGATTGTAGCTTGTAGTTTCCCTTTTATTTTTGGGCCAACTGTGCGATCTGGTGCTCTGCAATCTCTTGCAGGATTCAGCGTAGAGTGCAGCTATGGCTGTCACCGGAGGTGTAAGCTGCATCAATTCTTGATGGGAGAACACAAACCCGCGCTCGGCTCCATGAGTCCACGCCGATTATAGCATCAAGCAAGATTAAAATCAATGAGGGTGAGAGCAGAAAACAAACAGGTGTCCAGTGCCGTCTGCGTGTGTTTCACCAGTTTGCCTCGCACTGCTGCTACTGGAAGGTGCAGGAGTCTTGGGTCCCATGTTGCAAGGTTCAATCGCCTCGCCAGTACATGGCTGCGGATTCACTTTAGGCTGCTGTTTGATGTTTAATATCCTCGGCACTGAACGCGCTTTACTATTGTGCGTTTTGACACGGAAGTGGATCTGTGGCTGTGGCCTACAGTCATCGACACAGCATCGAACTGACTGACTCGGTGGCTGTGGCCACAGCCTTCAGCTCCTGGACTGGCTTCGCTCACCTTGGCAGCTTGTGACTGTGGATACACTTTGGAGACTCTGCTGTTCAATGTTTAATGTTCTGTGTGTTAATCGTTCACACAATTTGTTCATTTCTGGTCACATTGTATGGTTTTTTCTTTAAATAGGTTCTATGGTGTTTCTTTGTTTGTGGCTGCCTGCAAGAAAATGAATCTCAAGGTTGTATACATACTGTGTGCGTACTTTGATAAAGAATGCACTCTTGTTACTCTGGATCCGATGCAGCACAAAAAACCCACAAAAGATAAAGTACATGATGATAATAATAATAATAAGCACTCACAATAAATATAACAACATAAGAATTGAGTTGAATTGTATTGACTTTATTTCTTACAGTACATCCTTCACATACATGAGTAAAAACCTTTACATTATGTCTCCAGCTAAATGTGCAATGTGCAATCATAGTAATTTATAATAATTTATAATAAATAGAACAGTCAATGTAACATAGAAATACACTCAAATCAGCATGAGTTAATCAGTCTGATGGCCCGGTGGAAGAAGCTGTCCCAAAGCCTGTTGGTCCTGGCTTTTATGCTGCGGTACTGTTTCCCGGATGGTAGCAGCTGGAAAAGATTGTGGTTGGGGTGACTCTGGTCCCCAATGATCCTTCAGGCCCTTTTCTCACACCTGTCTTTGTAAATGTCCTTAATCATGGGAAGTTCACATCTACAGATGCGCTGGGCTGTCTGTACCACTCTCTGAAGAGTCCTGCAATTAAGGGAGGTACAGTTCCCATACCAGGCAGTGATGCAGCCAATCAGGATGCTCTCAATTGTGCCCCTGTAGAAAGTTCTTAGAACTTGGGGGCCCATACCAAACTTCCTCAACTGCCTGAGGTGAAAGAGGCACTGTTGTGTATAGACTACGTGAGGTCCTCAGTGATGTGGATGCTGAGGAACTTGAAGCTGTTTACCCTCTCAACCCCAGATCCATTGATGTCAATAGGGGTTAGCCCATCTCCATTCCTCCTGTAATCCACAAGCAACTCCTTTGTTTTTGCGATATTGAGGGAGAGGTTGTTTTTTGTGTCAGAGAGATGACTTCTTCCTTGTAGGCCACCTCGTTATTGTTTGAGATAAGGCCAATCAAGGTAGTGTTGTCAGCAAATTTAATTAGCAGATTAGAGCTGTGGATGGCGACACAGTCATGGGTACAGGCAGTAAAGGAGCGGACTCAGTACACAGCTGTGAGGGGTTCCTGTGTTGAGAGTTAGAGGGTTAGATGTGAGGGAGCCCACTCTTACCACCTGCCAGCGATCTGACTGGAAGTCCAGGATCCAGCTGCACAAGGCAGGGTCAGGGCCAAGGTCTCTGAGCTTCCTGTCAAGCCTGGATGGAATTTCGGTGTTGAATGCTGAACTGTAGTCCAAGAACAGCATTCTCACATAAGCATCCTTCTTCTCCAGATGTGTGAGGATGGTATGTAGAGCAGTGGCTATTGCGTCGTCTGTCAATTGGTTGTGTCGGTAGGTGAATTGTAGGGGTCCAGTGTATGTGGTAACATGCTGCAGATGTAGTCCTTGACCAGCCTCTCAAAGTATTTGCTTATTATTGAGGTGAGGGCCACAGATACCTTATATAGGTACGTAAATTGATTACATGTCCATAAAATGACTCTAGTCTGCACACAAGGCAACTGACAAGAAATAACAAAGCAGTGGTGGGTTTAGTGGGGGGAGGTGTTGATCAGTCTTACTGCTCAGGGAATGTCTGGTGGTCCTGGCATGCATGGTCCCCTGATGGGAGTGGGACAAACAGTATGAGCGGGGTGCGTAGGATCCTAATGTTGTTATTAGCAACTTTCTGGCACCATATACACATATATACACCTGTAGGGAGTTTGTTACAATGCTCTCCACCGCACATCTGTAGAATGACTTGAGCGTAGATGTACATAGTCCAGCCTCCCCAGAATGTAAAGGCCTTGGTAAGCTTTCTTGACTGTGTAGGATGTGTTCTGGGACCTGGAAAGATTGCGAGTGATGTCCAATCCCAAGAGTTTGAAACTGCCTGCAGTTTCCACTGCTGTGTCATCGATGTAAACGGAGTGCGAGCTTGTCTTATTGACTTTGAGGAAGAGGTTGTTTGCCTGATACCAGTCTTTGCGCTCTGTGTGGGCTTGTCTCATCGTTGCTGGTGATGAGCCCCACCACTGTCGTGTTATCAGCGAACTGGACAATGTGATTACTTGGGTGTTTGGCTGTGCAGTCACATGCGAGCAGAGTGTACAGCAACGGGCTCAGCACACAGCCCTGGGGGCCGTGTTGAGGTTGATGGGGAGGGAAGAGCAGTTGTGCATCCTGACCGTCTGAGGTGTGTTCATTAGGAAGTCCAGTGGTGTGTTTAGACCGAGGAGTAGGCATTTGATCACCATGGTCTGTGGGACAATAGCGGCGAATGCTGAACTGAAATCCAGCAACGGTATTTTAACACAAGCGTTCTTGCTTTCAAAGTGTGTCAGGGCCAGGTGCATCACAGATGCTGTGGCATCTGTCGTAGAGCAGTTTTGTCAGTAAGCATATTGGTGAGTGTCCAGTGTGGCTGAATGGAGTTTTTGATGTGTGTCATTATCA
This sequence comes from Mobula birostris, assembly GCF_030028105.1. Taxonomy (NCBI): domain Eukaryota; kingdom Metazoa; phylum Chordata; class Chondrichthyes; order Myliobatiformes; family Myliobatidae; genus Mobula; species Mobula birostris. The sequence goes on from NC_092380.1 coordinate 82,382,537, forward strand.
GTCTTTCAAAGCACTTCATGATGTTTGGCGTCAGTGCCACTGGGCAGCAGTCATTTAGTTCTGAAGGTGCATTGTTCTTTGATGTAGGCTGATTTGAAGCATGTGGGTGGATGAGTGAATTATTATCGTGAAGACGTCAGTTAGCTGGTGTGCACACCCCCTAAGTACTTGGCTTCGGATTTTGTCTGGCCCGGCTGTCTTGGGGGGGGGGGGGGGGTTGACTCTGCAGTCTTTCTCACAACTGCTGCTGCTAAGACAGCGGCTGCCCACCTGGGACAGGGGTAGCTTTTGTAGCCGACGTTGTGTTGCGTGCCTCGAAGTGTGGATAGAAAGTGTTTAGAGCATCATGGAGGGAGGTGTCACTGGTACAGTCAAGGCTGTTTTTCTTTGTGTAGTCAGTAATACCCTTGGCGAGATCACAAGACAAAGGAGCAGAAGTAGGCCACTCAGCCCATCAAGTCTGCTCCGTCACTCCACCAACAGCTAAACTATTCTCCCATCTAGTTCCAATTTCCAGCTTTTTCCCCATAACTCTTGATACCCTGACTAATTAGATACTTATCAATCTCCTCCTTAAACACCCTCAAAGATCATCCTCCACAGCTGTATGTGGCAACGAATTCCATAAATCCAGAACCCTCTGCCTAAAAAAATTTCTCCTCATCTCTGTTTTAAATGGGTACCCTCTAATTCTAAGACTGTGGCCTCTTGTCCGGGACTCACCCACCAAGGGAAACAGCCTTTCCACATCTACTCTGTCGAACCCTTTTAACATTCAAAATGTTTCTATGAGATCCCCTCTCATTTTTCTATACTCTAATGAATACAGTCCAAGAGCCGACAAACGCTCCTCATATGTTAGCCCCTGCATTCCAGGAATCATCCTCATAAATCTCCTATGAATTCTCTCCAACATCAGTACATCCCTTCTAAGATAGGGGACCCAAAACTGCACACTGTATTCCAAATGAGGTCTCACTAATGCCCCATAGAGCCTCATCAACACCTCCTTACTCTTATACACTATTCCTCTTGAAATGAATGCCAACATAGCATTCGCTTTCCTTACTGCCGATCCAACCTGGTGGTTAACCTTCAGGGTATTACTAAATACTGATTTAGTTGGCATTACTGATCATTATCAGATGGGTGTTCCTGAATTTTTTTGTGCGCGGGTGGTCTTTGCCCACTTGATGCCCAAGGTGGGGTTCTCCTGGCTGCTCTGAGTGCTGTTTTGTCACTGCATTTTCCATCCATAAAATGATTAGGGTACTTGGCAGATTAGTTGATATCTGGGGGAATGGATGGTGTCTGGGTAAACATCACAGCTCCATGTGTTCTCACAGTGGAGGGGTAGTGATGGGGTAGAGCATATGCCTGAGACATTAGTTCTGTTTTCACTGTCCATGGACGATGCCCAACCTGTCCAGTGGTTTCCACGTTGTCTGATTTTTTTTTTGTTTGTTTTTAACAATCTTTAACAGGTTTTGATGTAACCCTGGCTCTTCTCTTTCCACAGATGCTGCCCGAGATACAGGCCTTACAAGCATTCTCATTTGTTTCAGATTAGCAAATGTGTTCTGTATCACCTTGTTCCCACCTGAAATTCCCCCGCCCCCCATCTCCTCTGTGCTCCAATATTTATATTTCCTGCAGGCTAAGTTGCTGTCATTACTTATACATTCACTGCCTGTCTACACATCTATCTTCTCACGTCTCCATACCATCATAGGCATTCCTTTCGTTCCCTCCCTTATCTGCACACCTACCCATAATTGTTTGCTGAATTTACCCAGTCCTAGTCCTAAACAGAGCTTACTGTTTCTCTCTTCGTGCATGTTGTCCGCCCCCTCTAGTATTTCCAATACGCTTTTCTTTTTTATGTCACATTTCCACCATCTGCAGGTTATTGGCCATGATAATCTTTTGCCGAGATTTGTGCGATGCTCAGTTCGATTTGTAATTGAGCAAGTGAAGCACTCCAGACATCAAGGCCTGGAAAATGTTCCATCGTGGCCAAATCACTTCCGCATCAAGGCCTGGGCAGGAGATTCACAGGGGAACTGTGGAGGGATTTTTACACTTAGCAACACACCGCTGGAGGGGAAACAAAGAGGCAAAGTACTCTCACAGATTAAAGTGGTATCTGGACAAATGTGTGAAGCGCTGCAGCATACAAGACCACACGCTGAGTGGTGAGAAATGGAATTGGAATAGCTAGGTTATTGGTGGGTGACGGTGAGCCAGAGGGCCTGGTTCTGTGTTGTTTAACTCTACCTGTCCTAAGCAGGATGGGACCTAACTCTTTATCAGGCTAGGCTTAGTCAAGCTTTGAAGAATATTGTAGGAGCTCAGGCCTGGGCTGGTTCCGGCCAGCAACCACACACTCTTCAAATAAACTGCCCTGAACATGGAGTTTCCGTTTCGAGCTTTAGAAGTGGAACATATAAAGGCACTGCTCTCCCACAGCTCCGGCGATACAGGCTTAGCCCTGATCCTTGGGAGCTGTCCCTGCAGAGTTTTCGTGTTCTCTCTGTGACCACCTGGGCTTCCTATAGATTGCTATGTTTGGTCTCAGGCGAGTGCCGAGGTAATCACGGAATTTGGGTAGATTCAATCGGGAATGTTGGGGGAATAAAATGTACATATGCGTGTCTGATTGCTGGCATGGGCTCAGTGTGCCAAGGGGCCTATTCCCATGCTGTACAACTGCCTCATATATATAGTTCATAGGGCATCTGACTGCTGGGTTGAGTGAGCAAATGCTGCTTTCACAAGATGGATGCGATTCTTGGCATGGATTGGGTTCAGTAGCAAAAGGAATTATAGATCACCTAGTTCATATTGGGTTAGCATCGGCTGTGTGGGAATAAACGGGACCTTTTCAGAATGGCAGGCGGTGACTAGTGGGGTACCACAAGGCTCAGTGCTGGGACCCCAGTTGTTTACAATATATATTAATGACTTGGATGAGGAAATTAAATGCAGCATCTCCAAGTTTGCAGATGACACGAAGCTGGGTGGCAGTGTTAGCTGTGAGGAGGATGCTAAGAGGATGCAGGGTGACTTGGATAGGTTGGGTGAGTGGGCAAATTCATGGCAGATGCAATTTAATGTGGATAAATGTGAAGTTTCCACTTTGGTGGCAAAAATAGGAAAACAGATTATTATCTGAATGGTGACCGATTAGGAAAAGGGGAGGTGCAATGAGACCTGGGTGTCATTATACACCAGTCATTGAAAGTGGGCATGCAGGTACAGCAGGCGGTGAAAAAGGCGAATGGTATGCTGGCATTTATAGCGAGAGGATTCGAGTACAGGAGCAGGGAGGTACTACTGCAGTTGTACAAGGCCTTGGTGAGACCACACCTGGAGTATTGTGTGCAGTTTTGGTCCCCTAATCTGAGGAAAGACATCCTTGCCATAGAGGGAGTACAAAGAAGGTTCACCAGATTGATTCCTGGGGTGGCAGGACTTTCATATGAAGAAAGACTGGATGAACTGGGCTTGTACTCATTGGAATTTAGAAGATTGAGGGGGGGATCTGATTGAAACGTATAAAATCCTAAAGGGATTGGACAGGCTAGATGCAGGAAGATTGTTCCCGATGTTGGGGAAGTCCAGAACGAGGGGTCACAGTTTGAGGATAAAGGGGAAGCCTTTTAGGACCGAGATTAGGAAAAACTTCTTCACACAGAGAGTGGTGAATCTGTGGAATTCCCTGCCACAGGAAACAGTTGAGGCCGGTTCGTTGGTTATATTTAAGAGGGAGTTAGATATGGCCCTTGTGGCTACGGGGATCAGGGGGTATGGAGGGAAGGCTGGGGCAGGGTTCTTAGTTGGATGATCAGCCATGATCATAATAAATGGCGGTGCAGGCTCGAAGGGCCGAATGGCCTACTCCTGCACCTATTTTCTATGTTTCTATGCTTCTATGTGTCAGGTTTGGTTTTAATTTTGTTCCTCAGGCTGCATTTTAAACTGCACCACTGTTTAGCACTGGACTTGACCCTCACCTCAGACCTTCTAAGGGCTACTGTTTGGCAAACTACTATTAGTGGGGCCTTCATTGTTGCCGGCAGTCCATCTGGGATGTGAGCACTGAACAAACATTGGTTTACTCTCCTTACCCAGATTTTTAAAATTGTTATTGAGCAGAAGAAATTTTAACTAGTTGAATTCCATATGAGATCAGGTACAGAAGTTTAAATTAAGAAGGAATGAAAAATATTGAGAAGCAGAATGATACTTAAAATATTATAAATGCCATGAATTAAAAGCTTAAGGAATGGAACTCTAAATAGAAAAGTAGATGATTTTCAATATCAGGGAAGTCTAACAACCATTAAGACAAACATGCCCCTCATAGTGTGCTTGGATTGGAACGGATGTCTGACTTTGTGGTGAGCAACAGTTCCATGTTATTCAATAAATCTGAACAGAAGCACAATGGTGGGTCCCAGTTTGATGGAGATTCTGATAGCTCATCCTAGTCAACATTTCACTGGATTGTTCCACGTGCAGCCATTGCTGCATTATATCTACACAGAGATAACTGTGGCTTACATTGATCTTAGTTTTCATATCAAAATCCGGGCCATTAGTTGATCTTGTGTCACTTTATGTACATCATTCTATGCACATAACAGTTAGTTGTATGTTGTGCTTTATAGGATTGCTTTTATATTTACACTTATTGAGTTTATTTTTGTTTTGTAATTGTGCTCTTTATGCTTATTGTGGTTTTTTATGCTGTACCGGATCCAGAGTAATAATAATTTTATTCTTTATACTTGTGCACTGAAGAACAGCAATAAACAATCTTGAATCTTATTAAAGTTATTCCACTTCAGATGTAATTTGGCATATGAATTTTGTTTTGGGATTATTTTACAAAATCAGGAGAAAATGTAACGCCGGTACTGTTGTTCATTATTAATGGAGTTAATTACCGCAACGACTATTTGCTTCATCCTGTTTTGTGTGTTAAAAGACCCTAATTGTTCTTTGACAGGGTTCTTCGTTATGTATCAATGCTTTCAACTCAGTGATTCAAAGTCAGAATGATAACTTTGATTAGAGTTGAAGAACCAGGATTAAGTCCACCCACAACAAAAATATGTTTGGCTTTGTGAGCCTGTTTCTATAACTTTGTTATGATTAGAGATAACATTTCATATATAATTCAGTGTTATGATTAGAGATAACATTTCATATATAATTAAGTGTCAAATACAAATTCTGTTTTCTGGATACTCTCCAACTACATCAAACTTCTTTTTAAGAATAGAAATATGTACACCAAATTGTAAACATGCAACAGCTTTAAATACTAAAGACTAGCTGACTCAAATTGATTTTGCAAAGTCCCAAGACTTTAACTGTTTAGCTTATAGCATCTTTGGGTTTAGTTGATAATTCCAGACAATCATCTAATAATCCCTTGGAAATGCTTTTTGCTTCCCACTTTTCTAATGAGCGACTATTTTAATTTGACTATGTGCAGTTTATATTATTGGGGCTTTATTTATGGTTTGTGACCCAAATTGAGTAGATTTGAATCAGGTTTATAATGGATCATGCAACTGTTAGACACTGATAACTCAGCTGTCTCATTGCTTGCAAATCACGATGAATTAGCATCCAGTTTACCTGCTACTGTATCCAGATCCTCTGGCCCTCTCCCCTTCAAGTTGCTAGGGTCCCATTTCTCACACCCTTTTCAGTTCTATTTCCAGCACCCCCTTTAACCTCATGAGCCCCCATTTTCAGTTCTCCATTCAAACTTACTGGGGTTCTTCTCCCGGGCTCTCTTTAAACTCAGTAGTGCCATGTTTCTCTTATTCCCTTTAAACATGGTTCATTGACAAAAACTGTTATATTACCACATAACATCTAAAAAAAATCAATCTAACAGTATGGGTGCCACAATAGCGTAGTGGTTATTGCGATGCTATTACAGCTCAGGGCATTGGAGTTTGCAGTTCAATTCTGACCTCATCCATAAGGAGTTTGTACATTCCTCCCCGTGAATGAATGGGCTTCCTCCAAGGGCTCTGGTTTCCTCCCACATACCAAAGACATACCGGTTAGAGGGTTGATTGGTCATTGTAAATTGTCTGGTGATTAGGCTAGGGTGAAACAGTGGGTTGCTGGTGGTGTGGCTCGTTGGACCAGAAGGACCTGCTCTGTGCTGTATCTCTTAAATAAATAAATGTTGGTGGTGTGTTAATAGGAATGCATGCAATATTCCCCAAAATCTGCCAGTCCAGCACCAAAACTTTGTGGCTGGCATTTGATCAGAGTTTTACTGTTGTTTGTTTTCTCCTACAATCGTCGTAGTTCTGAAGGGCTGGTTTGCTCTCGACCTTGTCCTCTCTTCACACTCCCCAGCACACTCATGTAATATAATGTGGCAGGCCCAAACAAGCTCCATCACCTTCTCCTAATTAATGCCCAGCTCCTTGAAAGCAATATATCCAGAAGGTTACTGGCATGCTACTTCGATTGCTATATTGTTCCCTGTGTAACAGTGCTTATTTCTGGAACAAAAATACTTCACAACAACCTATCTGACTTGCTTCCAGTTCTTGAGAGAATAATTAAGGCACAAAGTACTCTTTGGAGTAGCACTGAAATCCATCAGAGCGTCTTGCGAAAGTGCAATATTCAGAACTACATTCATCCATAATTCTAAAATTCAAAGAGGTTGGCAGTTTTAAAATCTGTTACATACTTATCACTTTGGCAAGTGGATTTCAATAATGGTTATTGAAATAACCAAGTTGTTGTAAAAGCCCATGTGCTTCACTTAATCTTCTTTAGGGAAAGACATCAGTAATCCTTACCTGATCTGGACCTTTAGTCAGCTGACACTCGCAACAGTGCGGCAGCTACTTTTATTGCTCTCTGTCTGCAGCGTCCCAGTGAACTACTCAGTTCTGAGCAGTCAGTGCCAGCCTGGCTGGCATTGTCTGCATCCCCAAATTGTTTTAAAAAAAATCCTTATTTACATTCCTAAATATTGCAGTTTGAGCAAGTCAAGTCCTAGTATTTACAAACAAGAGGAAATCTGCAGATGCTGGAAATCTGAGCAACACACACAAAATGCTGGAGGAACTCAGCAGGCCAGGCAGCATCTAGGAAAAGAGTACAGTCGACGTTTCGGGTCAAAACCCTTTGGCAGGACAGTATTTACACCATATTTGCATTGATGCAGGGCGGCTTACTTGAACATGTCAACATGCGGAAGAGTAATATGATACCAGCCAGATAATATGTTCCAATAATTCTGACTTAATGATGGATATTGCTCAGAACATGAAGTATGATTACCCTGCTCATTTCTGAAATCTGTTAAGTAATCTCTTTATGACCTAGTGTTTTACATTTCATCTAAAAGGAGGCATCTCTGACACTGTGGCACTCTCTCAGTAGTGCACTGAAACGTCTGATAGATACTTTGAAAGGGGAACTGACAACTTCCTAGCATTTACCGAGATGGGTCTATAGCAGTATTACATCCTGTTGCACAGAATGAGTTACAGGCATAGACACTCAGTCCCACAGGAACGCAGCACTATCACATCAAATCACTTCAGCCTGCTTGAAGACCCTTCCATGTTTTCTGATGAAAATGCTCCTTTTAACACTAATTATCTGCTCTGATGTTTGAAAAAGACATAATAAATACAGACAACATTTACACAATGCTTGTAGCTACTGATAATTTTGCTTTCTGTTATCATTTTGAACATATTACTGCATCTCCACACAATAGCACCTCAATATAAAGTGGTGGACGTCGGCATGGGATAAACCCATGTTGTTCCACAAGCAGCATTCAGTAAAGTCCCATTTTAATCTACACCTGATCAGCTTAACACCAGATCAAACAGGAACGCAGGCAACGTGCATGAACAGTTTGATGACGATCACACTCTCTTATATTTTGGAATAGATTATTCAACTCTATGAGCTCATAGACTGCATATCTCAGAATAAACAAATAGGATTGGCAATTATTTAAATTTTATAAAAGCTGGATTTTTTAAAAAAAGCCTTGTACTCACATACTAAACAGCAAGGAAAATAGTAAAATATACATTGATCAAATCATGTTCATCACATATTGAATTTTCTCCAAATGAGTATTTAGGATTCGTGTTTGGTGTTTTATTGCATTTTGAAACACTTCACAAAATAAACTTATTAAGTATGAACAGGTTTTGTGGCCAAACATGACAGCTGCAAGCATGTCACAACAACAACAGCGAGAAGATGGACTAGTTGTTATTATAAGGAAAGATTGAATAGGTTAAAACTTTATTTCTTGGAATGTAGGAGATTAAGGGGAGATCTGATTGTATACGCACAGTCATGAGGGGTATACAGCAGACAAGGTAAATGCAAGCAGGCTTTTTCCACTGAGTTTGGGTGGGACTACAACTACAGGTCATGGGTTAAGGGTGAAAGGTGAAAAGTTCAAGGGGAACATGAAGGGAAACTCCTTCACTCAGTGGGTCTTGAGAGTGTCGAATGAGCTGACAGCAAAAGTGGTGAATGCAAACTCGATTTCAACAAGCAAGGGAAGTTAGGATAGGTAAATGGATAGTAGGGGTATGGAAGGCTATGGTCCAGAAGCAGGTCGATGGGAGTAGGCAGGTTAAATGGTTCAGCATGGACTAGATAGGCCAAATGGCCTGTTTTGTGACTAGTGAAGGGACAGAAGATTTCTATACAAGAAAATCTTTTCATTATTCTCCAAATATAGCTATACCGACTCTTAAATTTTTTTTCTCACATCTGCTAGATTGATGTGTATATCACTGCCTCACACTCAAATGTTCTTCAGATTGTAAAAAAAAGGACTCAAGCTGCATACCTTTTCAAAAACCCCTCAATTAAACTCCTTTTAAAGAACCGCACACCCCAGATTAACAAGCAAAATTCATCATCAAGCCTCATAAGGTAAAGTTAGGGCAGGGGATGTGTGATATATAGAGGCATGTGTTAATGAGCATCCTGCAGGACCAAAGATTAAATAGAGGTAGAGAGGCTGAGAGAGGAAATTCCAGAATTTCAGGCCTGATAGCTGAAGCAGAGCAGCTGAATACAATTTGATTAAATTGTGGATTAGTGTAAAGGCCAGAACTGGAGTATTCACACACAAAATGCTGGAGGAATTCAGCAGACCAGGCAGCATCTATGGAAAAGAGTAGTCAATGCTTCAAGCCAAAATCCTTTGATTTGAAGAGTAGAGAAGGCTGCAGAAATATATGGGGTAAGACTTGGGGAATGGTAGACTGCTTTCGGTGACACAATAGCACTGTACAAAGTGTAGCTGTTTCATAATTCCAATGACCTAGATTCACTTCAGACTTCTGGGGCTTGCGGATTCTCCCTGTGACCATATAGCTATGGTCATATAGCGGAAGCAGGCTCTCTAGTTTCCCTCTATGCACTAAAAAACTTACTGGCTAAGTTAACTGCCTTCTGTAAGTTATCTCCAGTGCCTGTGAGTGGTGGAGGAATCACAGGCATGAGAGCAAATAGGATACAAGGATCAAGTGCAGGAATGGGATTGCTCAGAAAATTGGCATGGACTTAATGGGCTGAATGGCCTCATTTGTCATAAAGAAGTATGAGATATGTGAGTATGTGAACATGAAGGTACGTTAAAGTAATGGTGAAGATTTTAAGGCCAAGGCAGAAATGAAAGTCAGTGATCAGAGCAACAAAGAGTGGACAGGTTTTGCTGCAAGTTTTAAATGACCCCATCTTTCTGAAGGCTGAACAGGAAAAAGTGGCAGATGACAGCTTCAATGGCAGATGAGAGCATTTAATCTCATTTAAGCTCTTTTCAATAGAATCAATGCTTCTTTATGCCTTAACCAGAGGCGAGAAAAAGGTCTTTTAATTTGGAAGAGACAGCATAATGCATTTTAAAATTGACTTCACTTAGCTGTAGTCAAGCATGAAGTCCTTTTTAATATCAGGGGAAAAAAAACACACGAGCTGTCAGAAGAGAATTATTGGCTTCAAGGCGAGGCAACTGGCCATTGTTATCACTTACGTAAAAGTGATTCAAGCCAAATTTGTTTTGCCACTCATCATTTCTTTGAGACGTTAAATGTCAGACCTTTAGACCGATTTCTCTGGGTGAAGGTCTCCTGAGGAAAGGGTTCGATAGACAACCACGAAACCGCTGTCATATTTGATAGCTACGAGCTATGAGCCTGTCAGTTATCATTGGACCTCACCCACTGACGTCCTTGAGGTAACCATTCCCGAGTCAGTGAGAGAGTGGTCCTTATTTACAAAGGTACTGGTAAGTACATACACAATCCAAATACTCACTCATCCAATGTTCTGGTGTTTTGCAGGAGTATACAGTGGTGGATGCAGCCCAGTCTAGCATGGGTAAATCCCTCCCCACAATTGAGTACATCTACATGGAGCACTGTTGCAGGAAAGCAGTGACCATCATCCAGGCCATGCTCTCTTCTCGCTGCTGATAGCAGGAAGGAGGTACAGGAGCCTCAGGACCAACACCACCAGCTTCAGGAACAGTTATTACTCCTCAACCATCAGGCTTTTGAACCAGAGGGGATAACTTCACTCACCCCAATGCTGGACTGTTCCCACAACCTATGGACTCACTTTCAAGGATTCTACAACGCATTTTCTTGATATTTATTGCTTATTTATTTATTTTTCTCTCCTTTTGTCTTTGCACAGTTTGTTGTCTCTTGCACAGTAGTGTTGTCCATCCTATTGGGAACTGTCTTTCATTGATCCTATCATGTTAGTGTGAATGCCTGCAAGAAAATGAATCTCAGGGTTGATGACATATATGCACTTTGATAATAAATTTACTTTGAACTTTATGCTGTTAATGATTGTGATTGTTAAGCATCGTTAATTCTTCTGCAGTTTAGTTTCCTGAATGATTGATAATTCATGAAATGTTAATTCCAAGTTGCCAATAACAAAGTGAAACTTAATTTTTATGGCCTAGCTCACGTGGGCAGCTGTGGCCGTGCTCAGAGTGGCACAGCTGTTAAAGCTACTGACTAGTGGTGCCAGCAACCCAGGTTCAATTCTGATCTCCAGTTACATAAGAACATTGGAAATAGGAGCATGAGTAGGTTACCTAGCCGGTCCACCATTTAATTACATCATGGATAATCTGACCATGGACTCAGCTCCAGCTACCCGCCTTTCCCCATAACCCTCAATTCCCCTGCTATGCAAAATTAAACTGACTTAAAACATTTAACAAGTTAGCCTTTACTGCTTCTCTGGGCAGCAGGTAGCACAAATTCACTGTTCCCTGGGAAAAACAGTTTCTCCTCTTCTCCATCCTAAATTTATTCTACCGAATCTTGAGGCCATGTCCCTAGTTCTACTCTCACTTACAATTGGAATCAACCTTCCTGCCTTTATCTTATCAATCCTTTTCATAATTTTATATGTTTCTATAAGATCCCTCTTATTCTTCTGAATTCCAATCAGTATAGCCCTAGGTGAATATATCTCTCCTCATAAGCTAACTCCCTCATCGCTGGAATCAACCTGGTGAATCTCCTCTGCATTGTCTCCAAGGCAGTATATCTTTCCTATGGTAAGGAGACCTGAACTTCACACAGTACTGTAGATAGGACCTTACCAGAACCCTGGCATAAAACGTAGCATAATCTCCCTTCTCGTAAGATCAATTCATCTGGCAATGAAGGTCAACATTCCAATTTGCCTTCTTAGTAACCTGTTGCACCTGCAAACTAACCTTTCACAATTCATGCACAGGTACTCCCAAGTCCCTCTGTACAACAGCATGCTGAAGTCTTTCACCTTTGAAATAATAATCTGATTTTCTACTTTTCCTTCCAAAGTGGCATTTACCAACGTTGTATTCCATCTGCTAGACCCTTGCCCATTCACTTAACCTATCTACATCTCTCTGCAGAATCTCCACAACTGCACAATTCACTTTTCCAGTCAGGGATCAAATTTCAAGGTTCAAGGTCAATTTAGTATCTATGCAAATTTGGATACGCGCCACTGGGTCTGCTCTTCTAAATTGTTAATGTATACCGTGAACAGGTCCAGCACCACCCCTGCAGCATTTCACTCATCATTAACTGCCAGGCAGATACCCATTTATCACAATTCTCATCCCAACTCTCTGCCTTGTATTGGTTAACCAATCCTCTTTCCGTGCCAATACATTGCCCAACCCCACTCCCCCTCATCTCCATGCATCCTTATTTCATGGATAAGTCTTTTATGCAGCAGCTTCTTGAACATTTTCTGGAAATCCAAGTATACAACATTCACCTGCTCCCCTCTATCCACTGCACTCATTATATCCTCAAAGAGCTCCAGTAAGTTTGTCAAGCAGAGGAACTCACTTAAAGGAAAGCAGGCAGAAGAATTTCGTCTCTCGTTGTGAATATTTGGAATTCGACACCAGCAGGAACTGTGGTGGCTGTCATTGAATATAGTCACGAGCAGCATATGCAGGTTTTTTTTTATATACAAAAGGAGAAACAAGGCCATAGGGAACCAGGAGGAAAGGAAAGTGAGAGAGAAGTCAGAGCAGCCATCAATCTTGTTGATTAGCAGAAGTGGGTCTGCGGAGCAGTCTAACACCTGCTGTATGTGAAAATATATACCTGGATTCGCGACCCTATGCCTAACAGCATCATTCGCAGAGGACTTGCACACACTTTCCAGGAGCTATATCTCCCTGCCCCCCCACCCCATAAGTTTCTACCTATCACTTACCAGCCTCCATCACAATACTCTCCCTCACTAACCACCGCAGCTCTATCTGTCCATCAGCTCCAGCACCATCTGTTTCCACCTATCACCCACCAAGCTCAGTCTCCTCACTCCGACTCCATCTGCCCGTCTCTTCCTCCCCTAATCTGGTTCCACCACTCACCTACACCACCCTCTCACCTCTGAATTCTGTCTTTCCTCCCTCTACGTTCTCAATCCTGTTACAGGATCTCGACCTGAACTGGGAACCATCTCGTCTTCACTGATGCTGCTCCTCCACTGTGTCCTTTCTGCAGTTTATTTTTTGCTTGAGAGGAAAAGGGTCTCGGTTGAATGTTCAACCAAAAACTGGCAGCCTCGACAGTGCAGTGGTCCCCGTACACTATCTCACAGCGATCCCAGTCTTGGTTAAGTGCTCGGGTCCTGGAGTGGGGCTGAAGCCAAGGTTAATAACCTTGCTATTAAGCCAAAGCTAAAAATGCTATTGGGTGAGAATTAAGGGCATAGATGGCAGGAACAATACATCAGAAAATGATTAATTTTCATTCAATAATGACAATGAGATGCTGTAATCAACTTAAAATAATCAGCTGTCTGACACAGACAAGGAACAAATAAGCTGAGGAAGGCAGATAAATGAGCCAGAATTTCTTTAATTAAAATCAGTCCACACAGATGCTGCTACACTTCCACAATTGATTGAAGGTGATATTTTAGACGATAATTTCCCTTTTAAACTTGCATATATTTTTTTAAAAAATTAATTAATTCAGAACAGAACCATACAGATGCCCTGTAATGAAAATTAAATACTGGTCTTGTAACTAAAATATTTGGAAAGATCTTCAACTCATTTTTTTCCAAAAGCATACAAGTTTCATCATACCTTGTAACACCTCGAAGAATGCTAGATTTAAAATTAATTTTACCACTATTAGCAGTTATCTAATTATCTTCCAGTGGGTATTCGGCTGGTTTATGATATTAACCTATGCATTAAGGCCTTCATGAACACCTAATGTAGAGGAAAGCATTTATTGGATTGTTAGCAGAAACTCAGAGAGAGAGAAAAATAAATCACAAGACAATAGTTAAACAATGAACAGACATGCCAGCGAACTGTGAAAATTCACTCATCCAAACAACAGCTGTGAGAAATGCATCAATGCCGAAATGGGAAAGCCTGTTTCACATACCGACCCTGGAGCCAGCAGTCACACTGCAATACGTTGGGAAAGGGACATCTGAGTATCAGCTGCAAACTAGCACGCCATAAACTCTCATAGCTCCTGGCCCGACCAATACAATGTGCCAGCAAGTCCCTCTTTTCAGGTCATCTCCTCACTCCAAGCTCAGGGGAGAGGTTCTGCCATGCTGAGCTCAGGGCCGAATGCACCACATCCAGCCACTTTGCTTTAATCCAGTCGCTGCTGGTGTATGTGACAGCAACCCTAACTAAAAAGTTAAGTATAGGAGTGTGCTTTCTTTTTAATTAATTTTAAGCGGGGTGAATGGGGTGTCAGGGAGGGGTAGCACCTCTGGTGGGAGAACATGTCACATCCTTTTCAAGGTGGTTAGTCCACCTTTGGTCCCCACCTGGCACTCAGCTCTCACCTGTGGCTCCCCGTAGCTGTTTGCATGAGACAGCGGCCACACCCCAGGCAACGGCTTCGACAAGCCGGCTAAACCAGGTGAGCGTAGCCGACGGGTCTCAAACCCTCAGTGAGATAAGGAGTTGTCTATCCCAGCATGTGAAGACAGACTCCGGCGGATTGAGCGGACGAGACCTATGGAAGGTCCAATGATCAAGAAGGCGGTCTCTGCAAGCGTCGTGGAACGTGTAGACCAGGACAAGACACAGAAGACGTCCTGGTCATCCACTGCGCCTAGTCCCATCTCCAGCCGTCTAGACTCTGCCTTGCCACTGGATCCAGATGGGAATTGGGAAGAGAGAGCGAGGCTGACGCTGCGCAACTCTCCCTCACTTAAATCCAAATCACGTGCTAGTCTCGACACCATCATAATGGTGTCGAGGTCCTCATCGACGTCGACAATGGACGAACACAATCTTAAGCACTTAAATCATGCTTGTAAAGTAAATTTCAATTATTTAGAACTTTTTAAGATAAATTTTAAGCATCGCCAGGCAATGCCTCAGGATCCTTTGCTTGAAGCCTACTTACCTTTTATGGACTACTGTGCCTGGTTAGCTGGCCATCGCATCCTGGCCAGCCAGACAAATAGACCCATGGAATAGGAACATCACAGCAAGCAGGCGAACTCCAGCAAGGTGTGGCTCAATAGCCCGCACCCCTCCTCGAGAATACGGTTGGGTGTTCTGCACTAATTTTAGAAGATGTGAAAACAAAGTGTTCTTAAAATAAAATGGAAAAAGGGAAGTTGCTGAAGTTAATTGCAAACAAAAAAATTGGCATGGATGCAGAGCATGGGGAAGGGAAGCAGAAATCACTACATTGAGTAACTAAATCCCGGGATGTCACATAATAGATTTGTACGAAGCAAATCACCGAGTCCCAAACCCCCAGAGCTCCCGATGTTTAAAAGTTAAACATGCTGTTGCAATTTGGACCCTCTCAACTATATTTTTATTCATATTTCTAGCTAAAGAGCATTTCTACATGTAGTATGCTATTTACATGGTCAGGAATGTGAGGCACACTTGTGATTCTATTCAAGGAGCCCTGCCTTTTACAAAAAGCAGAAAGCATCTCACAGTCAGTCAAGCAACACACATCAAAGTTGCTGGTGAACGCAGCAGGCCAGGCAGCATCTGTGGGAAGAGGTGCAGTCGACGTTTCAGGCCGAGACCCTTTGTCAGGACTCATCAGGTCCTGACAAAGGGTCTCGGCCTGAAACGTCGACTGCACCTCTTCCTACAGATGCTGCCTGGCCTGCTGCGTTCACCAGCAACTTTGATGTGTGTTGCTTGAATTTCCAGCATCTGCAGAATTCCTGTTGTTCACAGTCAGTCACGTGCTTTTGGTTCACATTATTTATCTAGAGCAGGGGTTCCCAAACTGGGGTCCACGGACCCCTGGCTTAATGGATCAAAAAAGTTGGGAACTCCTGAGTTAGAGATGGTGGTGGTGAGGCAGCAGGGGTACCAGACCTTGAAATTGGCAAAACTATTCCTGTTGGCAATTACATTTATTTGCTTTTGTGAAGTCAAATTAAAATACAAACTGAATACAAACTATCAGTTGTCCTTAAAAGTTGTAAAATTGCCCCAAGCATTTCTCTATTTTTCAACTGATGAACACCTCAGCCTTGAATAAAAATGAAAAACTGTATTTACTTTACCCTCAATGTCTTCATCTTTTTTAAAACTAATACTCTCACTTCCCAAGTCCAGTCTTCAGCTTTCTCCAAGTAGACTGAAAAGATATGTCAAACAGATGGTTTAGCCATTTACTCCCAGTTCTGTTTGGAACACAGAATGCACAGTAGGAAGCTGCTTAACTCCTAAAACCACTGTTTCAGGATCATCCTGGAAGTCAGACTGGGCCAGCCTCACCCCAACAGTTAATTCTCCAGCACTCTGTGTTAGTTCATGCCATCTCATTTAGACATCACCCACATTTGCTGACTTAGATCGACCCACAGCCACAACTTTCAACGGTAAAACTCCTCATCCATTATCAAATCTGCCACAGCCTCTCTCCTCCCCAAACTTGAAGCCTACTCTGGCCTATAGCTATCCAAGATATATGCATTTCCCTCATTTCTGGCTCTTTGTGCAATCTTCAGTTTTAATTGTTGTAGTATTGGCAATTATGCCTTCTCGAAGTTTAATCGATATACTAAACTGAGATTCATTTTCCTGCAGGCATTCACAGTTGATACAAAGGATCACGATAGAATCAATGAAAAACTACACACACAGACAAACAACCACTGTGCATAAGACCAACTGTGCAAATACAAAAAAAAATAAATAAATGAATAAGTAATACATATGTTAAGAACATGAGTTGTAGAGTCCTTGAAAGTAAGTCCATAGGTTGTGGAATAGTTGAGTGTTGGGGCGAGTGAACACTGGTTCAGAAGCCTGATGGTTGAAGGTTGAAGTTGCCGAACCTGATTGTGTGGTACCTCCTTCCTTACTGCAGTAGTGAGAAGACAGCATGGCTTGGATTCCAGGATGCTGCTTTCTTGTGGCAGTGCTCCTTGCAGATGTGCTCAACGTTGGGGACGGCTTTTGCTATGATGGAATAGCTATCTTAACTACCTTTCATGGGCATTGGTGTTTCAATACCAGGCTCATGATGCAAACAGTCAGGATAGAAGTTTGTCAAAGTTTTAAATGGGCATGCTGGATCTGCACAAAGTTCTGAGGAAGTAGAGCCACTGCCATGCCTTCTTTGTAATGGCACTTAGCTGCTGGTCCTAAGACCGATCCTTTAAAATGATAAAGCCAAAACATTTAAAGTTACTGGCCCCCTCCATGTCCAATCTCCTGATGAGGACTGGCTCATGGACCTCCAGTTTCCTCCTCCTGTCGCCAATAATTAGCTCTTTGGTTTTGCTTATGTTGAGTGAGAGTTTTTTTGTTGTAGCGTCATTTAATCAGATTTTTAATCTCCCTCATACATTCTGATTTGTTACCACTCTTGATTCGGCCTATGAGAGTGGTGCCGCCAGCAAATTTGAGTACGGCATTGGAGCTGTACCTAGCCTCACAGTCGTAGGTATAAGGTGAGTCAAGCAGGAGGCTAAGCACACAGCCTTGACGGTGATTGTGGAGGAGAGATTGTTGCCAATCCGAACTGAGGCTTCGGCCTTGGAGCTTATTGGTTAGATCTGAGGGGATGATAATGTTGAATGCAGATGGGTCTGGTGATACATGGCAATGTTTTGTGGGCAGTTCACAAAGTCTGATGTTCAGGGAATTATCCCACTAAACCTCTCCACCCAGCTTTCCTCCTTTAAGCTCCCTTATACCGTAATGCCTTCAGATAGGTTTTACCAACACTGTGAAATGCTTTGTATATTTCCCTATGTTACAATGACTAACCACATGCATGTGCCTCCCTGAAGTTTATATCACATGGTAACTCTACCATTTTAACTTGCATAAAGGGGCACAGCATTCATCCTTTGAGCTGTTCTTCCATATACTTATGCCATGGTAAACAATTTTTAACTTCTACCACACCGTGTGCAGAAATGTTTTCCAATTTCATTTTTCAGAGGGCCTGGTTTCATTGTCAGATATACATGTCTAGTCACGGTCTCCATAGCCAACACAAGTCGTTTCTATTTCCATCAGTTCCCCTTAATATCCTTGTTATACTATACTCTTGTGAGTTTTGCCTTACAGCACGACTTGGTGGGAGACTTTCTAATTGTGAAGAATGCGCCAGCTCTTTGGAATAAACTAGTGCCTGATCAAGTTTTAAGCATTGCTGGAAATATCTTTACGTGGTGCTATTCTTTATCTCAGGCTGCATTTGTATTTGAAGTTTGAAACAGGAAAGCTGCAGAGTTCTTAAAAATCAAAGTCAATTATCCGCTCATCATGTTGTTAACTTTGGTAATGGAATTCTAATTCTGAGGATCTTGCGTCATGATCACATCCAATCCGTTACTGTGCAACAGGCGTCTTATTTCCAACTTCAGAGGACCGCCTTTCATGCGGTACCTTCACAAATTTTACACTGGCCAAGTGTGTGGCCTCTAAATGAGGCAGCCACTTTGTGCCAAATTAGAAGCAACTTTTTTTTTGATGAGAAGTAGACTACTGACAACCCACACACGCCATGTTAACATCAAAGACTATCTTAGAATCATGATAATTTATGAACTGAATGTTATTTACATTATTCAGTTCCTGCTAAGTTCAGTATGGATTGTCCTTCTGATAACTAAAAAGATAAAAAAAATGTAGTTAACTCACTACAGCCAGGATCATTCACTTCCTGAGCCACTTGAAAGCTCTGCATTGTGTTATTAATTCACATTATGAAATCATTGTGAAAACCCCTCAGATGAGCCCATTTGCAAGGACCTGGATTCACAACGGATAATTTTAAGTTGTGTTGCTACATTTAGATACAAGTGCTTCAGATTGATCAGTAGAGTTCAGCAGATCCAAACTACAGGATCACATCCTGTTACTTTCGAACTAAAAAAGTAGTTGTTGGGAGTCATTTTTCACAAAATGTATCCCTTAGATTTTCTCCTGTTATTGCAACCCTCATGTAGGGCTTTTCCTCATCTTTTCTTGTGCATTTTTTCCCTAATTCTTCTCTCTGAAATCTCATAGATCACGTAAAACCAGTTGCAAGATATTTCAGAGGCAGGATAACAGGAAAATTAAAATAACAACAGCGTCCAGAATTACTCAGCAGGCCAGGCGTAATTCATGGTGACAGAAACAGAGCAGCTACATTACAAAATGAGTTCAGCTTCAGTTTTCTTTGTTTGAAATACCTTTTTATAAAGAAACAAACTTGAATTTCGATAATTGCACTCACAATCTTATGACAAATTTGCAACAGAAGTTATTCAGCTTGGTTTTCTGCTACAGGCGTTCTGACAGTGATACCTAATCTGCCTCACAAACCTGCTTTCCCCTTGTGGCCCTATACATTTCTTTCTTTAATTAAATAATTTTCCACAAAAATGATCACACCACCTAATAATTTTGTATGCATTCTGGGAGCTGTTAGGGAAAGGGATACTGGAAGGACTTAGAAGCAATGCTATCTCATCAACATTGATATCCTGTCATCAGTTCACATGTATCCATTTCATAGACATTAGACCCATCACCTCAGCTTTGACTGTTCCAAGCTGGCCATCCAATATCATCATCCCATGTTTCCTTCAGTGCCTAAAGACCATCGGACGAAAGAAAGCAGGATTAAAGGCTGTAAAAATGAAGTAACTGGTATCAACCCAACCAGATGCTGATTGTCATTATTACTACCATCAAAAGCAGGACTGTGATGAGCCGAGATTAAGGTCCAACAACAGCTTTCTGAAGACTATGATGACACTGGCACATCAGGAAGCGCACAGTCATTAGGAAGTCTGAAGGGAATTAATATTAATGGTTGGGGTTTGTGTCGGAAGGTTAAGTATACATACTTCACTGCGGGAGCCAGAAGTTTTTTATTTGTGTAGAAGTGCTGATTTAATACAACATATTACATGAACAGGTACAATTATGAAGATTTATTTTGGGCATTCTGTTACGATGCCATCAGGCTTGTGTTGTGTCACTGCAAGGACTTACTCTTGCTTCTGTTATGGATCCCATCTCACCACATTGACCTGGCTAAATGATAAGAGCACAGAGGCAGTGAAGGGCCTTCTAGGTCATCCATTCATCCTCACAGGAAGCTTCACGGCCACCCGTACACACAAAAAACATTTTGCATTTTGTGAATGGCTACAGTGGTATGTCTCACTGTGCAACTTCTGGCAATTTTCTACAGCAGAATGACCCTTCCTTTAGGAATAAAAATCATCCTACCTCAAACCCTTGTCCCAAGGTAGATTTGCATCTTCCACTGAGTTAGAAACCAAAGTTATTGATCAAATTAAAACATATTGTTACAGTCAGAAAACAGCTCGTCTATCAAAGCAACAGCAATATGAGAAACTACAAGCAAAACTTGAGGTAAATCTATACATGGTGTCCAAAACTGAAGCTGAACTGATGTTGATTTTTTTCCCCGATTGCTGTTATAGATATGACGCGTTGCCATACTTAATCTTACACTGTGGGTTTTCGTAACTTGAGCTCCAGTTTGGGACATTCAAATGTAAAAGTAGAAGAATCGGTGAAGAAATAAACTTTAGACCTGCATTCCTCATGCATTTAAGCATAAATTGTGTATATGTACATTTCTGGTTAAGTAATTGAATTTTCAAATTTAAAACACTCCTTCCTTTTTATATACTAGAGTGACTAAGATTTGAAACTGTTTTATCAGGATTTTCAAATATGTATTTTAGTAAATTGAAATGAGCACTTCTGTTGAACAAGAACAATTTTATTTAAATTGCACGTGACAGCAACAAACTATGCAGCAGGAAATTCTAACCACACATCCAGTTCAGCAGACAAATGAATCCCATTGTGGTTATGCAAAACAAAACATCTGCCCAGGGTACAGTGGGAAAACCCACAGACAGGATTTCATAAAGATTGCAGCAATGAGGGATTTCAGCTGCAAGATCAGCGAGGGAAGTTGGGCTTCTTCTCTTTGGCACAAAGCTATCTGAAAGGAGATTTGATTAAAGTGTGTGAGATCTATGGGTTTAGATAGGATAAATAAAATAGTTACAGAGTCATGGAGTCATACAGCACAGATACAGGCCCTTCAGCCCAACTGACCAATGCCAACCAAGGAATCCATCCTAGCTAGGCCCATAATCTTCTAAACCTTTCCAATCCATGTACCTGCCCAAGTATCCTTTAAACGTTGTTGTACCTGCCATGGCCACATCCTCGGGCAGATACCACCCTTCACGTAACAAAGCTGCGTTCAAGTTCCTCTTATTGTAAATCCTTCCTATCTCAACTTAAACCTATGCCCTTAAACTTCCACTAATGCCCCACCTCTCCCTCGTACCCCATCCGTTATATATTTATATACACACATTCTTTCTCTCTCTCTCCTTTTCCTCCCTCTGTCCCTCTGACTATACCCTTTGCCCATCCTCTGGGTTTTCCCCCCCCTCCCCCTTTTCCTTCTCCCTGGGCCTCCTGTCCCATGATCCTGTCATATCCCTTTTGCCAATCAACTGTCCAGCTCTTGGCTCCATCCCTCCCCCTCCTGTCTTCTCCTATCATTTTGGATCTCCCCCTCCCCCTTTCAAATCTCTTACTAGCTCTTCCTTCAGTTAGTCCTGACGAAGGGTCTGGGCCCGAAACATCGACTGTACCTCTTCCTAGAGATGCTGCCTGGCCTGCTGCGTTCACCAGCAACTTTGATGTGTGTTGCTTAAACCTATGCCCTCTAGTTTTTGATTACCCAACTCTCTGTGATAAAGACTGAGTGCATTCATCCTCTCTATGCCCCTCATGATCTCTCAGCTGACTGCTCCCTAAGGAATAAGGTCCTAGCTTGTCCAACCTCTCCCTAAAACTTAATCCCACAATTCTTGGCAGCATGCTTGCAATTAGCTTTCAGTTCTTTTTGTAAATTGAAAGCAGTAAATTGAAGTTAAACTGGCCCAGAAACAAAGAGGTTGCATTCACAACACCCAAGCATTAAGACAATGGGGTTGTGTTAATTGGCTTGCATCAAATCAGGCAACATGGCTAAGTTATTTGCACCATTGTGACTTGAGTTCAAGCTGCCAGACCAGATGGATGCCGTCACTTAGCATATCAAACATGGTCACAGGTACAGTCAATCAACAGTTTGTGTACTTATGATAACTGTGTACTCAGAGACAGCCCTGACAATATTAATTTAAAGTACCTGGCTCTCTGTCATCAGAGGCTTTTAGAATATTTCTGTTAATTAGTTTCTCCCAAAAGTGTTTGGATCTTTAGAGGTGTCTTATCAATGACAATCTGGTACCATTCTGTATTTCAAAGGAATCGTTTGTCATTCCTAAGTACTGAAGTAAACAATGTCATTGTAACTATTGTATTAAATAACCTACTGTTAACGTTGATGTTAACGGTATAAAAATGTGATGTATCTTTGGGTTTATGTGTTTCTACTGTGAGTTTCCAGAATGATGGCTGCTTGTTGTGATGAATAAAGACTTCAATATCACCAGCTTCAGTAATCACAGCCACAATATACTCCAAGGCCTCTCTGTTCTACAACACTCCCCACCACCCTGCTGTTCACCGTGAAAGTCGTATCTGCACTTTACTTTCCAAAATGCAACATCTCACACTTATCAGAATAAACTCCATTTGCCATTCCTTGCTCCACATAACTAGCTGATCACAATGTACCTACAAATCTTAATCATCTTTTTCACTGCCCTTGACACCGCCTATTTTAGTGTCATCTGCAAACTCACTAACCATGCTTTGTACATTCTCATCCAAATCAATGATATTCGGAGGTGTCAAACAACAATGGGCCCAGCAGGCATGCAATGTCCCTTCAAATGACACAGCTGGCGATGAGGTACATCAGCACACCCACTCAACCTGATCTGCTTAAGTGACTTGGCAAAAAAATACCCAGCATTTTGCAAGCTGCCACAAACCCTACCCACGCCAACCCCAATCTCAGTCTGGCTCCTGCTCTCAGGCTATTGACGCTCTGCTGCAATACAGCAAACCTCATGGCACATGTCAGGGATAACAAAGCTGCTTCTGATGCCAGCAAAGAATCTCTCCTGGCTCCAGTGTGCCTCTCTGTATTGTGGGTGAACGGCCCTAATCATCTGCATCCCCCTGGACTATGCAGCATGTAACATATCACAGCAACCATGTAAGTTCAGAAGGGTTATAACATCTGATATCACTAGTCTATCCAAACATCTGCAGCACAGTTTCAAAATATCTTTAATGCATTCCATCGAGCTCCTGGAGGCTGCAAGTTCCACATTATTGCCAGATCCCAAACAGAGAGTGTTGAAGTCACAGAATGGACAGAGTTGCCCATTTCTGATTCAAAAGCAAAGCTCTGGGGCATGCGCTGCTTCCCAGGAACAAGGATGCTGGGGCCACCAGTGTCAACTGCCAAAGAGAGGGGTTGCTTCGCTCTGCCACCTCACCCGAAACTTCTCTGCTGCAGTGGAGGGATGAGAGTTCCAACGATGGGGATAACCACTGTTTCCCTCCC
Source organism: Mobula birostris (assembly GCF_030028105.1). Classification (NCBI taxonomy): domain Eukaryota; kingdom Metazoa; phylum Chordata; class Chondrichthyes; order Myliobatiformes; family Myliobatidae; genus Mobula; species Mobula birostris. Next base: position 82,406,116 of record NC_092380.1, read on the forward strand.
CTAACCCTCCGCAATGCCCCCAACTATCGATCACTGCCTGGAGCAGAAAGTTAAATTGAAAGGCCTAAATTTAAAGGAAGATCGAATGTATAAAAAAGGCAGTGAGAAAATCTGCTGCATTTATATTTCTGATTTTGTTTCCACCACACTTCAATTTTTTATTTTTGACATTAAAGTCATTCATCTTGCTGGAACAGCTGCTCATTAGGAAGTGAATGGGAGAATATATCATCAATGGGCTTAAAGGTAATTTAAAAGTTTGCCAGTATCAAGTGCCAACTTCAAACATTGGCAGACACCGCAGGAAAAGGGAATACATTATTTCAGATCCAAAAGATAATTCAAATGAATAAGCCAAAAAACATTTTTTTTCCCCTTCCAGTTTCCTGCAGCTGGATCCTGAAGCAAGATCAGCAGGGTAACAGTGTTGAAAATTGGCTTCTAACTGCTGAGAGCATCAAAAGAGAGAGCAAAGCTATGGTGTTATTGATAACTAGAACAAGAGGGCAGCTGAAGTCTGAAACTTCGTAAGGCCTCTTTACATCCCCTCCTTCCACAAAATAAAGGGACTTGGCATATCATAGTTAGCTTGCATGTAATACTATGCAAGGGCTGTGACAGCTTAGTCCTGATATTAGCAAATAAATCCTGGGGTTTCATAACAAATTGTGAACTTGTCTGGCGATCCAAGTGACAATTGTTTATAGTCCATCTCTCCAGATGGCCACTTCTTTTTCAGAAGGCAGCTATGGTGGCCCAATTTGTAACGATTCCAATCTCTGTAAATCATAAATCTCTGTAATACAGACACTAAGGTGCAGCTCACAATTGTAACAAGTTACCTCGATGTAACTATCTCTTAGTATTGAAGGGTTTTAAATAGCATCAAAATCTAGCTGATGCTCCAGTGCAGAAATGAAGTAAGGCCACCTTTCAGACAAATCACTAAGCCAAGCTTTGTCTACGATCTCAAGTCAACATAGATTGCACGTCACTACTTCAAGGAATTAGAATGAGTTTTTTATTGTCAATCAACAAGCTCCAAAACCTGGGCCCCTGTACCTCCCTTTGCAACTGGATCCTTGACTTCCTCAACAGAAGATCAGAGTCAGTGTGGATTAGAAATAACATCTCCTCCTCACTGACAATCAACACTGCACATCTCAAGGATGTGCATTCAGACCACTGTTCTACTTTCTCTCTACCCACAACTGTGTGGCTAGGCACAGCTCAAACACCATCTATAAATTAACTGGTGACACCACTGTAGTTGGCAGAATTTCAGACGGTGATGAGAGGGTGTACAAGAATGAGATAGATCAGCTGGTTGAGTGGTGTCGCAACAATAACCTTGCGCTCAATGTCAGTAAGACTAAGGAATTGATTGTGGACTTCAGGAAGGGCAAGTTGGAGGAACACACATCAGCCCTCATCACGGAATCAGCAGTAGAAAGGGGGAGCAGTCTCAAGTTCCTAGGTATCAACAGCTCTGAAAATCTACCCAGGTCCAACATACAGTAATGATGCAGTGACAAAGAAGGCATGACAACGGCTGTATTCCATTAGGAGCTTGAGGAGAATTGGTATGTTAGCAAATATACTTGCAGATTTCTACAGGTGCACAGTGGAGAGCCTTCTAACTGGTTGAATCACTGTCTGGTATGGAGGAACCACCGCATGGGATTGGAAAAAGCTGCAGAAAGTTGTAAACTCAGCCAGTTTCATCATGGGCTCTATCCTCACCAGCATCGAGGACATCTTCAAAAGGTGATGCCTCAAAAAGGTGGCATCCATCATTAAGGACCTCCATCACCCAAGACATGTCTTCTTCTCACGTTTGTTGAATGGTACAATTACTAGGCTAATAGGTAGACCAAAGTTTGAATTATACAGTCAGACAATATAATTTACTTACAAAAATTAGCACTCCTTCTAGGCTAGCTACAACACTAGATAATGGTTAATTAGTTGTGAGAAATAATCCTCTGACTAAAGTAAAGTTAATGTGGTGACACTGCTATAATTGATGTATTTACCAAAGCATAACCTGCACAATATGCCAAACATGCACCATTATCACATGCACTGATTAGAAAAAAATGAAAATAATTCCTTCTGTTTTTTGAAAAAACACGATGTTCAAACCCCTCAACAGGAGCCAACCATAATGATAAACTCTTATACATCAAAAGTAGCCCATTTTGAACCTCTATCAGTATTAATAAACCAGGGCCATAAGTATGCAAATACTAACTTCAGAAGATGATGTTTATATTACCTATTCTACAATAAAATGAGCAAAGATTCCTGATTTCTATAAGTGAATTGTATTGTCTAACCGTAAAATGAGATCTACTTATTGATTTGCATATGTTAAACCCCATTTCCTACTGTCTGCCACACATGCTGTTCAGCTCTGATCCATTTTTATTCATTTTAACTACATATACAGCGCACCAGAGAGACTGACGGAATCTGTATCCCTGCCTTTATAAGATACCAACGTATGATCTAATGAAGGTTTGCTGAATGGTACAATTACTCTCCAATCCACTTTAACCTCAGCTTCCAAAACGCCCTACTGCTGCACACAAGGGGCTCTTCATCATATTTTTCTAGCATCTGCGAAGGGAGATTGAAGAATTAATGCCAATTAGTGCCAAATGTGCACAGAATTCAGAGCCATGGACTTGCATCCACTAGAGATTATACTAGGATTGTCCAGGTTAATTTCCCACAGGACTCCGGATCTGTCAGTGAGAGGAAGCCTTCAGCCCATCTGTCTAAGTTGGATCTGAACCTTGATACTAAAGGTAAAAGAAATCAGCATTTATTCTTCAGGCTCAGTGTATATGTTTGTCTCCGATGACTTTGCCTACATAAATTATTATAATACTGGCATAATCTGGAATTAATAATGAAGATATTTTTTACAACAAGCTTTCTCTATAAACAAGCCGCTCCAGCAGAATTAGATTAAAGCACCAGAACATTTTATTATTCCAAGTAAAATTGTCAGAGTCCAGGAATATGAATTAGCTGACCTTAGAGGAAATCCATAAAAATCACAAAATATTCTTTCAAGACTGACAGCTAATAGGTCCCTTTGGGGCTTTTCATATGTTACCTTTCTCATAAGAGTACAAAGTCTCTCTGCTTTTGCCCGACTAGAAATGAAATAAAGGGAACTGCTCGGTGTATCTTGCAACCAAAGTACTGTATATTAAAAATATTGAAGCAAATCCATCCAAACAATTGTGATTTGTTTAAATATTGGAAAACAGCAATATTAAAAAAAGAATGATGCTTCAACTAGAATAAGTCTTAAGTTTAAGGCATGCAGCCTTGACCACCTCTCCCACGGTTAACTGAAAAGCACATTTCAAGTCTGCTAAAATATTATGTAGTGTAATGGTTCTCATTGTTAAGGAAATACAAATCTTGGTCATCTTGCAGCAACTCCAATACCATCATTCCCCAAGATTTCTCTCTTGTATCTCATACATCGCATCAAGCTACCAAGCAGCTTCGCTCTCTTTTGCGTCTGCCGGGCTTCTAAACTCATATTGAGAGCTGCACGGTCCAGCAGCAGACAGTGCTAGAAATTCAAGTACAATCAGTTTGCAGTGGGACTTGCAACATTCTCAAGCCGTTCTCAAGGCCCCAAGGCTGAGATAGTTTAACAGTATAAAGCTCTTTTGGTATCAGGATATACATGAGGCTTCTGGGCAAGACTGAAAGACTGAGCAAGTTGCCAGTTGGTAAGATGATATACAGAACTGTGCAAAAGTCTTAGTCGCACGCACACACACACACACACACACACACACACACACACAGTTACGGTCCCCAAAAGTTTTGCACAGTACTGTGGTAATTTTATGCATTGTATTGCTGCCGTTAGAAAAAAAACAAATTTCATGACACGTGATTGATGATAAACCTGATTTTGATATGGGTCTTAATCATGGACTGAGAGTGCGTAGGGGGGGGCAGGGAGAGGGAAATCATTGTTGGGAAAAGTGGAAGGGAGAATGTGGGGGTGGGAAGCACCAGAGAAGCATTCTGTAATGATCAGTAATGATTTGTTTGGAATCAAATGACCCAGTCTGGTGTCTTAGGACTTCTGTACCTGCACCACCCCCTGCCCCTGGCACTTCTTCTGTGCCACCTGTCCCACACCAATCCCGCAGCACTCCACCCTCGCCATTCCCTACATCCCTTGCTTCTGTCAGATTTGCAAACTCGCTCTCCACTCCACATTAACAAATATAGTACAGTGCAAAATCCTCAGGTATCCTAGCTACATATATGTGCCTAAGACTTTTGCACAGTACTGTAAGTTGGAGAAAAGAAAGGATGAAGACCGGAAGAATAGACAATCAATTTGTTTGCCAAGGTGGGTGGGAGGATGAATGACAATGCCTCAGGACGTCAGCAGGGGAAGCAAGATTGGCACAAATTGCAAGTAAGGAAAAAATAAAGTTAAAAGTGCAAGCAGCTACAGACGATCAAACAAGTGCTGAGAAAGACTACTACTTTTGCATCAGGCACTCCAGGCCCAGGCCATTGCTGTAGAATTTCCATATGTGACAACCATGACGTGTGGAATGCTGTTCAAACGCATTGCATGTGCTAAACGGCTTCCGTCCTAGTGCACATCATACACGAGGATCGGAACTGAAATTCAGAAGTGCATTCTACACTGCACAAAACAACTAATTGCACTGAACCTCAATAAAACGAGAATAGCTCAAGACAAAATACCAACCACTGTACAAACGAACAGAATGATGTCACAGTATGATTACACGTTTAAATTCTAGTTGTAGCTAAAGCTGGTGGATGGAACAGAATCTTTTCACCTCTTTGAGAACACAGGGCCCAGGTGAACCAGCAATAGAATCAGGTTAAAAAATATCATATACAGCTTTGAGTTAAAGTAAATGAGCTATCGGACGACTTTTGAGTTAAAATAAACTTTCTTTCTTTGCCTCCTACTTTAAACTCCAAAAAATATCCTAATTACCCACAGTTCTGTCCAAGGACTCCTAATTCCTTCCCATAATCACAGTGATTTTAATATGGTTGGGAGTGAAAGAACTCCATCAACCTCACTAGAGTCAAGTCAAAACAGTGCACTTGTGATTCTGTCAGAGATAACTCTTCTGTAAAGAAAACGTAGCATTAATTGAGAATTTTCAACAAGTCTCTAACTAATGGACATCATGCATAGATTTTAAAAACATGTACAGAGAAAATTAACATTGAATTGTGACAAGTAAACATACACAGTGTTCGTTCCATAGATGCAGGTTCAATCCTGACCTCTGGTGCTGTCTCTTCAAAGTTTGCACATTCTCCCTGTGATGGCACGGGTTTCTTCCCACCTAAAGTGCAAGTTTTAGGTTAGCTGGCCACTGGAAATTGTTCCTCAATTGGAGGGTGTGGAAGTTGTGGCAGGGCAAGGGTTAACAATACCCATGCAAAGATAGATTGCAAATAGAGTACAGATAGGCCAGGCAACAAAGGTCTTTGAACAACATATCCCCCCCCTTTACAGAGCAGGTTCCCAGGGCCATTTTCACTTACTGGAGACAAGATAAGACTATAAAGAAATGATGCTAAACACACAGGCCAACTAAAGGACAATTGCTTTACTAACTTCAAAGTATCGTTGGTTGTCAACTTGTAGTTTCTATAGACTTTTGATGTGAATGGCGATTGCAAGTAAGGAACTCAAACATACACAGTTTACCAAATGGTCAATATCAGCAACCGCTAGTCAGTTCTGTATAAAAATAATATTTTTCTGTTCTGACTTGAGAACTTGGTGATAGGAGACATGTTGTTCTTCTTGTGCACAAGTAAAATAAAGTATGATGGAGGAATGTCTGATTGTGTACAGAGCCCAGTTAATCAGTGATGACAAGGGTGAAGGGATTAATCTTTTCAAGAGATGTGGGCTCACAGCTTGAGCTGCAATTAATTTCCCATCCTTGGTTGTCCTTGAGAAGGTGGTGGTGGTCCGGTGCCTTCCTGAAAAGCTGCAGTCCTTGAGGTGAATATACTGCTCAGGAAACATTTGCAGGGTTTTGACACAGCAACAGTGAAGGCACAGGGACATATACTCAGTGGCCACATTATTAGGTACATCTGTATACCAGCAAATATCTAATCAGTATATCATGTTCAAAGTCCAAAGTACATAGATGTCACCATATACAACCCTGAGATTTATTTTCTTGTGGGCATACTCAATAAATCTATAGCATAATAACCATAACAAAATCACTGAAAGACTTCCCCAACATGGGTGTTCAACCAGAGTGCAGAAGACAACAAACTGTACAAATTCAAAAATAAATGATAATAATAAATAAATAAATAATATTAAGAACATGAGATGAAGAGTCCTTAAAAGTGAGTCCATTGGTTATGGGAACATTTCAATGATGGGGCAAGTGAAGTTATTACTTTGGTTCAAAAGCCTGATGGTTGAGGGGTTGTGACTGTTCCTGAACCTGGTGGTCTGAGTCTTGAGGCTCCTGTACCTTCTTCCTGAAGGCAGCACTGAGAAGAAAGCATGTCCTGGGTGGTGAATCTCTGGAACATTTTTGCCACAGGCAGCTGTGGAGGGCAAGTCTTTATGTATGTTTAAGGCAGAGGTTGGTAGACTCTTGATTGGTCAGGGGGTTAGGGCATGAAGGACTATGGGGAGACGGCAGGAGATTGGGGCTGAGAGGAAAAATGGATCAGCCATGATGAAATGGCGGAGCCAAATGGCCTAACTTGGCTCCTATACCTTATGGTCTTATGGTGGGCGTCCTGATGATGGATGCTGCTTTCCTGCAAAAGTGTTTCATGTAGATATGCTCAATGGTGGGGAGAGCTTTACCCATGTTGCACTGGGCCATATCCACTACTTTTTGCAGGATTTTCACTTCAAGGGTATGGGTGTTTCCATACCAGGCTGTGATACAACCAGTCAATATACTCTCCATCACACATATATAGAGGTTTCTCAAGGTTTTATATGTCATGCCAAACCATTGCAAACTCCTAAGGAAGAAGAGGCACTGCTGTGCTTTCTTCATAATGGCACTTACATGCTGGACTTGGGACAGGTCCTCAGAAATAATAACACCAAAGTTGTTGACCCTCTCCATCTCTGATCCTCCAATGCAAAATGGCTCAAGGGCCTCCACTTTCCTCCTCCTGATGTCCTTGGTCTCGCTGACATTGAGTGAGAGGTTGTTGTTCAATCTCCCTCCTGTATGCTGATTCATCATCACCTTTGATTCCGCCCATGACAGTGGTGTCATCGGCAAACTTGCATACGGCACTGGAGCTGTGCTTGGCCACACAGCCTTGTAGTGCACCTGTGCTGATGGAAATCGTGAAAATCATGGATAGACCGTGGCAGCAACTCTGCATAAAAGCATGCGGACACGGTCAATGGAGTCAGTTGTTGTTTAGGCCAAACATAAGAATGGTGAAGAAATGTGATCTAAGAAACTTTGACCATGGGATGACTGTTGTTGCCAGACCCGGTGGTTTGAGTATCTCAGAAACTACTGATCTCCTGGGATTTTCACACACAGCAGACTCAGGAGTTTACAGAGAATGGTGTGAAAAACAAAACATCCAGTGAGCAGCAGTTCTGTGGTGAAAACACCTTGTTAATGAGAGAAGTCAGACTGGTTCAAACTGGCAGGAAAGAGACAGTAACTCAAATAACTACACATTATAACAATGGTGTGCAGAACACAGCGAACACAATCTCTGAATGCACAACACAGCGAACCTTCAGGGGAATGGTCTACAGTATGAACCACAAACAAACACTCAGTGGCCACTTTATTAGGTAGAGGAAGTACTCAAAGTGGCCACTGAGTGTATTTCAACATAAGGATGGTATGTGGCTTGGAGAGCAACTTCCAAGTTTCAATGCCTCCTCTACCTTTGCCCTAGCTGATAGGGATAATGGGCATGGAAGGTGCTATCAAATGAATATTGGTACTGCAAGGCATCCTGCGGATGCTACAAACTGCTGCTACTGTGCGTAGAGGTGGAGTGAGTGAATAGTTGCAGCTGGGGTATCTAACAAGTCGGCTGCTATGTCCTGTGTGGTGTTCTTGAGTTGTTGAAGCTCCTCTCTTCCAGGCAAGTGGATTCCAGTACACTCCTGACTTGAGCCTTAGTGGATGGTAGACAGGCTTCGGGAAGCTCAGAGGTGTTGCTCATCTCAGGATTCCTAGCTTCTGACCTACTCTTACAAGCAGGTTGTATATATGGTTACTTCAATTCAATTTCTGGTCAATATACCCTGAGGATATTGATAGCAGTGGATTCAGTGATGGTAAGTCCATTGAACACAAGTGGGTGATTTTCTCTTGTTGGATATCATCATTGCCAAGTACTCATGTGGAACAATGTGTCCTGACAAAGGGTTCCGGCCTGAAACGTTGACTGATTGGTTCCATGGATGCTGCCCGACCTGCTGAGTTCCTCCAACGTGTTGTGAGTGTTACTTACCACCTTTCAGCACAGGCCTGAATATTGCTCAGGTCTTGCTTTGCTTGGCTGTGATTACTTCATTACCTCAGTAGTCACAAATGATGTTAAAAATTGTACATCGGTGAACATCCCTACTTCTGACTTCAAGATTAACGGAAGTTTGTCGATGAAGCAGATGAAGATTTCAGGCCCAGGACACTACTCCAAGGAAACCTCACAGATATGTCTGACCTCCAACCACCACAACTCAAATGAGTGTAAGCAGGTGGCTGATGACTCAGTGGGCTGAACGGTTGTTTCCATGGTGTCTCTCTTTATAACTAATATTTGACTGCCTAAGACAAAGCACCAACTTAGAGCTTCCAATTCACTATGAAAACCCGAGCAACTTTTAAACAAAATTCCTCTCTCCAACAGGTTTTAACTTGGTCAGAACCAAGGCGAGTCTACATAATTTTGTAAAATCATTACTTTCACATATATCTAACTGGCATTTTATACCAATAACTGGTTTACAAAATGAAGTTGCAGTTCCCATTTGAATCAATGCACATAAACTTGGAAAAATACTCTTTACTCAAGCCTTCATGTATTAAATATGGAGGGGAAAAAAAGGAGCGAGCAGACTAGGGAATGTATTAAAAAACCTCTGCCAAAATTATTTTCCTTCTGGCCAAAATGTGTACTATGATTCTATCTGATTCTAATGGTAAGTTTTTTCTAAATCACAGATTACAAAAATTATACCCTAATTGTTTCAAAATCAAAGGTAAATCTATAATCTTGAAACATTACGTGAAATGGATTGTAACAAAAGGAAAGCCAGGAAGGAAGGACGTCTACGGCAAAAAGCAGTAAATTGTTACAGCCACTAATTACATAACAAAAACTGTGTAATTGCTATAGCTCCACCCCAACAGAAAAGTAGTTATCTTTACAATCCCAGGAGTTAATTAACAGGAAATTATTACACCTATGGCAGATAGAGCTATTACCATACCCCAGGAGTTTTCTTCACTTCCTTTTGCCTTATTACTGATGTTACTCTGAACACGATTGAATCACATGCACTTAGCTACAGTCAGGAATCCATTCCTGTGCTAAAAAAAATACATTTTCATTTCTAATCCTAGTGACAGATCTTTCCAAATTTAATAGAAAGTGTTAGTAAACAGCAGAGTTAAGAAACAAGCACCCCAGTAAAGCAAACATCTTTATCAGGTACAAGCTCTTCAATTTAAAAAATAAATGAAAACTAAATAAAGTAATGATCCTGTTAATAAAAAATATTGAAATGCTACATTGGTGATGAATGCAAGGACTGTTTCATGGACTGTTTGTTGTAATACTTCCTGTGTTGGTGTACACTGGGTTTCTTTTATATAGTGTGACTGAGCTCTCACTCTGGTGAAATTCACGTGTTAGTTGCACATAAACCCTCCAAGCCATGTTACAGGACTGCAAGTTTGAACAATATTTCAACTGTTCACCACTATTGGAGGAAAAGTTAATGCAAAATAATGAGATTCAACTGCATCAATGCAGGTCCTGATGAATGGTTTTGTCCTGACATATTGACAATTTCTATCCTCGCTCAGATGCCGCGTGGCCAGCTGAGGTCTTCAGTGAGTTGCTTGCTGGTCCAGATTCCAACATCTGCAGATTCTTATGTAGTAGTGCTAATGTAGAAGTTCTGGAAATACTGCAAGAGCATTTCTGTGTGGAATTTTGCCATTGATTTCATCTTTCGCATGGGTATTTAGACTGGGAGTGCCGTTGCCACATTAAATATGCTCACAATTGGTAAAGAGAATTTTCATAATTATATTATGACCCTTCAGATTCTGGTATTGCTAATGCATTGCAGATCCAGGGATTGTATTGGGCATTGAATGGTGTTGAAATTAGCTAAATTTGTCTAAAATTTAGCTAAACGTGTTAACATTTTATAAATTTATGTATGAAAATGTCTTCAAGATGAGATCTGATAACATTTCGGATGAAAACAGAGCATCAGCACAGGTGCACCACCTGGCTGTGTGCCTTCCCCCTGCTCCTTTCGCTTTACACTTATCACTGTGTGGCTAAATGCATCTCCCGACCGTGTCCACATGCTTTTATGCAGTGAGTTGCTGCCATGATCTTCACGATTTCCATCTGCAGAGGTGCACCACAAGGCTAGGTGGCCAAGCCCAGCTCCAGTGCCATAGTCAAGTTTGCTGATGACACCACCGTCGTGGGCTGAATCATAGGTGGTGATGAATTGGCAGACTGAACATCTGACAGAGTGGTGTAATAACAACCTCTTACTCAATATCAGCAAGACCAAGGAGCTGATTATTGACTTCAGGAGGAGGAAACCAGAGACTCTTGAACCTGTCCTCATCAGAGGTGGAGACAGTCAGCAGCTTTAAATTCCTCAGTGTTGTTGTTTCAGAGGTCCTGTCCTGGTCCCAGCATAGAAGTACAATTATGAAGAACACATGGCAGTGCCTCTCCTTCCTTAGGAGTTTGCAAAGATTTGGCATGATGTCTAAATCTTTGACAAGCTTCCATAGATGAGTGGTGGAGGGTATATTGACTGGCTGCATCATAGCCTGGTATGGAACACCAATACCCTTGCTTGATGCTTTATGTGAGAATCAGGTGGGGGGAGAGGAGGGTTGATGCTCCTTGTGAATGGGGGGATGGTAGAGGGCTTTGGAGTTCTTACATTTTTTTCTGTCATTCATTCTTTGGGGAGGCTTCTTCTGTTTCGAGGATATCTGTGGAGAAGGAGAATTTCAGGTTCTATGTTGTATACATTCTCTGATATTAAATGGAAACATTGAATGAAATTGTTCTGCATGTGGCCTGTTCACGTTCTCTCCCACCTCCACTGTATACATCAGTGGCCCGTCTATGGCGGAAAGTGTACCTGGCAGCCACTTTTCAGTCCGGTAATCACGTGCAAGAACTGACTGTCCCACACTGAAGCTCCATGTTGACTTAATATTCAAGTGTTTGAACTGTCTGTTCTCCCCATCACGCCGTACATCTGGTTTGAGAAGATCCATGCGAGACCTCAGGTTCCTGTTCAGAAACATCATCGCTGGACTCTGATTAGTGATTGCATGTATTGCATTATGGTAGGCAAGGAGGAAGTTGTCTATCTTGTGTTGCAGTGGTCAATTTTCAGCATGCATTGCCTTGATGGCTTTCTTGAATGTCTGCACAAGTCTTTCTGCCAAGCCATTTTTGGATGGATGGTAAGGGGCAGATGTAAAGTGCTTGATTCCATTGTTCTTCATAAAACTTTGGCATTCTTCAGATACAAATTGTCATCCATTATCTGCGCAGATTTGTTCTGGTATGCCATTCCTGGTGAACATGGCCCTCAGAACTGTAATGGTCTTTTCCAATGTGGTTGTCTTCATTTGGATGACCTCTGGCCATTTGGAATGTGCATCGACAGCGATTAAAAAGATAGAGTCCATGAATGATCCAGCAAAATTGATGTGCACTCGTTGCCATGGTGATGAGGGTCACTCCCATGGATGGAGAGGGGCTTGTGGTGGTGTGTGCTGGATCTTTTGACATCCACAGCAGTTCTTGGTCAAGTCCTCAATCTGTTTATCGATTCCTGGCCACCTCACATAGGCACGGGCAAGACCTTTCATCTTCATGGTACCCAGGTGCCCCTCCTGCAGTTCCTCCAGCACTCTGATTGTAGCTTGAGAGGAATCACAACTCGTGAACCACACATTAGAGTTTCCCGACACACTGACAACTGCTCCTTCCTCGCTGAGAAGGCTGGAAACAGTGTGCTATCCTGCACTGGCCATCCCTTTACCGTGATGTCATACACTTTTGACAACATAGGGTCATTGCGTGTTTCCCTTTTAATGAGGCTGTTTGTCACTGGTAATTGTTCAGCTATTGTGTGAAAGACCTCTGCTGAATCCATTTCTGTAGCTATCTCGGAAGTGGGCAGTGGTAAACGTGATAAACCATCTGCGTGGCTGTGCTGCTTGGTCCCCTTGTGTTCAATGTCATACCTGTGACTTCCTAAGAAAAGGGTCCATCGCTGCAGCCTTTGTGCTGTCATCACTGGAACGCCTTTTCTTGGGTTGAAGATTGACACAAGAGGCTGATGGTCAGTCAACAGAGTAAATTTTTGACCATACAGGTAGTGACTGAATTTCTTGACTCCCCACACGAGGCTTAGGGCCTCTCTGTCAATCTGTGTGTAGTTGCGTTCAGCTGATGTTAGCGTTCTTGAGGCAAAGGCTATTGGTCTTTCAGAGCCATCTGGAAACTTGTGCAATAACATGGCTCCTATCCCATCACAAGCTAGTCGGATTGGTAAGGAGGGGTCAAAGTATGTGAGCCCCCCTCCCAAAGTTACGAGTCTCTTAGTTTCTTGAAACGCTTTCTCACAGCTTTCAGTCCACTTCCATTGTGTCCCTGTCTGTAATAATGCATTTAGTGGGTGTAGGACTATGGATTGGTTAGGCAAGAACTTGTGGGAGTAGTTCACTAGTCCAAGATATGCTCTCAGCTGAGACACATTTTCAGGTGGTGGTGCCTTAAGCACCGCTTCTATCTTGTCTTGAGACGTGTGTAAGCCATCCTTGTTGATCACATGCCCACAGAATGAGATTTACTTTTTGAAAAACCCACATTTCTGTCAATTAGCTCTGAGCCCACATTCTCGTAACTTGGTGAGCACTTGTTTTAGGTTAGAAAGATGTTTGTTGTCATCTTTACCGGTGACAATGATGTCATCCAGGTAACACTGAGTCCCTGGAATCCCCTGCAGGACCTGGCCCCTTGCCCTTTGCCAGATTGCAGGAGCTGATGCTATCCCAAACACCAACCTGTTGTACTAGTAAAGTCCTTCGTGTATTTATTGTCAGGTATTTCTTGGATGCTTCATCGATTTCCATTTGAAGGTAAGCCTGGGTCAAATCGATTTTTGTGAAATGTTCCCCTCTTGACAGGGAAGCAAAGATGTCCTCAATATGAGGTAGAGGATACTGTACTGAGTGGAGAACTGGGTTAACAGTCATTTTAAAGTCACCACATATGTGCACCTTGCTTGGTTTTCCTGGTTTTGTGCTGGAGGTTTTCTTCATCACTGGAACAATAGGCATGGCCCATTCACTCCAATTCATCTTTGACAGGACCCCAGTCTGCTCCAGATTTTTCAGCTCTGCCTCTACTGTAGGACGGATTGCATATGGCACTGGTCTGGCTTTGTGAAATTTTGGACAAGCATTTTCCTTAATCTCAGTCTTTGCCTTCATGTCCTGAAGTGTTCCTATTCCTTTCATGAACACTTCCTCAGAGTCAGCAAGTATTTGTGACAGTCTCTCAGATGTAGCCTTGCTGCCCTCCTTTGCTGACACATTTAGTGACTTGATGGTGTGTCAATCCAACTGGATTTTCCTGAGCCATTCATGTCCCAGCAATGGTGGTCCTCCATTTTTCAGTACATAGAGGTTCAGCTGCTGTGTTTTGTCTCTATAGGTCGCTGTCACTTTAATTTTACCTTTGGTATACACTCTCTGTCCTGTGTGAGTCTTTAGTAGTAGTTTAGTTCATTTCAGAGGTATGTGAGAAAACAGTCATTTGTAGTCATGTACGGAGATCACTGTTAAAGCTGAGCCTGTGTCCAACTCCATTTTCAGTCTCACGCCTACCACTTGTGGAGTGATCCATATTACTCTTCGATCATCTGTCTCTTACACGCTGTGAAGTTGCAGCAAGACAATTCACTTTTGTCTGATTCATTTTCATCAGAACTACTTTTTTCATTTTGTGTACATTGTTGTATTTTCCTTTCTGGGGTTTCTTGTTTCTCTGTATTTTGTCCTTTTTCTGCTGTTTACTAGCTTTGCATACTCTGACAATGTGGCCCTGTTTGCCTGAGTTTCTGCATTCTTTGTCTTTAAACCAACAGTCCTCAGGGTCATGTGACATGTTTCCACAACGGTAACATTTCTTTCCTTCATTTCTGTTCAGTGACATTTTATTTGTAGCATATTCCAGAGATTTTTGTTGCATCTCTGGAGCACCCCGTGCTGCTATTTCCAATGATATTGCAATGTTCAGTGCCTTCTCTAATGTAAGGTCTTTTTCACGCAGGAGCTTCTTCTGTGTGGTTTCACACTGCATGCCACACACTAACCTGTCCCTCAATGCGTCTAATAGACCAGCTCCAAATTGACAATTTTCTGATAATTTGCACAATTCAGCACAATATTCAGAAATGCTTTCATTTTTGCTCTGATTTTGTTTGTGAAATTTAAATCTTTCAGCAATGACCAGTGGTTTGGGGTTTAAATACTGTTGGAGAACATCTACTGTTTGCTTAACGTTTTGTCAGCTGGCTTTTCAGGTGTTAACAAGCTTAGTAGCGGCCCGTATGTTTTTGCTCCCATAATACTGAGTAAGACGCTGGCTTTCTTTTCATCATTAACACTGGTAGCATCACAATAGATCTCCACTCTTTCAATGTAAGTTACCCAGTTTTCAATGCCACTATCAAATGCTATAATGGTTGCAATCATCACCATCTTACATAGAACATAGAACATAGAATAGTACAGCACATTACAGGCCCTTCAGCCCACAATGTTGTGCCGACACTCAAACCCTGCCTCCCATTATAAGCCCCCAACTTAAATTCCTCCATATACCTGTCTAGTAGTCTCTTAAACTTCAATAGTGGATCTGCCTCCACCACTGACTCAGGCAGTGCATTCCATACACCAACCACTCTCTGAGTAAAAAAACTTCTTCTAATATCCCCCTTGAACTTCCCACCCCTTACCTTAAAGCCATGTGCTCTTGTATCGAGCAGTGGTGCCCTGGGGAAGAGGCGCTGGCTATCCACTCTATCTATTCCTCTTATTATCTTGTACACCTTTATCATGTCTTCTCTCATCCTCCTTCTCTCCAAAGAGTAAAGCCCTAGCTCCCTTAATCTCTGATCATAATGCATACTCTCTAAACCAGGCAGCATCCTGGTAAATCTCCTCTGTACCCTTTCCAATGCTTCCACATCCTTCCTATAGTGAGGTGACGAGAACTGGACACATTACTCCAAGTGTGGCCTAATCAGTGTTTTATAGAGTTGCATCATTACATCGCGACTCTTAAACTCTATCCCTCGACTTATGAAAGCTAACACCCCATAAGCTTTCTTAACTACCCTATCTACCTGTGAAGCAACTTTCAGGGATCTGTGGACGTGTACCCTCAGATCCCTCTGCTCCTCCACACTACCAAGTATCCTGCCATTTACTTTGTACTCTGCCTTGGAGTTTGTCCTTCCAAAGTGTACCACCTCACACTTCTCTGGGTTGAACTCCATCTGCCACTTCTCAGCCCACTTCTGCATCCTATCAATGTCTCTCTGCAATCTTCGACAATCCTCTACACTATCTACAACACCACCAACCTTTGTGTCATCTGCAAACTTGCCAACCCACCCTTCTACCCCAACATCCAGGTCGTTAATAAAAATCACGAAAAGTAGAGGTCCCAGAACAGATCCTTGTGGGACACCACTAGTCACAATCCTCCAATCTGAAAGTACTCCCTCCACCACCACCCTCTGCCTTCTGCAGGCAAGCCAATTCTGAATCCACCTGGCCAAACTTCCCTGGATCCCATGCCTTCTGACTTTCTGAATAAGCCTACCGTGTGGAACCTTGTCAAACGCCTTACTTAAATCCATATAGATCACATCCACTGCAGTACCCTCATCTGTATGCCTGGTCACCTCCTCAAAGAACTCTATCAGGCTTGTTAGACATGATCTGCCCTTCGCAAAGCCATGATGACTGTCCCTGATCAGACCATGATTCTCTAAATGCCCATAGATCCTATCTCTAAGAATCTTTTCCAACAGCTTTCCCACCACAGATGTAAGGCTCACTGGTCTATAATTACCCGGACTATCCCTACAGCCTTTTTTGAAGAAGGGGACAACGTTCGCCTCCCTCCAATCCTCCGGGACCATTCCCGTGGACAACGAGGACATAAAGATCCTAGCCAGAGGCTCAGCAATCTCTTCCCTCGCCTCATGGAGCAGCCTGGGGAATATTCCGTCAGGCCCCCGGGTCTTATCTGTCCTAATGTATTTTAACAACTCCAACACCTCCTCTCCCTTAATATCAACATACTCCAGAACATCAACTTCACTCATATTGTCCTCACCATCATCTAGTTTCCTCTCTTTGGTGAATACCGAAGAGAAGTATTCATTGAGGAACTCGCTCACTTCCACAGTCTCCAGGCACTTCTTCCCACCTTTACCTCTAATTGGTCCTACCTTCACTCCTGTCATCCTTTTTTTCTTCACATAATTGAAGAATGCCTTGGGGTTTTCCTTTACCCTACTCGCCAAGGCCTTCTCATGCCCCCTTCTTGCTCTTCTCAGCCCCTTAAGCTCCTTTGTTATGTTAATTTAGTCCCATTTTTCCCGTTCTCTTTTTAGCTAGCTCCTTGCAGTCATTGCATGTTCCACTTGACTCACGTCTCCTTTTTGCTAGCGCAATGAGCGCACTCCGTCTAGATGTGTCGCTCCTTTTCATCTCCATTCTCTCTCTTCTCCTCCGAGTGTCGTTATCAACTAACACACAGCGTTCTGATAAGATGTAGGTTCATAATTCTTGTCGCCAATTTGTTGTGTATGTGGCCTGCTTACACAACTATGTTATTAATAAAAACGCTGGAGATGGGAACTAATTTTCATGGTTCTTTACTGGTGGAGTCCGAACTTGACGCACACATGCAGATCAATATGCGCCTAATAGTGCATGCAACGATGTGTTACTAAATCATAAAGTAGTCCCTTGTTATAATGTGGGCTATACGGTACAGAAATATCTTAGAAAAAGTAATGGATATAGCCCAGCCCATCATGGGTAAAGCCCTCACCACCCAGGTCATGCTCTCTGCTCACTGCTGCCATCAGTATCATTGAAATATCCCCACAACCTATATGGGCTCACTTTCAAGGACTCTTCATCTTATGGCCTCGACATTTATTGGTTATTTATTTATTATTATTTCTTTCTCTTTGTATTTTCACAGTTTGTCATCTTTTACATGCTGGTTGAACAGCCAAGTTCATGCAGTCTTTCATATGCTCCAAGGAAATGAATCTCACAGTTGTATATGATAACAAATTTACTTTGAGCTACACAAAAGCAGCAGCTTCATGTATTCCAAGCAGACACTGAGCAAAAGTCTACTCTTGTGAATCTAAAACTGAGGGTAAACAATTTGAATAGGAATCATTGACAGCAGCAATTCATCCTCTGCTTAAGGAAGGTACAAACATTATCACAGATGTGCTGAAGTTGACCTCAACAGGACCAAATTTCTGAAGCGGCATTTCATACAACATCCACAACAACAAAAAAAATTGTCTTTGGTACTGAACTAAAGGAAAATAGGACATTGTACTTCGTATGATGCAAGTGGAGGTACTGCTCTTGCAGATTTAATCACACATCCCCACATGTGGTAATTACTGTTACTCCTGACAGGGTTCTGGTTTTACTTAACTTTGAAAACAGAGAGCAAGACTCAGCTTTCACTTGGTCTAAAGCAGATGCCTGTGCTAATTAGCTCTGTAACTTCTCACTCTCTTGACAGAACTGCTGTTTTTCCATTTATTGCTTTCAAACTGTAATCATTTTAGAATCATCGACATTTACGACAAAAACATTTTCCATTTTCTTCATAAATCAGTGCCCGTTGAGAAAGGATGTGTTGTATATATTCAGTTTATTAGCTGACAGTTTATTATACAGCCACTTGATTGTTTGAAGGCTCAGTTTGCCTCAGTGACCATTTGAAAGCCAAAACGTTTAAACAACAATCTAAGCATTGAATTCACATTCAAATCATTTTAATACCTGTCATCAAGGCCATGCAAGGAAGAAATTCTACCTTATTCAAGCCAGGTTTATGCTCGAGGTTAATTCACGTATTTTCCAAAAGCAGCAATATTTTGGACACTCACACAATTGTATTGTTGTTACTGTTACACACACACACACGATTCTGGTTAATTGGGCATCAATTAATCGGGGCATCCGTTGGGTCAACTCTTAAAGAACAATAACTAAACCGAGAAATTAGCCGGGATTCCCTTCATTTATTTGGGACACTATGCCACTTAATTGGCACAGGAGACTGTTGCCGAACAGATTCTAACTAGCATCAGTCATGTGCACTTGTGTGGCTGTTGGACACTACTCTGTGCTTAGAGTGATCAGCTTTTAAATAGTGTCAACTGTGCGCACTTGTGTTCAAAAAGCAGTGATTTTTGTCACCAATAGTTGGTGAGAAATAAGGAGTAAGATAATTCTGAACTATTTTGCTCACTGCGGTTCCAACCATTCAAGGTTGGAGAGGCCGGAAACGGCCGGGAGTGAAAGTAAAGCGATTTTACTACTTCAGCAAGTTAGGAACTATGAAGGTTTTGACAATCATCTTGAATGTGACAATGAAAATGAAGATTTGGAAGATGCAATTGTCTAAAACATTGCGTGAAGGCAGTCCATTGTCTGTACCAGGGTCTACACTGATTTTGTTCAATTACAGTCAATGAAAAGAACACAGCGGATGGATACTTCTGTCAATAGCTATTAGGAATAATAGTTTTGCAGTACTGTAGAGGTATTGGCAGTCTTCTCATTTGTTCTGTATTACATTTCAAAGCATAAATTGTTACTTAGTGAAATTGTACTTTGTTATTTTTTTTTCCTTTTAACCATTTCCATGGAACTTCAGTTAACTGGGGTAGCTGCTTAATTTGGCAACAATGTACTGGTCCTGATGTGTCCCAATTCACTGTGTATATTGTCCATACACACCCCCACACACTTTAAAAACACTTTCTTTTTTATATATCAGATTAGCAGCTTGGAGAACAAATTGTCGCTGCTAAGGCTGAGATATTTTACCTATTGAAAGAACTGCACACCGTTATGGAATTTGTTTTGAGACCTGCTGGAGATGCATATTCCAGATTGGCTGTAGGATCCATTTGGGATGATGTTGACACCACATTGCAAAAGTGTCTTATTGAGCTGCAGAGTGATATAACAGCTCAAGCAAAATTCAAACGTAGTGAACAATATTTCTGGAAAACTAATGATACTCAAAAAAAGTTTCCACAGCTCTGGGAGAAAGCAAAGTTGTTTTTAATTGGATTCCCACCTCTTATCTAGTTGAATGTGGTTTTGGTCAAGCTCTTCACCAGCTACCAAAAGCTCGTAACTATCCTGATGTTGTGAAATGAGGTGATCGTCAATTATCTTTAACCAAGCTGAAACCAGCCATCCAAAAACCTGCCTGTTCAGATAGGCCAGTTTTTTCTGGTTGTTCCTGCCCAACTGAACATACATCTGCATACCTCGACTTTGTTTTACCCACACTCCTCCGGTTCAGTCCCTTCCTACCTGCATCTGTGACACTTCACATGCTCTGGATCTTTTCAATGACTAAGTTCCCTGGCCCTGATCATCTCATTCTCACCATGGACATCCAGTCCCTGTACAGTACACCTCCATCCCCCATCAGGAGGGTCTTAAAGCTTTCCGCTTCTTTCTAGATAACAGACCTAACTTGTTCCCCTCCACCATCAGTGTGCATCTGATGAAACTGGTTTTCACTCTCGATAATTTCTCCTTTGGCTCCTCCCACTTCCTCCAAACCAAAGGTGTAGCCATGGGCACTCGCGTAGATCCCAGCTATGTCTTGCCTTTTTGTTGACCACATGGAATAGTACATATTCCAAGCCTACACTAGTATCACTCCCCAATTTTTCCTCCACTACATCGACAACTGCATTAGTGCTGCTTCGTTCACCCTTGTCGGCTTCATCAACTTTGCCTCCAACTTTCACCCTGCTCTCAAATTTACCTGGTCCATTTCTGACACTCACCCTCCCCTTTCTCAATCTCTATCTCCAGAGAAAGTTTATCTAATATCTTTTATAAACCCATTGATTCTCACAGCAACCTGGACTATACTTCTTCCCACCCTGTACTTCTAAACATGCCATCCCTTTCTTGCAGTTTTTCTGTCTTCACCGCATCTGCTCTCAGGATAAGGATTTTCAATCTAGAACTAATGAGATGTCCTCCTTTTTCACAGAAAGGTATTTTCCTTCCTCCACCATCAATGCTGTCTTCACCTGAATCTCTTCCATTTCACACACGTCTGCCCTCACCCCATCGGGGATAGGGTTCCTCTTGCCCTCGCCTACCACCCCATTCGCCTCCGCATCTAGCACATAGCTCTCCGTAAGTTCCGCCATCTCCAGCGGGATCCCTCCACCAAGCATATTTTTCCCTCCCCAACACTTCCTGCTTTAAACAGGGATCACTCCCTTGTCCATTCATCCCTCCCCACTGATCTCTTTCCTGGTACTTATCCTTGCAAGCAGAACGAGTGCCTTACCTTCCCCTACACCTCCTCCCTCACTACCATTCAGGGCCCCAAACAGTCCTTCTAGGTGAGGTGACACTTCACCTGCGCCTCTTTTGTGGTCATCTACTGTATCCGGTGCTCCTGGTGTGGCCTCCTGCA
Organism: Mobula birostris; assembly: GCF_030028105.1. Taxonomy (NCBI): domain Eukaryota; kingdom Metazoa; phylum Chordata; class Chondrichthyes; order Myliobatiformes; family Myliobatidae; genus Mobula; species Mobula birostris. The sequence continues at coordinate 82,427,236 of NC_092380.1, forward strand.
CATCGGTGAGACCCGACATAGATTGGGAGACCACTTCGCCGAGCAGCTACGCTCCGTCCGCCAGAAAAAGCAGGATCTCCCAGTCACTACCTACTTCAATTCTACTTCCCATTGCCATTCCGATATTCCCTACTGCCGTGATGAGGCCACACTCAGGTTGGAAGAGCAACACTTTATATTCCGCCTGGGTAGCCTCCAACCTGATGGCATGAACATTGATTTCTTGAACTTCTGGTAATGCCCCCCCTCCCCACCTCCACCACTCCCATTTCCCTCTCTCACCTCATCTCCTTACCTGCCCATCCCCTTCCTCTGGTGCTGCTCCTCCTTCTCTTGCTTCCACGGTCTTTTCCGTTTCCTATCAGATTCCCCATTCTCCAGCCCTTTATCTTCTTCAGCTACCAGTTTCCCAGCTCTTTACTTCATCCCTTCCCCTCTCCTGGTTTCACCTACCCTCTACCACCTTGTACTTCTTCCTCCCCTCCCTCCACCTTCTTGATCTGACTTCTCATCTTTTCCCACCAGTCCTGAAGAAGGGTCTCGGCCCGAAACGACAACTGTTCACTCTTTTCTATAGATGCTGCCTGGCCCGCTAAGTTCCTCCAGCATTTTGCGTGTGTTGCTCGGATTTCCAGCACCCGCAGATTTTCTCTTGCTTATTCAAAAACTCGCTAGTTTGCATCAGTCAAAAGGATCTCATGAAATACTCAAACCAAGCACTTTTTTGTTGCTGGTCCGTAGAATATTGTATTATAACTAAAAAGTATTCCATTCACAGCTTTGAAATAATTTTATTTTGCCATTTTGTACTTAACATATAATACCTAAAACACATATTGACTGTATACTAGAATAATTAGGGCAGTTGACCAAAAAAAACACTTCAGCAACTAATGGAGACTGTGGAGGGTGGGGGCCACAGAGGTAAATGAAAGTTACAAGTGGGTCACGAGCAGAAAAAGTTTGAGAACCACTGTTCTATATAATGAGACAAGGGGACTACTCCATTGCAGACATGTATGGGGGAAAAAGGCTCTGAAATTCAGTTTATTTCTTATTAAGATCACATAACTGAAGGCTCGGGATGGGAAACTGGCAGTTTTACAATTCCTCACTTCCTGCTCCTCTGGTCTTGAGAAATTGGCTCAGTTGTCAACCACTTCAGAAAAAAAAAATCAAGAAGTGAATTGGTTTAGATACTGGTCTAGTCTTCCAGTTGGTTCAAGTATTTACTCCCCTCTTACACTAGATCAAAATCAAGCTGTTATGGTAATTCTAAACTCAACGCGGGCACACCATTCCATCACTCAAGTAGAAGTAAGACCTACAATGTGGGTAAACTGCTAATCACACTTCTGGAGTACCGTGTATGGTTTTGATGCCCATTTTTAAGGTCAGACATCATAACGGAGGGATTGATTCCTGAGTTGAAGGGTTTGGATTCTGAGGAAAGGATGAATCTACACAGACTGGCGTTTGGAAGAGTGAGATATGATCTTGATGAAAAACGATAGATTTTTAGAGGCTCTTAGTATTTGACATGCATTGCTTCAGAATAAAACATCTGCCCTTTAACAGAGCTAAGGAGCTTCTGTTGTCATTGTGTGGCTCTTCTTTGGAATTTTCTGCCTCAGAGTTACAGAGGTTGAATTATTGAATAAAGTTAAATGAATTCTTGGCTTTCAGGGGAATTGAAGGTTATGGGACACAGGCAGGAAAGTGGAGGAGCTGTCATCAAATCAGTCATGACATTACAAATTGTAGAACAGGCCTCTCCCAGTTAATAAGATCATAGCTAATTAGATCAATGTTTTGAGAATATTCATGAGAGCTTAACAATTTATTGAACTATTATGATTAATCCCAAGTCGAGAAACTAGAAGTCAATAAGGTTAGACTCCATAGAAAAGCCAAGGATTATCAGATATTCTCTACAAGTCTAATTATTCTTAGAAGGTATTGTAAGGTATCAGGTGGGGCCAGGCAGCTTCCCTTCAACCCGCTTCGACAGGGCCCAGGGTAGGGAGAGAAGCGAACTTGTCCAGGAAGAGGTGTGAGCAGCTTTTGAGGAAATGCACACCCCCAGGATGGTAGGAATGGGGCAGCTGGGAACATGGACAAGGAGGGATGGTACACTGAAGTGGAAGATTTCCTGCTTTAACATCTGGCAGGCAGAACCCCAGTGCATCCAGTTCATGATCCAGGCTGTGTATAATGTCTTGCTAAATCCAGTGAACTTTACTGTTTGGGGCAAAAGCGAGTCCTCTCTGCCCTGGCAGAGGAACCCTGGAGCACATCGTCAGCTCCCACCCAAAAGCCTTTGCAGAAGGCCGCTGTTGCTGGTGCCATGGTCAGGTGCTGAAGCCAATGGTAGAAAATATCTCCTCGGCCATTAACAACAGTAAGCACCTGCACCAATCCAGAAAGCCAAGGCCATTGTCAAAGCTGGAGACCAACCATGGCCTCAGCCCAGATCACCAGCAAACTTGCTCGCCACAGCATCTGACTGGTAACTGAAAGTTGATCTTGACAGCAATTACTGTTCCCTGACTTCACTGCATCGTTATCATAATCAAGGCCTGACATGGTCATTCTGTCAGTAACCTCACAGCAGGTGGTCATAGTAGAACTGACAGTGCCTTGAGAAGACTGGATTGAGGAGGTATTTGAGCGTAAGGCAGCCAAATACCAGGAGCTGGTAGAGCAATGCCAGCGACAGAGGCAAAGGGCATGACCCGAGCTTATAGAGGTGGGGTGTAGAGGTCTTGCTGGCTGTTTGCTCCGCAGAACCCATTCTCTCCTTAGCATTATGGGGTCTGTAAAGAGAAGAACCACCAGGACTGCTGCTGAGCAAGCCTCCAGATGGCCATGGATCAAGAAGTGTGACCTGTGGACCAATGTGTCTGGGTTGCCTGGGCAATGGTGCCTGATGTTGAAAGACCTGAAACACCCCATGACCCCAGGTTACAGCACTGATGATGTGCCCCAGCACATCGTGAGATGTATCTTAGCATTATGAAAGGTGGGGAGCAGTCAAAAACAAAATGTTCCTTTCAGCAAGCCAAGATCAAGCAGTAGCCTTAATTGGACAGAGCTCTGTGAAAATAATTAGACCTCATTTCAAAGTTATGTGTTCAATCCATAGTTTTACAGAATAGTCTGTTACTTACTATTGCCAAAAGGCAAGATGCAAAACAATTATACCAGACTTATTAAATACTAAATTATTTATCATTTGCATTTACAAGCAGGCTGATGAATTAAAAGTACACCTGTTTTTTGAACTTTATAACGAGCAGCTCAAAGAGACACTTTAACAAATTAATCATTAATTTATACTAGACAGTGAATACACCGCTGAGCACAATGTGCAATTCTAAAGAGCTAGCTACAGAATAAATGTGCAATATAATTTACTAGAGCACATTATAAATATACGGAGTTGAACTACTAGAATTATTCCACTGGAGAGTAAATGGAGGTTTAATTTGTTTCACATTGTGATGAGTTTTAAACAGAGAAAATAGTTTTAAAATTGCTCTGGAATGACCAGTTGGAGACAGAAGGATATTAATTTAAAAGCAACTGCAGAATTTCCAAGAAACAAATTTACATAAAGGATTATTTGATAAAGTCCATGAAAATACCTTTGCCATTAAAGCAGGATTTTGGCAAACATTTTAATGAAATGATGTAACATGCTTCAAGATTATGTCTGCTTTTTCCAGAAAGAACTTCAAAATAAGAATTATTTTGATATGCTTTCTGGAAAGGGTGTGCTTAGAAGTTTAAAATAATAGACAAAAGGTGGTTAGATATTTTCAGCCAAGACTAAACAACTAGAACTGATCAAATAAAGCAAAAAGGACCTCACACCTAGTGTGTGCTGAGCTTTTTGATTACAATCTATGAAAGCAGTCAAGCTTTTAAACAAAAAGTAGTGAAAAATTTTGCCAAGTTCAGAAGTTCAGGATAAACAAGTTTGCCGACATGGGCAACATGGTGTGCACCATTTAAAAAAAATATATAATGCATTATTGTTGAATATTATTTTTTCAGTTAGGTCAATCTTGGGATGTGTATGCTGATGGTAAGCTGGCAATACCCATCACAAGTTGCTTCTGAGACAGTGGTAACGTGACTGTTGAAAACGGTTGATCCAGCTGAGCAAGGTTAATCAAAAACCATCATCTGGGGCCATCAACACATTGTCCAGCATGTTGTAATGTAAGCATTATTAAAAGTAAGTTAATACTAATTAGGATAATGGGGGGGTTTCACTTCCGTTCTTTTTACTTCCGGTGGGCTTTGTATATAGTGTGCCTGCCATGCTGTACGGGTTCTGAAAGCCTCTGTATATATGTAAACGGTTTTGAAGTTCGAGATAAAGTTGTTTCTTTGGGCATGAAGTTGTCGAGTGTGCCTTTTTCAAAGTAGAAGTCACTACACAGCACGGTAACAGACTGAAGTTTGGTTCTCATTTGCAAATAAAACAAGATTTTGTATTGTTTGACGTTTAAAGTCATTTCAAGTACTCAGGTGTAAAGGAGAATGTAATCATCATTACACTGGATCCGATGCAGCACTAAAATATAAAACACAAGATAAAGAACACAATAATAATCTCCCTTGTCTTGTTGGCTTTGAGGAAGAGATAGTTTAAGATGGCGCTGGAGATGCCCAGTGCCTACATACGGGCAGCAAAAAAACAAAATGGAGGAAACTACTATAGAACTTATTAATAACACTTTATTAATAAGAATGGAGAGGCAAGCAAAGAATAGTGGAAGCAAACGGAGACAGAGGTGCAGGCGAGGCCTGGTCGTGGCAAGCGAAGGCAAAGGTGGAGGAGGTGCAGAGAAGGCCTGGCGGTGGCAAGCGGAGCCGGGGTCGAAGCAGGGTCAAGGCAGAGTCATGGCATTCCCAAGCGTGAGCGAAGCCCCGATGTTTGATCAATTTAAACGCCGGGCCGAATTGGAAAGGTCAGGTACCGACCGAATCGTAGCAACAGGATCCAGGCCCCAGAGCAGTCCGAGAGCAAGGGAAGCCCCAATATTTTGATGATTTAAGTGTCGGGCCAGATTGAAAAGGTCAGGTTTGGGTTTGGAGGCAAGGGACAGGCTGGTTGTGCTTGCAGCTCTGTAATGTTTGCTTGGTTCTACGCTGGACTGCAGTGCTGGCTGCGTGTCAACAGTTCTGCAACATTTATTTGGCTTTTGAATGAACTGTGGCTGTTGCCTGTGCCAGCTGCAGTGATAGCTGGCTTCGTACCTTTCATCAAACTCCAGTTCTGAAGCTATCTGCTTGCTTTTGTTGCTTGTGCAATTTGTTTTCTCACCCGCTCTCCCCGCATTAGGTGTGCCTTTTTTTTGGTGGGTTCTTTTGAAATTTCTCTGTTTTGTGGCTGCCTGTAAGGAGACAAATCTCCAGGTTATAATGTACTTTGAACTTTGAGGTTATTTGCCTGACACTAGGCCTTGAGCTCTCCCACTTCTTCTCTGTAGGCTGTCTCACCTTTGTTGGTGATGAGCTCCACCACTGTCGTGTCATCGGCAAACTTGGGTGTTTGGGCATGCAGTCGTGCTAGTACAGCAATGGGCTCAGCGCACAGTCCTGGTGGGCACCCATGTTGAGGACGATGGGAAAGGGGAAGTTGCTGTGCATCCTGGTTATCTGAGGTCTGTTGGTTTGGTAGTCCAACACCCAGTTGCACAGTGGTGCATTTAGAACAAGGAGTAGGAGTTTGTTCACCAAGGTCGATGGGACAAAAGTGATGAATGCCAAACTGAAATCCAGAAACAGCATTCCAACATAAGTGTCCTTGTTTTCTAGGTGTGTCAGGGCCAGGTGCATGATAGAAGCATCTGTCTTCGAGAGCAGTTCTGTCGGTAAGCAAATTGGTGAGCATCCGACGTGGCAGGAATGGAGTTTTTGATGTGCTAATACCAGCCACTCAAAGCATTCATGATAATTGGCGTCAATTGATAAATATTTCTTGTATCTGTACATTGGGAATCTTATTCAAATTGACTTATTTATTCAGATTGTTGCAATGGACCTTCCTTCCACTGCAAGATCAGAAGTGAGGTGATTGATTCTAAGAGGAAAATAAACAGACCATTGAAATGTAAAACTTCCATGAGAGGTCACATTTACAGTCCAAATTTCTTGGAAGAGCAAAATATATTAACATAAAAGAATAAAACATTAATTGGAATAATCCTTAATTGCCTCAAACCATTTAATCTTATACTTGCTAACATTTGCACTGGCTGAACTATGCAGTTTACAATAGCCACACTCATAACAGTGCTTCACACCAGCTCTGAGACTTAAATTGGCATGTTTTAAAACTTCCTGCAAAAGTAAAGCAGAACAGCCCACTGAATCAAAAAATTTACTGATTTTTATTGTGCTTTATCTGTTCTCTTTCAGAAAGAGTTAGCCTTGTGGTCTTCATCGTTTTACATATAGGTCCTGAATTAACTGTCTGTGTATATCTTGGATCTGATCCCATGCTACCCTAATTTCCTGTCTGGCTCTAGTTGCTGTGGCAACAGCATTAGGCCTGCAGCTGGATGACGGATGCTTGCCTTGTGCCATATGTGGCAGTCACCAGTACCTCATTTTTTATATATCTTCTATCTAATAACACTTATATTTGCCATTAAAATCAAATGCTCTGTGGCTTCTATAGTTTGATAATAAGTATACTGTAGAAAAGTATGAAATAATTCAATACAATGTGATCTTTTATACTTTATTCTAGATGAAAGGGTTCCCAGTATTTTCAAGTATGCCGAGAATAGGGAGGTGTCCCTGAAATGATCTTGCTTCCAAGATTTTAGTAAACATTAACTTCCAGATTTTTGCTGGCCGGCTACTTCTGCTGGTCAACTTCGTGAACACAGGTATGGGAAATTATAATTTAGTGAACCTCCTGTTTTCTAGCCCATTACCGCACTTCTAAATTTGGGCCTGGGGTCTGCTGTTGCTGGCCCACTCCTAGCCAAAGTCGGCAATTAAATCTGATTTGACTTTTTTTCTGTGTGTGTTTCATGTACTAAGAAGTATTACCCCACCAATCAAAACTTTCAAACTCTTCGCCACTGATGATATACACTTGGAGTGCAGTAATACAAGAAAGACAGATACCCTGGGCATAACCAGTGAATTTTAAAAGGAGCATTTAAAAGACCAGCCAGAGTTGCATAAACCAAAGTCAGGATGAGTCATGTGGTGAATCCTCAATAAATAGGCAGCCAACTTGGCTGTCTTTTAAGTAGAATAAGCTTATTTTCCTACGCATGGCCATCTTTTACATTACTGCTACTTCTACACCCAGAGGAAAACAGAAATCAATTAGTTCAGCCACTGACTGTGATAATGTTGTTTTCTTCACTGCAGTTTCTAGTTTGCACCCTTTGACTTTATAATCAACTAGAGCAACTGGAGCGGAGCAGGCCACATGACATATCCAGCAGATTCCAACTATTTCTGTTTCAGAATCAGAATCAGAAGCAGGTTTGTTATCACCGGCATGTGTCATGACATTTGTCAACCTCACAGCAGCAGTTCAATGCAATACATTATAGAAGAAAATAATAATAATAAATTAATCAATTCTATGTATATTGAATAGATTAAAAATCATGCAAAAACAGAAATAACGTATATTTAAAAAGTGAGGTGGTGTTCACGGGTTCAATGTCCATTTAGAAATCGGATGGCAGAGGGGAAGAAGCTGTTCCTGAATCGCTGAGTGTGTGCCTTCAGGCTTCTGTACCTCCTACCTGATGGTAACAGTGAGAAAAGGGCATGCCCTGGGTGCTGGAGGTCCTTAATAATGGATGCTGCCTTTCTGAGACACCGCTCCTTGAAGATATCCTGGGTACTTTGCAGGATAGTACCCAAGATGGAGCTGACTGAACTTACAACCCTCTGCAGCTTCTTTCAGTCCTGTGCAGTTGCCTCCATCTCCCATACCAGACAGTGATGCAGCCTGCCAGAATGCTCTCCATGGTACATCTGTAGAGGTTTGAGTGTACTTGTTGACATACCAAATCTCTTCAAACTCCTAATGAAGTATAGTCGCTGCCTTGCCCTGTTGATATGTTGGGACCAGGTTAGGTCATCAGAGATCTTGACCCTTCTAACCTTGCAGAGTTTTGCAGGCTGATGAGGTTTACACTGAAATAGGCAAGAGTCTCACTGTAGACCAGGCTACACAGAAAAGCTGGGACTATCCTTGATCAAAGTTCATCTCTCCCTCTCCTCAACATTTGACATGAGTTTCTTGTCCTGCTTGACATCCTACAGGAAGATGACATAAACTTCACTGGTTGTTTGCCATTCTCAGTAGCAACCTTTCTGGCCATCCAGATGGTCGTGGATTCATCTCCCCCAGAATGGAGCACAAAATCAAGAATGGACCAGCTATTTTGTGGCTTCTACACACATGTGTCCCAAAGCTAACAGGTTGCTGCTGTTGAAGTGAGGTGTGGTGGGTTAAAAGAAAAGGCACTGTTGTGCAGTGGTTAGAGTAGCACTGGTTCAGTGCCAGCCGCAAGATCGGAATTCAATTCCCGCCACTCTCCGTAAGGCGTCTGTGCATTCTCCCACATGGATTTCCTCTGGGTGCCCCAGCTTCTTCCCACATTCCAAAGATGTATGGTAAGAGCTAGCAAGTTGTGAGTGCCAGAAGTGTGGTGACACGGCTGCCCGGCACAATCCTCGCCAGTTTCGTTTGACACAAACAATGCTTCTTGCTGTATGTTCCGATGTACCTGTGAGAAATAAAACTAATCTTTAATTCTTACCTTGGCCCTGAAATTTAGGAGACTGAAGTCCATCCTCATGAAACCTATGATTTCTTAGTGATAACCAGAGGAAGAGGCTGCTTTGTTTCGCTTCTGTAGCAGCTTCCTTTGATTTGGTTGGCACTGATCCCGAAAATAGCTTCCGGATGATCCAAGCCATGGTTTCAGCAGCAGCACTTCCAAACTCTGTACGTATTCCAGCATATTTATGTACACTTGAGTAGTTAACACTGATATAGCATTATCATTCTTTGTAAGACAATGTCCTGGGATCAAGGATGATTTGCAATTATTCTGATTCTTTGCATTCTGCAGTGACATTTGAATCCTGCTCCAGATCCTGTCCCGAGTTGGGCAACTGGGAGATGGTTTCAGATGCTGTGCACTCCTTGCACCATTTGTGTTCTTTCAAAGTAGATCTGAATAGTCTCCAACCTTCGAGAATGCTTTTTCTCCTTTTTAATCTGGCACGGGACAGAAATTGAATTCCTACTTATTAGCAAGGATGTTAGAGTCACCTCTCCCCTATGTGCCCCAAAGTGAAAATTTGAGGAAGTCCTTCAGCATTTTCTCTGCTTCCTGAAAAAACCCTTGGAGCAAAATACTTCTGAAATGGTATAAACAATGGAGCTGGTTGAGAGTCAGAATTTTGGCTTGGGAGAGGATACTGACATTAGCAGGATAGGTGAACCAATGGATCCAGATGATATTTTGGAGAGAGTGATGCTTTTTCTTCTTCTGTTCTTTGTGATACCCATTCAAATTTAAGATCTATTTACCAACACAGCTACAGCAAAAATAAAACATTTTGTTGATTTCTGTCGTGAATTTTCCAACACTGTGAAGGTTTTGCACAGTTGACAAGCTCCAAAGCAAACCAATGAAATGCAGAAAATATACAAGGTACACTGTATCTGGACAAGGTGTCTCATAATATACAGTAGCATTATCAACATCTCAAACCACAGAAAAAAACAACCAAATTTTCTGATTCCAACAAATTTGAAAGAAAGACACTACAAAGTTCACACTGAGTGCTGACTTTACAAGAACAAATCCAGCTGAATTGGAAATCACTTTAAAACATCAAGTGGGTATTCTTTGAATCATGATTCTCTGGAGCCATGAATTAGTCTGATATTGTGCAAAATGCAGTGCCAATAAGCACTCAAGCTGAATCCATGGTACACTTGCAGGTCAGCACTTTCAGGAGGGAGAACAAAGATTTATAAGGTGGTGATCAATTGCAGAACAATCTTGAGCCATCACCATAGCAACTGTGGTTTGCCAGCAAAACCCACACAAATGATGCAGACATCAATAAATCTCCACAATCATCCTATACATCACTTGAGGTCATAATTAATAAGCTCACATAATCACCCACTGTATCACAAGGTCAATTAATAAATCTGTAAAGACTACCCCATTTATCACCATTGTACACTTAGGTATAACAATATGTCAGTGCACACAACATTTATAATGACCTTGTACTGCTCCCAAGTTAACAGATACAAAGATTATGTGGCAGAAAAGGACATTCAGTTTTCAGAAAAATGACTGACGTAGTTCTTGCAAAGATTGTCAAAAGTAATAAGGGAAATAAAAAATACTTCTTTCATAAAGGATCTGATGCCCTTGAAATGTCTTACACAATGTTTGTAATATTGCGCAGGACATAAAGATTACTTTGTGTTCCCCCCTGAACTGTATTATACTTGTGCTCCTTTTACCTGATGAGTGGCTGCGGTTTTAATATCTTGCCAGCTACCACTAAGATAGTAAAGAAATATTTTCCAGAGGCCATCGAAGCCTAGATTGGCTGCTTTAAGATAACAGCCTGGAATGTGCTTTGTGAACCACATGGGGAGGACAGCAATAGACTTACTGATTGCATCACTGGCCACATCAACTTCTGTGTGGACACTGTAATACAATCAAGGACTGTTCGCTGCTTTGCTAACATCAAACCATGGGTCACCAGTGATCTAAAGGCTCTACTCAACCACAAAAAGACAGCCTTTAGATCAGGAGACTGGAAGGAATTGAAACATGTACAGAGGGAGATAAAGGAGATCAAGGTGGCTAAAGAGGACTACAGGAAAGAGCTGGAGAACAAGCTTGGACTGAGTAGCTCATGGGAGGTGTGGAGAGGCATGAAGAACATCACTGGCTTCAATCAACCTAGCTGTTGAACCTCGGAACGCAGCCGTGAATGGTCTAATGAGTTAAACCAATTCGTCAATAGGTTTGACAATTGTCCTCCTGTTCACACCCCCCTCAGCACAACAGTCCAGGTACCGAGGTACCCAATGCTCCCTCAGCATCATTGCCTCCCCTCCTCCCCCTTCCAATTCAACACGTGGATGAACAACACAGGCCACCACAGTCTATATCCCCTCCTTGTCCTGCACCTACCAACCACTCATCCACATTCCAACTGTCATCCCAATCTTCACCTGCCCCAGTCATCATGGACCCACCTTCACTACTGGGCAGGTGAGCAGAGCTCTGGGAAAACTCAGAGCATTGGGACTGGATGTTGTGAATCCGAAGGTCCTGAAGGAGTGTGCTGAGCAGCTGTGTGAAGTTCTCCAGTGAATTTTCAATCTGAGTCTCAGCCTGGAAAGGGTCCCGACTATGTGGAAAACATCATGTGTGGTCCTAGTACCCAAGAAGGGACAACTGAAAGTCTTGAATGACTACTGTCCAGTGGCCCTGACTTCATACATCATGAAACCCTTAGAGAGGCTGGTCCTAGCTCACCTCCGACCCCTGATCAGATCAGCCCTCGACCCCCTCCAGTTTACCTACCAGGAGCACATTGGCGTCGACGATGTTGTCATCTACCTGCTGAGCAGAGCTTACTCCCATTTGGATAAGCAGGAGAGTACTATGAAGATCATGTTTTTGATTTCTGAAGTGCCTTCAATACCATATAGACCTCATTGCTGGGGGGAAAAGCTCCGATTAATGCAGGCTGGCACTTCATTGTATCCTGGATAATGGACGACCTGACTGGCAGACCAGTTTGTGCAGCTTCAGAGCTGTGTGTCGGACATGGCTATAAGCAGCACTGGGGCCCCACCCCACGGGGGACTGTACTGGCTCCTTTCCTGCTTCCCCTGTATACTTCAGACTTTAGATACAACACTAAGTCATGTCGTCTGCAGAAATTCTCTGATGACTCAGTAATTGTTGGGTGTATAAAGGGAGAGGATGGGAGGATGAATACAGGGCCCTGGTGGAGGACTTTGTCAAATGCTGCAGGTATAATTATCTGCAGCTCAACATTAGTGAGACAAAGGAGATGGTGATGGACTTTAGCAAGTCTAAGCCTGTACTGCTCCCTGTTACTATTGATGGTGAGGACGTGGATCTGGTGAGGACTTACAAGTACCTGGGGGTGCACCTGGATAACAGACTTGAGTGGAGCACCAACACTGAGGTTATGTACAAGAATGGTCAGAGTCACCTCTACTTCCTGAGAAGATGGAGGTCCTTTGGTGTAAGCAGGCCACTCCTTCACATGTTCTACCAGTTTGTTGTCGCCAGTACAATCTTCTATATGGTGGTGTGCTGGGGCAATGGCATCAACATGGGTGATGCCAACAGGCTCAATAAACTGATTAGAAAGGCTGGCTCTGTTATAGGAGTCAAACTGGACACTCTGGAGGTTGTGGTAGAACAAAGAATCTTTTGGAAAATCCTGGCAATTCTGGACAATGTTTCTCACTCTCTGCATGTTACCTTGGCTAAACAGAGGAGCACTTTTAGTAGTAGACTAAGACAACTGTCCTGCTCCAAAGAGCACATGAGGTCATTCGTACCCTTGGTCATTAGGCTCTATAATGAGTCAACCTATACCTGGGGAAGTGATGACCCCTTCCTGCTAAACCATTTGAGGTAACATACTTGTTAAATTCTTTTTTTACTTCTCTTCTAATATTTGTATATCTGCACACTTGTAATGCTACTGTGACACTGTAATTTCCTTTGGGATCAATAAAGTATCTAACTATCCATTCATCTCATCCAAAGAAATGCCTCCCCGAAGCACCAATGTGGGAATGTTTGCACTTTCTAAACACTAGTCTGAAATATGTTCTCTAAGTTTTAGCCAGACTTCACCTTGTAAAATGTTCCTCATTCTGTCGTTTTTAAAAACTATGTGTATTGCAAAATCAGAAAATGTGATCCAATTATTTTGGGAACATCCATTTCCTTCACACTATCGATCTATTTGCACTGTTGAATTGGTACACAACATTGCTATGAGCAGGATATATCATCACAACAGATGTTTAGATGCTACAAATGGTACCACAATCCCAGACCGGCTAAGCATTCAGATGAGACTTTAGTCTAAAAACTCATCATGCTGTTTACACAGACATAAAAGATTCCATGGGACTACAGCAGAAAGGTAGTGAGACCTCTGTAGTTCTCTCTTGGTCAACCCTCTTGCCTCTGTTGAATTCTATTAATCTTTCAGTTGCTTATTTGTGGAAATTGGCTGCCACATTTGCCTATAGAATGGTTAAAGCCTTTCAGAAAGGTCAGTCACACACCCTAGAAACAGGCCCTTTAGTTCATGTTACCTTTAGTGTAATCACTAGCACTGTATTTAAAGTCCACTGTGGCCTTTGCAATTCAAGTTCTTGTCCATGTGCCTTTTAAACAATTGTGAGCGTACCTACCTCCGGCCTGCAACCACCATTCAGAGTGAATTAATAAATCTATGTCCTCTGGTCTTAGATACCATTGCCACAGTGAAAAAGTTTCTAATTAGTTGAAGTGCCCTGAACAAGCAACTGTAAAAATCCAAGCTGCTTTTCACTTTGTTACTTTCGAAGTGTCGCTGCCAAACTTTGCCCTTCTGAACAATGGAAGCCAGTATAATATAATTCCACCTGTAACGTCAATAGATAGAGTAAAGATATGTGGATGGTAAAATATGTGGACCCAAAACCCATTACATTCACTTAAAATTAAGGATGGGTAACCAAAAGTGAAAATTAGAAATTCACACTTTTGCGTTGCCTTCATCATTTCAGATGGGCTGTGTTCGCCCAGATACATTCCGAATCCTACAGGCAATGTGTGTTATATTAAATGTAGCTGACACTTACCAGGTTAGATGTTTGCTGTCTTAAATAGACAGTGCCTGTTGATAGCTCTATCACCATTACCCAGGCACCACACTACTGTTCTGCAGAATGCCGAGTCATCGTCCTCCAATCAGAACGCTCAAGTATGAGGGGAACATGTATGTGAAATGCACCCCTTCTGGCAGTACAGGAAGCCCTACTCTCCCTGCTTCTGATGGTGTGAAACCCTGCTCCGACTTGGTGCTCCTCCTGCAATGAATCACCTGTGACTCAATATAGAGGGGCTGTGCAACAGTGCAGGCATTAGGCATAGACTAGGCATATACAAATGCTATATCACCCCTTTTAGTGACAATTCCATTTATATTCTCAATCCTGCCAACACAGGCCAAGCAATAAGCCAGATACTCATATAATTGAATTTAAAAACATTTTATAAATTAAGGAGCATTCAAAGAAACCTCTAAACCCAATTTTGTCCTAATAAAGCTAAAAGACATAAACTTCTTATTAATCTTGGGAACTTGGCTCCCCTTGTAAGATCAGAAGTAGCCTGGATGCTATTCTTGATTCAAATTTGAATTTTAAATCCAGCCTACAGAAAATGACCTGAACAGCATTTCTACACTTCAGGAAAATTACAGGTATGTTCACTTCTGTCATGTAATGATGCTGAAAACTAATTCACACCTTTATATTGAATAGACTAGATTACTGTAATGCACTTTTTACTGGCCTTCCAAAGAAATTTATTGACAAATTTTAACTCATTCAGAACAACGCTGCTAGACTTTTAACAAAAACCAGGATGAGGGAAAAATATCACTCCCCTTCTAGCTACTCTGCATTGGCTTCCTGTATCTTTTTAAAATAACTTTAAAGTTTTCTCACTTGTTTTTAAAGATCTTAAAGGTCTGGAACCGGAGCATATCACAGAATTGTTTTTGTTTTAATAACGCTGCTTGAGCTTTCAAGTCTTCTTCCATCGGTCTCTGAAATTTAAACAATCTCCCTCAAAAGATATTTGGCAGGTCAGCTCCTAAACTGCAGAATTCAATACCCAAGACTATAAGGAATTCAGTTGACACTTTTAGACACCAGCTCAAAACCTATTTACTTAACCTTGCATTCAGCTAACATCTTTTTTTGGTTTTCATTTTCAAGTTTATTTTTATTTTATGTTCATGATTGTACTTCTATACCATTGTAAAGTACCTTGAACTACATCACCTGTATGAAATGTGCTCTATAAATAAAGTTATTATTATAATATTCAAGTAGTATTTGACCTCAATGAATGGAAACTTAAATAATAAAACTGCTCCTTCAAAATAAGAGAAGACAACTTGAGGTATGGAACAGCAACCTATATGATAGAAGTTTATTTGTGAGATTGGATATCAGTGAGAAGGCGGCAATTCCCAAACAGGAAGGTTGACCAATAGACCTGATAAAAACCGTCAACTGGCAGTTGTTGGTGGACCTCGAAGGGCAGCTGAAGTTCCCCAACCATATCGCAGCCACCACCCTGCGACCAGACATTGTCCTAGTGTCTGAGTCTACTAAGCAAGTGGTGCTGCTGGAGCTGACAGCCCCATGGGAAGATAGCTTGGAGGAGGCCTTTGAAAGGAAGCTCTCCAAGTACGCAGGACTGGTCAGCAACTGTCAGCAGGCTGGATGGAGAGCGAGGTGTCTCCCAGTGGAGGTTGGTTGTAGGGGATTCGTAGCCCATTCTTTAGTTAGAGCCTTCAGCATTTTGGGCATCAAGGGAGAGAGGAAGCGGAGAGCCATCCGCAGTACCACCGATGCGGCAGAGAGGGCCTCAAGATGGCTGTGGCACAAAAGAGGGGAGCCATGGAGTCATAAGTAGCTAGCCATCTGGACACAAGCTGGGGTCTGATCAGCCCCGGCTGGGTCACCTGGAGGAGGTTGTATGATGTTGAAAGACCTGAAACACCCGATGATTCGAGGAACATCACTGAAGATGTGTCCAGAAGCATCAATAGATGTATGTACACAGCAAATTCAAGTAGTACTTGACTTCAATGAATGGCAACTTAAATAATAAAACTGCTCCCTCAAAATAAGAGAAGACAACTTGAGGTACAGAACAGCAACCTATATGATAGAAGTTTATTTGTGAGATTGGATATCAGTGAGAAGGCGGCAATTCCCAAACAGGAAGGTTAACCAATAGACCTGATAAAAACCGTCAATGTGGAGCTGGTTCTGACATCATTTGAGAAATGTAAGCTTGGACCAAATACAGACCCTCAATCATAAAGCTAATCAGAGGCCATTTACCCAAATGTTGGCCTGCTTTCATATAAAGATTGTTATGATAAGATTTATTGTGTTCCTTGTAAATACATGCTAAATTAAAGTGAAAATTTGCTAATACTGTTAATGTGGTAATTTCACTGTCTTGTTATATGATAAAGCAGATTAATAACTTATATCCACAGATGTTAATCAACCAAACTGATAGGACATTAGATAAGGGCACATAATTGCATCTTGTATGCTGTAAGAAAAGCTATTTTAAAGTCCTATCTGCACCTTACCCACCAAATACTCCCAGTTGTGCTAGAATTTCATTAAGTTTAAGCCAATGAAAATGCAATGATGGCTATAGGAGTGACACTCAAATTTATAACCATTTTTGGTCTTTATGCCTTCCAAATTTTCATGTTAGGTCTTTGGACCGTGCTGCTCATTTTCCCTGCTCTGGACCTAAGAGGTGCCTGTCTCTACTTTCATAATGGGAAGCGTTTCTCTCCAGCATTGCTTAAGCAATATTGTTAAAATTCTAAAATATCTGAGCAAGTTGTGAAAACTGCTTTAACTTCCAACATGATCTATGCACTTACCTAATGATACATTTCACCCATTTGGTGCTCAGAGAGTGTTTCCAAATGCATTGCACACTTGAGTAAAATTACTTACTTTCAACTTCTACCCAATCACTGTGATCATGGGAAAATGTTTTATGGCCCTCACTAAATTATTTGACAATTGCAATAACAAATACTATAGTTCCTGTTTGTTCAATGGCTCCTTTGTGTAATGTGTGCCCTGCAATTCGATGGCAATATTTTGTTCACGTTCCCTTAAACAGCTTGTGACCACAAAATTACTTTACTCAATGATCAATTAAAAATAAAGGCCGCTAATCCCACTCAGAAGTGTTTTGTCAATGTCAGCTGATGCGCAAAACCAGCGTCATGAGCCACTGGAGGTAGTTCTTAAAAATTGATTTGATGAAATCATTTAAATCTTACGTAATTGCTGTTTAATTTCAAAAGTAATTACTTTGAAGTAAAACAGTAACGCTAATCTGTTACTAATTTATTCACCTCTGTGTTCAGTTTGTTTCTCTAGGAGTGACAGGGAAAATAAGTCATCTGTGGTGAGATTTAAGGACAGGGTGAGGTTATGTTTAGGTTTCAGCAATTTTCTGTAATGGTGGTTAATTATTAGATGACTAGGCTTGTACTGGGGGAGTGTAGCCACAGATTTCCTTTTGAATATTACTACATGTCTAAGTAAAATGTCTGATGCTCCTGACTTCCTTAATGCAACAGATCTTGACTTTAAAAATTTTTATTGTGCAATCCATGCCTTTTTGTATTTTTCTAACTGAATTATAGCCAAAATCACATAGCACAATCTCTAATTTTTGCTTGCACTTTTCATAGTAATTTAAGTAATTAGCAAAACACAATTAACATCTGCCCTGCCACAACGACCCACAGTGACGCAACTAAGGAACAGCACTGGCTACGCACACAAAAATAATGCAGACAAGAGACTGCAGATACTGGAATCTGAAGCAACAAACAATCTGCTTTACGTTTTGACAATTCCTCCCGCCCTTCTACACCCCTCTCCTATAAACGCAAGTCAACAACATTTCATTGGCTCTTCACTCAATCCTGGAACATCTGGACAGCGAAGATGCATACAATCAGGATGCTCTTCATTGACTGCAGCTCAGCATTCAATACCATCATCCACTCAAAACTAATCAATAAGCTTCAAGTCCTGGGCCTCAATACCCCCCCTATACAACTGAATCCTTGATCTCCTCACTTGTAGACCCCAGTCAGTTCAGATTGGTAACAGCATCTCCTCCACAATCCTCATCACCACAAGGCAATGTGCTTAGACCCAGTTCTACTTGCTTTACACTTATGACTCTGAGGCTAAACACAGCTCCAATGCCATAAGTAAGTTTTCCAATGGCACCACTACCATTGGCCGAATTAAGGACGCTGACGAATCGGCATATAGGAAGGAGACTGGAAATCTGGCTGATTGGTGCCATGATAACCTATCATTCAATGTCTGCAAGACCAAAGAGCTGATTGTTAACATCAGGAGGAGAAAACCAGAGGTCCACGAGCCAGTCCTCGTCCGAGAGTCAGAGGTGGAGAGGGTCAGCCACTTTAAACTCCTCAGTGCCATTACTTCTCAGGATCTGTCCTGGATCCAGCCATTACAAACAAAGCACAGCAGTGCCTTTACTTTCTTAGAAGTTTGTAAAGATTCAGAATGACATCCAAAACTTTGACATAGTTCTATAGATATGTGGTGGCCTGATATGAAACCACCAATGCCCTTGTATGGAAAAGCCTACAAAAAGTAATGGATGCAGCCCAGAGCATCACAAGCAAAGTCCTCCCCACCACTGGGCTCATCTACATGGAGCACTGTTGCAGGAAAGCAGCATCCATCATCGACCTGTCCTGATGAAGGGTCTCGACCTGAAACGTCGACTGTACCTCTTCCTAGAGATGCTGCCTGGCCTGCTGCGTTCACCAGCAACTTTGATGTGTGTTGCTTGAATTTCCAGCATCTGCAGATTTCCTCGTGTTTCCATCATTGACACCTCCCACCATACAGGCTATTCTTTCTTCTCACTGCCACCATCAGAAAGAAGGTGCAGGAGCCTCAGGACCTGCACCACCAGGTTCAGGAGCAATTATTACCCCTCAACCATCAGGCTCCTGAACCACAGAGGATAACATCACTCAACTTCACTTGCTCCATCACCGAACTGTTTCCTTAAAATGGACTCATTTTCAAGGCCTCTTCATCTCATGTTCTCAATATTTATTGCTTATTTATTTATTATTATTTCTATTTTTTTCCTCTTTCTTCATGTATTTACACAGTTGTGGGTTTTTTTTTTCCACATTGGCAGTTGGCCACCCTGTTGTGTTTCTTGTAAGTAAAGGCATGTTAGTCTTGCGAGACCATGGCTCTGTGCCTGGAAAGTCTTCACTCTCCAGGGTGCAAGCCTGGGCAAGGTTGTATGGAAGGCCAGCAGTTGCCTGTGCTGCAAGTCTCCCCTCTCCACGACACCAATGTTGTCCAAGGGAAGAGCATTAGGACCCATGCAGCTTGGCACCAGTGTCATCGCAGAGCAATGTGTGATTAAGTGCCTTGCTCAAGGACACAACACGTTGCCTCGGCTGGGGCTCGACCTCTTCAGGTTGCTAGTCCAATGCCTTAACCACTTGGCCACGTGCCCACACATGTGTTTCTTGTATTTACTGTGATTGCCCACAAGAAAAGGAACCTCAGGGTCGTAGATGGTGACATACTGTATATATACACATTGATAATAAATTTACTTTGAACAAATGAACACACACACACACACGTTCCTGCAACAGATTGATGTTACTCACAGAAGCAATTCCCAAAAAAAAGGGCACAGCCTGCCGTGCAAAACTCAAAAGCATATGATGCTCACATGTTGGTGAGTTAAGGTACTGTGATTGTAAGGTACTATGACTGTGTCATTCACTGCTGATGTGGATCTGGCATACTGGGACATGTCCAGCATTGAGGAAAGGAGAAAAGCTTGTCAGGTGGAAATGGTTCTGATTTAGGCATGAAGAGCACGTTCATGAATGTTCGAAGATTCGAGCCTGGAAGGTTGAAACATGCTTTTTGTTTACAGCAGACCATCTATGAATGGGCTTTGCGGTTCTGGAACAGTGAGGCGGGGGGAAGAAAACAAACAACTCGGCAGGAGTTCCCACTCCCAGTCGCTGTCCACTGAGGGAGTGTAAAGATCAGTAAACTGGTTCCAGTGAGAGATGGCAAGGCTCCATTTTCCTGCTGTATTAAATTCCAGAGTGCAAGGAATTAAGATTTCAATGGTAACACAGAGATAAACTACACAATCTATCTTCCACATAATGCAACAGTAAACAAGATTTGTGGGGTTGGGGGGGGGCGATGTTGTAGGTAAGGAGGAGCAAAATAGAGTAAATCTTGTAACCCAGTTTAGGGATAGACTACTTATTAGCTGGCTAGGTGGAGAGTTAGAACAAAATCCTGTAACATAGGGACGAATTCTATGCTTGCTAAGAGCTAGCTAATCGCAGAGT
Organism: Mobula birostris; assembly: GCF_030028105.1. Classification (NCBI taxonomy): domain Eukaryota; kingdom Metazoa; phylum Chordata; class Chondrichthyes; order Myliobatiformes; family Myliobatidae; genus Mobula; species Mobula birostris. The sequence continues at coordinate 82,447,573 of NC_092380.1, forward strand.
TAAAAAAAAGAATATTGCTGTGGTCCACAGTATGAAACCTGGCATTGTGCAATCCCAGCTTTTTCAACAAAAAAGTGAAGCCAGAATATAAAAAGATCTACTAATAACATTGACAGATCAAACACATAAGTGTGGATTAAACTGCCTGGTTGGCCATCTTGAGGTGTTCAATTTCCTAGAAGTGCTACTTGTTACATATTTGCTATGCTCCCATCAGTGCCAGGTTACTTACCTAGTTAACAGACTATCATGATAAATAAAAAGCAGAACAAAATTACATTAACTAGAATTCATTAAGGCACTGATGCGCTACCAATTACTCCAAAAGACTGGAAGTAGAGTAAATACTGAAAGGCTTTTATTAACAGTAAAATGGATCCACATCCATGCTGTATGTCTGTCCTGGACTGTGGGAGGAGCAGTGACACAATCGCCTTTATTCAGGGGTCTGTGGGAGGAGCCACAGGAGCAGTCAGCAGAGGGGTGTGTCCAGACAGATAACCCAGTTACAACATATATATATATAATTTACCACATTCACCCCTCCTTTTCTTAAAGAGTCCCGCGGGTGAAGTGACTGACAATATTTAAAACAAGTATATTTACAGGTTAAGTCTATCAGGCAGCCAAGTCCGTCGCTGTGATCTACGTAACACTGGTGGTGATTGCATCGGTGACGACGGTTGCGCTGGCTCCGGCCTGACTTGAGGTGTCAGTATGTTAGGCGTCGGTAACCCCTCGTGCATGTGTGTCGCGCCCAGTATGGGAGTGTCGTGTGGTGTCTGTGCAGGGCTTGGAGTGCGCGGTGTCTCGTGGGTATATATATCGGTGGGTACGGGGTTAATAGTCACCATGGAGTGTTCAGGGTAGGGGCCCGCTGCCCCTGCGGGCTCCAGGTCGCGGATGGAGACCGTGTCCTCCCGCCCATCAGACAAAACCACATAGGCAAACTGGGGGTTCGCGTGAAGTAAGTGAACCCTCTTGACCATCGGGGAGTATTTATTGCTCCTCGCATGTTTCCGGAGCAGCACTGGCCCTGGGGACATCAGCCAAGTTGGTAGGGTGGTTCCAGTGGTCGACTTCCTGGGAAATGAAAAGAGCCGCTCATGAGGGGTGGCATTGGTGGCTGTGCATAACAGGGAACGGATGGAGTGGAGTGCCTCGGGAAGGACCTCCTGCCAGCGAGAGACTGGCTGTCCCTTTGACCTGAGGGCTAAGAGTGTGGCCTTCCACACCGTGGCATTCTCCTTCTCCACCTGTCCATTCCCCCGGGGATTATAGCTTGTGGTCCTACTAGTTGCAATTCCCCTAGCCAGTAGATATTGGCGCAGCTTGTCACTCATAAACAAGGACCCTCTGTCACTGTGGATATAGCATGGGTATCCAAGCAGAGTGAAGAGATTGCGCATTTATAACTGACGTGGTAGTGGTATCGGGGTAGGGGATGGCGAAGGGGAACTGCGAGTACTCGTCGATAACATTAAGAAAGCACATTTTGCGGTCGGTGGAGGGAAGGGGGCCCTTAAAGTCGACACTCAGTCGCTCAAAGGGGGGGGGGTGGCCTTGATGAGTTGTGCCTTTTCGGGTCGGTAGAAGTGCGGTTTGCACTCTGCGCAGACTTGGCAGTCCCTGGTCATTGTCCTGATCTCCTCAAGGGAGCAAGGCAGATTCCAGGCTTTCACGAAGTGGAAAAGCCAGGTGACCCCTGGGTGGTAAAGATCTACACGTAGGGCGTATAGCCGGTTGATCTGTGCGCTGGCACACGTTCCTCAGGATAGGGCATCAGAGGGCTCATTGAGCTTCCCAGGCCTGTACATGATGTCATAGTTGTAGGTGGAGAGTTCGATTCTCCACCTCAGAATTTTATCATTTTTGATATTGCCCCGCTGTTGGTTACTAAACATGAATGCGACTGTGCGCTGGTCAGTCAGCAGGGTGAACTTTTTGCCGGCGAGATAGTGCCTCCAGTGCCTAAGAGCTTGCACTATGACCTGGGCCTCTTTCGCCACCGTGAAGTGCCGAATTTCATGGCCTTGAAGAGTACGGGAGAAGAACGCCACCGGTCTTCCCGCCTGGTTGAGGGTAGCAGCCAGCATGAAGTCGGAGGCGTCACTCTCTACTTGGAAGGGAATGGCCTCGTCCACCGCATGCATTGCTGCTTTGGCAATGTCCCTTTTATGCAGCTGAAGGCCGCGCGGGCCTCGGCTGAGAGGGGAAATGTGATGGACTTGACCAGGGGGCGGGCTTTGACTGCATAGTTAGAGACCCATTGGGCGTAATATGAAAAGAAGCCCAGGCACCTTTTGAGGGCTCTGAGGGTGTTGGGAAGAGGGAGTTCCAACAGGGGGTGCATATGGTCGGGGTCAGGGCCAATGACTCCATTCTCCACGACACACCCAAGGATAGCAAGTTGGGTGGTTCCGAACACACACTTGTCCTTGGTATAGGTGAGATTGAAAGCTTTGGCTGCTCGGAGAAATTTTTAGAGGTTGTTGTCGTGATCCCGCCGGTCGTGACCTCAGATGGTGAAGTTATCCAGATATGGGAATGTGGCCTTCAGTTGGCACTGGTCCACCATCCAGTCCATTGCCCTCTGGAAGACAGATACACCATTCGTGACACTGAAGGGGACGCGCAGGAATTGATAAAGCCTGCCGTCCACCTCGAAGGCAGTGTAAGGGCGGTCCTCCGGGCGGATGGGGAGCTGATGGTAAGCGGATTTTAGGTCTATGGTCGAGTACACCTTGTACTGTGCTACCTGATTGACTATATCTGTGATGCGGGGTAGAGGGTACGCGTCGAGCTGCATGAACCTATTGATGGTCTGGCTATAGTCCACGACCATCCTATTCTTCTCCCCGTTCCGAACAACAACCACCTGCGCCCTCCAAGGACTTGTGCTTGCCTCAATGACCCCCTCCCTGAGCAGCCGCTGCACCTCCAACTTAATGAAAGCTCTGTCCCCCGCGTTGTGCCTCCTGCTTTTAGTTGCCACAGGTTTACAGTCGGGGGTCAGGTTGGTGAACAGCGGTGGGGGAGGGATCCTGAGGGTGGAGAGGCCACAAGTGGTGTCGGTAGTGTGGCAGTTGGCATGGTGTTGGGTGGGATGTGTGGGTCGGTGTGTGTGTGTGCTCAGTAGCGGGGTATGTGATGTATCCCTACAAAACTGGGGATTTACGACAGTAATTGGTGGGAGCAGCCCGTCATATTCCATTGTCACGCCTTTCAGGTGGCTCTGGAAGTCGAGCCCCAATAGCACAGGGGCACACAGTTGAGGCATGACCAGTAATGTAAAGTCCCGATATTCTGTGCCCTGCACCACTAGTGTCGCTACACAACCCCCCCACCCCGGATGTCTGTTGTATGCGACCGGGAAGCCATGGTGACCCTCTGGCTTACCGGCCGTATCACGAGTCCACAATGCTGCACCGTGTCCGGGTGGATAAAACTCTCTGTGCTGCCTGTGTCAAACAGGCAGCTTGTCCTGTGCCCCTCCACCAGGATGTCCATCATTGACCTTGTGAGCTGGTGGGGAGCGCTTTGGTCGAGGGTCATGGAGGCCAGAGTTGATTTGCTGTCTTGGTCCAGCGCGGTGGGGTGCCTCGTGAGCACCCGTGGGTCGTAGGTGGTGCGAGGTGGTGCCGACCAAGATGGCCGGCCCCATGTCTTGCACATGGTGGCGGCGTGCAGGCAAGATGGCGACCCCCATGCCTTGCATGCAGCGCTGCTTGATCCCGCTCGTGGTTTGGACTTAGAGGCCTTGGCGAAGTGGCCCTTCCTTCCACAGCTGGAGCAGGTAGCTTCTCGGGCCGGGCAGCGTTTCCGGGGGTGCTTCTCCAGTCCGCAGAAGTAGCACTTCGTGGACTCACGACTGGCAACAGCCATGGTCGATTTGCCGGCGGGTTGCGGGGTCTGCAGCGTCCACGAGACCGTCGGGAGATCGCGTGCCTGGAGAGCCTCAGAGTTGTGCAGAGTGGCCTCTAGTGTGTCGGCTAGCTGAATAGCCAAAAATAAGGTAAGATTGGCATGTTCCAGAAGCCGCTAGTGCGCATACATTGACCTGGTCCCCGTGACGAAGGCGTCTCTCACTAGGAGCTCCGCATGCTCTTCGGCCATCAGCCCCCAGCAATCGCAGGCCCGCACGAGTGTCTGTAGGGCCCAGACGAACTCAGCGCACGACTCTCCGGGCCGCTGCTGCCGCATCGCTAAGCGATGTCGTGCATAGATGGTGTTTACCGGCCGCAGGTATTGTCTTCTGAGGGCGCTCCATCGTGCCGTCGTAGCTCCAATGGTCTCTAATCACTGAGTAGGCCCGTGGACTGACCCTGGAGAGGAGAACTCTGTGCTTTGCGACAGACTCGGTCACTTCAATCTTCTCCAGGTATGATTCGAAGCAGGCCAGCCACAGTTCGAAAGCGTTTCCGGTTTCAGGTGTGTGCAGGTCGAGGTCTAGCTTGTCGGGTCTCATGATGTGTTCCATGCTTTAAATTTACTGCTAATAAAATTGATGCACTATCAATTACTCCAAAAGACTGGAAGTAGAGTAAATACTGAAAGGCTTTTATTAACAGTAAATGGACCAACGTCCATGCTGAGCATCTGCCCTGGACTGAGGGAGGAGCAGTGACACAATCGCCTTTATTCAGGGATCTGTGGAGGAGCCACAGGAGCAGTCAGCAGAGGGGCGTGTCCAGACAAGTAACCCAGTTACAACATATATATATACACACCTGTCTGGACACGCCCCTCTGCTGACTGCTCCTGTGGCTCCTCCACAGATCCCTGAATAAAGGCGATTGTGTCACTGCTCCTCCCTCAGTCCAGGGCAGATGCTCAGCATGGACGTTGGTCCATTTACTGTTAATAAAAGCCTTTCAGTATTTACTCTACTATATATATGGTGTTTACCACAGGCACACGATATAAAGGTTTAGCTTTGGACCTGATCAGCAAATTGCAGACCAAATAGTGCCTGCTTTGCAACCTTTCACCCTCTCACCTACAACCAGACCTTCCTTTGCAATCTACAGCACATGCAAATCAAACACCATAAACCAACTCAACTGGGCAGCATTTTAAAGTAGTAGATTAATTCCCAGGATGAGTGAGTTAGTCACTGATGAAAGGTGAAGTGCAGAAGAATGGATACTAGCCCCATTGATACACAAAGTTCATGGGGGAAATGATGGGCTGGATAACGTGAAGATGTTTCCACACAAGTAAGTTATGAATGTTTGATCTACCCCAATCCGCATGGGACATGGCGTCATTAAGACTGAGGTATATGGAGAATGAGGGAGGAACAAAGGTTTTTGGAGAGGAAACAAAAACATGGAGTTGAGACCAAAGACTGTAGTAAATCTTTGGTCTGAAAAAACAGGCCTGGGAAACTCCAAGGCCTACTCCTATTCCTAATGCTCTTGTAATTAAAAGCTTTGTATGTACTCCTTTATAAATGCAAGACCGTTAACTTGGTAATATTTGACTGATAAATTGAAATGAGTTTAGTCACAAAACTTAGCACCTTCAATCACCATGTCAATATACTACAGTTTATAACTAGATTTGAAATCAGTCCAAGTTTTAAAAGCTATACTGAACTGTTAGACTAAAGATTATGTACAATCTTTAAGTTGAAACATACATACAAACTCCTTGCGTAAAATGTAATTTTGTTTTGCTCCCTTAGAATTTCACGTAAACAAATGCAATGAGTGAAAACTCCAGATTGTGATGGAAATTGGCCATATCTGCTTGGAGCGGTATGAGTGGAGCTTCTTCTAACACACTGACTTTGAAATGAGGATGAAAAGTAAATAGAAGCTTGAATTATATTGTACTCAGATTTGTGACCTTAATAAAGATCTCAAATTGATAAAACCAGGAGAACAACACAGGAATATATACACGAAAACAGGGAATGGAAGTAAGCCATTTCATGTTTCAAGCCTGCCCTGCCATTCAATACGATCTGCGCAAGATCTTAACTCCTCTTCTGTGCCCAATCCTCATGCTCCTCAATTAAGACCACAAGACCTAGGAGCAGAATTCCTCTTTAAGTACCTCTGCTGATCTAGCCTCCAGTGAATTCACTGAAGTAGAGAATTCCAGACATTACGATCCTCTAAGAAAATAAAATCCTGTGCACCTCACTTCTTCTAAATGAATGCCCCTTTAATCTTGTTACCATGCCTCCTCATTCAAAACATTTCCATCAAAGGGAACATCTCAACTGCTACCCTGCCATGCCCATTTGTAATTTTAAATGTTTCAATAAAATTCCTGGACTTCTAAATTCCAACTTCTAAGAAATAAAATTTAATATTCCATATTCCTTTTCAATTACATCCTACAGCTGCGAACTACTATTTATGTTTCTTGCACAAAAACACCTAGACCCCTCTGTATGTTGCTCATTCCTTTTGCCCATTCGGTCAACCTATATCGTGTTGCAGAGCCCAAGTACTCTCAATGCAGCTTCCCCACCTATTTTCACATCATCAGTAAACTTGCATACCTTACACTCCATCTCCTATTCCAACAGTACGGAACCAGACCATCATGAAGAATTTCCAGGCCATTAAGCCAACTCACACCAGAAGAGCATAAATGGAGCAAGTGTCAAACAGCATAATTAGTTTAAACACAAGTGTTTGTCTTTTGAGAGGGATTTTTTTTCTGGAATATTCTGGAAAATTCCAAAAATTCACAACTATGGGGGAAAAAAAAGAGACACACTGGGTTCAAGTTGCAGAAAGGTCAAGGGGTAAAGAGAACACAACAGATAGGATACAGACAGGACACAGGCCAAAGTGCTGCAGGTAACCATTACTTCATATACCAGCAGTTAAGAGATGGAAATAAAATTAATAGAAGAAATGAAAACATGAATATCCAGCAACATCTGCACCAAGAGAAAGGGAAAGGTGAGAGTAGGGTAGCAATTGGCAACATAGATAATGAAATTGGAGTTCTATACGAGTACAGAGAACAACAATAATAAATCAATGTAACAGAGGTTAAGTTGAGGAAGGAGGCCTTAATATTGCCCTACATATCACAAAGGTCTAGCTTTGGCTCTGAAGATTCCTACTGCTTCATCTGTAACTTGGGGAGACTGTCACTTTAACTCTTCTTCTCCTTTAACCTCTATGCATTTGACCTACACAGCTGCAACAACATCCATCTATCTCTGGGCCTGTTGAAAATCACAAGAATCAATGTCAAATTCAACAATTTCAGTCAAATGGATTTCCTCTCCCCATTCCCACTCTGAATATTTCAGTTTCAATTTCTACTTTTTAATTTCTTTTTTGCCCCTCACTACTGGGTTTGCAGTTACCCTTGGTCTGTGCCCCATTACAGACATTTCCCCCCGTTCTTTTTGCTCCCCCTCCCCAACCCTTCTATGCAACTTATCCACGCTCACTCGCTGCTCATTCTGAGTTCTGATGAAGAGTCCGTGACTGGAAATGTTGACTCTGTTCCTCTCTCCACAGACTCGCCCCAACATGTTGACTCTTTCCAGCATTTTCTACTTTGTTTCAGCTTTCCAGCTCCTGTGTATTTTGTTCCCGTCACTAAAATCTTATCTCCTGTATGGTAATTAAATTGAACATTTTTATATACTGTAAAACATTAGGAAACTAATGATCCATTACTAGGAATTGGCCTCACCTGTAGCTGGAAGGAAAATAAACAAATTATCATTATCTATTCCAACAGAAAATAATGGAAACATCATGAGCACTGGACACTCCATCCTCAGAAATCTGAAAATTGCATACCCAGCTTCTTATCTTTGTGAAAAACAAGAAATGAAATAAATTCAGAACATTCCATGAATAAAATTAAACATCAAACCTAGATGCTATCACTCTCAAATGGCAATGACACAAAGCAGGGATCTTCGCCAGATTTTACTCTGTTGCTTTCAAACCATCTGGAATGTGCTTTCCCTAACAGCAACAACATTTTATTCCATAAGAACAAAGTCAAAACATTTCATGGTTGTTAAACAGATCTATCACTAAGAGCAAAAATGTAAAACATGCAATAAATAAAGGGGTTTCCCACATCGTGTTTATTTGATTACAACAGAAGGTGATATTTAAACCTAGTTAAAACAATTTCCACCACTTCAGTTGGTTACAAAATTGTGCACTACTATTTTTCTTTGGAAGTTAAACCAAAACTAATGGCTGCTGTATGGAATAAGAATTTATTATTGGTTTTGTTAATGGACAAAGTCAGTATGCCTTTCAGCTACGGGAAGAGAACATTAGAATGGAGCCAACTCCTGTCCTCTCACACTCCACCAAGGAAAAGGTTGACCGCTTTGCACCAGAGTCCCTGGGAAGATTGGTCAAGATTTCCCCACAAGCCAATGGTGCAAAACAATTTGTGGGTTTGACCACAAATGCCAATTCAGCACAAGACAATACTCAACCTTGGATTTTCCTTCTCACGGGATAAAAAAATGCAAGTGCTCTTGCACATTAAGCTTTCATTTTGCAGCAAACATCTGTATGGGTTAACAATGAAAATGAAATTTTCACAGAATTGTCAACCAAAAGCCTTCTTACTGGAGGTTTAGCTTTCAGAAACCGTTTGCTGCTGTGCGTCAGAGTCAACAAAACCCACCTTGCATTTACGTAATATTTCAAGATACTTCACTGGGACTAGGATGGAGATATGGGGAAGCAGGAAAAGTAATTGGATTGGCCGTGGCAGGAGAAAGAGAACATGACCAAAAACATGGTAGGAAATACAGTTCAGTTACAGAAAAATAAACAGAAAGGGAGGAAGAGTGCTGTTTGAGTAGGCAAAGTTGAAGACTCATTTGTGAGGCATAATGAAGCATAACAATTCTCCGTCCTACCAGCAATTTCTCAAAATAATACTTTAATGGATCAACTGATGTTTAGATCAAACAACTTCACTTTTATTGCTCCCTCAACTGAAATTGTATGCAAGCAAGGTGTTTGTCCAGTGAACGGCAGCTGTGAGCAATTCCCTTTGTTAGACCGAAAAGGAAGCACTTGAGGAACAACGTGGAAAAAAATGTGGATACAGATTAGCTTTACTATTCCTAACCTTGGCTGCACATGGGCTCACGAATGGAAGTTACTTCAAATCAGCTTCCATTCTGCATTATATCCTTCTTACATTATGCCTTTTAATTACAAAAAGCTTCCATTTCTTTTTCTTTAAAAAAAGCAGAGAATACAGACCAGATCCCAAGCTTCAACAAATTCCACAATCAGTCCTGAAGGTTTAATATGCTTGAGGTGCTGCTAGAAGAATGATCCTAAACCAACATGGAAAGCTCACTGTTAGTATTTTCACTACTGTTTCAATGAGGCTATAAACAAAAATGGTTTAGAAATCTGAGGACAAATAAAAAAAAGTTGACCAAGTTGCAAGAAGGTCCACTGCCTTACATTGTACACTACAACATGGGGGTTGGGGTAGGTGTGATGGGGAGACCAAACTCATCACCTCTCCTGTTATCAGCATCTTCGGCTGTGTCAGTCAACATCAAATTAATTTGATAATGCAGGACATTTTTCTACAATAAACAGATATGAGTTATTGTCATTGCTACTTCTAAGGAGGAAATATTGAGAATACTTCAAAATGATCATGATTTATGGGTTATTATAATGACTGGAAGCAGAACTCTCAAATCTATCTTAATTGACTTAGCGAAGTTAGTTTAAATCTTAAATATCTTAACCATTTACATAAATCATAGAATAGATCTAATATGTAGGATCAGGTAATGTAATACTCTTTTGTTGTTTATTTTACTTTAAAATATTCTGGTTTGCATTATTATCACCAGCATGTACCGTGAACTTCGTTAACTTAGCAGCAGCAGTTCAATGCAATACATGATAATACATGAAGAAAAAAAATAAATCAATTAGCACAAGTATATATATGTATATTAAATAGATTTAAAAAATGGAAATAATATATGTATTTTTAAAAAGTAAGGTAGTGTTCATGGGTTTAATGTCCACTTAGAAATTGGATGGCAGAGGGAAAGAAGCTGTTCCTGAATCGCTGAGCGTGTGCCTTCGGGCTTCTGTACCACCTACCTAACAGTAGCAATGAGAAGAGGGCATGCCCTGTGTGATGGGGGTCCTTAATAATGGACGCCACTTTTCTGAGGCTTACATTCACTCACAACGATACATTCTAGGAACCGTGCTATTTGTAACAACAAACTTGATTATCAGTTTTTGCTTCAATTATTCCATTTGTCAACCCGATGTTTTTCATGGATTGAGCACGATGAACGAGATGTATTATACCCAGCGTAGTCTTCAATGACAGAAAGAATCATTTCATCCCCTGTAATATGGCAGTTCATTAACTTTAAACTCAAAATCAAGTTTCAGTTCATTTAAAAGAAACAGAATGATACCCGTGAAAGCTATTCCTTTGTTGAGTACCAGCACAAACCACTGGGGAGAAATTCAACTTGTGAACTTTTATCACTATAGAAAGAATTTTTAATCTGGAATACAACTACAGTCCTATTAGCATCAAACCCAAAGTGATGACAGAACAATTGATGCTTTTCTCAACACTCTACCATTCAGATGTACCCAATAGCATACGCTTTGATAATCTGATCTACATGGGAGCAAATAATTTTTTTAACTATTTTAAAAAAAGTACAATTTTACGGAATGACCAGTATTTGCACTATTTTGTTGCTTTTCCACTTTGAAGTGGTGCTTAAATTGATTAAACCAACTTTGTTCAGTTGTTAAATCACCATTACAGCAAATTAATGCCACTTCTGTAAAACAAACATGCAAAGAAAGTGTTTTTAAGCTTTTTGGTTGATTGTGAATAACTTAACAGTAATTTCACAAATGTGGTAGCTAATTTTAAGATAAGGTTCAATGAACAGCAATAGAATGATAACCAGATAATCTAGTGTGTTTTTTTTTAAAGCAATGCTAGTTAAGTGATAAATATGAACAACAGGTCACTTGCCTGAGTGCTACTGGTACCATGTAACCCAGTACTACCTGTCGCATGGTCGGGTGGTCGGCGACTAAACTGGCTCCCCCACCAGGCTTACCTGATGAGGAGGGTGGCTAGACACCCTGCAGGATGAAAAACAAGACCTGTCAAAGGGCAGGTGAACCCTCTCATAGGGTCAACAGCCATATAGCAACCATGTGCCGTGAAGTGCGGAAAAGGCATTCCTCGCATCAAAGCTTGGTCTGGCCATTCACTGCAACAGAACTTCCCCCAGCTGTCTTAGACCCCACCATGCCACTGGATCCAGGAGGGGATGTCGAGAGGGTAGGTCTGGACCTGTGCAAACCCACTACTCAACTAAAATCCACTCATGTACGCGCTGCTCCTTTTTGAGGAGTGGGGTACCACCCCACTAACTGACTGAAAGGAACCATCATCATCTTATGGGATAGATAGCCAGAGAGGGTGGGGGGATGAACAACAAACCTGTTCTTTTTAGAAAATTGACGAGGGATCTTTTAAATTTAGCAAAGAATAGAAACTGGCCTTCCGGTTAATACATTGGAGAAATGTGGAACTGCTATGTATCTTTTTCCCAATGTTATATTTTCATGGACTATATGCAAACCCAAGACCAAAGAGTTAGGGGAAGCAACATCAAGTAAATGATGGTACATATTAAAAGTAATTTTGATCACTCCTTTCTACAATAAAACTATTCACTCTTTATGGGTTTTATTTTTATGCTGGTAGTTACAATGGAAAACAATGCACCTATGTGTATATCTGACAGAATAACAAATCATCTGCCTTCTCAAACATAAATGTTGTCGTCATAACCAATGCAACTCTGTACTATTCCCAAAAACAAATTTACTGAAAAAGGTTCTGTCAAAAAGAAATCCTTTTAAGTCCATATTTAGAGTTACACAGCCAGAAACTGACCACTCAGTACAACTCATCCATTGGTAACCAATCAAGACATCTTCCTAAACTACAAAAAAAAGAGAAAATCTGCCAATGCTGGAAATCCAAACAACGCACTCAAAATGCTAGAGGAACTCAGCAGGCCAGACAGCATCTATTAAAAAAAGTACAGTCAACATTTTCGGCCGAAACCCTTCGGCAAGGAGAATAAAATAGGTTAGGATAGCCTTAGTGTAAAAATGTCATTGATGAGCTAAAGGGCGTTTCCATGTCGACTCACTCAATGACTAAGAATGTGAATTTTTCAGCATGACTTCTCTCAGAATCATTTTACAGTACAATTTGTCTTTCACCTTTCAATTAATGTGATAACATCAAACTGCAGTGCGTTTGATTTATCCTTTTGGCTGAGTAACAGAAAAATTGCCAAAAATATCTAATTGTCAGTGGTTTCTACAACCAGTAAAATAATCATTAGCATATGAGTTTCTATTAAATCTTAAATAACCACAGTTTACATTATCTGGGAGGAAGTTTGAATATTGGGCAAATAGTTGATGTTTTGAAATCCCTCATGTGGGTACTTGAACTAAACTTTCTATTTTGAAAGCAGGCATTTCCAATACTTCAGTTCACTTAGTTGATTTTAAAAAAATACATAGCAAGAGACTTCTAAAGGCAAAATAAGTCAAGTGAAGTAACACCATGGCTAAACCTTTTAAAGTTAATGGCAATTTCACAAACCTCATTACAACATTTTTCTCTTGATCTATGCTTGATAGTGTAAGCAAATCGGTTTAAACCGCAACAAGATCAAGTCCCGATTAGCAGAAATATTTCAACAACCCCACAGTCTGTGGTAACAAAGGATGGAATTTCACTGCCATGTTTTATGGAAGAAATTGGAGAAAATTCCAGCGAATTATTTAACCCATTTTATCAGATGCAGGCCAAAACGCAGCAGTTACTGTTGTTTGAAAAAAAGAGATGAAATTCTGTAATGATTAGAATCACATCTTTGAAATTCTCAGTCATCACTTTTCCTGTGGAAAGACTTAACTATGTTAGTATAGCAATCCATTTGCTTTTGTCCCCTATTCAAAAAGAGCAGCAACTCAAAATCACTGCCCGGCTGAATTTACATATCTAAGACTAATGTGGCATAAATCATTAAATAAGGAACACCATGACTTTAATCAGCTTCAAAATTCCAAAAGAGAAAAAAAAATACTGATCCCATGAGAACCACAGCAGCTTGTCTACTCCTGAATAACGTACAGCAAATATATCAAAAGTGCAATTTTGTTTTACCTTTAGTGTACAGCAATAAATTATATTAAACAGAATGATTTATTACAATCCCCTTAATCTGTATTCTGTTTCAGAGCACAAATATTTTACAATATAAAAATCCCATTGTGTTCTTCTCCATACTGTGAAATATGATCTTTTTATATGGCTTTGATAAATAATCTGCTTGGACGTTTCAGGACATTAGGAGCACCATATGACCTGGAGTACTTGATTAACTTAAATCAAATGTTTACATTGCAATGTTTCATATTATATCACCATATTATAAGTTTAAAATTTATATTTCTTTATTAAATCTGTAATTCCTCTTATCACTTCTCATACAGTAAAACACCATCTGGACTTTGCACTGTAACAGTTTAAATGGACTTGACACTTAAGCAGAGATGCTCAAGTGTGCACTTCTTACTTCAAAGAACAGCCTACTGTACGAGCACTGCCAGTGTGGAGAATTCACTCACACATCTCCCATAGCCTTTTTTTCCCCAAAAAAAAACAACTTCAGGCTGTGAACAATAATTAAATACTAATCCTCAGATCCACAACTCCCAACAGAGAAAGATTCCAATAACAGCTGATGCCATCTCTGGGTCTTGCAAGGGTGCATGCCCCTAGAGAGCAGTGCCGCTTGCTGTAATTTTAATTTCTTGTAGATTACTTTGGAGCTTAATTTCAAGTTGGAAATGGTTCAAGAATGTTCTTTGCCTGCCAAGTATACACAGAACTGAACTGCTTCTTTTTTCCCCTCTATAGACACACTCCTTTGCAACAGCCTGGACACCTCAACTCTCAACACGTGTATTATTTTACAGATTATGGGTGGTGATGCACTGCCTATCGGTGCATCATCAAACATTACCCATTTTGTTCAATTTACATGCCTTGCACCTTAGATGCTTTGGCAAAGGTTTCAAAATAAAATTAACATTGAAAGAAAAGCACTATTTACTCAGGAGTGAGTTTTCTACTTGAACAGTATCAACATCACAGATATTCCTCACAACCAAAAGCATTGTAGTGTACAAAATACATGCTTTAAAACGGAAGTTACTCTCTTCTATTGAATAGCAGTCATTTAGCGTTTCCACAGATTCATGGGAAAGAGGTAGAAGTCAGGGTGTTTTAAAACATGTTCTACTATAATTTTGCTGTTTTCACTGTTTGGCAGGAAAACTGCGAGTGGAAGGACTGAAATAGCATAAAACAATTTGAACACTTCAATTACAGAAAGAGATTGATCAGCCTGTCTCTGCTTACCATTAGCGTTCTTGCCACAGATAAGATGTTCGTACGGCTGCAGGAGTCCCCAGAGCTCAGCGTCATTGTTGATACACATCTCCAGCATTTCTGCTGACAGCTCCTGCCTGCCGTCATGTAACCCTCCACTTCCTCCCTCGGAGCCATGCCCCGCTGCTACTCTGATCCCAATCTCCTCCAGCAGACTCTCCATGCAGGCAGCCAAAGAAATAGCGGCATACTCGTGTACTCGAACAGAGACTCTGGTGTCCACCATCCATCGAAAGAAGTGCCCCACTGAGAAAGTAAGGCCACACCTGAAAGCATTGACAGAAACGATATTAACATGTCAATCCAAATCTGATCGGCATGAACTAATGACAGCATCACTCAAAATCGGGTACACATCACTCAACTTCTGGAAATAATTTCAATTTCGGAAACTTGCCAATTTCCTTCAAGTACATATCTAGCTTTTCAATATTGACCCTTGCTCAAATTATCAAATGATCAATAACTCACAATAAAGTAGGCCATTTGGCCCATTGTTTTTGTGCCAGTCACAAACGAGCTATCAATCCCATCTTCAAGCACCAAGTTTGCAACCCTTTACAGGGAGAGCACTGCACTGAGTGTAGAAATGTTTCCTCATCTCCTCTCTAGTCCTAGTCCCCTGCCTTTTCGTCTTTCTTGTAAGGTAAATCAATTCACCTGACTTGCACGATCTAGGCCCCTCTTAATCCTATGTTCTGTAACTTGATCAAATTTACCCTCAATTTTCTCTCTTCCAAAATAAAGAGCCCTGGATTTTCCAATCTATCTTCAAGGCTACAATTTCTCGTTCCTGTTAATTCTCTGCAATCTCCTCCGCATCCTTTTTAGTGCATCTTTTCTATACAAAGGTATGCAGTATTTGAACAGGCCATAACAAGTATTATGTACAGTTACAACATAACTCTCTGCCCTTGCATGCAATGCTTCGGCTAATAAAGACAGCTATGTTTTTTCTTTTAAAACCACTTACTGGTCCCACTACATTTGAGGATCTGTAGACAAACACTTCACATCGTTTATTGCATATGCCCTTATCTTGTTGAATCTCACCAAATATGTTACCTCTGGGGGAAAAAAAAAATCAATTCGCTATTTTTCCACCCAATTATATTGTCCTGGACTCTGAAACTTTCCTCAATATTGTCAACAAATTTGTATCATCTGTAAGCTTCTTTATTGCTCCCACTATACCACAAGGGAAAGCATTGGCAACAGATTTCCAATCGCAAAAACGCCCACGAGCCACTATCCTTTACTGAATCTCCAGCCTTTCACATCCTGAGCAGCCTGCAACACGGAAAGCTTGTCAAAGGTCTTGCTAAATTCCACATTGGCTACATGAAAGACACTAGCACCTTCAACCCTCCAGTCACAGCTTAATTTGGATGTGAAGCATAACAGTACTGGAAGTGAATATCAGGACTGATTACTTTGCATTTCACCAAGACCACAAATTAACTATAATAAATGAGTAACTGCACTCTACAGTGAGAAATCCATACTGCTTAATGTTTCTCATTCTAGGTTTTAAAGGAAATAGGCAAGTATGCTGAAGACTGAAATTATTGCATCTGTACAATTCATTTGTTTTGGGAGCTCTTCCTTCAGGATGGAAAGCTATGACCAACATTCTGCTATTAAGCAAAGGTGTGAAGGAGGAACTAGAGAATTACTGATTCAACATCTGTTGCCACAAAACTAGTAGATTTATGATTAAGGATAGACTGAACATGTTCTTTGACATTTTCAGTTCGATCCAAAGAAAAGCCACATGGATTTGTGCAAGGCAGGTCGTGACTGACAATACTGTTTTTATTAGAATAGGAGACTCGAGCAGTGGACAGGGAAATATTTAATGAAATTATCAAGTCTATTTAAATAAAGTACCAAATAAGAAACTGCTAATGGAGCTAATGGACATTAAGATGCCCAAGAAAAGAAGGGCGAGCTTGTCGTCACTGATACCTGGACTCGGAACACACACACTTACTGCTCAGTCATACATTATTTTACATGTGCCCAAAGAGAACAACATGGCCCCTGTCACCACACTGCTCTGAATTCTGAACAGAGAAATGTCATTTTTATACAGAATTTGTGAACAGTTACAGATTTTAACCATTTGGTAAATTATGCATGTTTGAATTCCTTGAATTCCTTACCTGCAAGAACAATCACCATTCACAAAACAGGTCAATGTAGAAACTGACCACCATTGATACGTTGGAGTTAGTAAGCAATTGTCCCTTATTTGGTGTGCGCACTCTGGATTGCTCATCTCATCTCTAGACCCCTGGAATGCCAAGGGAGGCTATGCTCTTCAAAGACCGGTCTTGTCTGGGCCATCTGCACCAGCTACAGCCTATCATTGCCTGGATATTATGTCGACCCTTGACTTACCACAACTTCTACAAGCTGCTTCAATGACTATCACCCAATAGCACTCACTGATAATGTGATGAAGTGCTTTGAGAAGCTGGTCATGGCTACAATTAACTCTGGCTTGAACAAGCACCTGGACCCGCAGTAATCTGCCTCCTACCACAACGGCTCTAGAGCGATGCGATCCCAAAGGCTCTCCACTCGGCCTTGGACTACTTGGACAGCAGCAATACCCACGTTAGGCTGCTGTTTACTGATTACAGCCCAACATTCAACAGCAACACACACAAAATGCTGCTGGAACTCAGCAGGCCAGGCAGCATCTATGGAAAAGAGTCAAAAGTTGACGTCACAGGCCAAGACTCTTCTTCAGGAGCATCATTCCCTCGGTACTAATCAACAAACTTCAAAACCTGTGTCTTCCACTTCTTCTTCTGTGAATGCTGGAAAATATGGTGTCATCCACTTAAAATATCTAAATTACCTTCCAAACATTGAAAAACTAGACACAATGAAAGACTCCAAATGGTTTTGGGGCTCATATTTAGCTACAGAAAGTAATCAAAGGTACTAACAAAATGCAGACCATGACATACAGAGGGCTTCGATAGAAGGATGAACAGTTATGCTGCAGCTATACAACGCTCTAGTTGGATCACACTGTGAATACCCATTGGAAGCACTGAGCACCGCAAGGTCTTTCATCTGGAACATTAACTATGTTTCCCCTTCCACAGATGCTGCCTGGACCACTAAGTATTTCTGCAATCTTCAATTTTTATTTCGGATTTCCAGCATCTGCAGCTTTATTTAACTGGGAAATTTAATAATGGCTTTGATGCATAGATTTACCAGAATCATTACAGGTCTCAGGTTTATATTACTTTGGATGTACAGTACTGCACAAACTAGGGTTATGTTCTCCTGAATTTAGAACAGTGAAATGTTTAACTAAGCCTTCAAGATGTGGTAGAAGGGAATCATTTCCACCTGCTGAAGAGTCCAAAATCTGGAATCAGGCCTTTCAGGATGAATATCAGAAAACATTTCAAGCTTTACGAAACGTAATTAGAAATAAGTGATCACTGCTTTTGCATTAAAAGGAGAACAGGATAAAAGTTGCTCCAAGAATCTCCTGTCTGGGTAGATCAGATTCGGAGAGCAAGTGGCCTATTCCTGTTGCAATGCAAGTCTCAATATTGTCCTTCCATAGTTAAGGGGGTGAGTCTGTAACTATCCTAAATTAAAAAGATTATAGTTTCCTCTCTCTGTGACCTAACTGAAAGATTTAAATTATTTTTCTCTCAGAAAACACACCTAAAATTGCTCCACGTTGGTGATCCAGCACAGCCATTTCCACAATTTGCTGTATTATTAGACCACAAGACATAGGAAAAGAATTAGGCCATTCAGCCCATCGAGTCTGCTCCAACATGGCTGATCATGGACCCCACTCAACCCCATACACCTGCCTTCTCGCCATGTTCTGTGATGCCCTGACCCACAGACTTGGCCTCCACCACAGTCCATGGCACAGCATTCCACAGATTAGCACTCTCTGGCTAAAAGAAAATTCCTCCTTACCGCTGTTCTAAAAGGTCGCCCCTTAATTTTGATGCTGTGCCCTCTAGTTCTGGAAACGAAACATCCTCCCCACATCCACCTTATCTAGTCTTTTCAACATTTGGTAGGTTTCAATTAGATCCCCCTTCATTCTTCTAAATTCCAGTGAGTAGAGGCCCAAAGCTGTCAAATGCTCCTTATACATTAACCTCTTCATTCCCAGAATCATCCTCATGAACCTCCTCTGGACTCTCTCCAATGACAATACATCCTTTCTGAGGTATGGGGCCCAAAACTGTTGACAATTGTCCAGTTGGAGCCTGACTCGTGTCTTACAAAGGCTCGGTATTATCCCCTTACTTTTAAGTTCTATTCCCCTTGAAATAAATGCCAACATTGCATTTGTCTTCTTTACCACAGACTCAACCTGTAAATTAACCTTCTGGGAGTCTTGCACGAGGACTCTCAAGTCCCTCTGCACCTCTGATGTTTGAACTATCTCCCTATTTAGATAATTGTTTCTTTTACCAAAATGCAATATCATACATTTCCCAACACTGTATTCCATCTGCCATTTTTTTTCTGCCAATTCTTCCAATTTGTCTAAGTCCTGCTGCAATTGCATTGCTTCCTCAGCACCACCTGCCCCTCCACCTATCTTTGTATCATCCACAAACTTTGCCACAAAGCCGAGAATTCCATTATCTAAATCATTGACAATGTGAAAAGTAGCAGTCCCAATACTAACCTGAGGAACACCACTAGTCATTGGCAGCCAACCAGGAACGGCCCCTTTTATTCCCACTCACTACCTCCTGCCTATCAGCCGCTCCTCTATCCATGCCAATATCTTTCCTGTAATGCCATGGGATTTTATCTTTGTTAAGCAATAAACTTAACTTGTTGTAACAAACTATTTAATGTCTGTTTCAGAAATGGAAATTGACTCTGAGAAAGCTCTTTAAGAAATGGAAAGCAAAATATTTTATTGCCATTAAATAAAAACAGAAACATTTTCAGTCTTGTTGATAGTTAAAATGCCACAGACAGCACATATAATTATAACAATGTTGTAACAGAAGCTAACTGTGGCAATATGGATATCTCATGTTGAGTTGCTGAAGAATCTGAAACCGTTCCTCTGCACAATGTTTTCATTCAAAATGTCATAAATTAGAAGCCTTGATCATTTTAAACAGTATCACATTGCAAAGCATTTTAGGTAAATAATAGTTTATTGCTTTGTAAAAAGCATCTCCCTTATTATTATTTCAGTACTTTGCCACTTCTATTGATATTGTCCAGTGGCATAGAATTAATGGGACCAAAAAACTTCATAATATTAGGGAGTCAGTGAATTTGTTTGCATTGCAAAAAAAAGGGGTAACTACGTATTTGCAATTACTGCATTGACGCTAATCCACTACCTGGCTGATATTGATTCACAGCACAGAAAAATGTTCATCCCCCAAGTTGTGCTTTATGATTTCATGGGCGATAATATAAAATGATGACTTTAGAACTGCACGTGTCTCACAGATGATATTACTTGAATCTTTCTAATTTTAACCAGGGAAAACTAAAAATAAAACAATGGTATGCTTGAAATCGCTCCTCAAAAAAAGCTCAGCACAAATAAACATAAATCACACAGTATTTCTATTAACATTCATTTTGCCACGGGACTCAAAGAGATTAATGACGGAAAACCATTTGCTTGAGGGATGCGCTGATCAATGGTGGGACTGTGGTGGATTTGCTGAAGGTAGTAGATATTTATAAACTTGCATTTGGGATCATTGCCAATTTTAACTTACAAAGCTGATACTTCTCGTAGCTGAAGATTTTTCATAAATGAAAACACTCAATTTTATTCTACAGTGAAATAACAATACCCCAAAGTCAGCCATAAATAAAAATCAAAACTTACAGCAACTAACATCAAAAGTCAAGCTCCATCAGTCAAATTAGTGCGTGTATAGTTCGTGATTTGGATTACAGTAAAACCTTCACCAATGCAAGGGATTTCGTGTGTAAGGAAAGTGAACTGTTTCTCTTTATCATCTTCTTTCCTCTCCCCCCCCCAAAAAAAACTGTCAACATCGGGAGCCATGAGACATGGGGGCAGGCTTGGGCCGTTCAGCCCATCGAGTCTGCTCCGCCATTCCACCAAGATTGTTCCCGGATTCCACTCACACCTGCCTTCTCGCCATAACCTTTGATGCCCTGACCAATTATGAAGCTATCAATTTTCGCTTTAAATATACTCTCAGCCTTGGCCTCCACAGCTGTCTGCGGTGCAGCATTCCACAGATTCACTACTCTCTGGCTAAAAAAAAAAATCCTCCTTACCTCTACTTGGTTGCAAAGATCTCTCTTATCTGCCATGGTCTAATCCACACAGCTGGTGGCCTCAGTGAGGTGACTAATTTAGCTTAAAATATGGGGCACTGTAAGAAACTGGGATCTACGTGCCTTCCTTTTCACACAGATCCTTGAATGCCTGCAGTGAACGTATATAGAGCTGACGTTTGAACTGACAGCACCTTTGGACGATTTAACCTTGCCCACCTGGAACAACATTTTAAATTACACTCAGCATATCTATTCGACGGCAGGGAAACAGTACCGAAAGCAGTAAGTACCTGGAACTCTTGCTTTTCCTCAGCCTATCTCCAGCGCTCATGTTGTAGAGGGACAGAGCTTTTACTGAAGCAGAGATACAGCTTTCGGACAAGGACCAGGACAGGATGAGCCTGATGGCGCTCTGGACCTCGAACTTGGTACACTTACAGTGCACGACGCTCAGCCGCTGCGCCTCCCTGGAGATCCTGATCAGAGCTCTCCTCAATAAGAATGACAGTCTCCTGACAGCATCCTGGGAGAAGAGCTTTCCGCACTCTCC
Organism: Mobula birostris; assembly: GCF_030028105.1. Taxonomy (NCBI): domain Eukaryota; kingdom Metazoa; phylum Chordata; class Chondrichthyes; order Myliobatiformes; family Myliobatidae; genus Mobula; species Mobula birostris. The sequence goes on from NC_092380.1 coordinate 82,468,961, forward strand.
GGGTCTTCCTTTCTTCAGAATCTGCCCAATGTCCTCGTCGGTCCATGGGAACTCCTCCAGTTCCGGGAGCCGGGGGCATTTGAAGAAGATATCGTTAATCTCCGGGTCCTCCGGCAGGACCGTGTTGACCGTATCCCAGCTGTTATTGCGGCTATTCATGGAACCAGAAAGATACCACCAGTTCCCTCTGTTGTGTGCTGCTTGGAAGGCTTGAGAGTTCGATCTGGAAGAGAGACTGAGAGATCTGCAAGAATCCCCTGCCCCATAACCCGAGTCCAGAGTCAGATCCTCCAGCGTCTTCAATGTGGAGTTGTACAATCCCGCCATTGTGCGAGGCGCGCAGTTTGGAACTGCCAGCACAAGTCCAAGCCAAGTCAACTCGGATGGGGTGCTATCCAACTCTTCTTCAAGACATAAAGCACAGTGCGTGTTCCAGGACTGCAACGCGGCGCACCGTGCTGGAAGGAGATCAGCTGTGAAGCGGAGGATCAGTCTGCAGCTGCCCTCTTTGCTTGCGGCTCTTAAATGATCCAAATCAGCGAACTTCTCCAAACTTCACCGTCCGGTCACTTGTGAGAGGACGATTAAAGAAAACGTTCACTTGTCATCTGCACAGCCCTTTCGTTTCTTTTTACCAAAGTATACAGAAATTGTAACTGCGCCTTCTGTGCAACTCGCGGACCCTTTAACTCGCTTCACCGAACTTCTGTCCACTGCTGCAAGTGCCAAAACATTATATTCTTTTCTTCTTCCAAAGTTAGTGTTTTATTCAAAATTATTACATCTTTTAAAGAGTTAGCGTCTGTATTCTTACAAATGCCGTGCTACCTTTTAATACACGATTTTGTTACAACTACCCTGTGCCACACACTCCGCTGGCTGGCGGCTGCGTGAGCCTGGAGCTGGAGAATTCCAGGGTGGGCCGCAAGAAATATCAATCACAAGCCTCCAACCAATCGGACTGCAGAATGCAAATTAAAACTGCGAGAGTTGGCCAATCATAAAATAGTGTCTTTGCGTGTGTCAGGGGAGAGGGAGACGGGGAGGCAGAGCGACGGGATCAGATAAACGAGGGTGCATCTGACCGCGTAATGTGGGTGCAATCGATTCTCGATCGTCAGCTCCCAAAAGATTCCGATAGGAGGAGTTGCAGCTTTAATTTACTTTAAAGCGCGACGTAGTAGTTTTGGAGAGTAATCACTGTTCATCGCAGACAATTTTGCACTGTAAGCTCCCATTAACGGAAACGAGCTAATGGACCAGATAAACTGTGTCTCTGATGTCGACTGGCCACAATCCTGTTGGATATTGAATAGCACCGTGAGCCTGATGGGATCCCCTATAGTGACTCGTTTACGAGGTGCAGCCTGGTCGTGCAGAACAGATTGGTAATAAATTGAAACATTCACTCTGGTTTCTGTACTCAAGGCTCCGAGATTGGACTCTTGACACACAACGGATTCCTCCTCCTCGAAATAATCGTGATTCCTGATTGTACTCCTTCACAGGCGATTCGCATTTATATTGATTAGCGATCTTTCAAATAGAAAACTGAGGTCTTTCATAGATTCCATTGTATTTCTCTGATTTACTGCGCATACCCGCAAGAAAATGAATCTCAGGTTTGTATATGGTGATATATATGTACCTTAATAATAAAATTTCTTTGAACTTTGAATCCACTATTGCATTAATTATGTACCCCCCCCCCCCAACACATACACACAGCTCCATGAGTCAGAATCGGCTGAGAGTAATGCCAGGAATTGGTGATTATTATTTATTATATTTTTTATGAGAAATACCACATGGAAAAGCCCTTCCAGCTCACTGCCCAGCAACCCACCTATTTAACCCCAGCCTAATCACAGGACAATTTAACCTACTGATCGTTAGGTCTTTGGACTTTGGGAGGAGGCTGGAGCATCCACAGGAAACCCACGCATTCATGGGGAGAACATACAAACTCTGATCACCGAATTGAATTCTGAACACCAAATGCCCCAGGCTGTAATAGTGTCGCTATAACCGTGCACACTATGGTGGTGGGTTCACAGATGGGAGTGAAATAAGGTGGATGCAAACAATCAACAGAATATATCATAGAATAAACAAATTATCATCATCCAGAATATAGTTTGCATGTGGATCTTATGTCAGAACATTTTAGATGCAGATAGAGTTGCCAATTTGCCTTGGATCAAATCGAATGCTGTTTGTGCAAAAATGTTACATTTTTTGAAACTTTTTTTTCTTAAGGCCAACTTCCGTCTAAAATGCACTGTCAATTTTGAATGTAACATTAACTGTAAATACTGACACATATGGCTCAGGTTTAACATTGTGGAGTTACACAGGAATGACTGGGGGGGGGTTCATCACTTCATAAACAGAAGGGATTCTGCAGGTGTCGGAAATCTTGAGCAAAATCCACAAGATACTGGAGAAACTCAGCAAGTCAGGCAGCATCTATGGAGGGGGATAAACAGTTGACGTTTTGGGCCGAGACCCTTCATCATGCACAGAAGTTAGTGCATGTTGGTGTGTGTATTCCAGATGAATGGGGTTATCAAATCTGGCAAAATTCTTGTCAAGTCACAACGTCCTGATGGAGGGCCCTGACCCAAAATTTCGACTGTTCATTTCCCTCCATAAGTGCTCCCTGACTCAATGACTTTCTTGGTATGTTGCTCCCGATTTCCAGCATCTACTGTCTCTTGTGTCGCCACCTGTAAGATCTGGCCATGCGACACCTGCAATTATAGTACTTATAAAGTTTATCTTTATTCATAGATTCATAACATTTTATTTTATGTGGGAAATACTAAAAGTTATGAGACCAGCTGTGAACAAACTAAGAAAGGAATCTGATGTCAGGAAAGGAGATAAGCAAATAAACGTGGGCCAGTTTGCAGTGGAAATCTAGAGCTGGGGAGAACCTTAATATCCAACAATAACTCAGAAACTGCACCATTATAATGTAGTACCAGTAAATGACACCATCCTTCCATTTTCTTTTACAATCCATTCATAACTGTAGTAATAAAGTGCACCCCTCTATTATCTTACCTACAACATGCAAAAATTATAGAATCTGCTGGCATTTGTCCCTCATTCAAACAAGACTCTTCTGTGCTGAATATGATCTGATCAGGCTTGCCAGTTGAGAGGAATTTTAGAGCCTGCTTATCTCTGTCTTTCTCTCTCCTTTCATAGATAAACCATTCACGTCAGTGCGGTGTTTACTTTGGCAGGTTGTTCTGCAGCTCTAAAGCCCGATTTCAGGCTTGCCTCAGCCCATCTACAACCAAAACCACTAGTTTCTGCTACTCTCCTGCTCTGCTGGCTGGCTACCCAGTCTCCAACCTTCAAAATCCTCAGCTCCTGCCAGAGCCTTGCCTGTAACGTATCTCATTATTCAATCTTTGCTTGTTTACTCTGGCTCCAAGTCTCCTGAAGGCTCAAATTTAAAACTCTCATCTAAATCTCTGCATGATCTTGACCTACCCTAAAGGGAATAGACTTAACATTGTTTTCTGTAATTTAGTTGGATATCCAGTAGTTCCCTCATGCAATAAAACCTGTCAATGTCTGTTTCAAAGATTTCAGTCCATTCAACGTTTACTACAGGGCTGTGCTACCCAACCAGAGTCTAATGGTACATTACTGCCTGCATCAGGTTGGGTTGGGTGATACCATAAATAATTTGCAACATTTTAGTGAAATGACTTCCACATTTCCGTTATTGTTATTGACTCTGGCTTTGGTCTCACCCAGTAAGGGTTATGCATTGAATCGTCTATGTCTCACTATTTGCAGTTCCTGTCCTAAATCTCCCCATTTTGCAATTCTATCCCCCCTTTAAAATCCTCCTTATCCATGTGTGTTGTCTCAACATCCATAGTATCCAAGACATCTTCAAGGAGCGGTGCCTTTGTCCAACATTAAGGATCCTCACCACCCAGAACATGCCCTCTTCACATTGTTACTGCTGGGAAGGAGGTACCAAAGCCTGAAGGCACACACTCAGCTTCCCCTCTGCCATCCGATTTCTAAATGGACATTGAACCCATGAAAACTACCTCACTATTTTTTTATTTCTGTTTTCTTTGCTCTGCTTATTTTAACTTAACTATTTAACAGACATATATATACTTAATGTGTGGGCACGTGGCCAAGTGGTTAAGGCATTCGACTAGCGACCTGAAGGTCACGAGGTTGAGCCCCAGCCGAGGCAACATGTTCTGTCCTTGAGCAAGGCACGACAACCACACATTGCTCTGCGATGACGCTGCGATGAAGCTGTATTGGCTCTTGCCCTTCCCTTGGACAACATCGGTGTCGTGGAGAGGAGAGACTTGCAGCATGGGAAACTGCAGGTCTTCCATACAACCTTGCCCAGGCCTACGCCCTGGAGAGTGAAGACTTTCCAGGCACAGATCCATCGTCTCGCAAGACTAACAGATGCCTTATATACTTGATGTAATTCAGTTTTTTTCCTATATTTATTTAAATGTATTTCATATATCGCATATTCCATGGCATTTGCCGGCAATATTTAACCCGATTCTGAGTTTGCCAATTTGAAATGACAGTAAGAAATCTTGAAAGTTAAGATAACAGAAAAAAATCAAATTTGTTAAAAATGATCTGTGCAAATCCTGATCCTATCATAAAAATTCTCAACATTGTAGCATTTGTTCAGAATTCAAATGCTAAAATATGATCACTATTTTATTGTATAAAGTGCCCATTTTCCATTATTAGTAAGATGGATGGATAATGTAAGCAAATTGTGAAAGAATTTAGAAGTATGTCACAAGAACTGTAAATTGATATATTACTTACACTAGAATGTAATACACTAGAACGACATCCAATGAGCCTCAAGCTCTAAGAAATAATAAATGAAAGTAGCCCCCCCCCCCCACACCTTCACAACTACCTAGTGGAGATTTTTGGCTCCTAAAGTTACCTGGTTTTGAAACGTGCAGTTTCTTTCAATTATCAGCTTGTAGGATTTAATTATGACAGCTTGTTGGATCCTGGAGCTCTGGGTAATGTATTCCATATGAGATGTGGGAAATGATGTTTCACAATGAAGCTGGCCTTGCAGAAACTAGCATTGATGTATTGTCTTCATAGTAAAATATAAGCACGTAATGAAATCTTTGGTAAGCAACCAATGTCTTGGTCACAGAGAGAAATGTTTGAAGGAGCTTCTCAAAAGCAGGAGAAGAGGATTTGGAAGAGATTTCAGAGTTTAGGCCCTAAGCAGCTGATATTCAGGCAATGGATATTGTGGATGAACACGAAACTCCAAAAAAGATTTTGGAGAGCTGAAGAAGATTACAAAGATTGGACGGGATATCCATGGAGTGATATGCGCATAAAACTAAAGATTTTAATGAAATTTAGGACCAGAGTCCTCCAAGAGGGCCACAAGCTTGTTGTTGGTTTTGCAGGCTTGCGTGTCTCAATGACCTGGACTGCAATGCTGGCTGGAGTCAACACTTTATGGTAGGGTCACCCATGCCAAACAGGTTCAAGGGTAGTGGCCAGACTAAGTGGGGTCCACTGGTCCTCCAGGTTCGGAGGTTCAGCTCCGGGCTAGCAACCCTGACTGGTAAAATAAAACTGTTAAGGAAACAGCAATGGAGAATCCTTCTACATTTGAGTGCAATGGTATTCCGGAGTCTCCACCCAGGACTTGCGTGACCATCAGTAGTGAAAGTCGAGAGGAGGCTACTGACACAATGAAGACTGCCAGAGATGGAGGACCTCCTGTCATAAGGGGGGCGCTGGGAGTGGACCCAAATGCAAGACACAGACACTGAAGTACTAGGAACAGGACTTGGTGAGTCAAGCAAGCAAGGGAAGTGAGGAAGAAACGACACTGGACATTGGCACAGGCCCTGGACAAGACTAGGATGCAGGGCCTGGCTAGGACATGGATAAAAAACATGGAAACCGGACAAGGAACGAGGGACAAGGAGCCTGGGCTAGAACTCTGAGCCAGAGACTGGACAGGGACCCGGAACCTGGGTCTTGACTCTGGCTCAAACCCCGGATCTAGGCGAGGACAGGACGTGCTACAGGACGAGGAGTGGCAACAGGACTGGACATGAGACTCCTGGACAGGACGAGGGAACTCCAGCACCGGGCTGGGCAAGGTACTCCTTGGCCAAGCGAGGCACATGGACAGGATGAAAACACAAAGCGTTGACTTGGTCGAGGGAGAACAGGAACGCAGAGCCGGGACCCCTTCTTGGGAACAGATCTCAGGGCCGGGGCTCTACACAGAGTCAGGACCCCTCCTAGGGAGCAGAATGTAGGGCCGGGACTCATACACAGAACACTGAGAGACAGATCTTCATTCAAGGTAGCGGTAAATGGCCAGACCTACCTAGCGGAGGCAAGGGCACAAAGAGATGGTTCCCAACACAAGGTAGCAGCAAACAGCCGGACCTACACAGCGGAGGCGTGGACACAAACGAGGCTTCAGAAGGAGGAGGAAGGGAAGGGAACAGTCCAGCAACTGAAGCTGAACCCAGGAGCTGTTTATGTAGCCAGCCCAAAATGGGAATCATGTGCCTCAATTAAGGCACAGAACAGGACAAGAGAAAACTGGAAAACCTGGAATAAGGAATGGTGGACCGGACTGTGAACCAGAATGCGGACTTCACAGACTGGACCATGACACCTTCATTGCTGCCGTAAGCGCCAGTGGTGTAATGAGCAGTAAAATAAAATAAGGCATAGGAAATGAAGGTAAGCAAGGGTGGCACGGTACCGCAGCAGTTAACACAATTGATTTACAGCACCAGTGATCTCCAATCAGATTTCCATTCATGCCACTGTCTGTAAGGAGCTGGTACATTCTCCCCGTGACCACGTGGGTTTCCCCCAGATGCTCTGGTTTTCTCCCACATTCCCAGGGTATATGTTTAAGGCTAGTGAGCTGTCGGGATGCTATGGTAGGAATGGCCAAAGCTCAATGTGAAGCCAAGTGGAACATTAATGTTGTCGTATGGTTCATCTTTAGGTTGTGGCTCATAAGTGTTAGAAGCTAAGTTTATACACGGGGATTAATGACACCAAACGTTTTACCTTTACAAAGATATAAGTTGATCATATTTCCATTCTGAGGATTAGGCGTGGGATCACATTTCTGACACGTTTCACTTGCTTTGGTGAAATTTTCAGTCTATTTTCACTCTGTATTCTTTGACTGTCCAAATTTGCATATAAGTTACCTGACAAAAGTAGTGTATTTCCAGTCCTCTCCATTTGCAGCAAATACCATTTTCATCAGTGGAAACTGCAACTAGGCAAAGGACATTTCAAGGTAGATAAAGAGGTTTTGTCTCATTTTCAGCAGGTTAATACGAAAGGTTTGTTTCACATTGAATGTGAGTAGATTTGCTCACCAGTACGTTTATTGCCTTACATTTGCACTAAAGGAAATCTGACAGGGGCATCAGTTCCCTGAAGGAGACTGCCCTTTTTTGCAAGCTTGGTGGAAAGGCAGGCAGGGGAGAAACAGTGAGAGTAATATCACTAAATAATGTTAAGTTCATTCTCCTGTTATCCCCTGCAGTGGCCCGATGGAAAAACTGCACAGTTCTGCCAGTGTTAAACAGTAACTTTCTAATGGCTGCAATGTGTGGGTCTCGGAAGACGATTCCTCAGGGCCCCCAGGCTGCATTCTGTACTTTAAATGAGGAGGAGGCAGCGCCAGTATCCTGGGACGTCGCTCTGGGGCATGTGGCAATATTTAATTAAATCTGGCAAATGCTCCACTGATACTTTACCTCAGATATGACTGCAAAAGTGTAGGTTGAAGAATGACGCAATGTAAAGATTGTTGCTTTAAGTTTATCTAGTGCTTGAATAATGAAGGTATATCAAATATGAGCAGTTTTGGGTCACTAATCTAAGAAAGGACGTGCTGGCATTGGAGGGTGTCCAGAGCAGGTTCACAAGAATGATCCCGGGAGCGAAAGGGTTAGCATATGAGAAGCGTTTAGATGTTCTGGGCCAGTACTCTCTGGGGTTTAGAAGAATGGGGAGGGTCTCAGTGAAACGCATCGAATATTAAAAGGCCTAGATGAAGTGGGTGTGGAGGAAATGTTTCCAGTAGTGTGACCAGGGGGCACACAGACTCAGAATAGATGGACGTCCCTTTAGAACAGAGAGGAGGAGGAATTTCTTTAATCTGAGGGTGGTGAATTTGTGGAATTTATTACTGCAAATGGCTGTGGAGGCCAGGTTATTGGGTATATTTAAATTAAATTGTAATTTATTGCTTTTTAATTATGTATTGCACTGTACTGCTGCTGTAAAGCAACAAGTTTCACGATATATGCCAGTAACATTAAACCTGATTCTGATCCTGATGTCTTACGGTCTTACGTGTTCAAAATGAGTGGAGCGACCCCTAACATATTATTCTGTCGTATGCAATAAGCGAATTAACTCTGTTAAACAATAATATTACCACCTATAACAACATGGCTTCAGTTGTGCCAGTATAAAGTGGGATGAAGAAAGGCTTTCATTTTAAACTAGCAGAAACATGAGCAGGAAAACAGCATTGTCTTCAGTTCCAATACTTGAGCAATTTAAACGTAATTTTACAGAGAATTTGGAATTCCTCAATATTTTCCGACGGGATAAAGTTGCATATTTCTGTCTAACGGAAACTAAATTAGCTTGATTATTAAGCCGAATTTCCCGGCGTCCAACCATTCCAATTCCTATCCCCATTCTCTTCCGACATGTCGGTCCGTGGCCTCCTATTCCGCCATGATGAGGTCATATTCGTCATGGTAGCTCCAACCTGATGGCATGAACATTGATTTCTTCATCTTCCAGTAAATTTTCTCCTTACCCTTCCCTCTTCTTCGCTTTCCCACTCTGCCCTCTTAGCTCTTCTCCTCACCTGCCTGTCACCTCCCCCGGTGCCCCGCCTCCTTCCTTTTCTCCCATTATCCACTCTCGTCTCCTCTCAGATTCCTTTGTCCCCAGCACTTTGCCTCTTTCACTCGTTACCTCCCAGCATTTTATCTCATCCCTCCTCCCCCACCCACCCAACACCTCCTATCTTGTCCTCTTTTCCCTTCCGCAACGTTCTTTCCTCCTTACTTTCCAGTCCTGATGAAGAGTCTCGGCTGGAAACATTCCCATAGATGCAGCCTGATCTGCTGAGTTACACCAGTATTTTGTGTGTGTTGCTCTGGTTTGATTATTTTACCAGTGATGAATTACTAGACTGCATGTATGTTTCTTCCACTATCCATCAGTATTCTTTTCCCTTAAATTACAATGTAGCATAAGGAAGTAGATTGCATTGATAAAATGTACCAAGTATTTTAAAGTTTTCGTTGTCACACTTTCACTATGCAGTACAGTACATGCTTTGGTGTTCGAGATTACTTGCCTTTATTAGTAGAAAGCGCTGTGTTAAACTGCCATCTAGTGGACAAAGTTGATATAACTGACTGAAGGTTAATTAGCACCTTGCAGGATCTGAAATATAAACAACAGGAATTCTGCAGATGCTGGAAATTCAAGCAACACACATCAAAGTTGCTGGTGAACGCAGCAGGCCAAGCAGCATCTGTAGGAAGAGGTGCAGTCGACGTTTCAGGCTGAGACCCTTCGTCAGGACTAACTGAAGGAAGAGACAGTTAGTCCTTCAGTTAGTGTCCTGACGGAGGGTCTCGGCCTGAAACGTCGACTGCACCTCTTCCTACAGATGCTGCTTGGCCTGCTGCGTTTACCAGCAACTTTGAGGATCTGAAATATTGCAGTTTGTATGTTTGTAAGTACTTGTATTAATAGGATTGAAAAGAACAGCCAATACTAAATATCTAGAGTATATTTTGCTGTGCCTGCAAAGCTAAGATTTAAACCTGACTCACTTATTTTTGACGACTAAAATTAAAGTATAAAGTGATGTTTCCTGATGTACTTTTTCAAATACAGCGGATTTCGGTTAATGGGGACACATCAGAACCAGTACATTTTAGCCCAAGTTTCATGGATATAGTTTAAAAAAGGTAAACTTCTGTTTTACAGAGTAACAAATTATGTATTTAAATGAAATACAGAACAAATTGGAACACTACCAGTATTACTACAGTACTATAAAACAGTAGTAGTTCCTTATAGTTATCGATGGACAAATTCATCCACTGTATGCTGCCGTGTTCTTTTGATTGACTGTAAATCAGTGCAGACACCAAGTACAGATAATGGACTGCCTTCATTGCCTTCCTGCATGAAGCAGTGTCACAAATTCTGCATCAGTCAGCCCAAATGAAAAACATAACACAAGCACACACAACTGATGTTATTTAAAAACTGTTCACTCTAAGCAGAGTGTAGTTTCCAATGGCCATACAAGTGCACATGACTGACGCTGGCTAGATACAGAGGCATCCTCCAAATCTTCATTTTCATTGTAACATTCAAGGTGATTGTTGATACCTTCATAGTTGATAACTTGCTGAAGTAGTGAAATTGAAACATCACACACAAAATGCTGGAGGAACTCAGCAGGCCAGGCAGCATTTATGGAAAAGAGTATTGTCGACGTTTCAGGCCGAAACCCTTCACCAGTCCTGCCGAAGGGTTTCAGCCCGAAATGCCGACAATACTCTTTTCCATGGATGCTGCCTGGCCTGCTGAGTTCCTCCAGCATTTTGCGTGTGTTGCTCATATTTCCAGCATCTCCAGGTTATCTCTTGTTTGTGAAGTAGTGAAATCGTTTTATTTTCACTCCTGGCCGTTTCTGGCATCCCCAAGCCTGAATGCTTGAAACTACAGTGAGTAAAACAGTTCTGAATTGTCGATCTGTTTATTTCTCACCAACTATCAGTGACAAAAATCATTGCTTTTGGAACACAAACAAATGTAACTGATGTGATTTAAAAACTGATTGCTCTAAGCATGTTGTAGTTTCTATTGATTACACAAGTGCATGTGACTGATGCTAGTTAGAAATTGTTTGGTAACTGTCTCCTGTCCCAGTGAAGCAGCATGGCATCCCAAATAAACAAAGGAAGTCCTGGCTATTTTCTTGATTAGAGTCATAGAGTCCTAGAGAAGTACAGCACAGGAAAAGGCCCTTTGGCCCACGAAAGTCCATGTCAAAACCATTTAAACTGCCTGCTCCCATCGACCTGCACTGGGACCATAGATCACCATACTCCTACAATCCATGTACCTATCTGTACGTCTCTTAAATGTTGAAATTGAGCTTGCGTGCAGGCAGTTCACTCCACACCCTCGTGACCCTCTGAGTGAATAAGTTTCCTCTCACGTTCCTCTTCAACTTTTCACCTTTCACCCTTAACCCATGACTTCTGATTGTAGTCCCACCAAAAATTAGTGGAAAAAGCCTGCTTGCATTAAACCTATCTATATCCCTCATAATTTTGTATACTTCTATCAAATCTCCTCTCAGTCTTCTACATTATAAGGAATACAGTCCTAACCTATTCAATCTTTCCGCTTAACTCAGGTCCTTCAGACTTGGCAATACCCTTGTAAATTTTCTCTGTACTCGTTCAAATTTGTTTACATTTTTCCTGTAGGTAGGTGACCAAAACTGCACACAATAACCACGATTAAGCCTCACCAACATCTCATACAACCTCAACATAACATCCCGTCTCCTGTATTCAATGCATTGAATTATGAAGGGCAATGTGCCAAAAGCTTTGTTTATAACCTCACCTACCTGTATTCCCAGATCCCTTTGTACTTCTACACTCCTCAGTGCCCTGTAAGTCTCTGTGTATTACCTACCCTGGTTAGTCCAAACAAACTGCAAAATCTCACACATGTCTGCTTTAAGTTCCATCGACCATGTTTCAGTCCATTTTTCCAGCTGATGCAGATCCTTGTGCAAGCTATGATAGCCTTCCTCGCTGTCCACTACACCCCCAGTTTTGGTATCATCTGCAAATATTCTGATCTAGTTGACCACATTATCATCCAGATCACTGATATGAATGACAAACCGCAGAGGACCCAGCACCGATCCTTACAGCACACCACTGGTCACAGGCCTCTAGTCTGAGAGACAAACATCTACTACCACTCTGTGGCTACTCCCACAAAGTCAATGTCTAATCCAATTTAATACCTCATCTTGAATGCCGAGTGACTGAATCTTCTTGACCAACCTTGTCAAGTGCCTTGCTACGGTCCATGTAGACAACATCCACTGCCATGCCTTCATCCGATTTACTGATAACTTCCTTGAAAAATTCTATAAGATTGGTTAGACGTGACCTACGTGCAGGAAGCCATGCTGACTACTCTTATTCAGTCTATGACTAGTCAAATACTTGTATATCTGGTCCCTGAGAATACCCTCCAATAACTTTCCCACAATTGATGTCAGACTCACCGGCCTATAATTTCCTGGTTTATGTTTAGAGCCTTTTTAAAATAGCAGACCAACTTTGGCTATCCTCCAATCCTCTGCTACCTCTCATATTGCTAAGGATAATTTAAATATCTCTACTAGGGCCCTGACAACTTCTGCATTTACCTCCTGTAGGGTCTGAGGGAACACCTTGCCAGGCCCTGGGGATTTACCCACACTGATTTTCCTCAGGATTACAAAGACCTCCTTCTCTGTAATCTGTACAGGATTCATGAAGTTGATGCCACTTTGCCTCACTTCTATAGATTCTGTGTATGTCCCCTGAGTAAATACAAATGCAAAAACATTATTTAAGATTTCCCTCATTTGATTTGGTTCCACACGTGGATTACCATTCTGGTCTTCCAGAGGACTAACTTTGTCCCTTACAATGCTTTTGCTCTTAACATATCTGTCAAATCTCTTAGGATTGTCTTTCATGTTGTTCTGCTAGAGCAACTTTATGCCTTCTTTTAGACTTCTTGATATCTATATTTACTGTTCTTTTGTATTTCTTATGCTCCATAAGAAACTCATTTGTTCCTACCTGCCTATGGATGCTATGCATCCCTTTTTTTCCCCTCTTAACCAGGGTCTCAATATCTCTTAAAAACCAAGGTTCCCTATACTTGTTATTTTTACTTTTTATTCTGACAGAAACATACGAGCTTTGTACTCTCAAATTTTCACTTTTGAAGGCCTCCCACTTACCAACAATACCTTTGCCAGAAAACAGCCTGTTCCAATCCACACACCAGATAATTTCTGATACCATCAAAATTGGCCTTACTCCAACCTGCAGACCAGACCTATCTATTTGCATATTTACTTTGAAACTCATGGTATTGTGGTCCACAAATTTCTGTCACCTGATCTATTTCGTTCCCTAATAGCAGATCCTGTATTGCACGCTTTTTCATTGAGACTTCTATGTACTGATGAAGGAATCCTTGCTGAACACATTTGACAAACTCTATCTCATCTAGTCCTTCTATAGTATGGGATTCCTAGTCAATATAGGGAAAGTTAAAATCACCTACTATAACAACCTAGTGTTTCTTGCGACAGTCTGTGATCTCTCTACAGATTTGTTCCTCTAAACCCTTAGGACTGTTTAATATAGCCCCATTAATGTGGTCATACCTTTCTTATTTCTCAGTTCCACTCACTAGACAAGTTCTCCAGTGCGTCCTGACGGATCACTGCAGTGACATGTTTTCTGACAAGTAACACCACCCCTCCTCCTTTAATCCCTTCTGCCCTGTCACGTCTAAAACAATGGAACCCTGGAACACTGAGTTACCATTTCTGCCCCTCCTGCGACCAAGTCTCACCAATGGCTATGACGTCATAATTCCAGGTGTCGATCTATGTCCTGAGCTCATCCACCTTTCCTATGATACTTCTTGCATTGAAATATACACCGCTTGGGACACTAGTAGCAGCATGCTCAACCTTTAGATTCCAGACTTTGTTTGAGATCTTACCAACATTTGTCTCCACAATCTCACCACTAACTGTTCTGGCATTCTGGTTCTCATCCCTCTGTAACTCTGGTTTAAACTGTGCCGTGCAGCATTAGCAAACCTTCCTGTTAGAATATTAGTCCCCTCCCCAGTTCAGGTGTGACCATCACTTCTAAACAGGTCCCACCCACATTCCCTAGAAGAGAGCCCAATGATCTAAAAATCTTATGCCCTCTACACCAACTCCTTAGCCATTTGTTAAACTGTATAATCTTGCCAGTTCTGGCCTCACTAGCACGTGGGTAGTAATCCTGAGATCACAACCCTGGAGGTCCTGATCTTTAACTCAGCACCTAACTCCCTGAACTCCCTATGCAGAACCTCATCACTCCTACTACCCATGACTTTAGCACCTACACGGACCACGACTTCTGGCTGTCCACCTTCTCACTTGAGAATGTTGAGGACTTGGTCCCAGGTGTCCCAGACCTGACACCTGGGAAGCAATATACCACCATGGAATCTCACTCACAGAACCGCCTTTCTGTTCACCTAACGAACACATCCCCTATCACCACAGCTCACTCCTTCACCCACTTCCCTTCAGAGTCACACAGCCAGATTCAGTGCCAGAGACCCAACCACTGTGACTTTCCTCTGCTAGGTCATTCTCCCCCAGCGGCATCCAAAGTGTTATTGAGAGGGATGGCCACAGGAGAGATCTGCACTTGCTCCTTAACCCCCTTTCCCCTTCCTGATTGTCACCCATTTTCCTGTGTCCTGCACCTTGGGTGTAACTACCTTTCTATATGTCCTAGCTATCACCCCCTCAGCCTTCTGAATGATATAGAGTTCATCCAGTTCCGGCTCCATCTCCTTAATGTAAATGTTTGGAAGCTGCATCTGGATGCGCTTCTCGCAGTTGTAGTCGTCAGGGACTGGAGATCTCTCTGCCTTCCCACATCTCACAAGAGGAGCATTCGACTATCCTGCCTGACTGTGCAAATGTAAAGAAGGGCGGGAGAGAAAAAACTTTACCTACAGCTTTTCTTTTTTGCTTTCTCTGACTTGAAGCTTCTCCTCGCTGACGCCTCAAAGAGCAAAATCCTCAAAATCATCACTCTAACTCTCTCCACTCCAACAATGGCTGCTGCAATGATGGCCGCTGTGCTTGTCCCTGCCTCCCTTTAATTTGTTCCTACTTATCAATCCCAAATGCCAATTAGTCATTGGTCAAAGCTGCCATTTTCTATGCAGTCAGCGGACCTGAGTGAAATTCCCTCCTCTCAAGCTCCAAAAAAGCTGCTGAGAGTTGCTGCCTTTTTCTCCTCCATTAGTGATTCCCTCCTCTCAAGCTTCTGATCTCCTGATTGGTCGCTGGTCAAGGCTTAGATTTTGTTCTTTAGGAGTTGTCTCAAATAAGTGGCTGCTCTGATTAACCAATGGCCCAATTAACCGGATTCCACTGTATTGCCAACACTGCAAAATATATCTTCTGAATAAAAGTGAAATCAGAAAGCATGTAGAAATCTAAGAATGGACATCAGAGTGAAATTTGTCAGCATTGTTTAATTGACTGATTTGTGCAAGGGCTGCAGGATTGGGGTCAATTTCCACTGCTGTCTGTATGGAGTTTGTATGTTCTCAACATGACTGCATAGGTTTCCAGTTATCCCCCACGTTCCACAGATGTATAGTTCGGATTGGTGAGTTGTTATCACGCTATGTTGGTGCTGGAAGCATGGCAACTCTTGTGGGCTGCCCTGCACAATCCTCGCTGATTTGACTGGAGACAAGTGACGTACTGTATTTCTCTGTATGTCTTGATGTACATGTAACAAATTAAGCTTGTAATAAAGCTAATATTCATTGAACTGAAAACCTATGCCAGCCATATTGGTATTGGCACCACCATCTGAATCGCTTAAACACAATTTTGCCAGCAAACAAGAATATTGTTAGAAGGCTTAACTGCATCTCCAATAACACAATCTTGGCAGACATTTCACTGCAGAAGTTCCAGACTGTCAGTGGTGCTATCTTTGGGATGAGGCAACAAACTCATTTTCCTTCTGCCCTCATGTGGATACAGTACAGGTTCATTCCTGTTGAACTTTTCTTAAGTTTCTGCCCAATATTTAATCCTCAGAGATACGACTACATTATGTAATGAGATTGTCCAGCCGTCATTATTCCCAACCATCAAGGCTTGCCGTATAAAAATTAACCACAACCTTTCCAGCATCACAACAATGTCTGCATTTCCAAAGCATCTCACTTGCCCCACTCACCTCAGATCACTCACCGCGTCAAGTTCAGAAATAATAAGTCCACTGATTTACCTCCTCCCATACATTTACCTCACCCTCGGTGATGAAGAAGGTGAATGCAATGTTGGCGGTTGTGAAGAAGGCAAATGCAACGTTGGCATTCATTTCTAGAGGTATAGAATTTAAGAGAAGGGGTATGATGTTGAGGCTCTATAAGGTACTCGTGAGACTACACTTGGAGTATTGTGTGCAGTTTTGGGCTCCTTATTTTAGAAAGGATATACTGACATTGGAGAGGGTTCAGAGAAGATCCACAAGAATGATTCCAGGATGAGTGGGTTACCGTATGATGAACGTCTGGCAGCTCTTGGGTTGTATTCCCTGGAGTTCAGGAAAATGAGGGGGGATTTCATAGAAACATTCCAAATGTTAAAAGGCCTGAATAGATTAGATATGGCAAAGTTATTTCCCATGGCAGGGGATTCTAGGACAAGAGGGCACAACTTCAGGATTGAAGGACGTCCATTTAGAACTGAGATGCGGAGAAATTACTTTAGTCAGAGGGTGGTAAATCTGTGGAATTTGTTGCCATGAGCGGCTGTGAAGGCCAAGCCATTGGGTGTGTTTAAGGCAGAGATAGATAGGTTCTTGATTAACCAGGGCATCAAAGGGTATGGGGTGAAAGCTGGGGAGTGGGGATGACTGGATGAAGTGGATCAGCCCATGATTGAATGGCAGAGCAGACGACGGGCTGAACGGCCTACTTCTGCTCCTATATCTTCTAGTCTTATGGTCTATACACTGTCCAAGACCTCAGCTCCTCTTTATGTGTTTACAGTGTGACCTGGAGCTACAGCCGACCCTGCAAGGAGTATCTGTTTGTGAACTGTACTTTTAATTTCGCAATGTTCAGAATACTGCCTTCCACTGCACTGAGAAGAGTAAAGGCATACTTGTTGTAATGCTGGTTGCTTTACAATTTATGCAGCTGGCCTGCTCTCACTCTGGCCTCACTGCCCTTGACCTTCTCCACCAGTCCAGTACACATCAGGGTAAGCTGATTTTATCCTTCATTCGGGAACCATATACCCTTCAACATTCATTGACTTATATTTCTCTTCTTTTTGTTTTTCTCTTTCTCTCTCTCTCTATATATATATGATTTATGAATCTTGTTTTGCATATTCTCCCTTCTACTTGTTTCAGTGCTGTTGAAAGTTTTAAACCCCCCATGCTATTTGCCTCCTCTCCTAGCTGGATTATCCTGTGCGTGGATTAGGAATGGATTGTTGCACAGCACATTGAAGAGGGCCACCTGAAAGTTGGACCATCTAACAGTTAGTGACACTTCATGCAAGTTCATGGCCTTTGAATCTCTAACAGAGGTAGTTTATTAAACTAGAAATGTTTAATCTCTCAGTGCTGGATTGAGGTGAAAATGAATGAACTAACATTAAATTAGCTTAAAGTACTACCAAATGTAAACTGTCTTATTACTCAATGTTGGTTTTCTTTTCAGGTTGTTTACCAACTATATGGGAATGTATTTGGTTGGTTCCAAATCTCAGCCATATATTGTGTTGTCAATGATTATGGACAACAAGCATGATTCTTTTGGGGTGAATTGGCCAATATTGGTCCCTTTCCCCTCCCTATCCAAATGGAATAAATCATTTATAGGACTATCTATCTGATTGTCTGCCATTTCGCTTCCATGGGAGCATGCTTTAATCCCAGCTAATAAACATTCAAACAAATCCATTGTTTGCAGTATTCCAGGGTTTAGTTTTTGGTATATCCTTAATTGGATCTAGTTAGGAATGATTTGGTGCTAGGCGGATTAAAAAAACAGGTAACCATATTCCAAAGTAACTCTGTCAAGGTTCTTCTAACAGTGCCGTTTGCATATAAATAGACTTGTAAAGATGTAGAGACCTTTAGCATATCATTAATATTGTACGTGACAGTAAAGGACATGGTACAGATCTTTGGATGCTAGGTTCAATCATTAAACCAGCTTTTGATTGCTAGTTTACACAATAACAATTCCCTCATAAAATGTGAGACACTACCTTGTCACTTAGTGATACAGCACGAAAAACATCAGCACAAGAAATGCTGAAGTGACAGTAACAAAATAATGAGAGTGATAGAAGTAACAGTCCGTGGGCGTTGAAGAAGAAAGGGATGTGAAAGGGTTGATTGGTTCAAAAGTCTGAACGCAGTGCGAATGACATTGTTTTTTATGGTATTAATGAGGGTGAACATACAAATGAGGATTGGGAGGTGGTCCAGAATAGATACTCGGAGGTAATGGGAGTAGAAAGGGAAGCTATTGCCAGCAACTCTCTGGCAATGAGAGGGATGGTAGGGATGGAAGCTGGTGGTCCTGCCTAGTTGAATGGTGAAGTAGTAGATAGTAGAGTGAGATGTGCCCACTTGGTCAACAGAGGGTGAAGAATTGGAAGAGATTATCCCAACCCCTTCAAATATTTGTGGGCCTCAAACGTAGTGCAAAGTTAAATATTGGAAGAGGCTAGGGAGGTGGCAACGTGCCAAAGGATTGGGAGAAACACTATGGAGAAAGAAATAAAAACAGAAAGTGCTGGGCCAGGCAGCATAAGTGGAAACAGAAACAGGGTCAATGTTTTTGGTCAAAGACCCTTCATCAAAACAGAGATGGAGGTGGTGATATTGCAGTTACAGAGGAGTTAATCATTGTTTCTTTTAATGGGATGCACTGACGTCAAATTTCAATATGAGGGGTACAGAATCTGAGGGCAGGTTTTCACTAATATGGGAACCAAGGAGGAAGACTGGGTGATCAGCAGTTTATTGGAAATAGTGTTGAGAAAACAGGAGGCAATTCTCATGGATAAGACGGGTTTGGAGAAGAAATGAGATAAATAGGAGTGAAAACAGCAAGAATGCAAGGCCAGTTGGAATATTTTTAAGTTTGGTCAGGTGGGAGGGAGTAAGAAGGGAAGCAGCAGAAACAAGAACAGATCCCATTTTGTATTTTTTTAAGTATTGGCTATGACATAGTTTTCAATATATCTTTGTGACCAATATGTAATTCTCTAATAAGTAGAATCTTGGAGTGGATTTAATTGGTTTCCCAGCTGTAAAGAGCCATAGGTACAAACATATCCGGTTACTAACTTCAAGGAGTCTCTGTCACTGATACAGCCAGGGTGACTCCTGCTTCTAATCTTCTGTTGGGAGAATCAACAGCTTCCATTTAGCACCGCAGACTTGATAGAATCGAGAACAGAGACTGAACAGAAGTTGTCTAGTATCTCTGCCCGGTGATTGGTACTGCTGTGTACCACCCCACTGCTGCTGATTTAAGGGTTACTTTCACAGGCTGCTCAGTCCCACGAGGGCAGCTACCACCTGCTGCCTATAGGAAAGCAAACTCAATGCCCATCTGAAATTAGCTGCTAAAAAATGAAAAGTAAATGGGGAATGCAAAAAGAACTATAATTTCAATTTGCTGTTCTGTAAAGGAATTTTGTTGTGCATTTTAATTTAAATAACTCAAAAAACAGAATGCCTAGTGCAAACATTAAACAATATGTTCAAACCTTTAAATGACCAATGAACAGGATAAATAAATAAAGGGCATCATTTTGTAAATTCTAAATTATATTAATTTTATTTCTACAATCAATGGGTAAAATCTTTGTAGAATTTTGGCAGTGGACATTCGATAGGTTCCCAGCCATAAAGGCCAATACTATCTTAATACAAACGTTTGTAGATTGAGTTACTATATATCATATCTATTTTTGGCAAGGATTCTCATGGTCTCCATGCTAGTCCTTATTTGGGACACCTAGTTTGGACTTCACAGCCATGTTACAAAGGCTTACTTCAACTCTCTCTATGTTAGCACGAGCGCCAGTACAGTTATGCTGATGAGCCAAAACAACAGCACAGAGAAGCCTAAAGAAATAGGTAAGTGCAGAAATAAAGGAATAATGATTTAATGATTTTGTTCACAGTGGTGACAAGAGTGGAGCTTTAACATTTGTTGAATGGTTCAACTGATTTAAGCGTGGCCATGTAGCAGGAATGGTGCATGAGGTATAAACTCAAGTCTGGGAACTCCTGATCTGTTTATTTTGGATGCCATTTTAACAAAATTTTTTCTTTTGGACTCAAGTTAACCTCAAACAGACGAAAACCTAATGACAATGTCAAAGTTGTTTTCTGACTGCATCATTTGGACCCACATACTGTTTTAGCTGAAGCTTCCAACCAATGCCAGCCATACCGGTCAAACACGCGAGATCCTGCAGATGCCGGAAATCTTGAGCAGCACACTCACAATGCTGGAGAAACTCAGCAAGTCAGGCAGCATCTGTGACGGGGAAAAAAAAACACCTGACATTTCAGGTTGGGACCCTTCAGTAAAAGCTGGCGGTGGGTAGGATTGCAGCCAAAAGAACTTTAATTTTGTTTTCTTTTACTATTTAAATGTTTTCTATTGGACAGAGAGCAGCTGAATCTTTAATGTTTCCTTGCCTAGACTTGCCCTGTACTTTAATTGCCTTAATACTTCATCTGATCAACTGATCCGATTTCTGGCACATTGCCCCATCCCGTGAGCTTCTAAAAAAGCCTGCTCCTGTTGTAATTAGAACTATAGAATTGCCACAGCACAGTGGAGGCCTACCAACTCCAGCTTTTTATTACTGTGCAATAATCTACCCAGTCCCCTGCTCTTTGCCTTACCTCTGAAAAACATACTCTCTCAAGGGCTTGCCCAATTTCCTTCCAAAAGCCTTGATTGTCTTTGTACTGATATCTTATCTGGTGAGTTCCAGTTCAAAATCTTTCTTCACTTCCCTTTTGCTCCTGAGAATGAATCCAGAAACATTGGCAATCCAGAGATTTAGAAGAGGTATAGTGCTTTAAATACTGTTGGGGAGGGGGACTGCCCTAGCAGAGGAAAGCCACAGTGGTCATTTCTTTGGCACCGAATCTGGCTCTGCGGCCCAGAAGGGAAGGGGGGAAGAAGAGGCGAGCTCTGGTGATAAGGGATTTATTTGGTTAAGGGAACAGACAGGAGGTTCTGTGGATGAGAATGAAATTCCTAAATGGTATGTTACCTCCCAGGTGCCATGGTCAGGGACATCTCAGATTGAGTCTACAACATTTTTAAGTGGAAGGGTGAGCAGCCAGAGGCCATGGTCCTCGTTGATAACAATGACAAGGATAGGAAGGGTGATGAGGTCCTGAAAAGTGAGGCCTGGGAGTTAGCTGCTAAGTTAAAGGAGAGGACCTCCAGGGTTGTGGTCTCAGCATTGCTACTCATACCATGTGCTAGTGAGGCCAGAAGTAGGAAGGTCATACAGCTTAACATGTGCCTAAGGAGATGGTGCAGGAGGGAAGGCTTCAGGTTTATGCATCCATGGGGTCTCTTCCAGGAAAGGTGGGACTTGTGTAGAAGTGATGGTTTGCTCCTGAACTGGAGTGGGACTAATATCCCTGCCAGGAGGTTTTCTAGTGCCTCTAGGGCTGCACGGGGGGTGGGGGGGGGGCGCAAACTAGAGTTACAGGGGGATGGTAACCTGAGTGCTAGAGGAAACAGTGGAGTAGTTGTGGGCAAAGACATTGCTAAGCCTACATGCAAATTTAGGAATCAAAAGATTGAGCATGGTGGGACCAGTGTGCTGAGTTGTCTATATTTCAATGCAAGGAGTATTGTAGAAAAGGCAGATGAGCTTAGGGCATGGATCAGCACGTGGAATTATGACATTGTAGCCATTAGACAGACTTAGTCACAGGAGGAGCAGGTCTGTCAGCATGATGTTTTAGGGTTCCATTGTTTTAGACATGATAGAATGGGAGGGATTTAAGGGCATTACTAGTCATGGATAATATCACAATATTGCTTGGACAGGACAGAATGGAGAGCTCGTCTACTGAAGCTATATGGGTGGAACTGAGGAATAAGAAAGGGATGACCACATGAATGGGATTATATTATAGACCACCCAACAGTCAGTGGGATTTAGAGGAGCAAATATGTAGAGAGATTACAGGCTGTTGTAAGAAACATAAGATGAAGATAGAAGGTGATTTTAACTTTCCCCATATTGACTGGGGCTCTCATACTGTAAAAAGGCTGAATGGGATAGAGCTTGTCAAATGTGTTCAGGAAAGTTTCCTTATTCAATACACAAAGGTTCCAACTAGGGAAAGTGCAATACTAGATCACCTATTAGGGAAAGAGACAGGGCAGGTGACTGACATTCATGCAGGGGAACACTTTTCATCTAGTGATTATAATGCCATTAGTTTCAAGATAATTATGGAGAAAGATTGGTCTGATCCTCAAGTTAAGATTCTAAACTGGTGAATGGCCATTTTTGATGGTATTAGAAAGGATCTGGGCAAGGGTGGACTGGGGCAGGTTGTTTTCTGGCAAAGGTGTACTTGGCAAGTGTGAGGCCTTCAAAAGTAAAATTTTGAGAGTACTGAGTTTGTATGCTCCTGTCAGAATAAAAGGCAAGACTAACAAGTTTAGGGAACCTTGGTTATTGAGAGATATTGAGATTCTGTTTAAGGAAAAGTAGGAGGTGTGCAGCAGGTATAGGCAGTTAGGAGCAAATGAGGTACTTGAGGAGTATAAGAAATGCAAGAGAGTACTTAAGAAGAAATTCAGGAGGGCTAAAGGAAGACATAAAATACCTCAAGCAAACAAAGTGAAGGAAAATCCTAAGAGCTTCCACAAATATATTAAGAGCAAAAGGATAGTAAGGGACAAAATTGGTCCTCTGGAAGATCAGAGTGGTAATCTATGTGTGGAACTGAAAGAGGTGGGAGATCTTAAATGGATCTTTTACATCGGTGTTTACTTGGGAGACAGGTGCAGAGTCTGCTGAAGTGAGGCAAAGCACCAGTAAGATCATGGACCACATACAGATTATAGAGGAGGAGGTATTTGCTGTCTTAAAGCAAATTAGTATACTGTAGATAAATACCCAGGGCTGACATGGTGTTCCCTCGGACCCTGTGGGGGGCTAATGCAGAAACTGCAATGGCCTTAGCAGAGATACTTAAACATCCTTCACCAAGGTGATGGAGGATTGAAGGACAGCAAATCTTGTTCCATTGTTTAAGAAGGGCTCAAAGAATAAGCAAGGTAATTATAGACTGGTGAGCCTGATATCAGTAGAGGTTAAGTTATTGGAAGGTGTTTTACAGGACTGAATATATAAGTATTTAGATAGACAAGGACTGATTAGGAATAGTCAAGATGGCTTTGTGTGTGGTAGGTCATATCCAACTAATCTTGTAGAGTTTTTCAAGGAAGTTACCAGGAAGGCAAGACAGTGGATGTTGTCTACATGGATGAGGTCCTACATGAAAAGTTGGTTAAGAAGATTTATTTGCTTGCCATTCAAGATGAGGTAGTAAATTGGATTGGAGGTTGGCTTCACAGAAGAAGCCAGAGAGTGGTAGTAGATGGTTGCCTCCCTGACGGGAGGCCTACTGTAGGGATTGGTGCTGGGTCCATTGTTGGTTGTTATCTATATCAACGACCTGGATGGTAATATGGTAAACTGGATAACGAAATTTGCAATGAGTCCAAGGTTGGGATAACGAGGAAAACTAGCAAAGCTTGTAGTGGGATCTGAAGCAGCTGGAAGAGTGAGCTGAAACAATGGCAGATGTGATTTAATGCAGAGGGAACTTATTCTCTTAGAGAGTGGTGAGAATGTGGAATGAGCTGCTAATGGAAGTGGTAGATGTGGGTTCAATTTCAACACTTAAGACAAATTTGGGTAGGTATATGGATGGGAGGGGTATGGACAGCTATAGTCTGGGTACAGATCGAATGCAACTAAGCAGATTAATAGTTCTGCATGGACTAGAAGGGGTAAAGGGTCTGTTTCTGTGCTGTAGTTTACTATGATTCTGTGACTAAGTCCAGGTTCAACTTCTTGAAGGCTATGGAGAAAATGAAGAGGTAATTCCAGACGAAACTGGGGACACAAATAAATGCTCAACGGCTGTGGCAGGGCTTGTCTGCTGTCACCTCCTACAAGGTGAAAGCGAATAACATACGCAGCAATGATGCATCTCCAGCTGATGAGTTTAATGCCTTTTATACACACTTTGAGAGGGGGAATTACGGCACTCTTGCTTCCGTCCTCACAGTACCTGATGATGCTGTGATCGCAGTCTTGAGGTTGACATCAGAACATCATTCAGGAGGGTGAACCCTCACAAGCATCAGGCTCTGATTGCATACCTGGTCCAGTGCTAAAAACCTATGCTGACCAGAGTGCAGGGACATCTTCAGCCTCTCACTAGTGCAGTCCGAAGTTCCATTTGCCTTAAGGTATTATCAACTATACCAGGGCCCAAGAAGAGCCGGGTGACCTGCTTCAATGATTACCATCCAGAAACGGTTATCAATGATCATAATGAAGTTCTTCGAGAGGCTGGTAGTAGTTCGAATCAACTCCTGCCTTGGTAAGGACCTGACCCAATTTGTTTCACCTTTCGTCGCAATAGGTCTACAGCTGATGCTGTCTTTTTGGCTCTGGACACCTAGAACATGTATGTCAAGCTATTGTTTATTGACTACAGTGTGGTGTACAATACACAGTACTGGATGAACTATTTCTTCCTGCTGGATACTGTAAAGACTAAGATCTTTTTTTCTTCAATTCCACTCATGAAAACTGCTGAATTTTCCCTCGTCTTGACATCCCCGAGTCTGAAGCAGCCATTCACAGCTTTGGTGTCACATGTAATAGAGAGATGAGCTTCCGATCATATATCCATACATATCACTAACTCGAGCTACTTGCAACATAGTAAGATTCTTGGTTCAGCCCCAACCTCAGCTCAATCACTGTCGATGCACTCATTCATGCCTTTGATAACCCCAGCCAAATCTCTTCCAATTCACCCTGCTGTCTGTACAGAGAGAAACGGATTTAACATTCCATATTGATGACCTTTCATCTATCCACAGATGCTGCTTGCTTTTAACTGAAAATTTTCACATCAGCAGTTTTTAAAATTTTTTCCTTCTTGACTGGCCTCCTCGTTTCCTTCCTTTACCATCATCACTGTATTTTCAGACTTACATTGGCTCCTGGTTAAGCAATAACAATTTTTAAATTCTCATCCTTATCTTGCACATTCCTATCTCTGTACAGAAGTAGAAAGGGGCAAGATTTTCCCCTTCCTATACCGAAAAGGTCCAAGATACAGTACCTCTAATTTCAGAATCTTGAGCATCAAAAATAGTTACTCCTCCAACAGCAATCGTGCCTTCTATTGCAAAACTGCTGGCATAAAAAAATCAAATTTTGTGTGTATCCCATGCAAATACGTCAAAATATAATGTCTTTTTTATTGTTAAAAAGCTTACTTGTGATATTTAAGACTTTTCTGCAATCATATATGAGTATGACATTTATTGATTGACCTGTAAATTAAAATTTGTGCTTTCTCCTTCTGGGTTTTTGGCTGATTTTGTGGCAGGTGAAGGATGAGAGAGATCCTGTTGAACTGACATCTGATAATGACCAACATTGAAAAATTAAGTCCATGCCAGAGGGATGACTGGACCATTGAGGTAATGTATTTTTTCATACCTCTGATTTGGTTTTAATGCTGTCTACCAATTCCAGGCAAATAGCTTGGGAAGTTGAAGAGTACTGAGATTTGCTTGCTGAAATTATTGGATTGAGTAACAAAGTCACACTAAAATGAGCAGAAGTATGATTGATTTATTTGTAATTTTCTTTTCTTTGTAGGTATTTGAAAAGTGAAAACATATATGAGAAATATTCAATGGAGAGAATGGTGAACATGATGTGAAGAAGGGAAGGGGCGACCGGAGAGCTGACGAACATGCTTGGAAGTTCAGAATCCTTTCGGTCCAGTGACAGAAATGCTGATGCGTCTGGTTCAACCATCCCTCTGGTCAGAACCGACAGAAACTACTCTTTTGCTGCAAAGACACCACATAGAGTTTCATATACTGGTGACATTCCTTATTTTCATCGCATAGATCACTATAATGCAGAAAAATTGTGCGAATATGAGAGAAAAGCATCTGAATTAACATTACCTGTTTCATACAATTTAAAGAAATTATTACGGCGAGTTTTTCCTTTTTTTAGATGGTTTCCTGCTTATCAAATAAAAACATGGATTATAGGAGATCTACTGTCTGGAATTAATGTGGGTCTACTCACAATTCCTCTATCCCTTGCTTTTGCAGTATGTGCTGGAGAACCAGCTGTTAATGGACTCTATACGAGTTTTGTTACCACCATCTTATATTGTCTTCTGGGCACAACTCAACATCTGTCCTATGGAACATCTGCAATCACCGCTCTTCTCATTGCCAAGAGCACAAGCCATACTGAAGCTCAAGAACCTGTTTCTGACAGCGACTGTTCTCCAAAATGTTCAAGAGAACTGCATTTGGTTACACTCACTTGTCTTTCTGGAGTTATTTTAATTTTGATGGGAATTTGTCGCCTCAGTTTCCTAAGGACTTATATCTCCAAGCCTGTTATGCTTGGCTTCAGAGCTGGAACAGCTTTGCACTTATTAATCATCTTCCTTACTGTATTACTTGGTATTGATGGGCCATTTCATCATGGTCCCTTAACACTTGTTTATACCTTCAAAGACATAATTGCAAATGCAAGTAAGATAAACATTGCCTCAGTGATTACAGGTTTGACAACTTTGGCGTTTCTGACACCTTTTAAGGTAATAAACTACATCTATAGTAAGCATCTTATACCTGTAGAGTTTATTGCAATAGTTATTTCTATGTTTTTGACATTCTGGTTGGAACTAGAGCACAGCTATAATATCAGACTGATAAATAATTACCCATTTACTTTGCCGCAACCCACCCTTCCTTCTTTCTCCTCAATATCCAGTGTTGCAGTAGATGCTGTTGCCATCTCACTTGTAACCTTTGCGGTTAGCATCTCGTTAGGGAGTGAAAATTCCAAAAAGCACAACCAAAGTTATCATCCGCACCAGGAGACCATTGTGCTGGGGGTCTGTGATCTGTTGCTATCATTTCTGGGTACTTTTGCTGCGTGTGGGGTTTGGGAACAAACCGTGGTACAGGAAAAAGCCTGTGGTCAAACGCAAGCTGCAGGGTTGGTAGCAGCTGCTCTGAGTCTTATAGCTCTGCTTTGTGCAGGATCACTGCTTCCATTAGTGCCAAAAGCAGTCCTTGCTGCCATTGTGATTTCAAATCTGGGATGGTACTTCAAGTTTTTCTGGAAATACCGTTTAGCATGTAAGAAGCGCAAATACGAGCTTGTGGTTGGAATGGTAACATTTTTGGCTGTTTGTCTTTTAGGCGTAGACATTGGTTTAGGAGTAGGCATAATTTTTTCCATTTTGCTCACTCTAAACAGACTACAAAGACCTTCTATTGCCATTTTGGGTCATATTCCCAATACAGAAAACTATGTAGATTTGTCCATGGAGAAAACTGCCAAAGAAATAGTTGGCATTAAAATTATAAAAATATTTGATTCTATTTATTATGGGAATGTCGATTATTTATTGTCCTGTTTGAAAGTTAAGGTGAATCGTCACCTTTGGTATGGAGGAAATTCAGGAAGCAATAATGAATTATACAGTGTGGAAGATAAATATCATATGTTGATAGAATCGACACAGTTCCTTTCAATGGATGAAAGTGCTTTGAGGCGAATCAATCGTACTGCATCATATAGGCGTAGAATATCCAAACAAACTGCGGTTGTTCATACTGTTATTTTGGACTGCAGGTCAGTTAGCTTTATGGATGATGAAGGGACTAATGCATTAATTTATCTATTTAAGAAATATCAGAGTGTGGGCATTGGTTTTATTCTTGCTGGCTGTTCAGGTGGAGTTTTAAAGACTATACAACAACTCGGTTATTTCAAATCAACAAGCCAGAGCTTCACCTTCAGCAGTGTCCACGACGCTGTACTATTTGCCCTGCAACAAGCAGCAGAGAGAAACCAGAGTCTCCGAGGATCCAAGTGCATTCTTGAGACAGACAATGAAAGGGTAACCGAATGCGACTCCACTGAAATTAAGATGGATGCAAATAACAGCATAAATGAAGACTTTAGGCCAAAGGAGCGAGGAGAGGATATTTCCGATCAAAGGACAGGTATTAAATCAACAAATCTGAGGATTATTGAATATGAGTCAGCCTTATAAAGAGATTTCCCTGTACACTTCAAACAATCATAGAAGTCATGATCCATACCTGACACCGTATTTCTTTTTTATGTTTATTTTTCTGACAAATAATAGTATAATGATGATTTTTCAGCATTAACATCCATGGAGAGAAAACACATCAATTAAAATGGGGGAAAAAAGCATGATGAAATTTATTCATCTATTCAGCATCGATAGTTGTATAGACTTTCTTTGCATTTTGATGTTTGTAACTGCCAGTTCATGTGGTTCACTTCCAGTTTGTCTTTGATACATAGCTGATGCTTCAGAAACAGAGATATCATGTTTAGGGGTCAGCAGTCATAACATGATATGAATTTTCACATTTTCATCTTGCAAGCATATGGGTGGATATGCCCCTATCATGATAACTTAGTAATTTAAGAAATCATGTATTTGAACTCACACTGCATTGGAACAACTGTTGAAACATGTGCAGCTTTTGGCTGTTACACTGTTTTGAAAAGTGACAGGATATACATATAATATTTAATTATTTTGAAAGATTATTTGGATTTATTTTTGACATGGCTGCTTATCTGCAGCCATTATATAGAAATCTTAAAAACCAACAACCCAGACCTCTTCTATCTCATATACAGAGAGCCAATTGATTTAACTACTTTTGTTTTTATTTTGCAATTTTACTTAGAAATATAATTATATCTGTGCTCTTAAATTTGTTAATTTTTCAATTTTTTATATCCTTATAAATAATGTTAATTTAATAAATTGCATGCAGATTACACATTGTTGAAACTACGACATAAAATCATTTTTTTATCTGGGACTATATATGTAAATTTTTGTTTCTATTACTCGTGAGCTATTAAACACTGTGATTGAAATTGCTACCCATCTTTATAAAGCAGAACACAGAATGTAATGAATTTTGTTTCAATCAGGATTTTGGATAGAGGGGCAATACATTAAATTGTTGAAAGAAAAAGTAATATCATCAAATTCACAACAACCAAATTATAGTGATAGATTAAATCACTAGATAGGTGTTTACTTAATAAAATTAGCAATAACCAACAAAATATCAACAAAACCACTGATTAAACCTGTCAAATGGTCACAAAATGTTGCTGTCGAGTTGAGTTCTCCAGGGCAGTTGGCAATGAGAGAAGCGAGTATGGTTTGGATTGGATTGGGTGCAGCATGCAATAATACTGCATCAGTTCTAATGCCAAGAAACAGAGTAAACCTGAAGTCAATTGAAATTGGGGAAATATTTCCAGTGGGTGGAATAAAAACAGGATGTGGCAGAAACACTCAGCAGGGCAGATACATCTGTAAAATAGTAAAATCAGTCACTAGTTACAATTGAAGGAATGCGTTTACTGATGTTGAATACCAATTGTCTTCAGTCCTGGTGTTCCTTTATGTAATGTCACATATCTGGGAATTCTTGGAATTTGACAAGCACCTTAGGAATGATAAGTGATCTGAATACTTATAAAAAAGGTCAACCACTATGCTGAACTAGATGGTTCACTCTTACAGAGGTGAATCCTGGGAAAAATTAGGTAGAAATCTATTTACCAATATAATTATCATATATTTACTGCCAGAATCTCTCTGATCTGTCTGTTTTGTATAGTCTGTAATTATTTATTATTTGATCTCTTCTCTTCATCTTGTTTTTGTCTATTTAGGGTACAGATTTTACTCCCGTTTCAGCTCTTGCAAACTCATTCCCCTACCTTGCTTCAGCATATGACCTTTAGGATGATACACGTATTCTGATTCCATTCTATGTGTTGTGTGTTATGATGTCTGTAATACTTTTATGCAGCTGTCTCCATATTTTCAAAAATGTTGAATACATTTATTTTGACATTTATATTCATATTTTTGACTGTAAGACCAAAATATATCCAATTCTCATTCAATAAAAAGTTTGTCCCTTAACTCTTTCTCTCCTTTTACAACAGCAGATTAGAGAATGAATGGAACATTTCATTTTCTTTGCCTCTAGAGTAGTTATCTTCCAAGAAGAAAAAAAAATATATTATAGGACTCATCATCAAAATAGAAATTAGTATGATGAAAGATTTATTCAAAAATACTTTCTGTTATTGAATTAGCATCCTTCCCCCACTATAGACCTACATCTCCTTCCCTGCTTATTTAAATTATTGTCATTCTCCATGAAGAAGAATGAGTATTGTCAACTCAGTCTGGAAATGTACTTGTCCAGATTGTGACTGTGAAAACATCCATGTTCCACTATCCAACACCAGTATAAGTTATCTATCCCACATTGGGGAAACTAAACTGGGGAAATTCTGAGAACCAGATGGGGATTTCCAGAAATCCGTTAGTTTCAAAGCTACCTTTACAGATACTAGGTGCTCAATTACAAACTTATGTACGTATTGGAATTAAAACTTGGTATTTTTGGTTATGTACAGATACAATGTGGAACAGGCCCTTCTGTTCCAACAAGACACACTTATTTAACACTAGCCCAATCATAGGACAATTTACAATGACCAATTAACCTGCTATGTCTGTGGACTGTAGAAGGAAACCAGATTACCCGGAGGAAATGCACATGGCCAAGGGGAGAATGTGCAAATTCCTTACAGGTGACGATGGAATTGAACACTGAACTCCAATGCTCTGAGCTATAATAGCATTGCATTAACCACAGCGCTACTGTGTATGCATCTGGATCAGTAATCCAAGCCTCTGGATGCAGATCCAGGAGTTACACCATGCTGCAAAACCCATACAATGCATTCCTGGTCATACTCAACTATCTCCATAGTTACTTCTGCTTGTTTTGGCCATCACCATAAAATTTTGGCCAGTGGTTTCTGACCACTCCACCCTCACCACTCACCACCACTGGAAACAATGTCTTCACATTTATATTATCAAAACCCATTGCTAATTTTGAATGACAACAAACTTTCTTTGAAAACATAAGAGGTGCTGGAAATCTTGAGCAACACATACAATATGTTGGAAGAACTCAGCAAGTCAGGCAGCATCTATGGAGGGGAAAATAGTTGACGTTTCAGGTCGAGTGCCTTTCAGTTCTCAGGATACTAGATTCTTTAGTATAACTAATTGCTCATTCTTTGTACCACTCCAGTAAAGCTCTTCTGTAGCCTTGTAAAAGTTTTGACATTCTGTCTAAAGTGTGGTATTCAGAAATGAATATTATTCCACCTTCAGTTATAGAGATCTAGTACAAAAACTTTTGCTGATTGTGACTCGCTGTCTCCATTAATAAATGTTAGCAACCATACAAAAACATTTAACAGAATGCATATTTTCCCAGTAGTTTTGGGGCTGCTTGCCATACAGGCTCTGGCCTATATTGTAATTTACTTTGTGTCCTGTTAGCATATCATTAAAAACTGATTTTAGCAATTTTCCAACAACAGACATTAGTCTAAGTTGTCTGTTTCCTCCTTCTCATTCCTTTCTTCAATGTGTTGCTAACTACCTTCCAATCCACTGAAATTCATCAAGAATACAGCAAATTTTCAGACATTACTGCTTATGCATTCCTATCACTTAGCTGAGATGTGAGCCAGCTGAAGTAAGAGACTTAGTCCTGCTAATCACGCGATGCATAGGGCCAAGTTCAAGAGTGCTTTCATCAGCCTAATGCAAAACCAATGCTTGCTATTCGTTTCCTTACATGATACTATTTTTCATGGGTTTATAATCAATCCATTGAGCAAACTAACCACTATATTGACTCCAGGTTCAAAAGGATTAAAACAAGGTAAACTATGCACACTCATTCCGACAACAGATGGTCTTCTGGAAATTAATGCATAGCTGAAATTTTAACTCCACCAAAACTTTCAGAGAAGCTGCTCCAATTTCACTTCCATGTGAAAGCCCATTCTCAAAATGAACTAATGTTTGAGTTAACTTTGTGTCCACCTTTTTTTTTAAGTATTTGCTTCGGTCAATCATCTTCTGACCGAAGATTTTACCCCGTGTTTCCAGCCTTTGCAGTTTGTTCTCTAGTATACTTATCCAAAGGGACAGTTAAACAAAATTTGATTGTGCGTGACATCCGGCAAAAAAAAAAATCGGTCTCCAGCTTTACCGCTCTTGTCATTTAATGGCAATCTGATCCAATTCTTGCAGATTGTATTGGATTGATAACACCATATTGAAACAAAAAGTTTTAAGAGGCTTTAATCCCCCAGTGCACAACTTTCAGGCACAGTATTTAGCTTTGCTGAATGTGGAACTTGCAACCTCACCAGCCAGCATGGGGTAGTGATAATCGGTTAAGGGATTGATGCATTCTGAAAACCACTGCTCCTGAGGTGAAGAATGAATGAACTCAAGAAAGGAACGGGTTCTCCACCGTCAGCTGGAGTTTTGAGGGCACAGTATGTCAGCGATACGCCATCGACCAAGTTGCATTCGTAGCCAAGCAACATGCTGCCATGACTTGTAGATGCAAAATATACGCAGCCCTCCCATCTGCTGAAAAACATAAGGCAGGGGAATTTTTCCTGTAAAGTTTAATGGTGGTTGGCAGAACAATGTTAGGTGCATTATCGCCACCTACTGAGTTGAAGTGTGGACTACATCAGAAAGTATATCCCTGTGAAATTCCCCCATCTCAAAATAACTCAAATATAATCAAGAAGTCTAATGCTTTTCAGAAAGTCAAATGCACACTTAAACACATTACAATGGCAGTGATGACCTAACAAAATTTCCATGTTAAACTGTGGTCTGTCTCCAAAATTTCAATTTATCAATTAGATGTTTCATTTGCATCTCATTGGAACTGCATTTAAACAATATATGTCACCGTTTCTTGACAAGTGCACTCTCTACAAATGCCTGTATTATGCATATTAATTTTGAACAGGGAATTGTTCAACCTAGTATGTCCAATACATAGACGTGTCAGTATAACTTCTTCCCTCCTTTTATACCCATCTCCCAGTTCAGTTCCCACCATCCACTGAATTTTATATGAATACAGCCCTTTCTTTTCCTTATCCCAAATAAGTTGCCACAGTGATCAAGTAGACTTTTAAATTATGGCTTTTACCTCCCCTTTATGCAAAGGCACCACTACAATTATATTAAGAACACACACAACATGCTGGAGGAACTCAGCAGGCCAGGCAGCATCAATAGAAAAAGTACAGTCAATTTTTAGGGCTGAGACCCTTCATCTCGTGTTTGTGATTCTAGTATATTTATATCCTCAGTTTTCTTTCTTTCTTTTCAAATCTTTTTATTATTATTATTATCCAAAATTAACAAAAGCACATCGAAGTAGGCAACACTTACAAATGTCTCAAGAAAAAAACATTGTTTTAAAGATTGAAAAAATTTTGGTGACAAAAAAAAATTTAAAAACCCCTACTAAGCAAGAAAAAGTGAGGGAAAAAAACCATTAGGTGTTCAACCCTGGAGCCATGTGTCATACAAAAAGCTTCTAAAGATAAACTCAAACCGTCAGCAAGAAAAAAAAATACCAAAAATTTACAATTACATCGTGGAGGAAATCTATCAATGAACTTAAATGATAGTAATGAGCAAATGAACCTCATCTCTTCTCAAAATCAAACATAGGTTCAAAAGTTGGACTTCTAATTTTCTCCAAACTAAGACATAGCATCACATGAGAGAACCATTGTGACAAAATGGGAGCCGATGTATCCTTCCACTTCAACAAAATGGCCCTCCTAGCTATCAATGTAACAAATGCAATAACATGTTGGTCAGACAAGGAGATACCGCTGATATTTTGAGGAATTATTCCAAAATGCACAGTTAATTTGTTAGGCTGTAAATTAATTTTAAGTGCTTTAGAAATTGTCGAAAAAACTGACTTCCAGAACTGTTCCAGTATAGAACAGGACCAAAACGTGCGTCAGTGTAGCTGTCTCAGTTTTACATCTATCGCAATAATTATCAACATTAGGAAACATCTTAGACAGTCTCTCCTTCGTCAAATAGTAACGATGTACAATTTTAAATTGAATCTGTGAATGACTAGCACAGATCGAAGAAGAGTTAACCAACTTCAGAATCCGCGTCTAGTCTTCCATCATAAAAGTCAAATTAAGTTCCTTTTCCCAATCTTGCTTAATCTTAAATAAAGGACGCTTATCCCATTGTAATAGTAACTCAGTTTTAAGTGATTGCTTGGCTAGAATGTTTGCCACCTCATTTCCTTCAACTCCAACATGGGCTGGGACCCATGTATACACATGCCTAGACACTGCAGTCACGACAGATGTTGTCTAATCTCAAGAAGAATGTCTGGTCTGCAATTTGAAATACCTGTTTAAATGGATGTCAAGATTAGGAACGAATCAGAGCACAGAATCAGGGTGTCCTCTTTGACCCATTCCAAGGCTAAATTGATTGTATCCATCTCAGATGAGAATAATGATACTTAGTCTGATAGATAATCTTTTCTTACTAGTCACCTGAAACTTTGGAACATAAACAGAAACACCTAAACAACCTGGATCTTTTGAGCCATCTGTGGAGATATGTAAAAATCCATAATATCTGCCTTGCATATATTGTTGGACTTCCTGTGACACTGATAAACAATCACTCCTCATCTTGATCTTTTCCTGAAGGCCAAATCAACCACAAGCAAAGGGAAAAATCATGGAGGAGAGACAGAAAGGGGTGTATTGGGACCATAATCTAGCCTAAGATTGTGTGCCTATTCATTTCCCATCCACCCAAAACTGAAGACGTTAGGAATGCAGTGCTCCCAGCACTCTACTAATGTTTCCAATGTTAGATGATCAGCTTTATGTTCTCTCACGTAAACCCATAAACCATTGCTAACTGCAACCTGCAGTTAATGTAAAGGAACTGCTACCACTTCTACCAGTAATGCTGAAACTGGGGATGAGTTAATAGCACCACAACATAATCTCAATGCTTTTACTTGATTTTTTAAGACTTCAAAGACAGATCTGATTAAAGCAATATACATTTAAGTGACCTCCTACTCACACCCCAATTACACCCAACTAAGCCCCTGAGCACATCAGAGTTCAAAGTTCAAATTAATATTTATAATCAGAGTACTTACATGTCACCACATACAAACCTACGATTCTTTACCTTGTGGGCATACTCAGCAAATCTATAGAATAGTAACTATAAATAGGATCAGTGAAAGAGCAGGTAGAACATAGAAGCTAACAAACTATGCAAATACAAATATAAATAAATAGCAATAAATAACAAGAGCATGAAATAACAAGATAAAGAGTCCTTAAAGTGAGGTGATTGGTTATGGGAACATCTCAATAGATAAGCAAAGTTATCCTCTTTTGTTCAAGAGCCGAATGCTGAGGGGTAGTAACTGTTCTTGAACGTGGTGGTGTGAGTCCTGAGGCACTTGTACCTTCTACTTGATGGCAGCAGTGAGAAAAGAGCATGGCCTGGGTGGTGAGGATCTTTGCTTTCATGTAGATGTACTCAATAGTTGGGAGGGGTTATCCGTGATGTGCTGGGCTGAATCCACTACCTTTTTTATTAGGTTTTTTTTTCTATTCAAAGGCATTGGTGTTCCCATACCAGGCCATAATGCAGCCAGTCAATACACTTCCATCAAGGGCTTTTTCACATTTCTCTACAATTTTATTCACATGTACCTTCTATTCTAGCCTTGTGTCCATCCACAAAACTAGAAACTTTACCATTGATTCTTCTTTAAGATATTTACCATATAACCTGAGATCAATTGAGGGGGGAATGTTCCTTTTAGAAAAAAAAAATAACTTGAGTCTTTAAACTTCCACTCACATCCCCATTCCTCGACTTCATTAATAGCTGCCTGTATTTTCCCATCTATTTAATTTATGTTCCTGCTTCTCTTCCACACTGCACCATCATTTGCATATAATGATTTGGAAACATCTGAGTCAGCATTTAAGAAAATATCATTAATCATAATATTAAAAAGGAGTGGACTACACACACTTCCCTATGGAATCCCATTCACTATCACATACTCCTTAGAGGATATTGTTCCCACCTTGTATCTTCCTATCACTTGAAAAGTCTTGAATCCAATTGAACATTCTATCACCTATTCCCATCTTTGCCAGTTTAAGCAGCAGTCCTCGTATCCATAACATGTCTTAAGCTTTCCCTACATCAAAGAAAACTGCTACCACTGATTCTTTATTAACTTAGGCTTTATGAACATCAGATTCTAAACTTAACATTGAGTCCATGGTCATTCCCCCTTAATGAAATCCAGATTGGTATACAGCTAATTTTCCGTTCCCTTCCACAAAATAAGAAAGCCTTGCTATAACCATTTGTTCCATTGCCTTCCATATGTGTGAAGTTAGTGAAATAGGTCTAGAACTAGAAGAATCTGATTGAATATTACCAGGTTTCAATATAGGGCCAACATCTAATTTCCAGGAAGCAGGAAGTCACTCTTCAACACATATTGTTAAAGAACTTCAAAACCAACAGAAGTTTTGAATCCGATAACCATGTAACACATTATAACAAGTATCATCTTTCCCAGGAGGACCAGCACCATTAATAGCCCTTTTAAGTTCAGACAATGTAAATTTGACATCTAAACAGGAACATTCTTTTTTCTTGGCAATCTGAGGATTTCTTGCCACAACTGTTTCTCTATAAGATATCTCTTCTTTACTTAAATTGACTGAGCTATGTACACTGACATATGTTTTTGCTAATAATGCTACATTTTCAAAGTCAGCAGCTGCAATCTTCTCCCCACCATGCAAAACTGGGAATGAATCAAGTTTTCTAGTTCACCCTGTTTTCTGTATTATACCCCAAACTTTCCCTGCCTGGATCCAGGGCACTTATACTGAGGAAATGTCAATTTTAAAGGCGGGTTATGTTCTGAGCTCAGCCAATGACAGAGGGAGCTCTTGTGGATTGGTCATGGATGAGTGTTCACAACTCCTTCTGCTTTTATTAAACACCAATCAGATTGAGGAGGAATAAAGGAGGTATGGGTAAGTATGGTAAATGAGAGAAGAGGTGCAGGCAAATAAGATAAACTGGGGAGGAGAGAGTAGGTGCATGTGAGGTAGCTGTACAGGTAATATTCAAGTTTATTTTCTTCAACACTGGTGAGTGGTGTAATGTTCACTGACCCTTTGTGCAGATATTGACCATATTCCAGGAACTCAGGAGACCACAGGACATAAATCTTCCCAGCCACTTTAGGTAAATTTGTTACTCTTGATCTTCACTTGCTTAGTTAGATAATGCAATTCCAAATTTGCCACCTAGTTCTCACTGTTGTGCAGATGCTCACCATCATTGGTTACATCTAACTAACTCCAGCATTCTCTCTCTGCTATAGGTCTTCAATTCAAGATTCAAGATTCAAAAAACTTTATTGTCATTCTAACCATACATCAGCTCTGCAGAGCAGAATGAGACAGTGTTTCTTAGGGGCAGTGTAATCATAACATAACAAACGCAACACTAAATAGTAAACATAACAATAAATAGTAAAACACAACAGCCACAGTCAGTTAAAATCAAGTTATAAGTGTTCAGTGCAAGTTAAAAGTGTCCAAAGCAGAGTCAGGTAGAGCAGCTATTTAGCAGTCTGACTGCCTGTGGGAGGAAGCTGTTTAGTAGCCTTGTGGTTTTAGTTTTGATGCTCCTGTAACGTTTGCCTGATGGCGGAAGAACAAACAGTTCATGGAGCGGGTCTGAGGGCTCTTTAATGATGTACCGTGTCTTCTGGAGGCATCGACTCTGAAAGAGGTCTTGGACAGAACGTAGGGAGACCCCAATAACCGTCTCTGCTCCCCTAACCACCCTCTGCAAGGCTTTTTTGTCGACAGCACTGCAGATGGAGTACCAGGTTGTGATGCAAAAAGTCAGCACACTCTCAACCACGCCTCTGTAGAATGTAGGATGTCAGTGGGGAGTGATGCTTGTTTAAGCTTCCTCAGAAAGTGCAATCTCTGCTGGGCCCATTTCACAATCCCAGTGGTGTTCCTGGACCAGGTGAGATTGTCCTAGATCTGCACTGCAAGGAACTTGATGTTTTCCACTCTCTCTACTGTGGAGCCGCTGATGCTGAGGGGTGTGTGTTCAGACCGTCTGAAATCGACGATCATCTCCTTGGTTTTGGTGACATTAGGCATCAAGTTGTTATCCCTGCACCAGCTCTCTAGGTGTTTGACCTCCTCCCTGTACATTTGTTCATCATTTTTGCTGATGAGCTCCACCACTGTGATATCATTTGCAAATTTAATGATCAGGTTCTCCTTGAATCTGGCTGCACAGTCATGTGTTAGCAGTGTAAACAGCAATGGGCTAAGCACACAGCCTTGTGGGGATCCAGTGCTCAGTGTGATGGAGTCAGAGGTGTTCCTGCCAACATGGACTGACTGTGGTCTCTCTGTCAAGAAATCCAGAATCCAGCGACACATGGCAGTGGGATGCAGTTTGATGCGGTTTCCCTGGTTCTGGGCCTAGGCTTGTCAGGTCATATTGCCCAAATAGTCTCAAGAGCTGTCCCAGGCAGATTACAGGCGTCAACCATGACTTCACTGGGTTTTTGTTTCAGATCAGAGAGTGATTGAAACTGAAGTCACAGAAGGAAGCCTTTTATCTGATGCGCCCGGACTTCTTCTATCTCCTAGCTCCTGGTATTACAACCCTGAAGGTTATGGCCATTTTTAACAGTGGAGAAACTTTCTGCCTCCACCACCCTTTCTGATAGCGAGGAACAGACTTTACTCTCTCATTAAATATAATTATTTCCCTCAGCTCTCTATAATTCATCAATTTAAATCTTTCCCCCCTTGTGATTCATCCTGTTTGACAAGGGAAACGGGTAATTCCTCTCATAATTGGGTATACTTCTCATAATTTTATACACAGTTAAACCTCTCCTCAGCCTGCTTTATTTTGAAGAAACTGTCCCAACCTAGCCAATCATAATTCTCCACACCTGGAAACATAAAATTTCCAAAACTTCCCCACCCTTTCTAGGGTGCTGTTTCTTCCATCGTCTATGGCGACGACTAAAACCGTACGCGGTACTCCAGCCTTGGTCCAACTAATGTTGAATGCAGTTCCGACATAAACTCCATGCTCTTGTATTTTATGCTGCAACCAGTTAAAGTAAGCTTCTCATGTACCACTAACCACTGACCAACATCTCCTGCTGCCTTCAGATAGTTCTCGAAATGTATACCGTGATCTTTCAATTTCTCCACATTTCCTTTACCATTTACTATATATTTTCTTACTTCATTTGCCTTCTTTGATTGTATACCTGTTCAATTGCATCCCACTTCCCCTCTATCTTCATAAAGGCATGCAGATAATAATAATAACTTTATTTGTATAGCACCTTTCATGCATTAAGATGCAGACTGGAAGTGCCTTACATAGATTGTAAAGATAAATCAATATAGTCATAAAAATATGAGACAAAATGTAATTGAAGATACCAAATTATATAAATGTAATCAACATTAACAGGCGTTCAGTAATCCTATAAGTAGGGTAAAATAAGAAAATAGGTTTTTAGAATTGCCTTGAAACATTCCACAGTACTACAGTGTCTACCACCAACACACAGTATGAAGCTAAGGGATTAGGATATCTTGCTTATGCACAGCTTCAAGTGTATACAGTATTCTGAAGTTACCCTCAGTAATGATAAGGTTTCCACAAACTTGTTTTATAGACTTCTCCATAAGGGAAGTACACTAAATTGACAAAAATGTCAGCTATTTTGGAATAATTTTGCCATAACATTTCTTGAAAATGATATGCTTTGACTCCCCACTGACTACCAAGCACCCATTTACACCAAACCTATGGTAATCTTATCGTTATTCTCCCAAATTCACATCAATTTCCCTCTCCAACCCCAGATCCTACCACTCACCTACATACTTTGCAGTGGACAATTAACTAGCATGTCTTAGGGAGGTGGGAGAATATTTGAGCCTCTGGGGCAGCCTATACAGACACAGTGAGAATGTGCAAAGGTCACAGAGAGAGCAGTGAAGGTCAAGGTTGAGTCTGGGTCACTGAAGTTGTGTGACAGCAGCTGCACTAGCTATGTCACCGTATTGCCCTGAATTGGGGTGGTGGTTGTGTGTGTGTGTGTGTGTGTGTGTGTGTGTGTGTGTGTCTGTGTCTGTGTTTGTGTGGTCATTCAGGTCACCATACCAATCATCTTTGTAAAAAAGAATGGGTTTTCCTTTCCTCCAGCATTGATGCTGCCCTCGCCTGTATCTCTCTGTTTCCCATACATCTGTCCTCACCCCATCTTCTCCCTGACTTAA
Organism: Mobula birostris; assembly: GCF_030028105.1. Classification (NCBI taxonomy): domain Eukaryota; kingdom Metazoa; phylum Chordata; class Chondrichthyes; order Myliobatiformes; family Myliobatidae; genus Mobula; species Mobula birostris. The sequence goes on from NC_092380.1 coordinate 82,509,705, forward strand.
CAAGGATAGAGTTCCTCTTGTCTTTTCCTACCACCCCATGAGCCTCCACACCCAGCACATCATTCTCCACATCTTCAGAGGGCTCCTACCACTGAACACATTTTTAACCCCCCACCACCCCCCCACTTTCCACAGGGTTCGTTCCCTCCGTGATTTACTTTTTCATTTGTCCCTCCCCTGGCAGAAGTCTTACATCTGCCCATTCACCTCCTCTCTCTTCTGCATTAAGAGCTCCAAACAGTCCTTCTGCAAACCGTTTGGAATTGTCTGCTATATCTGGTGCTCTCGAGGCAGTCTCCTCTGCGTTAGTGAGACTGACAAAAACTGGCAAACCGCTTTGTGGAGCACCTTTGCTTCATCCACAACAAACAGAATTTCCTGGTTTCCAACCATTTTAATTCCAATCCCCACTCCTGTTCCAATACACTGGTTCATGGCTTCCACTACTGCCACAATAAGGCCGATCTCATGTTGGAAGAGCAACAACTCATAGTCTGTCTGTGTGGTCTCTCACCTTATTTCACTAATTTCCAGTAATCTTTCCCCCTCCCCTTTTCCTCCTCTTCCATTCCTCACTCTCGCACCCCTCTTACCTCTTCATCTCACCTGCCTAACACCTCCCCCAGGTGCTCCTCTTCCTTCCCTTTCTCCCATGGTCCAATCTCCTCTTCTATCAGATTCCTTCTTCTTCAGCCCTTTTTCCTTTTCTACCTACCACCTCCCAGCTTCTCACTTCACCAACTATCGCAATCCTCCTCGCTACTCTGTCTACACTTCTAACTGTCCCAGTAGAGCATCCAGCATAATCTCAGACCCTAGCCTCCCCAGATATTCTTTCTTCTCCCATGGGGCAAAAGGTGCAGAAGTTGGAAAACAGATACCGTACTCTTAGGCTGAAGGACAGTTTCTGTCCCACTGTTAAGATGATTAAATAGTTCTCTAATATGATGAACTTCCAGGAGGACCGCAACTTTATGTAGCCCCCTGGTAAGCCTCAGGCTCGCTCAGCTCGCTTCTCTCTGGGGAGAGCAGCCTTCGGCCCCGCCAAACTGGGTAATCAAGTTTGGGTGGATGCTGTGTGTTGTGTCCCCTGTGTAACATCAGTATCCCGAAATAACATACAGTCCACAATGTGCGGTTAAATGATTAAGATTTTATATTTAAGTATGGAGTTAGTAGAGAACAAAAGAAAAGGAAAACAAATAAAAGGCGCCAATAATCTCATAAACATGCCCAGTGCACAAACGTTGGAGCTCACGGATTCCCTTTTGCTGATCTTCCTTCGCTCGTCATCGACTGCTGGGTTCCCGCCCTGAGCCCAGGCCCAGCGGGTCCAGCAACCGTCTCCTCAAGCCACCTCTTCTCTCTTCATCCTCTTAGCGCCTTCTCCCCCTGAACCCCATGCGAACTCACAGCTTTCACACAGACAGGAAGAATAACAGTTATCCCAATTGGTTAACAAATGAACACAAGTCCCGTTATCACTAATTATAATCCAAACATACTGCTATAGAGAACCACTGTCTCAGCAGTTAACAGTACAGAGAAGCCATTTTATTCACCTTAGCAGTAACATAAAAGAAGAAACCCTTACACTCTCCCCCCACCAAATTTAGTCATGTCCTCATGACTTCTAAATAACTCGCCCACCCTTCCTGCAGATACAAAAACCCAATCCAGGTACAAACAGTGACATTGCTCCCCAAACAGTGGACTTACACCCAGTCCCACGGGCGCTACATAGGCCAACCTATCTGGGAGTTTCCTAATCCTCCAAGGCCTCTGTACCCCATCTCCTAAACCCTTAAGGCTCGGACACTACTGGGGATACCTCAGGTCTGGACAAACATAGGGTTTGGAGATTTGCTTGCCTCAATTACCTGTTGACTGGAGCGAGGGCCTTGTGCTTTGACTCTTGGTAGGGTTACCCATTCCAAACAGGTCAAAGGGTAGATGTCAGACTAAGAGATGTCCACTGGTCCTCCAGGTTCTGGGATTCAGCTCAGGGCTAACAATCCTGACTGGTAAAAAAAATTGTTATGGAAACAGCCATGGAGAATCCTTCGATATCTGTGTGCGACTGTATGTGTACCCGTTCACTGTGATCTATGTGAACAGTATGTAAGGCAAACTTTTCACCGTGACAATAATAAACCAATTCCAGTTCCTGTTTTGGTGTTTATGATATGATTGGATGCCATTGAATCTGATGACATCACTCTGCGAGACATCACTGACAGTAGCCAAAGATGGCAAGACCAATGAGTGTTAGAAAGCCAGCATTCTTCAAGGTCAGTTCCTTCCATCAGGAGCTGCAGTGGAACCGCCATTTCCAGTGTGCAAGCTCAACCTCAGCTCTATCTTCCCGGTTCCCATCTCCCTCCCATATCAGTTTAAACCACTCCCAACAGCTCTAGTAAACCTGCCCACAAGAATATTGGTCCCCTTCGGATTCAAGTGCAACCCTTCCCTTTTGTACAGGTCGCACCTGCCTCAGAGGAGGTTTCAATGATCTGGAAATCTGAATCCCTTCCCCCTGCTCCAATTCTTCAACCATGCATTTATCCTCCACCTGACTCTATTCCTATCCTCACTGTTGCGTGGCACAGGCAGCAGTCCTGAGATTACTACCCTTGAGGTCCTGCTTCTCAGCTTCCTTCCTAACTCCCTGTATTCTGTTTTCAGGACCTCCTCCCTTTTTCTCCTTTTGTCATTGGTATCAATATGTACCATGACTTCTGGCTGCTCACCCTCCCTTTTCAGGATATCATGGATGTGTTCAGAAACATGCGGACTCTAGCACCTGGGAGGCAAGCTACTATTCGTATTTCCTTTTTGCATCCACAGAATCACCTGTCTGTCCCCCTAACTATAGAGTCCCCCATTACTGCTGCCATCCTCTTCAGTTTCCCACCTTTCTGCGCCACAGGGCCAGACTCAGTGCCACAGGGGCGGCCGCTGTTGCTTCCCCCAGGTGGGTTGTCTCCCACCGCCCCCCAACAATACCTAAAATGGAGTACTTATTGTTAAGGTGGCGGCTACAGGGGTGCTTACCACTATCTGACGTTCTCTCTTGCTCTCCTGACAGTCACCCATCTCCTGTAGCCTTGGGGTGACTGCTTCCTGTAGCTCCTGTCCACCACCTCTTCCCTTTACCTAACATGCTAAAGGTATTGAGCTGCAGCTCCAGCTCCCTAACACGGTCTCTAAGGAGCTGCATCTTGATATACCTGGTGCAGATGTGGCTACTGGGGAGGCTGGGAGTCTCCCAGAAATCCCATATCTAACACCCAGAACAGAACACTGGTCTCGTAGATATACTTGTTATTCTCTCAAGAGTTAAATAAGAAAAAAAGAAATAAGAAATAAGGAACGAACTTACCTACTTGCCTCCACATGTTGTCACTGAAGCTCTAATGAGCCAAAGCCTTACTACTGACTTAGACCGCTCCGATGATGACCGCTTCCATGATGACTGCTCCGCTTGATGGTACCCCTCTTTTATGGAGAATGGAGTTTTAAAGTTCATTGCTGGATTTGCGTGTGAATACTTCTACTGCGTCTGCACCATACTCCAATCAAAGGCTCCCATTGGAAAACTTCTTGCTTTTTAAAGCTCTTCACCGGACTTGCGGGGGAACACTTGTACTGTGTCTGTGCTGTCTCAACACTGAACTGATTCCACAACCTATGGACTCACTTTCAAGGGCTCTACAACTGATATTTGTAGTTGATTGATTTTTAAAGTTGTATTTCTACGGTTTATTTTCTTTTGCACAATGATTGCTTGTCTGCCTTTGTTTGGGTGTAGTTTTTCATTGATTCTATTGTATTTCTTTGTTCTACTGTGAATGCCTGCAAGAAAATGAACCTCAGCATTGATATGGTGATATATTTGTACTTTGATAATACATTTATTTTCCACTTTGAGCTTGTGGCACAGTCTGTGGATCAGCCACATCATGGTACACAGGACCTAAGTGAAAGCAAGTCAAACTGGATTACAATAAACTGCCAGAGGAGATGCAGCTGACTGGAAAATATAGACTATTGATTCAACCTCCCATCTGCTGTCTCTTGTGGATTTAAAGATCCTGTGACCCGAATTAGAGAGGAGGCAGGAAGTGTTTCATTGCATTCTGCCCATAGCTTAGCCACCAATAAACATTAAATCAATCGTCGTTTGTGGGACTTGGCAGTTTTAAGCAATTTCTATCTTTCTGATTTTGCAACCGTGATGACATCAAAAGATTCTCAATGAGCTGTAAAGTGCATTGGGACACCCTGAGGTCTTTTCGATTCTGCTGTGATGCTCAAAAATCCTTGTTCCTCGTACTGACCAGAAGCACTTTGGATACGATTGGACCATTGTCAACTACTTGTTTTGTGTTATAATGCTACATTTGGGATCAGTGCCTTATGCTGTCAGAATCGAGCTGCTTGGTTAATTCCCTTGACAATCAAGCTTGCTATTCCTACCACAGCAGGAGCTTGAGGTTGATTTCAAACAGATCAACTTATAGCTACTATAATATTCATTGAAAGTTTTTTGGATGTTAACCTGTTTTGACTAGAAGTTGTAAATGGACCAATTACTAAATAAATAACTTTGTTTCCTGACCTTAGGAGGGCTAATGGCGCCTAATGGTGACGCCTTTGCTTGTATCTTCAGAAACAGCTGTATTCCCATCTTTAATATCTCTATTTTTCCCTTTCAGGGTTCTTTTGAAGACCCTGACCTGGAGTTACACGCTGACTACGGTTCTTTGCGGGAAAGGGACCCGCTCTCGGGGTTTCATAACTGGCCGTTGGTCAGCACACCAAGGGCTCGGCCTAAGAGCTCCGCTCGCCTTCGGAGGACCGAGTTTTTGTGGCTCTGGAGACGGGGGGGTCAGAGGTTGGTGTCTGAGCAGAAGACCGGAGGGTCGTGGGAGGTGGAAGATCTAAGGCTGTGTGCCCAGAGACCCGAGATCTTTGGGCACAGAGCTCGGAAAAAGCGATCCAATGGACTTTTAACATTGTAAATCAGTGAGCTGTTTGTTATGTCTCCCCTTTCGCTGTGAAACGGAGACACCCCTTTCTCCCTTATAAGGGAGAGAGAGAGCCTGTGGTATGTTAAATGCTGGGTGAACAATGTGGTCTTTGGAGTACTGCAAGTCTGTCTTTGCTGTTGCTCTGCTGCACACTTGAGTGCTCGGTGGTGGGTGCCTATGCTTTTTTTTGCCGGTGGGGGGAAGGGGAATTGTTGCTTGCTGCTGTCTATGTGCGGGAGGGAGGGGAGCTGGGGGAGATTTTGGGGTTCTAACATTTAACTGTTGTTCATTCTTTGGGGGCACTCCTCTGTTTTCGTGGATGGCTGCAAAGAAAAAGCATTTCGGGATATATATTGTATACGTTTTTCTGACATTAAATGTACCTTTGAAACCTTTGAAATCTCCATTTTATGGGCTGATACAATGGGGCAGATCTTCCAAATCCTAAATGATAGTTACACCCCTTTCCCTCTCAAAGGGTCTGGACTCCAGCAGAAACTGATTTCCTTACTGTCTGATTCAACTACTAGCTCTAGAGCAGATCACTGACCTCTCTGTAGAGCTCAGCATTTTTAGTGGCATTTTCTTCCTACACAATTCAGAGCACCCTAATGCCAGTCAGACTTGGTGCAACCATATGAGCAGAACAGGTGAGCATCAACATGCTTTAACAATTCTATCATCTCTGCATTGAGGATGTTTTATACAATTGCTTAAATTAATTTATAAGGATAGCAGTTATTACACATCCCTAATTGCCCTGGAAGTGTGGTGGTGAATTGCTGTATTGTTCTGGTGGTAGTATTACACTGATGCATTTGGGAGCGGTTTTCAGGAGTTAGACCCAGCAGCAATGAGGGAACAAGGATCTATTTCTGGTCAGGATGATAAGTCGGGGAACATGCAGGTAATAATATTCTCATATGCTTTAAGCTACACCTTCCATCACTTTCCTGATGATTGAGGGTGGACTGAATGTGCAACTATTAATTGAATGATTTATCCTGATATTGTATTAAAGGAGCAGAGTAGGGTAATTTTCCACATTGTTGGGTAAAAGCTAATGCTGTATCTGTACCATAATCACTTGGCTGCAAGTCGCATAAGATTGATAGCCTTTGAGGCAAAACCTTAGGAATTATGAGATATGATAGGACGACAGAACTTTGATTTGCAGGATTCCTTCTGTCTGTTGCACATCGTTCAGTGTGCATGTTATGCACTGTGGGCAGAAACCGGAGCACCCTGAGGAAACCCACACGGTCACGGGAAGAAGTACAAACTCCTTACGGGCAGCAGCGGGAGTTGAACCCACTACAAAGCATTGTGCTAACCACAATGCTACCATGCTTCCCCGGCACAGTATGTACAATAAAAACACATGACTTACTTGCTAACGTGGTTTCCATTGTAAATGTGACATTAAAAAATAAATCATTTGACTAATTAAGCTCCTCAGCAGGTCACAACACACTGCAGTTGGGTTTCATCTAAACACTGCTGTGATAAAGAAAGTAGAAGTTTTCTAATAAAATCAGCTGCTACAGAAGTAGGATAAAACTGTAAACACATTTGTTTTACATAGAGGTATGTGAAAATCCACATTTTGTTTATTGCAAACATTTACAACTTATCATGCTGTGAACACTACCCCCTACTGTCAGGCTGTAGTAACATATTGGCTTTGTTTTTTTTCAGCTCTTCAACCTAAGCTGTAAAAAAATTAAAGTTCGTCAACAAACTATGATAATCAAACTATTATATCAGTAAGGGTTGTAGTTCAAATGCCATGCTTTTTGTTTAATCATTGTTTAATCATTTGTAGGCTGGCAACAGACAAGATATCTTTGAAAATTCCTGGAATGTTGTTCAAAAAAAACCACCAATATGCTCTGAGGAAGAAAGTGCCAGGACTTCCCAATCTGATAAATGGCTGACTTCAGGGCAACATCAGCAACGTTCTTTGGAATTGTGAACGGTGTCTTTGGAATTGTGAAAACACCCTAAAGTATTTCAGAGGATAGTTAGCAAACAAATAAATTGATGCCAAACATATTATTTATTTCAACTTCAAGTTTTATTACCATTAATCCATACATGAAGAAAGCCAAATCAAATGGCGTTCCTCTGGGGCCAAGGTGTTGAACACATTACCAACAGCACACATGTGAACTATGTTTACTATTTCAGGAAAAAAAACATACAGTTACAAAGGAAAAAATATAGCAGAAGTTCCTGAGTGGCATGCCTGTAGAATTGATAGTAAATTGTCCAGTTTACCAGCTTGTTATTTCACTAAGTGAACACCAGAGGGCAGCACTGTTCAGGCTTAGCACTTGCCCGTCCTAGTTGCTCTTGAGAAGGTATTGGTGAGCCACCTTGTTTAGTTGAAGTCATTGAGGTGTAGTTTAGAGGGGAAAAGTTCCAGGGTTCTGACGCAGTGATGCTGATGTATTTCCATATCAGGATGGTGTCTGGTTGTGGAGAGCAACTTCCAGGGTGATGGTGTTCTCTTATTTTTGCCCTTGACCTTTTAGCTGGTAGAGGTCGAGGGCTTGGGAGATGCTTTCTGAAGAGTTTTAGTGATTTGCCACTGTACATTCTGTAGAAGGTACACGCTGCTGCTACTGTGTACTGGTGGAGATATGAGTGAACAGTGCTGGATGGGGTGCCTATCAAGTGTCCCGTTTGCTATAGAGCTTCTTGAGTGCTGTGGAAATTGCACACATCCAGGGGAGTGGAGGGTACTTATCACACTCCTGACTTGCACAGGTTGATGATGGACAGGTGTTGGGGAGGTAGGAGGTAAGTTGTTCACTATTGGATTCCCAGCCTCTAACCTGCTCTTCGTTAGTCCTGACGAAGGGTCTCAGCCTGAAACGTCGACTGTACCTCTTCCTAGAGATGCTGCCTGGCCTGCTGCGTTCACCAGCAACTTTGATGTGTGTTGCTTGTAGCTACATTGTGTATATGAAGACCAATCTCCTCTTCATGGACTCTGTTGACACTTCTTGCCCCCTCAGAAAAGCAATTAGCATATTCAAAGATCCCTCCCACCCCAGATGTTCTCCCGTCGCCCCCTTTCCATTGGGTAGAAGATTCAAAAGCTTGAAAACTCATACCATCAGGCTCAAGGACAGCTCCTATCCTGCTGTTCTAAGTCTTCTGTACAGATCTCTTATACACGAGGATGGACTCTAGACCACATAACTACCTCGTCATGGCCCGTGCATTACAGTTTCTCTGTAAATGTGACACTACTGTATATTCTGCATTCAGCTGCTGCTTTTTACTTCTGTAACTACCTCAAAGTGCTTATTTTTTTGAAATGATCTGCATGGATAGGTTGCAAAACTCTGTGTATCACTGTATCTTGGTACACATGACAATAATAAACCAATACTGTATCAAAGTATGGCTAAGCCAGTGGTATCCCCCAGGATATTGAGAGTAAGATCTTAGCAGCTAAGTAACCAAAACCTTAGACAAAATGGTAAGTTTTCAGGTGCATCTTAAAGAAGAAAGATAGGAAAGAAAGACTGAGCAAACAGCCAGAAGCAGTAATTGAGTCAGACACAATAGTATCATTTAAGAAGCAAGACCCTGTACCTTGGTAGACATGGCACTATCTGGGTCATATCTGCAACTCACTAATATCATTGGAGTTAATTCCCTCACTCAGTCTCTCATCTGTTTTGGTTTGTTTTTCAAGTAGCTGCTACAGTCTGCAATGGTGGGCAAAGTAGTCAGTACACTGAGCCATTCTGTGATAAGGCTACAATCAAAGGAGTTGACTTAAATCTCTATGATGGTACTATGTCCTTGTATAAAAATGGACTCAATTTTGGAAGTAGCATTTACAGGACTCAGTAAGTTAAATAATGCAGACAGCTCTTGATTATACTGTTTGTTTATTGTATTATGAATGACTAATGGCAATCTACTTGCATTTAATGATAGGAAGCTTCATCATGTAGGTCTGCAATAGTTACTATTATTTTGTCGGCTTGGTAAGTTCAAAGTAAAATTTATTATCAGAGTACATACATGTCACCATGTACAACCCTGAGATTCTTTTTCTGCAGGCTAATAGACTCAGAAGGTACAATGGATTACACAACTATCTCTTGGCCCTGGGATTCGAATTGAATCCATTTTAAAGTAACTCTTCTTTCCCTGCGTTTGGAATCCATTGTGAAGAACTTGGGGATTGAATCAGTTTGTGATGCTTTTACCTCTATTAACTATGGATCAGTAGCCTCAAAGCAAGAAGTGGAGAGTTAAGTTCACCCAAGAGTCTTCTCAAAGAGCAATGAAATATCATGCTGACAATTTAAACACTGCACTTAACCATAATTTGGGAATTATTCATGGTGGCTGTATGTTATGTAACAGGTTCTTCTATTTATCAGAGTTACCTTCATTCTGCTATCATAAGCAACATAAACTGATCATGAACCTAATATCAAGACACTGTATCTATCAAATTGAAGATTATAATCTAATTGAAATAGATCAATAGACAATAGACAATAGGTGCAGGAGTAGGCCATTCGGCCCTTCGAGCCAGCACCGCCATTCACTGTGATCATGGCCGATCATCCAAAATCAGTATCCAGTTCCTGCCTTATCCCCATAACCTTTGATTCCGCTATCTTTAAGAGCTCTATCCGTCTCTTTCTTGAAAGCATCCAGAGACTTGGCCTCCACAGCCTTATGGGGCAGAGCATTCCATATATCCACCACTCTCTGGGTGAAAAAGTTTCTCCTCAACTCCGTTCTAAATGGCCTACCCCTTATTCTTAAACTATGGCCTCTGGTCCTGGGCTCACCCATCAGCGGGAACATGCTTCCTGCCTCCAGCGTGTCCAATCCCTTAATAATCTTATATGTTTCAATAAGATCCCCTCTCAGCCTTCTAAATTCCAGAGTATACAAGCCCAGTCGCTCTAATCTTTCGACATATGACAGTCCCACCATCCCGGGAATTAACCTTGTGAACCTACGCTGCACTCCCTCAATAGCAAGAATGTCCTTCCTCAAATTTGGAGACCAAAACTGCACACAGTACTCCAGGTGTGGTCTCACCAGGGCCCTGTACAGCTGCAGAAGGACCTCTTTGCTCTTATACTCAATTCCCCTTGTTATGAAGGCCAGCATGCCATTAGCTTTCTTCACTGCCTGCTGTACTTGCATGCTTGCTTTCAGTGACTGATGTACAAGAACACCTAGATCTCGTTGTGCTTCCCCTTTTCCTAACTTGACTCCATTTAGTTAATAATCTGCCTTCCCGTTCTTACCACCAAAGTGGATAACCTCACATTTATCCACATTAAACTGCATCTGCCACGTCTGCCCACTCACCCAGCCTGTCCAAGTCACCCTGCATTCTGATAACATCCTCCTCACATTTCACACTGCCACCCAGCTTTGTGTCATTGGCAAATTTGCTAATGTTACTTTTAATTCCCTCATCTAAATCATTAATATATATTGTAAACAGCTGCGGTCCCAGCACTGAAACCTGTGGTACCCCACTGGTCACCGCCTGCCATTCCAAAAGGGACCCGTTAATCGCTACTCTTTGTTTTCAGTCAGCTAGCCAATTTTCAATCCATGTCAGTACTCTGCCCCCAATACCATGTGCCCTAATTTTGCCCACTAATCTCCTATGTGGAACTTTATCAAAGGCTTTCTGAAAGTCCAGGTATACTACATCCACGGGCTCTCCCTTGTCCATTTTCATAGTTACATAGATCACTCCAATTTTAGTCTGTGAAAAAGGTCTTCCTTTGTCTGGCATTAATTGACAATAAAAAAAAAGAACTGTATTGCACTGAAATAGTGTTGACTATTTTTGGAAAGAAGAATAAATAACAGGAATAATGCTGAAGGTATTTTATTAACTGATTCTGAGTAACTTTCACCCAGTTTCATTTGAATTCTTGCAGGTTGTACTTCAAATGTGCTAATGTTTTCAATCAAGCAAAGAAATCAGAAATGTTAACAAATAACAGTGAATGAAAAAAAAATATGTTTCTGATTGTTATATTGAAAGAGATGTGAGTCAGCATTATAAGATACTATTTCAAAGTACTTAAGAAAAATGTAAATGTAAATGTAAAAAATTTAAACCAGACAGTGGGATCAAGGACTGAACCTTTTAGCATTTTTGCCATGCAAGGTTAATTCCAAGAGGTACTGAAGGAAAGTTCAGAGACAAATTTATTGAGGACCGAAGTTCCTGCATTTTATTTTTATATGCTTTCTGGAATCTGTCAGGGAAGCTAAGTAAACATGCACAACATTCTTAGGTCCAGTATAAACAGTTCACTAGGAATGCTGAGGTCTGAAAAGTTAGTTTGCAAAACAATGATGCAATATCTTACTGATCAAACAATCAAGCAGAGGAATTTGAAACAACTCATTTAATTAACTCTTATTGCCAATTTTGATTTTTGATATCTATTCTTATACATACAAAATGCAATTACACTTAATATTAATGTTCTTAAAAAATTGCAAATATAAAACTGAAACTAACATTTGCTTGTCAAATGTTAAAAATATATGCTCATATTTGTGAGTTAAATTGTATTCACAAAATGCAAACAGGAACTACACATTAAACATTTTACTTCAACATACAATTTTAAAACTTTATTAACTTTGCATGAGGAGTCTGGTTGTCTTCAGTTTAGCTCACAATGAGTTCCCAGTTTCATGTCTTTAAGTGGAGATGTGCATATACTAAGATAAGTGCATAAGATAATGAGAGGCATTGATCGTGTGGATAGCCAGGGGCTTTCTCTCAGGGCGGAAATGGCTAGCACGAGAGGGCACAGTTTTAAGGCGCTTAGAAGTAGTTGCAGAGGAGATGTCAGGAGTAAGTTTTTTACGCAGAGAGTGGTGAGTGCGTGGAATGGGCTGCCGGCGACGGTGGTGGAGGCGGATATGATAGGGTCTTTTAAGAGACTCCTGGACAGGTACATGGAGCTTCGAAAAATAGAGGGCTATGGGTAACCTTAGGTAATTTCTAAGGTAAGGACATGTTTGGCACAGCTTTGTGGGCCGAAGGGTCTGAATTGTGCTGTAGGTTTTCTAGGTTTCTATAACTTCATTCGTCATCCCAGATTATTTTGCATTTCAATGGTCTGCTGTTAGAAGAGCAGGAGCTGTAGAGGCAGGTGTCAGCCTCCATCTGGAGCAGGAGTTCCCAACCTGGGCTCCATGGAGCCCTCGGTTAATGATAGGGGTCCATGGCATAGAAAGGTTGGGAACCCCGTACTTAGAGAAGGGTACGTAGTAGGAGGGCACACTTAAGGGAATGAATGGAAGGAAAGAAAATAAGATGAACTTCTGAAATAAGAGGAATTTTGAAGGCCACTATACATTTTTAAAGTAAATGTCATCAATAGGAAAATTGCACAAATAATTGTAGTAATTGCTAAGAATGACATGAGAAACCATCTTGGTGCACTGTTCAAAAATGTTTGTATGTTAATGACATGAAAATGGAGACACCTCCTTCTCCCTTATTAGGGAGAGAACCTGTGGAATGTCGAATACTGGGTGAAACATGAAGTCTTTGGGGTAACTGCAAGTCTGTGTCTTTGCTATTGAACCAATTTCCCCCGGGATCAATAAAGTATGACTATGACTATGACTATTGCTCAGCTCACGCTCGAGTGCTTGGTGGCGCTGCCGATGTTTGCTTTTTTTTGCCGGCGGGGGGAGGGGGGGTTGTTGCTCGCTGCCGCTTACGCGTGGGAGGGAGGGGAGCTGGCGGGGACTTTGGGGTTCTTACATTTAACTGTTCATTCTTTGGGGCACTTTTCTGTTTTCATGGATGTTAGTGGAAAAAAAAGCATTTCAGGATATATACTGCATACATTTCTTTGACATTAAATTGTACTTTTGAACCTTTGAACATGGTTTCCCAGTAGATATACTGAAAGGCAGTGATGTCTAAAGGTAAATCCATGAAACAATAATGAAAAAGATATAGCAGTAAGAGGCTAAAGAGATGTCTGGAGGCCGCCATACCTTAACGATTAAGGTTAACTGAAGTGAAATCAGGCAGCAGTTAAACAAAAGAAAACATTATACTGCTGCAATGACATTGAACTATGGTCTTTCATTCATGTGTCTTTTTTCTGTTCTTTTGAAATTATTGAATGATTTTTAAAAATTAAGTGATACCATTCATTTAAACTTTATTAAATTGTGAAAAATGTCAATGGTCTGTCCAGGAATTCAACAGAGTGGAACATTAGATGCTAAAATGTTATCTATTTACCATTTTAAAAACTATGTTTCAGAGACTTTAGATGTACCCTCGAGAGGGAACTATTGAACAATGTATTTTGAGAGGTTGACTCTTTGAAGGGACTGGTAATGTATAAACAAATAAAAATTTATTTCATGTATTCAGAGCCGTTTTAGAATTTATAAAACTGAGCAAATTATTTTCTAAGTGTTATCATTTTATTATATTGTCCCTTAAATTTGTACAGCTGAAGGAAGCGTGCTTCGTATTTACGTGTGACACATAAAATACGTTTCAAAGAGATGATAATAAAGGTTTACTAAACGAAATCTCCGAAAAACTGTAGTTTGAATGAGTTTTTGCAAATTTTTGAATTTGTAAAGCAATCTTACTGTCTGGATCATGGTTGCAGGAAACAGGCTTCTTTTTTAAGAATCAAAAAAATTCAGCTCCGGCTGAAATCGATCAATTCAACAGCAAACTTGTGAATTTTTTTCTTGTGCAGTGTTCAGCCCCCGGGACACCGGCACAGCTGGTCCGGGGGAGAGGGGGGACATTTAACATGACGGAAAGGGGGAGTGTTGGGTATCGGACCGGATACGGCAGTTGGTGATGGCGGGCTTGTTTGCACGGATCGTTTTCTATCCGAGTTTAGGCTACAACATCTTCATGTCGAAGGTGTTCGGTCGCCACTGGTATGACCGGATTGACCAGACCGTCATTATTGGGGCTCTCCCTTTCCGCTCGCTCACCGAGGAGGTAGGAGCGGGACTGGGGGAAGGGAGGCCGGCAGCCCCGGCCGGACAGTGCGCATCTCGTCACTTTGAGGGAGAATGGAATTGGGAAGGGGAGGTAATCCGGTCACAGAGAAGAGAAAATCTGCAGATGCTGGAAATCCAAGCAACGCACACAAAATGCTCGAGGAACTTAGCAGGCCAGGGAGCATCTATGGAAAAGAAGAAGGAGAGGGGCGGGTAGGGGTTTGGATTGGGATTGGTGACTGGGAGGATGGAGGGAATTGAGAATGTGAAGGTGATATGGGTTGCGGTTGTTGGGCAGTGGGGGTAAGAGGGAGAGATCGACAGCTAGCACTGGATTTGATAGAACTAAGAAATTGCTACGAGAACCAGCATCCCAGTCCAAATGTCGGGTCTTGACTTGAGACCTGCGCAAATGCTAACTAATAGGTTGAGTTCGACACATTTTTTTTAAGCTGCAGTCTTGTGTGTTTCCTATTTGTACCCTTGCTGCATGGTCTGCTCAGCCGGGGAAATAGACTTGGTGTTAGCTGATTCGTGGTTCAAAAGTAAAATTTATTATCAGAGTACACATATGTCACCACGTACAACCCTGAAGTTCATTTTCTGTGGGTATACTTAGCAAATCTATAGAACAATAACAATATTGCAGTGAGGATGAGAGAAATGTTGAGGTAGACATTGCAGTGAGGAGTGAGAGGTGTGGAGATGGACATTATGCTGAGGAGGGAGAGAAGTGTGGAGATGAACATTATGGTGATGGTGAGAGGTGTGGAGATGGACATTGCGGTGATGGTGAGAGAAGTGTGGAGATGGACATTGTGGCGAGGAGGGAGAGAGGTGTGGAGATGGACATTGCGGCGAGGAGGGAGAGAGGTGTGGAGATGGACATTGTGGCGAGGAGGGAGAGAGGTGTGGAGATGGATATGCGGCGAGGAGGGAGAGAGGTGTGGAGATGGACATCGCGGCGAGGAGGGAGAGAGATATGGAGATGGACATCGCAGCGAGGAGGGAGAGAGGTGTGGAGATCGACACTGCGGCGAGGAGGGAGAGAGGTGTGGAGGTGGACATTGCGGCGAGGAGGGAGAGAGGTGTGGAGGTGGACATTGCGGCGAGGAGGGAGAGAGGTATGGAGGTGGACATTGCGGTGATGGTGAGAGAAGTGTGGAGATGGACATTGCGGCGAGGAGGGAGAGAGGTGTGGAGATGGACATTACGGTAATGGTGAGAGAGGTGTGGAGGTGGACATTGCGGTGATGGTGAGAAGTGTGGAGATAGACATTGCGGCGAGGAGGGAGAGAGATGTGGAGATGGACATTGCGGCGAGGAGGGAGAGAGGTGTGGAGATGGACGTTGCGGTGAGGAGGGAGAGAGGTGTGGAGATGGACACTGCGGTGAGGAGGGAGAGAGGTGTGGAGATGGACACTGCGGTGAGGAGGGAGAGAGGTGTGGAGGTGGACATTGCGGCGAGGAGGGACAGAGGTGTGGAGATGGACACTGCGGCGAGGAGGGAGAGAGGTGTGGAGATGGACACTGCGGTGAGGAGGGAGAGAGGTGTGGAGATGGACACTGCGGCGAGGAGGGAGAGAGGTGTGGAGATCGACACTGCGGCGAGGAGGGAGAGAGGTGTGGAGGTGGACATTGCGGCGAGGAGGGAGAGAGGTATGGAGGTGGACATTGCGGTGATGGTGAGAGAAGTGTGGAGATGGACATTGCGGCGAGGAGGGAGAGAGGTGTGGAGATGGACATTGCGGCGAGGAGGGAGAGAGGTGTGGAGATGGCATTGCGGTGATGGTGAGAGAAGTGTGGAGATGAACATTGCGGCGAGGAGGGAGAGAGCTGTGGAGATGAACATCGTGGCGAGGAGGGAGAGAGGTGTGGAGATGGACACTGCGGCGAGGAGGGAGAGAAATGTGGAGATGGACACTGCGGTGAGGAGGGAGAGAGGTGTGGAGATGGACACTGCGGGGAGAAGGGAGAGTGGTGTGGAGGTGGACATTGCGGCAAGGAGGGAGAGAAATGTGGAGATGGACACTGCGGTGAGGAGGGAGAGAGGTGTGGAGGTGGACATTGTGGCGAGGAGGGAGAGAGGTGTGGAGATGGACACTGCGGCGAGGAGGGAGAGAGGTGTGGAGATGGACACTGCGGGGAGAAGGGAGAGAGGTGTGGAGGTGGACATTGCGGCAAGGAGGGAGAGATATGGAGATGGACATCGCAGCGAGGAGGGAGAGAGGTGTGGAGATCGACACTGCGGTGAGGAGGGAGAGAGGTATGGAGGTGGACATTGCGGTGATGGTGAGAGAAGTGTGGAGATGGACATTGCGGCGAGGAGGGAGAGAGGTGTGGAGATGGACATTACGGTAATGGTGAGAGAGGTGTGGAGGTGGACATTGCGGTGATGGTGAGAAGTGTGGAGATAGACATTGCGGCGAGGAGGGAGAGAGATGTGGAGATGGACACTGCGGCGAGGAGGGAGAGAGGTGTGGAGATGGACACTGCGGCGAGGAGGGAGAGAGGTGTGGAGATGGACAGTGCGGCGAGGAGGGAGAGAGGTGTGGAGATGGACACTGCGGCGAGGAGGGAGAGAGGTGTGGAGGTGGACATTGCGGCGAGGAGGGAGAGAGGTGTGGAGATGGCATTGCGGTGATGGTGAGAGAAGTGTGGAGATGAACATTGCGGCGAGGAGGGAGAGAGCTGTGGAGATGAACATCGTGGCGAGGAGGGAGAGAGGTGTGGAGATGGACACTGCGGCGAGGAGGGAGAGAGGTGTGGAGATGGACACTGCGGGGAGAAGGGAGAGAGGTGTGGAGGTGGACATTGCGGCAAGGAGGGAGAGAAATGTGGAGATGGACACTGCGGTGAGGAGGGAGAGAGGTGTGGAGGTGGACATTGCGGCAAGGAGGGAGAGAGGTGTGGAGATGGACATTACGGTAATGGTGAGAGAGGTGTGGAGGTGAACATTGCAGTGATGGTGAGGGAAGTGTGGAGATGGACATTGCGGCGAGGAGGGAGAGAGATGTGGAGATGGACGTTGCGGCGAGGAGGGAGAGAGGTGAGATGGACACTGCGGCGAGGAGGGAGAGAGGTGTGGAGATGGATATTGCGGCGAGGAGGGAGAGAGGTGTGGAGATGGACATTGTGACGGTGAGAGAAGTGTGGAGATGGACACCGGCGAGGAGGGAGAGAGGTGTGGAGATCGACATTGCGGCGAGGAGTGAGAGAGGTGTGGAGATGGACATTGCGGTGAGGAGGGAGAGAGGTGTGGAGATGGACACTGCTGTGAGGAAGGAGAGAGGTATGGAGATGGACGTTGCGGTGACGGTGAGAGAAGTGTGGAGATGGACATCGCGGCGAGGAGGGAGAGAGGTGTGGAGATGGACATTGCGGTGAGGAGGGTTAGAGGTGTGGAGATGGATATTGCGGTGAGGAGGGAGAGAGGTGTGGAGATGGACATTGTGAGGAGGGAGAGAGGTGTGGAGGTGGACATTGTGGTGAGGGAGAGAAGTGTGGAGATAGACATTTCATCTTGGCACAACAGGTGGGCATGGAGCGATACGTTGGAGCAGGATTGGGAATTAAAATATTTGGTCATCGGGAAGTTCTGCTTTTGGTTGATGGAGCGGAGGTGCTCGACAAAGCAGTCTCCCAATTTATGGCGATTCTCACCAGTGTAGTGGAGGCTGCATGGGGAGCAGCAGATACAATGGACGACCCCAGCAGATTCGCAGTCAGATGTTGCTTCACCTGGAATGACTTTTTTGGGCCTGAATGGACATGAGGGAGGAGGTGAATGGGCAGTGTGGCACTTTGCAGGTAGTGGAGAAAGGGAACTGGGTTGGTTTGCCAGACACAGGAGGGTGATTCAGCAGTACGGTTTTACATCTCTTGTACCATTTAGTAAAAGCATGGTTGAAATTTTTCTGAATAATGAGGAGTTCTATGTTTCAATTAATCTTGGAATAAGGTTCTTGCCTCCATGAGAATCTCCTTTTATATTTTTGTTGTACGATTGATTCATTAATCTTGTACTGTCAATCCAGCAGACATTTGTTTCAGTTTATAATGTTGCACCTTTAATATTTCTTTATTCATTGCCTTTTTAAATCGAATCCTTCATTATAACTACACAACTTCATTTTTATGACAAATTGTACATTTTTCATCATCCGTAGCTTCAATGCTGTTCCCAAACATCTGTTACATTTGTAATTGTGTTCTGAGTGGTAGATTGCATAATCTGGAAGTTTGGTTGATCGCTGAGCTTGGTAAAACGTTAGCAGACGTTTTGGCTCCAATCAAGAAGCCATCGTCAGTGTGCAGTCGAGTGTTGTCTCCGTGGAATGCTGGCTTGTATACTTCCGGGGTCCAAATGGGAATTGATCATGGCCAGGTCACGATGTCTAATCAATATCCATTCAGACCACAGAGGAGTATATAAGCTGGCATTCTGAGGAGACAATGCCCTCAACTGTGCACTGATGATGGTTTCTCAATTGGAGCGGAAACAGCAAAATATTTGCAGACATTTCGGCAATCAACCAAACTTCCAAGTAGCCAACCCGAGCTACCAGTATTCCGCAATATTTCAAATTGCTTACTCTCATTTGCCTTATGTGTGGCTCTTTTATTTCCATTTCCGCTTTCAACAATCTGACTCTGTGCTTAAGTTTGTGTCCCTATTATAATTAATCCATCTGAGAATTTTGCTGTGGAATAGTTTTTGTTTCCCTTGCAACCATTGTGTGCATATGGTTGAATGATAGTTAAACTTGCACTTGATAAATGATTAATGTTCTAATTTGTCTTTCACCTTCTGCAAATTTTTGATAGTTTTTTTATATGGTGAGTTAAGTGGTATCAAGAAATTTTCATGAGTTCTTAAGCTTTTATGTAACCCTACCCGAGGCACAGTCACATATATAAACATTTCATTTTTTTTCTGTGAATTATTCTTAGTGTGTTTGGACTTTCAGCTAGTAACAAAAGAGAATGTGCGAGGAGTGATAACCATGAATGAAGATTATGAAACCAAGTTCTTTGTAAACACAGCTGAGGTAAGTGGAAAAAATGAACAAACAGATTTCCAGGTCATACATTTCAATTTTAGGAAAGGTTCTCCATGTGATAAGAGAGTTACAAGGGACGACAGTTATTTTCATTATTGAGTTGGACAAATGAGAAGTGCAAAATGCAGTCAAGTTTCAAGATTATGCTGCAGACTATTATCTCAGAATTTCTGGAAAAAGTGTAGTAATACTCATCTATCATCAGTCATTTTCACATTTTGCTTCTACTGCATACTATTCCCTTATAACACCATGAAACATTACCATTTATCAAGTGAAATAAACTGAGTTGTAAGGTAGTGACTTTGGTAGGAGCTTATTTAAATGTGGCAGTTTTATTCTTTAATGATGTGTAGCAATATATATCACTCTCAGTTATAATTTAGATTCCTTGTCTGAAAATTCTAATTCTTGTAATTCTGATAATCTTCTACAATTTTTTTCCACATGACTGAACTTTGTGAGCCCTATGTCTTGGAAAGCTCCTTTAACATCTGTCACCCAAGCTCACTGCTGTTTTTATTGGATAATACACACACAAACTTTACTTGAGCTTGTCCAATAGGTCTGAGATTCATTCACTTTCTGTGGCTGAGCAGAGGCGGGGGAGTGTGGAGGAAGGATGAACAACATAACCGTGGTTATAGTTTAGGGAGCTGTTCAACACATTGCAGAGAAGAGAAATGTAGTTGTAATTGGTGATAGTACAGTCAGGAGAACAGACACAATTCTCTGTTACAAGGATTGACAGTCTTGATAGCTGTGTTGCCTGCTCGGTTCCTGAGTCCAGCACAACTCATCTGACCTACAGAGGAATTTGAAGTGAGGGGGAAAGAACCAGTTGTCATGATACACATCAGTACTAATGACGTAGAAGTTAAGGGAATATGAGCAGCTAATGACTAAAGTAAAAGGCAGAACCAAAAAATGCAGAAACCTCTATATTGCTATTTGAGCTAAGTGCCAATTGTCACAGGAGCAATACTTTTAGGGAGTTAAATGAGTGGCTCAAAGATTGGTGTGGAAGAAGAGGGTTTCAAGTCATGGCACCAGTATCGAGGAAGGAAGGAGCTGTTCCGATGGGATGGGCTTGATCTGACCCATGCTGGAAGCAGGGTCCTGGATGAATCACATAACTGGGGTTATTGATAGGACTTTAAACTAAATAGCAGGTGGTTGACTTCAACAAATCATATAAAATAAAAAGGGAAGGAGAGTGCAAGAGAGCTTACTGAAGTCTCCAAAGTAAGAAAAAGACAAAATTTAGATAGGAATAAGAATTTAACTTCAGACAGTATGGAGACAAATTTGAGAGCAGTAGTGATTACAGGACTGAAGATATAATATTTGAATGCACACAGTATATAAAACAAGATAGATGGTCTTATAGAGCAGTTACAAGTAGACAGGTGTGACATTGTAAGTATCACAGAGTCAATGTAGAAAGAAGATCTTGACTTGGAGCTAAACATCCAAGGATACACTTATCCTAGGCAGCATAAAACTGAAAGAGAGGGTATGTATTAGAGCAAAAAATTAGGGAGCTAGAGGATTGAGAAACTTAAAAAAAAAAATTCAACAGAGGCAACCTGGGGAAGAAAAGATGAAATGTATAAGAGAATGCCAGAAGTTTTTTTTAGACAAAAGAGTAAAAGAGAGGCGAGGGAGGAGAGAATAGAGTACGAGATGTTCTGTATTGAACTGTTGGAAGATTATGCCAGAGAAGTAGTAATGGGGGGGAGGGGGGAAGTATTTTGCATCAGTTTTCACTGTGGTATGCCAGAAATTGAAAAAGGTCAGGGGCAGAAGTGAGCATAGTTACTATTACAAAGAAGATGCTTGGGAAGCTGGAAATCTGAAGGTGCATAACCAGATGAACTACACCCTAGGGCTCTGAAAGAGGTAGCTGAAGGCATTAGTAGTGATGTTTCATGAATCACTAGATTTAGGAATAGTTTCAGAGGACTGGAAAATCACAAATGTTGCTCCACTCTTTAAAACAGGAAGACAGGCTATAGAGGGAAAGCAGGAGAATGGAGTTGAAGGAAAATAATAAACAGTCACGATCGAATGGCAGAGCAGACTCAATGAGCCAGTTTTTTTTTCTGGTATCATTGTTTTTTGTGAATTCATTTGATTGATTTCTATTTTGCAGTAAGCAATTCCAGACAGCAAGTTCAATTAATGAAAGATATGCTATAGAAGTATATGTTCAATAATTTAGTTACCCAGTTTTATACAAAGCTTCAAGTTTATTTGAAACATAACCCATATTAATATTTGGATGTTTTTGATATGATTTGAAGGAAGTTTATAAACGAATGTTGATTCTACCTTGAGATCGTTAACAATTTACAGGAAATGGAGCAACTGTTGGAAAAATAATACATGGTTTGAGATGGCCCTTTGCTCTGTAAGCTTTCATTTTCAGAGTGGAGTTTGTATTTCAGGAATGGGAGTCACTTGGAGTCGAACAGTTAAGACTCAGCACAGTTGATATACTTGGTGTACCAAAATTGGAAGATCTGAAGAAGGGTGTTGATTTCGTTACTAAATATCGTAAAAAAGGAAGCTGTGTCTATGTGCATTGCAAGGCTGGACGCTCCCGGAGTGCCACTATGGTAGCTGCATATCTAATTCATGTATGTTTGCTCATGCTAATTCTTATAACAGTAAATTTTCAATACCAGTAGCTTTATTTTGGATCTTGTACGTTAAGGCACATCCTAGGTGTATTGTTAAAGTTTGATGCTAAGCCAGGTAAGTCGTAATCAGGTAGGATGAAAGTGGTGGATATTGAGAGCACTTTAGTTGAGGAAAGGCATTAAAGTTCAGGAATGGCATTTCAAATCTGAAGATGTGACTGCCAATTAAGATCAAGGGGAATTTATAATATCATATTTTTTTTAGTTTAGTAACTATTCAAAATTACTAAATGAATAGTTATTTGATGTTTATAACTGTTCATTTGGTAATTATTCAAAATTTTCAAATGAATAATTATAAATACCAAATAATGATTCATTTGGTGAGCAGTTCAACTTTGTACATTTACTGTATAATTCTAATTTTTTTTACAATCAGTAAAGTTTAGTTATTACACAATAGTAAGTTTTATGATACTGCAGGGTATCTAGCTGCTGAATCTTCATTCCATTTATAGAATTGAGTACAAAAATGTAAATTTTTTTCAATGTTCTTCATGACATTTTTAACATGGTGGCAAAATAGGTTCTCAGAGTGCGTGCTAGCTTCACAGACAGAATAATAGGTGGCATCACTTTGATTGGGAAAGCTATTTAAATTACTTTAAAATGGTTGTAATTTTAAAAAAATACCAAATTTTATTATTTCATTTGGTACATTTTGAAACTTACTTTCTTAGCATTGGGAATGTTCAATTTCGAATTCTGATTTTGGCAAGTTAAAAACTGGAATCCATCAATCCACAGCAGAGCGTTTTTTCCTTTAGTTCTTGTGTCCTGAATTATTTACATTAAACAATAAACAATATTTAAACAGTTTTCTCTGGAATTATTTTTGTAATGAGGTTCAAACAATCATTTTTGTACATATTACAACTAACTTGGAGGTTTGATTCCAGTGGGCAAGAAGTAAATAATTGCCCCTGCATCTTCTACTTTACTCCCCTGCTGTATTTTTCATATATATTTTGTATGCACACTTATTTTGCTGTCTTCCTCATTGTTCTCTCCTCTAATCATCTTCAGCCTACTTATATGGTATTTGGATCATTTCACTACATGCATCACCAGCTGATATTAAGTTGCTTTAAATGCTTCCTCTTATTCTAATTAGTATCCAGTTCCATATCTCTGTATCTAATGCTTTGTATATTTGCAGAACAATGTTGTAAATATGATCCCTTCATTTTTCTATAGTATTTTTCTTTCTATTCAGTTTTATTCTTTAAACTACTACTACGATGTAGTCTCAGGCCTAGGGGGCCGGCGTCTGGCATGATAACGGACTTTCCACTTCTCCCTCATTAAACTTATTAACCTTAATTGCATTGAAATATGTCTCTCAATTGCTGTGTTTGGATAGTTTTGTTGATCCAAGGGGACATGGGGGTCAAATGTTTTATAACCCCCCTCGTGTTCTTCAATATAATTTTATCTGGTTGTTTAGATTGAATCTAAAATAGCACCCACCTTGTTCCTGCAGCTTCCTTTTCCCTCAAAACTCCACCAAT
Source organism: Mobula birostris (assembly GCF_030028105.1). Lineage (NCBI taxonomy): Eukaryota > Metazoa > Chordata > Chondrichthyes > Myliobatiformes > Myliobatidae > Mobula > Mobula birostris. Next base: position 82,533,047 of record NC_092380.1, read on the forward strand.
TTGTAGCCAGTACTCGGGTACAATTTTAATAAAGCCACTTGCTGCCTAATATTGCTTTATATTTTAGTGCAACAAAAAGCAATTAGAATGAAGCATTGATCTAATAACAAGTGTTTGAACAAACATTTAAGTTTTCATTGATTTGTATAGAGGAATGATATTAAATCAGTTGAGCTACAGTATAACATTTTGAAGGCTATGCAATACTGTTTAGAAACTATTCCTTTTATAACTGTTCCTATATTACCCATAGCTACATCACTGGAGTCCAAAGAAGGCATGTGAATATATTGCATCCATCAGATCTCACATTGTTGTTCGCAGTGGACAGTTTAAGATTCTGAAGAACTATTATTGTGAACTTTTCTCAGAGGAGCCAGATGTCTTGTGTGAAACAAAAAGTGCTGCAGCTTTCAAGTCATAAAGGATTCCAGTCTGGACATTAATACACTACCACCTTTAAGTAATTCCTGATTAAAATTAACAAAAGGAGGTTGCAATTTAAGTTCCAACTTTGTGATCACTAGATTTCAGCCGTGAGTTGATCATTGTTCTGGTGCATGAATAGAGTATTTTTGCTGTGGATATACTGATAAAGCTACAGCCCATTTTGAAGTGTTTATTTTGTTGAAATATTTGTTATTTATTAAAAGATGGTGTTAAAATAGTTTTCAATCCCAGGGAAGTTATTTTTGGAAAAAAAAAATTTAGATGTTAGAAACTTCTTCACTCATTGTTAATTTCTGAGTAATATGTACAAGTTTTCTGAACGTGTAGAAACTGTTATATTGTTACATGTTGAAATTGCTGTATCAGCTTGCGCCGGTGAAGGGATATTGCAACTTCTTACCACGTTGTTTGTTCATAAAGACACATTTGATGGCTTCGGTCCCTAGTAAAAGCAAATATTGTTATTTATGAGATTTGTAAATGTTATCTGAGAGGGAGTAATTCCATAAAACCATGCTCTCAAAAGGAGCTGCTCATATTGCACCTTCTGCTGGAAATTTGGGATTGGAGAATTGCTCCTGTAAACATCTTTTTAACATAAAATATTTAACATGTTAATATGTAAAATTAATATTACATATTATTTATAAATAAATTTATAAATAAATAATTTTAGACGTCAATTTAGACTTGTTTGGTATAATTATATATTTTAGATGGAAGTTATGCTCCAAATTCAGGTCTCAACTGTGTGTAGTTCTGATCACTACATAAGATGTAATAGTGCTGGGGAAGGAGCAGAGAAGATTCAGTAGGATGTTGCCTGTGCTGGAACATTTTAGTTATAAGGAGAAACTTAAGAGGCTAGATCTGTTTTCCCTGCAGATGGGGTTTGATTGAGGTGTATAAAATCATATGGAATAGAGAGGGTGGACTTCAGGAAACTTCTCTCCTCATTACCTTATCAAAGGTAAATAAAACTAGAGGACATAGATTTGGGGTAAGGGGAAAGAGTAGATCGTTTCACCCAGAAAATACATGAATGCACTGCTGGAGAGAATGGTAGAAGCACAGTTGCCAATTGTCCAGATGAGCACTTCAATTACCTAGGCATACAGTTGCAAGAAAAAGTTTGAACCCTTTGCAATTACCTGGTTTTTTACATTAATTACTCATAAAATGTGGTCTGATCTTCATTTAAGTCACAATAATAGACAATTTGCCTAAATTAATAACATACAAATAATTGTACTTTTCAGGTCTTTATTGAACACATTGTTTAGGCTGGAAAAACTCTGTTAACCCTTGTATTTAAAACTGGTAGAACCTCCTTTAGCAGCAATAATCTCCATCAAATGTTTCCATTTAGCTGCTGATCAGACTTGCACAAGGGCGAGGAGGAATTTTAGATCATTCCTTCATACATATTTCAGTTCATAAATATTTCTGGGATACCCTGCATGAACAGCCCTCTTCGTGTCATGAAGATATCTCAGGCATCTTAATTGGGTTAAAGTCTGGACATGAATTTTCTTTTTAAACCATTCTGTTGTTGATTTACTCTTGTGTTTTGGATCATTGTCTTGCATCATCCAACTTCTATTAAGCTTCAGGTGACAGACGACTACCCTGACATTCTCCAGTAAAGTGTATTGATACCATTTTGAACTTATTGCTCCCTCAACGATTGCAAGCTGTCCAGGCCCTGAGATAGCAAAACAGTCCCAAACTATTATGCTCCTTCCACCATGCTTCACAGTTGGGATGAGATTTTTGTGTTAGTGTGCAGTGCCCTTTTACCTCCAAACACACAAAAAGTTCAACTGTTGTCTCATCTACCCACAGAACATTGTCCCAGAAGTGTTGTGGAGCATCCAGGTGACTGTTTGCAAATCTGAGACGTGTGCAATTTTTTTTTGGCGAGCAATGGTTTTTCAGTGGTGTCCTTCCTTGAACACCATTCTTGTTCAGTGTTTTTCTTATAATAGGCACATGAACAGAGACCTAAGCAAGTCCTAGAGATTTCTGACTTAATGTGTTTTTTATAGGGCAAGGCATCTCTACAACCCACACCACCAATCTCACCTCATTGATTGGAATACCTGACTTAATAGCTTTTGTGGAGGCATTGCCCCATAGGTTCACATAATTTTTTGAACCTAGACTGTGATTGTTTAGATGGTGTACTCCGTATTGAGGGGAAGTACAATTATTTGTGTGTTATTAATTTAAGCAGATTGTGTTTATCTATTATTGTGAATTAGATGAAGATCAGACCCACATCTTATGACTATTTTATGTAGAAAACCGGGTAATGGCAAAGGGTTCAGAAACCTGTTCTTGCAGCTGTAGGCATCTATAAGCCAAGAGCTGGAAGGTAGGATAAACATAGGTGGGTAGGTGTTGTGATGGGCTGAATGGCCTGTTTTTATGCTGTAAAACTCTAACTGAGGACTGAACTGAGATTTTGTCCTCATCAATTTTCCAGTCCTTTCCACTTTATGCTGTTATGCAAACAAGGTTAAATAAAGAGATCATTATCATACAGGTGATTATTATCACTCCAAGCCAATTCCAAAGATGTTCAAGAACAATTTAAAGATTCCTCCATTAGGTATAAGGAGTATGGTGTTCAATTTCATGCTTTAGGAATTAAGTCTAAAGAAAATGGAGAAGAGATTTACTCAAGAAAATGAGAAAAGGAAAAGGCTGGGGTTGTCCTTTGAGCGGAGTCAAGAGATACTGTATATGTTCTAAATTCTGAATGGTTTGGTTATATATCTCTAATGGAAGCAAGATCAACAGCAAGAGAAGATAAATTATTTATCTTGTATTACTTTAGTATTGAGGAAGCCTTATTTCCAATTGGTTGTGTGGATTTTAAGGCAGGTAATCAGGTCGAGTGGAAACCATAAACTCTTCTGCAGATCTGGCAGGTGGAGGATAATTTGTGAAATCATTCACCCTCTTATATGGAGCATCTGAATGTTAGCAATTAATGGACTCAAGATTCATAAGGTATTTACTTCTGCTGGGAGAGCAATTGACACACGAGACTAGTTTGTTTTTGATGGCAAAGCTCACTCTGTGAAGTCAGGTGCGACTCAGTCTCGTTCTCTTCCCTATCATGTCTTACTGAATTCAGAATCAAATCTGACTTATTGAAGTGACATTCAAATCAGGTGTTTTTTTTTAATACGGGGTGATTATTTGCACTCCAGGTATCACATGGGCTTCACAGAGCAATGGCTCAGTCAAGTGGTAAGCAAGACCAAGACAATTCAAAATTTGCATTCTGCTCCACAGTAGTGGATATATACTATACATAGATGTTCCTGTATCTGAGCCAGCACCTGTATACAGTAAATGTCCATTCCTTCCCACATTCTTGTCTGGGTATTAGTTGTCAGGTCTCAAGCCTGGATGCCTCCTGTACTCTGTTCCTGATCCCTAGTTTGGGTAACACACCTAACTGTGTCCATGAGTCCCAGAACTGAACCACACCTGTTAGCTCCACCCACTTATCTAGCAGCATTCCTGGTTCCAGCCACACAGCTGGAATTGATAAATATAAATTTCTGCAGAAGCTGGATATCTTGAGCATGACACAAAATGTTGGAGCAGGGAAATAACCAGTCAACATTTCAGGCTAAGACCCTTATTTAGGACTGGAAAGGAGAAGAGTAGAAGCCAGAACAAAAAAGTAAGGGGAGAGGAAGCTGACAGATGATAGGTGAGACCAGGTGAGGGGGAATGAAGAAAGAAGCTGGGAGGGGATAGGTGAAAGAAGAAAAGGGTTGTAGAAGGAATCTGATAGGAGAGGACCATGGATCATGGAAGAGAGGGAGAAGTGGAACCAGAGGGAGGGGATGGCCAGGAGAGAAGAATAAATGGAGTGAGAGGGTAACCAGAATGAGGAATGGAAAAAGAAGAGGGAGTGAAATTACCAGAAGTTAGAGAAATCGATTTTCATGCTATCAGGTTGGAGGCTACCCAGACGGAATATGTGTTGCTCCTCCAACTTTGAGTTTGGCCTCATCATGGCAGTAGAGGAGGCCACGGACGGACACCTAAGAATGGGAATGAGAAATCATATTGAAATTGGTAGCCACTGGGTGACTTAAGAGTTACTCCAGCATTGTGTGTTTTGCTCTCAAAATATTAAACATTATTTTATAATTATTAAGTGCTGGAATGAATGCACTGTGTGAAATCAGAATGCTATTGTAACTTTACAAAAGTTACATAAATACCATTTCCTGAAAAGTAATCTGTATGGTAAAATTTCTTGCAATGATTTGTCACCTATTTAACATGGCAAGAGGTAAAGTACACCTTCAGGAAACTTCTGGCCATTCTTAATTAGTGCAATTTCAAAAATGTGCTTGTAATAATGTGGACTTTTTAAAAATTAAATATATATAAGCTTATTAAAAAATTGAAATCTCAAAATTAAATTGCACATTTAATCTGGTATTTATAAACCATTATCACAACAAATAACAACAGCAATGATGGATACAATTGTACATAAATTCCTTGCAACAAAGTGCTATATAAGACATTTAAGCACTTAAACATTCATATGTCCTTGATGGGAATGTCATCAAATAAAATTTGACAAGAATTTCAAGGAGACATCAGGACAGATGAATAAAACCTTGGTTAGTTTCTAAAGTACTTTAAGGGAGGAAAGAATGGCAGAGTGGCTTGGGGAAGGAATTGCTGACTATAGACTTTGGCAGTTTAAGGTATGATCCACAACATGATTAAATTTGAAGATGAGCAAATATCAAGAATTTGAGGAGCACAGATATCTCTGGTTTGCAAGGTGGTTGAGGCTACAGAAATAGGGAGGACAAGGTAATGGATTTGAAAATAGTTACATTTTACAATCAAGGCATTAGGTACATCATGAGAAAAGTCCTGCCCACCATTGAGTACATCTACATGGAGTGTTGAGTAGGAAAGCAGCATCTATCATCAGAGTCCCCCACCATCCAGATCATGCACCTTTATTGCTGCTGCCATCAGGAAGAAGGTACATGAGCCTCAGGACTCACACTACCAGATTCAGGAACAGTTATTACCCCTCAACAATCAGTCATTTGAACCAGAGGGGATAATTTCACTTGCCCCATCATTGGACTGTCCCCAAAACCTATGAACTCACTTTCAAGGACTCATCATTTCATGTTCTCGATTATTTATTTATTAGTTATTAATACTTTCTGTCCTTCATATTTGCAGAGTTTGTTATCCTTTGTACAGTGGCTGTTTGCCTGCCCTGTTGGGTGCAGTCTTTCATCGATTCTATTATGGTTATTCGATTTACTGCATATGCCTGCAAGAAAACGAATCTCAGGGTCGTATATGCTGACATATGTGTTATTTGATAATAAATTTACTTTAAGCTAACCTGGAGCCAATGAATGCATATGGCTGGTGGATAGGGCATGAGCAATAGTCTCGAGAATTCTGATGTTCTATTTTCAGTGAATAAGGAAGGAAGGCTGGTCAAAGGGAAGTTGAAATTGTCAAATCCCAAGGAAACAAATGCTACAGATGAGCTGAGGCTGGAGTGGAAGTAAGTGATATGATTGAAGTTAAAAGAGCTACAAGTCTGTGGTCTGAGGTTCATCCAATAGTCAAATGATATACTAGTTTTAAACAGTTTCATACAGTTTTCAGGGAGAGTGATAGAGACAGTAGCTAGGAAATTCCTGATGGATATTGATCACAAAAGCTTTGTCTTCCCAATATTTAGCTAGGGGAAATTTTTCACACATGGAAACCAATGTCGTGTTTTCAGATGTTTCTAAGGTAAGAAGGTAAGGAAGCCCTGAACAGATCTTTGTGGGTCACCCTAAGGGTATGGTATGGGAAGAGAAATAATCACCATATGTTCCGTAGATATGACTGAATAAATTAGAATGGGATAAGGAGATAGTAGTTTCACTTGGCTGAACAATACGATGAGAAATTGCAGGCAATGATCCTAAATGTGTGAAGAGAATTTATATAAGGGAACCTTTCTCTGGCTGTAAAACTCATTAAGGAAGTTGATAAAGTATATCTGAAGTAAAACTAGTGTAACGAAGACTAATCCACTGTCATTAAGTTCCATCACAAGAAATGCTTGTGATTCAGAGTGATGATGTTGCTGATCCATCTTTCTAGAATTCTATTTGTTCCTGGAACTGGAATGATGTTGGCAAAGGTGTGTGTTTTGCCTATGTCGAGCTAGCTGTCTCAGAACTGATAGTTTTGAATGAATCACAGAGTAAGACAGACCAACAGTAACTGTGAAGAACATTCGTGAACAAAATGGGGTTTTATATCAATTCAGTAACCTTCATTTTATTTTTATATGCTAATACTTTTGCAATGGGGTTGATAAAAGTACCATCAATTCATCAACAAGATGTGTCCAGAAGTCAGATCAAGAGAGGACTGAAACCGCCTTTCTGAAAAGCTGAGAACCAATTACATACTCTCATAACATACTGTACAAATTATACAAACGGTATCGAATTTTCTTTAGTTTTCATTTTATTAAAAATTTAACATGTTACTTTAGTTTAAACAAAATGCTTTGATGCGAATAGCCTTTCTATGCAGAGAACAAGACAAAATCTAAAGGTTAAAGGTTGCATCAAAATCTTCATCTTGCTTATTTTACTGCTAGAGGGGTCAAGAGCAAGTCTTCCAACTTGTCACGGGCAGTTCAAATACATGCTTTTGTAGTAAAATAGTATGTGTGTAATAAATCTACCTTACAGTTATAAAATTGCAAAGGCATGGTGTCTATTTACTCTTAATATAAATGGGTAACAAATAACTGTTCAGAAGTATTCTATTGATATCAAACGTTACTAATTTGTATAATGAAAGTATTTGAATGTAAATATCCTGCCTCCTTTTAGAGATTGAACAAATTTGAATCTTCTACTGCTAGCATTTTCATCTCTTGGAACTCTAGCAAAGCTAACTTAATAACAGCAATTCAGCTCCTACCATAATTTTGTTAACCACTTTTCTTGACCCCATCTTACTCTGTGTTATGCTCTACTCCAAGACTGAAAATGGATAGGTACTTTCTTTGAAATTTCTGTAAAAAATCCATTAGATAAGAAGTATCCCTGGTAAAAATTAGAAACTTGCAGGGGTTGGTACATTAGATGCAAACTACCAGACAATTACTTAATGCTGAAGGGCACTATTCCACAAGATCACCTTTGGTAATATACTTACCAGAAATCATAATGTATATAAACTCTTAGGACGTGTATTTACAATTTTTTTTTGATTTTATTGATTATTATCCACACACAGGGCTATAAGGAAACCTCTCCTGCAACATGTTTAAACCAGTAACAAAGCATTTGTTACAACACATATTTCTTGTGGTTAATCTTTTCCATAGTTACTGACATTACATTAGTACAAAATCATGTACTTTATTGAAAATATTTTATATAAGTATTATTCATTGGTATAATGCTTATCTTGATTTATGCTCTTTTTGCTTATATAGTTCTGTCTCGGTCTGGAATAGAACGTGACAATAATTTTGACATAGTTTAGGTCAATTAATGTCTTAGAAAACAAACACAGTACTGAAATTTTGTTGTCTGCAGAAGTTTAAAAAAATAACTTTGTTCACCCAACAAATTAAATCCTAAAAACTGCAGTTAAATTCTATATTGGCCTGATATAT